>NC_134689.1:175571928-176203594 GCF_050947455.1 Rhinoderma darwinii | reverse complement strand
AAGTATCTGTAATAAGCTCATGTTACATAAATTAAGGCAGAAATGATGATAAAAGAGGACGTAACATATGGACTACTTTTTATGATGGATTAGTAGCACAGGATTAATGGTGCTAGTTTAAACCCTTAGAGCCAGTACACACTGAGTTTTTGAGGGGTTATAACGCGGAAACCGACTATGGGGTTATGACGCGGAGGCATTTTTTTCCACGAAGGCTTTTAACCACTGGCGTGGAAAAAAGCAGCATGTTCTTTTTTGCAGCGGTTCCACCTCTGACATCCCATTGAAATCAATGGGAGGTAGAGAAAGTGTTTTTCGTGGTGTTTTATGCCCACAGGCCTTAATGGCTGCTGTTTAAAAACACAACAAAAAACGCAGTGAAAACCGCAACAGGAAAGTGCAAGTAGGTCAAAATCTGATTTTTTTTCTGCCTGCAAATTCTGTCTGCAAATTTCTCTATGGGAACTAGGCCTTAACTCTCCATGACATAATGTACGTCATGAATTGCCTTACATAGAGGCTCCATTACGTACACATATGTAACGATGATCGCCCGGGCACAGGAGCACGGCTTTAATTGACAGTCAGGCTCCGGCTGTAATGGCTCTGATTCCTGCCATTTAACCCCTTAGATGAAACAGTCAATAGCGACTGAGGCAACTGGGGGCCTAATAAAGGCCCCCAGGTTTGACATAAGTGCAAGTCAGTTAGGCCATGATTGCATGTCAGAGTCCGAAGTATTCCAAAGCATTTTACAAGGAATGTTATTAACGTCAATCCTTATGCCCACTAGGATTTCTACAAATTGTTCCAATCTGTATTTTGGGATGGGAAAGCCTCAATCATCGCAATAAACAACAAAGAACACATCTTTTTTTTACTGAGCTGCAATTTGCATGCTTGGATAGTAAAATCATAAGGCTCTGATCACACTGAGTTCTTTTGCAGGCAGAAAAATCTGCCTCCAAATTCTTATCGCTGCATTTTTTGCAACGTTTTTTGAGCACCGCAGGCAAAAAACGCTACAAAAAACAACTTATCTGCCTCCCACTGATTTCAATGGGAGATCAGAGGCGGAACCACGGCAAGAAAGAGAATGCCTCTTTTTTTTACTGCGAAACCGCCGTGAAAAAAACGCCTCCACTTCCCATTGAAATCAGTGGGAGGCGGTTTCGGACATTTTTTGCCGCTGATTCTGACGCGGCTTCTGTGTCAAATCAGCGTAAAAAAACTCTGCGTGTACTGGGTTTAAGAATTTTTATCTAGAGTAAACTTATTTGTTGTGTTATATAGGTTATTTCTATCAATTTCATTCAGCCAAATTGGTATAGTTAGTCCTCATCTGCCGCACAGCTGAGATCTAGGATCATATGCAGTGATGTTACCCTCCCCTCTTCGAATGACTTCTTAGTTGCACTGGGATATTGAAACATTTCATGGTTCCACAGCTATTTGAAGTCAATGAATTCAATCTGTGTGCCAATGGGTGCAATATGTTGGTGCTATATAAATAATGAGAAATAAAAGAATGGATAATAATTGCTGTTAAACCAGAAATTTTACTCTAGTTTTACATGAATTATCAATATAACTTGGGAAGACAGTTTTATGGCCTTTTTATTCTGGATAGGCCAAAAGCACATTTGTTCTTATCAGTTTAACATTTTTGATCTGGTTTAGAAAACGTGTTCTCAAATACTCTATTGAGAAATTCTAATATGGTAGAGCCACCATTTAGAATCCACATCTATTAGCCAGAAAGTAGCTCTAGAGGTCTCAGTGCATTCATGCATTACATGGACAGCCCATTAATTTAAATGGGAAACTTGTAATTCTTAATTTCTCCTGTGACTGTGCTGTAGAGGAATTAAACACTTGCTGCCAGCAGTGAGACAACCTGTAATCAGTTTATCTTTGGAGGACCTTACCCTCTCCTGGTGGTGAGGTTAACATGCATAACTCCTTTCCCCTTATTGGAATAAATGCATGTTACAGAAATCTCTGAGTAGTCTTGGACATGTATGATTGCTATCTAATAAATTAATTTTGCTAGAATTATATTATAACTTGAATTGTTTAAAAACATGTTTTGCAAATCTTTTCACATTTCATCCATTACTATTTTATTATAAACTAGTATATATTATATACAGAATAAATACACAAAGGGTGAAGCGGTTTCTGAACACATTGCAGTGCTTCCAAATAGTAATTGATCACCTACCCCTTGCCACAATCATATGTTCTATTCACTAAAATAAATGTGACAATTATAACACAGGAGCGCTTTCTGATTAATTGGAAGCTCATTATTTTTCACTGCAATTAATGTTAATTTTCAACTCCATTCACGGGATATTTGTTACTGTATTCCTATTGTGACTAATTAGGACATTCAGAATCCAATTTGATTTCCTGCCAAAGTATATACTTTTTGCCGCTCTACTACTAACAAGCCGGTCATTAAAATGTAGTTGTTGTCGTCACCATTATCATGAAGTGCTAATATTATTTATTACGTTCCACACCAGTGCAGGCAAAAGTATAAAGTGCCTTCCATAAAACATTTTCGTTGGATTCATATTTAGATTCCAATTTCTTCCCTAAGTGTTAGATTAATTAAATTAATGATGCTTCTTGCACTACAGTACATAAACAATCAAACTTGATGTTTTGATTTGTTACAATCTGTTTCCTATAATTAAAGCTGTCTCTGTATGTGTAGTAAAATTAAACAGTAGGTATTAAATTGTTTGTTACTCCCCCCCATGTGTTGTTTTCCTTGTGACCATATTTGATTCTGTGTCTTAACTCTCCTGTTGCAGGCATAGTGGAAAAAATACTTGTGATTCAATTACAAAAAACAAAAAAATCATATCTTATTTTAGCAAAATTACTATTAGAGCATATTTCTATTTATTCGTTCAAGTTTCTTGTTCATACAGTATGTTACTCAGAGAGCAGTATTGAAACACTAAAATACGTTTCTTAAATGTGATTTTTACCATATTATTAAAGTAGTTTTCACCCATTGAAATGTACAGAGGAGATTGCTAGCAACCAGGGCACATGTGAGCTATAGGAGTGCCTTCCCATTGAGTACTAATTTGAGAAGATAAAAGATAAGTTGGGGGATGTCGTAAGGAAGTTACACACACAAAGTTACAAACTTGAACAGAGTTGAGAGGAGAGTGGTTGGAGAATGGGTTTGTAAATGCTCGTATGCCAGTGTTTAGCAGGGTAACCATAAGACTGAGCTCCATAATGCTAAATTATGGACTGTCTGCAATTGTAGAAGAAGAGCAGCTCTTGAACACATAAAAATTGGGAGAATAATAGTGGCAATAATCATAAAATGGCTTAACTCCCCCATTAACATGTTCATTCAGCTTGGTTTAAAGTGTAACTGCAATTTTAAAAAAAACCTTTGATATGTCGTAGAGACATATCAGAAGTTTTTATTGGTGTGGGTTCGGGTGCTCAGAGCCACACTGTCACTAAAACAAAGGTGCAGAAGCGCTCACCATCTTTGTTTGTCATCGGCGCTCCTTGTTTATAAACGTCTATGAGCCTGTCTTCAGCCTAACGTGGAGCGCCGATCACATACAACGATGCAGAGCACTTCTTTTCTTTGGGGGGCACAAAACCTCCAATATTGTTTATGAGTAATGCATTATTGACAGGATCTGCCTACAAATATTTAATGTGTATTGCCAGCTTATGAGAATATAAACATGGGTGGAGATGCACTTTGATATTATTTTTACTATAGATCATGTTCTTTGTATACTAATATCTGCCCTTTTTTTCTACAGATTGTTAATATGGCTTATATTGCATAACATTTGATATACAGTATGTCCGCCATTTTTGGCATTTACATGAATTGTTTAGTTCATTATGTTATTGTGTTAGTTATATTAATGTGTTATTGTGTTAGATGTGTTATTTCCCTTCAATGTATATAATTCGTGTTTGCTGAGTATAATATATTCTGTCTTTACTTAGGCTTAAGATCCTATAATAGAAGTAATTTAAATGCATGCAATTTTTCTCTCTATTTTTATAAGTTCACGTTGTATCTTTATTTGCTTGCCATATGCTAATTTGTTGAAGGCCATTACATTTCTGTGAGTAGTAATAAAATGTAGCTGTGAAAAGAATACAGGCGAGCAGGTGCTTCTATTGGATAGTTATAATTGCCACCAGTATACTTCCAGGCGGCAAATTGCTACCACTCTACTTTAAAATTTAGATGCTGCTTTTATACAGCTCATTATCATTTTACAATAATTTCCTCTCTCACATGTGCTCATCTTACTTTGCACATCATTGTCATAACTTTGAAAAGAATTCAGCAAAACGCTTTGGAGGTGTTTTTCTAACTGAGCTGGTGTTGCGGAACAAGGCATTTCTCCCCGAGGGAATCCTCTGTCCCCATCCTTCATTTTCACCTCTATACACTGTTTCGAAGTAAAAATAAAGTCATTGACAATCTTTTTTAGTATGAGAAGAAAATATTCAAGTTTAACTGTTGTTTTGTTTTTTTCCCCCCTGGGGAATCAGTCATGATGGATTATTTAGCACAATGTTATTAATCTAATATGGAAATACAGATTTCCACAACATGATTTTTTTTTGTTCTCCTCAAAGATCAGTTATGTTATGTTTTTTTTTTGTATATAGATGTAACAGACCTTAGATTGTAAATCTTGCAGTGTTGAGTTTGGCGCAAGGCATCTTGATATCAGAAGGTGAGATCGGTTTCCCATAAAAACAAATTAAGGGTGATTGGTGTTGTTTGAGATTGGAAAATCATCAGCATCAATGTTGCTTATGAGCTATGTCTGGAGTAAGGGGTCTGAGCAGCAGTACTAGATACTTCCCATGGGCAGGACTAGCACTGACTTCAGTATTTTTACTCATCTCAAACCACTCTGTTAAGTTGTGAATTTATTAGAGCCATCAATTTATTGAAGGGATCATTTGAAATACAGAGCATTGACCTGCAATTAAGTACAATGTAAGTATTTTGTAGCGTTAACTCAACAAAATACTTTTAGCAAAAAACGTGTAAGCAATAAGAGAAAACGAGTTCACTGTGAAGAAATGATATGAATAATAGTGTTATGATTTTTATTATGATCAAATCAGCATTCTGGTTATAGTTTCACTTATACTTATTACAGAGTTTTTTATAGTATAATTTTGGCAGCAGTGAAGCTATTTTATCAGTTTTATTCCATTGAACTGCAGGGGAACCTACTAATCTGTCTTAACTTGGTGAGTAATCAAGGATCATAGAAAAACTTAGCTAGGAAATTTCAGCTATCAAGAAAATCATTAAAAACAAGTCCCACACGCCGGGTATAAATTAACAATACTCAAATGAGTTCTTCATCTGGCTAAATAAATGCATCTGTACCTGTGAATACAAAGTGCATAAATTATCAGGCCTATTAAAGAAATGACGGTAAAAAAAAAAAAAAAAAAAGAATGCAACAGGATTAGTTTTAAAAGTATATTATACAAGGAATAATTTAACAGATATAATTCTCAAGAAAAAAAAAAATTACAGTGAGTGCATAAATACTCTTTTGGTTAGAAAGCATTAACATTGCTCGATATAAAGGTGATACAAAATTATTTGGGTTATTCATTGCCTTGTAGACACCTAGCTAGTCCACCACGATTAGAACTTGGCTATTACTAGAGCACTGATAAGAAACTGTATTGCTTAAATAATAAATACTGCATAGACATGTTATAAAATCAATGATCTTATGGGCAATAAAATATATAGCAATAACACAGTCAAGCAACATGGTTTTTGCATCTCCTGTGCCGGTCACTATAGAAATAAATAGGGTACATTAAGAGTAAGTTTACTTTTCATGACAGCCACCCCACTATTTTCATTTTGGGGTTTCCTAGGCTTTGGTAGTCTTTTATCCATTCCTTCTCCCTGGTTTACTTTTATACATTCGTGTAAATTAGCTGTTAGAATAATTCATTATTTTATGTTTGTTTGATAAAACTGTCATTTTAGCTATGCCAGCTTTATACCTCGAATGGTTTGTTAATTACTATGAACATGATTAAAATAATGACACTTCTATCTATTAGAACTAGTAATAATTGTAATAATTTGAATGCCGATAATAAGGATAAAGACACATGTAGAACCTGCCGGTATGTGGTTTTACAGCAAGTCGGTTTGGATTTCAAATGCGTGATAATGTTCACACTTTTTTCTGCAAATAAGTAGCAGTGCGGACATTAAAAAGCATTTGAAAAACTCACCAAGTTGCAGTAAAATAGCATGTCAGTGTGGTCTTCGGTGACGGCATCCTGAATGGCAGCCACAACATGTGTCATTACTCTAAGCAAATCTAATTATCACACTGATTAGGGCATTTCCGGATAATCTGCCACTAGGCTTTTCATTTGTTGGATGCCACCTGGTTTCGATTTGTTAACGTTTTATACTAGTACTATACTGATGAAGAAAACACCATGTAAGTTAAATGTAAAGAGATGGTGGTGTTTGGTGGTACTTTAACCTCTTGACGCACCAGAACGTCCCTGCACATCCTGGTGCGGGGGTTGAAGTATGGAGCGGGCTCACAGGGTGAGCCGGCTCCATATGCTGCATTTGTCAGCTGTGTATTTCCCATTTTTACTCTAAACTAAGGTAAAAAATAAACTAAATTAGTATTCCTGCATCCTTAAAAGTCTGAACTATTACAATAAAAAATGATTTAACTCACATGGTGAGCACTGTAAAAAAAATAAAGTATAACGCCAACATTTTTTTGTTTGGTCACCTTAGCACTAAAAAATTGTAAGTTAAAGTGATTAAAAAGCCGTATGTACCAAAAACAACAGTTTGTTCAGCAAAAACTAAGCTCTCACACCACTCAATCGACAAAAACATAAAAAAGTTCTGACTTTCAGAATATGCCGATACAAAACAAATGTATTTTTTAACAAATCTTTTTTTCTATGTAAAAGTAGTAAAACTTATTTTTCAGAGTGAGTCAGTTTAACAGAGGGAGGGGGAGTTGGAATACAGCCAGATAAGAGCAGAAAGAAGTGTGTTACTCTGATAAGATATATTACAAAGTTTCTTATAATTGCCTGGACTATTCATTTGTGCAAAGTTTTTTGAAATTATAGTGCCCATTTAAAGTTTTTCAAGCGCCATGAGGGTATATTTAATTGTTGCAGAAATGTCTGCGAATGAGCCATTCATCTGAAAGGGACTTGTAAAAATCCAAGAAATCAAAGCATATGCTGCAGAAACGACCCAATTCACATGTATGGGATGGACATGGGAACATAACCTTAGGGTCAGTTCACTCGTTGCATAAATACTGCAGATTTTCGCAACAGAATTAGTTGCAGAATAATCCACAGCATGAGGCCGGATTCACACGAGCGTGTGCGTTTTGCGCACGCAAAAACACAGCGTTTTGCGTGCGCAAAAGGCACTTAGCAGCTCCGTGTGTCATGATCATATGGTGCGCGGCTGCGTGCTTTTCGCGCAGCTGCCATCATTATGACACTGTGTTTGTATGTTTGTAAACAGAAAAGCACGTGGTGCTTTTCTGTTTTCATTCATAATTTTCACTGCTGTTGCGCGAATCACGCGCGTCCCACGGAAGTGCTTCCGTGTGCCATGCGTGGTTTTCACGCACCCATTGACTTCAATGGGTGCGTGATGCGCGAAATACACACTAAGAACGGACATGTTGTGAGTTTTACGCAGCGGACTCACGCTGCGCAAAAATCCATGACTGTCTGCACGGCCCCATAGACTAACATAGGTCCGTGCCAGGCGCGTGAAAATACAGCAGCAGCAAAGTGGATGAGATAGAACAAATCTCATCCACACGCTGCATGAATAAACCCTGCGGAAAAAGCGCTCAGAAATTGAGATGCATTGCGTTTTTTTAATCTGCAGCATGTCAATTTATTTGCATAAACGCTGCTTATTTGTTGCGGGTTTTTCCCATTGAATTCAATGGGAGGTAACACCAGCAACAAACAGCAGATGTTGTGTTTTTTTTGTGGCAGAATCGAATCGATTCTGCCGCAAAAAAACCCAACTCTGAAAAAAATAAAATCTTATACTTACCCAGAAGTCTGTTTTTTTTCCTCCAGGGCGGCCTCCTGGGATGACTTTTCATCCCATGTGACCACTGCAGCCAATAACAGGCTGTAGTTGGTGGTCACATGGGATAAAATGTCATCCCAGGAGGCCGGCCCGGATGACGTCAGAGGGCGAGCCCCCTGGGATAACGTTTCATCTCATGTGACCGCCGTTTCAGCCAATCACAGGTTGCAGTGGTCTCTTGGGATGAAATGTCTCAAGGGATGAAAGCTAAATGCGGCAGTTTTCCACAGCGGATATTCCGGGCGAAAAACTGCACCACAGTTTGGAGCTGTATTTTAACTGGAATTCCCTGCAGCCACCGGGGCGGATACGCTGTGTAACTTTACGTAGCGTATCTGCCCCGTGTGAACTCAGCCTTAAACTCAGCACACCCTTGAAGAACATACATCTGTAGTGGTATTATGTTACACCTTTCTTGCAACTAATCAAAACAAAGTACCAATTTAAAACAAAAAAGGTGACTAGCTATTAAAAAGATAAATCTAAAAAGCAAGATCAAATCTTATTAGGTGCATTTCAGCTGACAAATGATACCTCTGACTTTATGATGCCTAAATAAAGTAACAGCATCAGCAAAATGGCATTATGGAGTTATATTGTCAGATCAATAATCTGCTGACAGTTCATCAAGTCAGCAGCACAGTGTCACCACAACATTTATATATACTGACATGTTCTGCTCATTAAAGGAATGCACTTTGATAAATCAGTAACCAATGACTGTAACCAGACAGCTTGGAAATGATAGTTATTGAGTTCTTTTTAGCATACCCTTTCACATTTTTATATAGACCTGCTGAAACAACTTTAGATTGGAGTACAAAACAACATTCGCTCATTATTTGGCTTGACCTGAAAAAAAAAAACAATTTTATTTTGAGAAAATACATTCTTTTTTTACATACAGTATTTATTTCTTAGTAAATCTGATTATGGCTGAGGTGGGAATAGTAAGGTCTGACTGCTGCTAAGCTGCCTTTCCCCATCATGACTGTTACCACGGTTCCCAGTCAATGTCCAATGTCCATCTTTTAGCACCATGTAATTTTAGGTGCAACAATCTGTACTGATGATCTCCAATAGTGTAAAAGATGGTGGTTTATTAAAGAGGCTCTGTCACCAGATTATAAGTGCCCTATCTCCTACATAATCTGATCGGTGCTGTAATGTAGATAACAGCAGTGGTTTTTATTTTGAAAAACAATCATTTTTGAGCAAGTTATGAGCAATTTTAGATTGAGTTTCTTAAAGACCAACTGGGCGTGTTTTTACTTTTCAACAAGTGGGTGTTGTAAAGAAGTGTATGAGGCTGACCAATCAGTGACCAATCAGCGTCATACACTTCTCATTGTTCCAGCCCAGCTTCTTTCACTGCACAATCACACTGTGCTGTGGATCATGCTGGGCTGGAACAATGAGAAGTGTATGACGCTGATTGGTCACTGATTGGTCAGCCTCATACACTTCTTTACAACACCCACTTGGTGAAAAGTAAAAACACGCCCAGTTGTTCTTTAAGAAACTAATTAGCATAAATCTAAAATTGCTCATAACTTGCTCAAAAATGATCGTTTTTCAAAATAAAAACCACTGCTGTTATCTACATTACAGCGCCGATCAGATTATGCAGGAGATACGGCACTTATAATCTGGTGACAGAGCCTCTTTAAGCCAGCACAACCTGCAACATTTCCGAATTTCACATCCCCTTCATAGAAATAGGCCTACATTTACTAAGTAAAAGAGATTGTTGGATTTGTGCGAAATTTCTTAAAAGGCGCATGACTCTAAATAAATTGGGCGCATTCTGAGAGGCAGAAAAAAAATCTATGCCTGCTATGAGCAGGTGCATATTTCCAACAACATTTCCATCATTTTCAGGCTTTCTAAATAAATTTGTCTTTATTGCATAGTAACTGTGGGCCATAGAGTTAAATGATAAAATTCTGTTTGACTGCAGTAACCACTAAGGGGAGCTTAGGAGCTCACTGCATCCATATATATATATATATATATATATATAAATATATATATATATATATATATATTTACTGTATTCATTTTATACATTTTAAGCAGTAAGCTTCTAAACTTCCCCTTGTTTTTGCTTTATAAAGTATGTACTGTACCTTCAACAACAGTGATAACATGTATTAGTGGAATTTTGTAGAGTTAATGGATAGTTGTGAATATTAGACAAAACAAAACTTAATGACGTTGATCAGTCCATCATATTTGCAAATTTTGGGCAATTTCCACTACTCACCACTTTTCTAAAAAGTGCATCAAGCTTAGCAGAAGGAGACAGGGCCACCTGCGGCCCCGCACATTTACTATAATTAATGCCAAAAACTGCCATAAATATTTGCAGAAATTTATGCCAGCTCCTGGCTGGTGTCGATTTTACTCAGTGACAGCACCAACCGCCAAAGATGCATCCAATTCATTTAAAGGAAAGCGCATTTTCGTAAATTTATCGCATCTTACTCCAGCTTGTTTCCTATTAAGACTAATGTATGAAACCCAGTCTTAATATCCCCCCCCCTATGCGTTTAATAGCAGTAGCTGATTTAAACCAATTTTTAAATCCTCGCAGAAAAGGGATAACAAATGTATATTTTAATGCAATTTCCTAAGTAATTACTGTCCCAACACCAATTTTCCTTGCCCTGGTTCGACATACAAAATCTTTTTTTCATTGACTGAATATATTATAATGTGGGGTCGACAAATGCATTTATATATTTTGTTAAGAAGCAAGTAATTAATAGAAATGTACAATATAAAAGCAATAAAACAAATCTACAGTAAAACCATTGAAAAACATATATTTCTCACATGAATGTCATTGTATTGCCCATAAGTGGTATGAATTGTGTTAAGTGTACTATTAATTCAAATCCTGGAATAGAGTATTTGCTACTGCATCGGTTTAAGTAAAACTTTGTCCTTTATTTCATTTAAATTTGCAGATACAGTCATGGCGACATTTTGGTTATACAACTATACAATGGCATTTCTCAAGCCCATATACCAGTTTAATTTTAAGCCATAAAAATATGAATTGTATGTCATAACTCTGCGGCCCCTTCATTTTGCTGATCGGCAGGGGTCCATTGTCAACTGATAAAACATTGATCCTAAGGATATGCTATCAATATTTTACTCAACATAAGAGTACAATTGAACTATAATTTATGCATATTTCAGTGTATTTTTTTTATATTACTTGTATTACATGTATTACATAGAAATTGATAATATAAAGCAGAGGTAGGCAACTTTTTTTGTATGGCGTGCCAATAATAAAAAAAAAAGCCTTGTCCTTGACTTTCTTTGCCAAGATGTTCCATCTGTGGTGCATATGAGTGTTTTTTTTTTCTCTTGGATGTTTCGAGTGATGTGTGCAGCTCACAAAACGTCATTGTCCACAGAGGTGAGCTCTGAAAGTCAATCAGTTGCATTTCAGGGTATGTGCACACGAGAACTGGCTTTTACGTCTTAAAAGACAGACTGTTTTCAGGAAAAAACAGCTCCGTCGTTTCAGACGTAAAAGGTCCTCCTCTCATTATGCGAGGCGTCTTTGACGGCCGATCATTTGAGCTGTTCTTCATTGAATTCAATGAAGAACGGCTCAAATTACGTTTCAAAGAAGTGTTCTGCAGTTCTTTGACGAGGCAGTCATTTTACGCGTCGTCGTTTGACAGCTGTCAATCGACGACGCGTAAATGATAGGTCGTCGGCACAGTACGTCGGCAAACCCATTCAAATGAATGGGCAGATGTTTGCCGACGTATTGGAGCCGTATTTTCAGACGTAAAACGAGGCATAATACGCCTCGTTTACATCTGAAAATAGGTTGTGTGAACCCAGCCCTACAGTCAACAATTCCCATCCATTCAAAAATTCACAAGTTCGTGTCTGTCATGCTTGTCCGGATGTATGAGAAAAGAAAACATTGATTCATATCTCGGAAAATCTTGGAATCTCCTGAAAAATTCTGACTCAATCTCTCTCATGTACATGGAAATCTTAGCTGTGCTGAATGAATGACAAGTGGAAAGCTCTCTCAAGTGTTTGAAATAGCCAAATGCCCCCCCTTTTGTATCCTCCGCATAAACTTTAAATGGGTTTTCCAGTACTGAGGAATGACTGTCTATTGAAATATAATACCCAAATGAAACCACTTTGCCATTTACTCACATTTAAGAATATGCTGTATTATCTTGTTCAGCGTTTTAGTCACGTGACGCCAATCCGCTCCAAAATCCGGACTTCCGATGATGTCTCGACCATTCATCGGTGAAGGTTTCTTCCGGACGAATCTGGTTCAGAGGACTGTTCCAGGCAAACTGTTATGCTCCTGGAGGATGCACGGTTCAAAGAAAGCATGCTCAGTACAGCAGCCTGTGATTCCAGTGCACATCATGCTGGGACTGGAGCCAGAAGTATCCATAGACCGGAAAAGAGCCATGTAAACAAATGGCAGTGAAAGAAATGTAGCAGAATAGTGGAAGGGAGGAATGGAAAAAGAAAATTTAGGTTTTCGGACGAGTTTGGGAGGGGTTCAAGTTAGGCGACCATAGTTTAAAATAAATCATATGTTATTTAAAAACCCCTTTAAGTTTGGACGTGAATGACTTCTATGTCTCAAACAGCCTGTTGTTTGTCCAGCTCCTTGTATGCAGACACAGGGCCGCCATCAGGGGGGGACTGGGGGTACTGCAGTGAGGGGCCCGGGCATAAATTTTAAAAAAAGGGGCCCGCACTCTGCCGCTGGAATTAATATACTCACGGCAGTGTGACTCTTACGATTTCATTTCGGTGAAAGGAACAGGTCCCATCACGAAGGAGGGGCCCGTTCATTACATCAGAATAAAATCGTAAGGGCCCGCTGGAGAGTGACATGTGCCTGCCCCTCCTCCTCCGCAACAGTGTGACAGCGTGTGGGGAGGAGACAAGGGGTGGAGACATCACAGCAGCGGGAGTTATGAGCTCAGCCTCGGAGGATACGTCCAGCAGCAGCAGCAGTCGTCGTCTTCTTCTTCAGACACAGTGAGTACTAACTTATGTCTGTGTCCGGCTGCTGCTGCCCGGAGCCTCCTGAAAAGATCTCCTCCTGCCCCCATAGAGAGTAAATATTTTACCCCCCTCTGTATTATGTTAACACCGCAGCATAGGATTGTATCAGCTCTGCGGCTCTTATCTCCCGTACTGTGTAACATGTGCAATAAACCTGTCTTCTCCCTCTGTTTACACAGGACAGGAGAAAAGAGCCATCGTAGAGCTGATAGTGATACAATCCTATGCTGCAGTGTGAACCAATACAGACGTGCTTTCTATGGGGAGGGGGTAGAGTTAGATGATAATGGGGGCAGGGAGATGATAATGGGGGCAGGGAGATGATAATAGGGCAGGGAGATGATAATGGGGGCAGGGAGATGATAATGGGGGCAGGGAGATGATAATGGGGGCAGGGAGATGATAATGGGGGCAGGGAGATGATAATGGGGGCAGGGAGATGATAATGGGGGCAGGGAGATGATAATGGGGCAGGGAGATGATAATGGGGGCAGGGAGATGATAATGGGGGCAGGGAGATGATAATGGGGGCAGGGAGATGATAATGGGGGCAGGGAGATGATAATGGGGGCAGGGAGATGATAATGGGGGCAGGGAGATGATAATGGGGGCAGGGAGATGATAATGGGGGCAGCGAGATGATAATGGGGGCAGGGAGATGATAATGGGGCAGTGAGATGGCATTGGGTAAGGAGGGAAATGATGCTAGAGTGGGAAGGAGATAATAATGGAGGAAGGATGGCACTTGAGTAGGGATGCACGATGCATCAAAACTTCGATACGGTTTCGATACCGTGCACCCCCAAACGGTTCAATACCGTTATTTCATGTATTTCGATACTGAGCTGTGCGGCCGCACAGCTCAATATTGTAATACATGAATGTATGAGAGCGGAGCTGCGGCTGTGTAACACAGTCACGGCCCTGCTCCGGAGTCCTGACATGTGCGCGCCGCCAGGATTATGTGATGCGGCCAGCGCTGCACTAATGAGCGGCGGCACTGAAAACAGAACATGGCGGGCGCACTACAAAACACCCCCACATGTTCTGTCTTCAGTGCCTGAACCGCCGCTCATTAGTGCAGCGCCAACCGCATCACCTCGTGCTGACCGCGTGCGGGGCGGGGCAATGGTTGTATTACACAGCCGCAGTCCCACTCTATAAAGGCAGAGATGAAAGAAACCTCTCATCTCTGTCACTATTCCCCTGAATGCTGCGATCACAGCTGACTGCAGCATTCAGGGGAAAATAAGAAGGGGGGATGCCCCTTGGATCACGTCACAGGAATCCCTGTGACGCGATTGAGGGACATACCATATATGGGCAGACAGCCCAAGGTCCAATGAAGGACCCCAGGGCTGTCTTACCATATTTCCTGTTAGGGCATACTCAGGTCTGTCCTAACAACTGCCTGTGTACTATGCGTATATAGATATATACCAGTACATTAAAGTTTCAAAAAGAAAGTAAAAACATAAAGTAATGTTAAATTTAAAAAAAATACACATACACCTTTTTTACAAAACACATTAAAATAAGTCTCAATACATAAAATATACACATTCATTATTGGCGCGGCTGTAATAACCTGCACAACAATTTTTTTGCATCATTTATGATGTGTACGTTGTAAAAAATAAAATAAAAACTTCTTTCACTTATTAATGTGGGGCACGAGGTATTATGAATTTTGAACCTCCATGTGCCTCACATTAATAGTAATTAACCCCATCATGTACCTTACACATTAACCCTTTATAATTGAGGAACATGATGGGGTTAATTACTATTAATGTGAGGCACATGGAGGTTAAATTTACCATCACACCTCGCGCCTCACATAAGAAATGAAAGAACTGTTTTGTTTTTTTATTACTGTTGGCAAAGTATCGCTTTGTTATCGAAATCGCAATACTACACAAAGCATCGGTACCGAAGTCCAAATTCTGGTATCGTGACATCCCTCCACTGGAGGAGGCATTATACAATGGGGGGGGGGGTAATAATTGGGTGAAAAGTGATGATATCTGAAGGGAGGGGAGAAATTATACATGGGGAGGGGTAGAGGAAGGAGAGAGTATACCTGGGTAGGGGGAGAAAGCTTATACCGGAGGCATAGTTAGCAACAGTCCTGAATTTGCAGGGACTGTCCTGAATCTAAAGAGGCAGTCCCGGCAAATTACTGTCCCAGACGTGTCTCAGCCAC
The DNA here is from genome assembly GCF_050947455.1 of Rhinoderma darwinii. Lineage (NCBI taxonomy): Eukaryota > Metazoa > Chordata > Amphibia > Anura > Rhinodermatidae > Rhinoderma > Rhinoderma darwinii. Next base: position 176,188,127 of record NC_134689.1, on the reverse strand, counting down.
TGCCATATTCAATTGTATCTGCGTCCACAGGATGCAGATACAATTGAATACTATGGCAGAGCAGGAAAGTATCAGCTTCCTGCTCTGCCATTCACCCATCCAGGAGCGAAATCCCCGGCCAGAGAGTTGCCGACACTCTGGTCGGGGATTCCTCTCCTAGAGGTAGCCCCTGAGGTCACTGTCCATATATGGACAGTGAGGTCAGGGTCTCCTCCTGGACTGGAATCCCCTGTAGAGAGTGCCACACACTCCCCTGTAGTCAGCGCCGAACATACCCCCTGTAGATAGCGCCACACACACACACCCCTGTAGATAGTGTCACACACTGCCCCCTGTAGATAGCACCACACAATCCCATGTAGATAGCGCCACACAATCCCATGTAGATAGCGCCACACCCACCCTGTAGATAGCGCCACACACCCCCCCTGTAGATAGCGCCTCACCCACCCCTGCAGATAGCGCCACACACAGCCCCCTGTAGATAGCGCTACACACAGATAACGTGTGTGCAGCGTGTGAAGAGAATGCAAAAGCATCATCCAGACATGCCCGTGGCGGTGGGAGATCTTAGGGACTACATTTTGGTGAGTGACTCTGCTGTGTATAGGGCTTCAGTGCAATGATTTTTGTTTATATTGCCCTCCTACACCCTGACAGATTCTACATACACACACACACACACACACACACACACACACATACACACACACTCACTTTCCCTTTTTGCCCCCCACAGAGCCGCTGTCTCTTGTCTCTTCCTTGTCACTCCACAGAGCCCCTGTGAGGTTGCGTCTCCCCCCTGGCTACCACTGCTACCTTCAGTTCTCCCAGCCCTGGGACTTAGTTTCTCCCCTTTGCCCTCCGACACCCACCTCCTGTCTCTGCCCTGCTCCTCCAAAGAGTTTTATTTTTAATGTGCCCTACCTCCCGCCCCTTTACATTTCACCCCCCCTCCTAATAACGAGGGGGGCGGGGGCCCAGACTCATTGGCAGTATGGGGCCCAGAAATTCCTGATGGCAGCCCTGTGCAGACATTCAAGTATGATGTAATGTCTGTCAAAAACATAAGTTTCTCAAGCCACATAACATCCTCCAGCTCAGGGTAATGCTGGTCCTTTTCACCATGAAAGGCTTTCATTGCGTCAATGCAGTTCACAAAACTCTCAAGCACTTTTCCACTACTCAGCCACCTGACACTGCAGTGAAGTGGGATGTCTTTGTATGTACATTCTATTTCTTCAGTGCCTGGCATTGCCTGTGAGTCAAGGCAGAGAGAACTCAAAGAAAATGTAAAATTTTTACAATCATTGCTATCACAGTGTTAAGATCAGAATTTGGCATCTTTGAATAGAGATTTTCCTGGTGTATAATGCAGTGAAATGTAACTCTTTCAGGGCGCAGCCTGTTTTGGCCTTGTGGCACAGCCGATTTTTTCAAATCTGACTTCTTTTACTTTGTGCGGTAATAACTTAGGAATGCTTTTACCTATCCAAGCGATTGTGAGATCGTTTTCTCGTGACATATTGTACTTTAAGCCTTATATATTCGAAACCCCCAATAAATCACCCCATTTTAAAAAACGGCACCCCTGAAAGTATTCAAAACAGTATTCAGAAACTTTCTTAACCCTTCAGGCGTTTCACAGGAAATAAAGCAATGTAGAGGGGAAACGTTAGTTTCATTTTTATTGCCGAAAGTAATTTGTAATGCATTTGTTTTTGTAACACAGAAGAGAAATGCAACTCAATATGTATTGCCCAGATTCTGCAGTTTTTAGAAATATCCCACATCTGGCCCTAGTGTGCTAATGGATGGACGCACAGGCCTCAGAAGCAAAGGAGCACCTAGAGGATTTTGGGGCCTCCTTTTTTTAGATTATATTTTAGGCACCATGTCAGGTTTGAAGGGGTCTTGTGCTGCCAAAACAGTGGAAACCCCATAAAAGTGACCTCATTTTGGAAACTACACCCTCAAGGAATTTATCTAGGGGTATAGTGAGCATTTTGACCCCACAGGTATTTTGCTATATTTATTGGAGTTAGTCTGTGAAAATAAAAATCTACTTTTTTTCTGAAAAAACATAAAAATGTTTAAAATGTACAAGGACTAAAGAAGAAAATGCACCTCAACATTTGTAAGGCATCTTCTGCCGATTATGGCAATACCCCATATGTGGTAATAAACTGCTGTTTAGACCCACAGCATGGCTCAGAAGGGAAGGAGTGCTATTTGGATTTTGGAGCGCAGATTTTGCTGGATTAGTTTTCAGTGCCGTGTCGTGTTTGCAATGCCCTGGAGGGACCAAAACAGTGGAAATCCCCGAAAAGCGACCCCATTTTGGAAACTACATCCCTCAAGGAATTTTTCTAGGGGTATAGTTAGAATTTTGACCCCACAGGTTTTTTGCAGAATTTAGTGGTATTAGGCTGTGAAAATGAATATCATCATTTTTATCCACTAAAATGTTGCATTTTTTTTCATTTTCACAAGGGATAAAGGCGAAACAGCCACCCAACATTTGGACAGAAATTTCTCCCAAGTACAGCAATACCGCACATGTGGTCATAAATTATTTTTTATTACAAATTAACTCTTTCAGGACTGATCCTTTTTTTGCTTTTTCATTTTGTTTTTTCACTCCCCGCAATCCAAATGCCATAACTTTTTTATTTTTCGATCAATAGAGTGGTGTAAGAGCTTATTTATGTGGAAGGAGTTGTAGTTTCTATTGACACCATTTAAAGTACCATATAATGTACTAGGAAACTGAAAATAAAAATCTTTCCCGGGTGAAATTGGAAAAAACTGCAATTCCTCCATTGTTTTTTGGGTTTCATCTTTACCGCACTCACCGTGCGGTAAAAAATACAACTTAACTTTATTCTGCGGGTCAATATGATTATGGTGATACCAAATTTATATAGGTTTTTTTAATATTTTACTACTTACAAAGAAAAAACTATTTGTTAAAAAAAAAAATTGTTTTGTATCAACACATTCTGAGAGTCATAATTTTTTTTATTTTTTTTGGTCGATTGAGAGGTCTGGGGCTTATTATTGGTGGGACAAGCTGTCGTTTTTATTGGTACCATTTTTTGGTACATAAACTTTTTGATCACTTTTTGATCGCTTTTTATTACATTTAATTTAAAGCTAGGATGAGCAAAAAACAGTGATTTTGGTGTTTTAAATTCTTTATTTCCTACGGTGCTCACCGTGTGCTTTAAATTACATTTTACTTCTGCGGGTTGGTACGATTACGGCAATACCATATGTATATCGTTTTTTTGTTATATTTTGCAGCGTTTGCACAATAAAATAACTTTTTATAAAATCATTTATTTTTTGTTTAACCATATTCTGAGAGACATAACTTTTTTATTTGTCAAAAACGCTGTGTAACAGCTTGTTTTTTTGCGGGATGGGTTGTAGTTTTTATTGGTACTATTTTGGGGTACATGCGATTTTGTGATCACTTTTTATTCTATATTTTGGGAGGGGTTGTGACAAAAAAATACTGATTCTGGCAAGGTTTTTTTGTTAATTTTTTTGCGGTGTTCACCGTGCGGGAAAAATAACATTATAGTTTTAGAGTTTGGGTCATTACGAACGCGGTGATACCAAATCTGTGTACTTTTTTAAAATTTTATTATAAAATACTTTTATTTTTACACTTTTATAAAACATTTTTATAAACTTTTTCAACTTTTTTTTTTATTACCTGCAGCACTGATCTCTGCTAGAATACATTACACTACCTAGGTAGTGTAATATATGCCAACTGTCAGTGGGACATCACTGTCAGGCCTCATGCACACAAATATATTTTTTTCCTCCCGTAAATACGGGTCCTTTGTCACATGTATTCGACCCGTATTCCACCAGTATTTATGGACCCGTGCCTGTAAATACGGGTCCGGTGTCACCAGTATTCCACCCGTATTTACGGACCCGTTTTCTCTGCACTAATCGGCAGCCCCTTCTCTCTATCAGTGCTGGAAAGAGAGAAGGGGCAGCCCTTTCGGGCAGATTTTCCGCAGCGATTGAAAGTAAAAGAAGTTCATACATACTGTTGTCTTGGTGACGCGTCCCTCTTTTGACATCCAGTCCGACCTCACTGGATGACGCGGCAGTCCATGTGACCGCTGCAGCCTGTGATTGGCTGCAGCGGTCACATGGGATGAAATTTCATCCCGGGAGGCCGGACTGGAGGAAGAAGCAGGGAGTTCTGGGTAAGTTAACTTTTAATACTATTAACTCCAGCGAAAGAGTTACTGCCGATCAGTTAACTCTTTCAGCACCCTGGACAGTGACTATCCCCTGACGTCACCTAGCAACGCTCCCGTAATTACGGGTGCACACACGTAGTCACCCGTAATTATGGGAGCCCCATAGACTTCTATGGGCCTGCCCGTGCATTAATTATGGCCTGAAATAGTACATGTTCCATATTTTTCAACGGCCCGGGCACATTCCCGTAAGCAAACAAGAAGGTACCCGTGGCCAATAGAAGTCTATGTGCCCGAAATTACGGGCGTTTTTACATTCGTGTGCATGGGGCCTCACTCTGACACTAAGCCTAGAGGCTGGTCCTCAAAGGCTTCCATACATGGCAGACCCAGAACCCGTTGTCTGGCCTCCAGTTGCCATGACAAGCATCGGCAACACCCCACGATTGCATGGTGGCTGCCGATGTGCTACAAACCCCCAAAATGCATCGATCACATTTCCTTGTGGGGGCACACAACACATGCATGTTTTATTCTGTTTCAACATTTAAGCACAATGTTTTTATTGCTAAAATAAAAACAAATCTCTAAAAAGATATCTATATTCATTAAGTTATGAAATGGCAAAATAATTAAATTAATCACTATTCACCTCATTACTGTGACACACTAGAAAATCCAATTGGCTTTAGAAGTCACAGACTTAATCAATGGAGACCAACTATGTGCAGTCAAGGTGTTTCAAGTGATTGAAGTATAAATACAACTGAATCTCTAATGTTTCCTGGCAAGAAGGACACCACAAAGACAAGAGAACACATCAAATAACCCTGTGATAAGATTATTGAATAGGACTAGTCAAGAGAGGGATTGGGTCAATGTCAGTGAATGTCATTCAGAGTACAGTTAGCTAACCATCTGGCTACAATAGACTGTTTTCAAAAACAGTGACTATGCAAGGAGGACGAGGCCACTGGGTCTATCATCATTCTGAATGAGTTAGAAGTATTAGGGCCATAGAGGAAATCACTGTTGAAAAAACTCATATGGCATCTTGGTTACAGTTTGCCAAAAGGTATGTGGGATTTTGTGAAATTATTAAAACATATACAGTACACAAACCCCCCTGCCCACAAATAATGATAAAATAGCCCAAAATCAACTCTCTTATCATGTGTTTACTCATAAGTTCTTTGGTGGTTCAGCATGCAAGTTTTCCTACACTGTAATCTGTTGTATACAAATCTAGGAATTAAAGGTTTTGATAGCAGCAGTACTTGGCATCACATCAGAATATAACAATGAATAGAGGACTAACAAAACAGTTGTGGTACTGTATGCAATTTGCTCCAGCCCACACATATAACCATATTTTGCACCTCTCTATCTTAGTCCCCATGGTTACCCCTTTCAAGATAGCCACATCATTTTTGGTCCCCAGCATGACACCCATTCGAAATATTGGTCCCCAGCATAACTCCCCTCTCATTCATTTTCCCAGCATGGCTCTCCTCTCATTCTTTGTCCCCAGCATGGCTACCCCTCTTATTCCTGGCCCCCAGCATGACTGCCCCTCTTATTCCTGGCCCCAGTATGGCTCCCTTCTTATTCCTAGTTCCCAGCATGGCTCCTCTCTCATGCTTATACAGTACTGTACACAAGAATGGCTCCCCTCTCATCTCACCATGGCTCTCCTCACTCAAAGACCCCAGTCAGGATCCACTCTCCATATGTCCCCTCACTGCTAGCCTTGACAACTCAGTCGCAACCTGCAGGCTTCCTTGCTTGGCAATCGCGCAGGCTGTTCAGTGCAACATGGTGCGTGCTGCTGCCTCGCCTTCTCTAACAGTCTCCCTCGTCCTCCCTCCGTAGTGCTGGAAATGCTCCTCCTCCCTTCTCTTCCTTCTTTGGTGCTGAAAAATGCCCCTCCTCTTGCACTCTCTGATCCAATTAAGCAGTGTGATGCTAGCAACCTCTCTCCCCTGATGTACAACGCAAGTCTCCTCCTACTGCTCTCTCCGGTTCGGTGATGCAGCATGGTGCAAAACCCCACACAGATGATTTACAGTGCATGTCCAAGTTCAATCTGTGGTTTTTTAAAGGGGTTCCCACTGAAAAATGTGCAGAGAAAATGTGGTCTTTGATCAGAATAGAGGGTGGTCTGCTCATAGAGGGGCATCCTCCATAGACTAAAATGGTGGGAGTCTTTACTCTGTACCCTATAAATTTTCCTTTTGTACATTAAAATGTCATGGGAAATGATTGATATACAATACATCTGTTAATTAAGTGTTACACAAATCTATATATCAATTCGTAAATAAATAACTTCTATACAAAAATAACACACTGTTGTATTAATTTTCTATTTAATTATTGAGACAATATAGATTTATTTGTCATGAATTATATTTTGCTCAGAAAATCTTTTTTTTTTTTTATTATTATATATGAACAGTTCTTTGAAACCCATATCTACTGTAGCCAAAGCTTCTTTCAGGACATTCCCAATGATTTATGGCCCCCTACTATATTTACCTCCATGCCAGTGAGTACCATGAGACTATTTCCAGATGGTCAAATATGTTTACACAATACCCTCTTGTTTTGCTTTGTTTTCTGGCTCCTCATGAGAAATATGTAAAAATGAACATTTACACTGGTACCATAGATTCTCTTTGCCTTATTGTAGTTATAAATTATAACATTCTAAGAAACATTTGTATATGAAAGCTGGGTTAAAACCTCTTAAATTTAAATGATTACATGGATGATTATTTTTTTTTTCACAGAACGATTTATACTACCTTTATGTAACTCCCTATTGGGACAGTTATATTGGATAGCAATGTATCTGTAATACACTGTTGAGCAAAGTTCATGCAGTTTTGTAAAATGAATTATGCATCATGGCCTGGGTACTGGCCTGTATTCATAACTAGAAAATAAAAATCACCGAAAGATCACATACTTTGTTAGATTCACTTCCCAAACCAAGAAACCCCTATTGGTTTAAAACCACTTACAGTGTTGTTACTAGCAGAATCTTATAATATAGTAGAATATAAGATAAACTTGCAAAACTTAATACATCTGTGGAATACAGACACAATAATGACGCTGATCATACTACATGGTCCATTCCTTAACTAAGCTATTATTCAATTTATTTTCCATTCATTCAGCTATCATTACACTGTTCCTAGCTCTGTCTTTACACAATTAGAATACTAATCACAAAGTCTAATCAAATGTTAGAAACATGAACTTTACCTACTCTAAGTAGTATTCTTAGTAGAAACGCTAAAACATTTCAGTATTACCAGAAAATGGAAAGAATATTTTACCATAGATATCGCTAAAATAGAGAAAATAAATCTCAGATTATTTTGATATGGCATATTTTATCTGATACCAGATTTTATTCTATTTGCATATAGCTGCATTTTGCCATCTAGAACGTTAATTGGCCCAGCTTGAGCCACAGAAATAGAGCGCACTGCCTCTGATATTTTTCCACCCTTTCACTGCCATGGACATCTTCTATCTCCATTTCAGTGTTATTATTTAATAGATCATGCACTCTTTATCATGTCAGTCCCAGAGTCTGAATATCCTTTTAATTGTGGGTCATGGATACTACATGATTTTACTGTACTACACTTAGAGGATCCCAAAAAAAAAACAAATAAAGTTAGAGAGGTAGCCAAAGTTTAGTCATTATGTTTCTTTCTTACTTACACATATATACCTCGGCTAATTTTTGCAAAAGTGCCATCTATATTACTTTTAGCCATATTAGTTGTAACTTTAGATTTACCGTCTCATACATTTGGTGAAATAATATTGGTGTACTACCTGTTATCAACTAAATAAAATATAAAATCTCTGTAAGTAAAACAAAAATAATTATTAAACTTAGACTATTGCTTTAACTTTTGATTTACTCATATTTAGCTCATTTTAAAGTGTATCTTCAGTTACACAGTGTCTGATGCTCCCGTCTGAATAAAAATAAAAATGCCAGCGGGGGAATGTAAGCGGTGAAAGTGAGCAGTCCTGCAGCCTAGGCAACCAAACGATGCCGGAAGCCTTTCCTGCAAAATCCTTCCCTAAAAAAGGTATAAATAGAAATAAACACAGATACAGCGCACACAAAACGAAGCAGTTTTAAATTTTAAGCAACAACAAGTCTGAGATCTTGTCTCACTTCAGAATATAGCAGTCAGTATATTTTATAAAATAGGTGGCTCGGAGCTACAGATCGTCTCTACTCTGGTATCCCGCATTCACAGTTTAAAAGGTTTGTTCTGTTAAACCTTTACCACTAACATGGGTTCACCAGCCTGTAATCTTCCTTTCTTCTCACCGTTTCTGGTGTTTCCAAGACGAACACTCCTGACCTCAGTCGCTACTTCTACAGACAATTTCAGGGATCCAAGCGTCAGTGACACTCCGATTGTCTGTCGCAGCAACTGTGCTATTGCGCCTGCTCACACTTTGTCTGAAGTCTGTCTCAGCAGTCCTATATAGAGAGTATTGGGGAGAAGATAATAGAAACGGCATAGAACCAGTGGTGAACATTCTTCAGTCACTTTAATATTACACTTTAAAAGTTAAAACTTGAATAAAAGCATATCACATAGTATAAACCATCATGTGGGATTTGTATTGTACTCGACTGGTTTCGCCTGCCAGCTTCCTTAAGGGTCACCATTCCAGATTCCATTCCATATTTTCAAACCATTTCTTCTTTCCAGGTCAGGTCAGGGTAAACAGGTCAGGTCAGGGTAAACAGGAGCAATACAGGATAAAAAAATATATATATTTTCCAATAAAACATCTAATATCCAACTCTATGTTGAGCCCATTTCAGACATTGTATTCAGGATATAAGTATATTCTGTTTCATTCTATGAGAGAGTTTTAATTGTCACGCATTCTCCAGTTCTGTTCTAAGCGGGGGACAGTAAACCTTTCTGGATATTATTTAGATGTTTGTTTTAGCTTGTTTTTACACAAAAACCACCTCCACATAGCTTAGTGTAGGCAGGTAGTTATAGTTTAGGTAGTCTTAGTTAGGTAGTTTAGATAGTACTCAGATTAGGGCAATTAATTAGTTAACTAATAATCAGTTAGGGTTTATAATAAATGTATATATAATCTATAAAATCATATAGATACATATATTTATATACTGTATATGTGTGTATATATATATATATATATATATATATATATATATACACACACACACACACACACACACACACACACACGTCTATTTACATGTATGTATGTATATATATATATATATATATATATATACATATATACACTACCGTTCAAAAGTTTAGGGTCACTTAGAAATTTCCTTATTTTTGAAAGAAAAGCACAGTTTTTTTCAATGAAGATAACATTAAATTAATCAGAAATACACTCTATACATTGTTAATGTGTTAAATGACTATTCTAGCTGCAAACGTCTGGTTTTTAATGCAATATCTACATAGGTGTATAGAGGCCCATTTCCAGCAACTATCACTCCAGTGTTCTAATGGTACATTGTGTTTGCTAACTGTGTTAGAAGGCTAATGGATGATTAGAAAACACTTGAAAACCCTTGTGCAATTATGTTAGCACCGCTATAAACAGTTTTGCTGTTTAGAGGAGCTATAAAACGGACCTTCCTTTGAGCTAGTTGAGAATCTGGAGCATTAAATTTGTGGGTTCGATTAAACTCTCAAAATGGCTAGAAAAAGAGAGCTTTCATGTGAAACTCGACAGTCTGTTCTTGTTCTTAGAAATGAAGGCTATTCCATGCGAGAAATTGCCAAGAAACTGAATATTTCCTACAACGTTGTGTACTACTCCCTTTAGAGGACAGCACACACACGCTCTGACCAGAGTAGAAAGAGAAGTGGGAGGCCCCGCTGCACAACTGAGCAAAAATACAAGTACATTAGAGTCTCTAGTTTGAGAAATAGACGCCTCACAGGTCCTCAACTGGCAGCTTCATTAAATAGTACCCGCAAAACGCCAGTGTCAACGTCTACAGTGAAGAGGCGACTCCGGGATGCTGGCCTTCAGGGCAGAGTGGCAAAGAAAAAGCCATATCTGAGACTGGATAATAAAAGGAAAATATTAATATGGGCAAAAGCACACAGACATTGGACAGAGGAAGATTGGAAAAAAGTGTTATGGACAGACGAATCGAAGTTTGAGGTGTTTGGATTACACAGAAGAACATTTGTGAGACGCAGAACAACTGAAAAGATGCTGGAAGAGTGCCTGACGCCATCTGTCAAGCATGGTGGAGGTAATGTGATGGTCTGGGGTTGCTTTGGTGCTGGTACAGTGGGAGATTTGTACAAGGTAAAAGGGATTTTGAATAAGGAAGGCTATCACTCCATTTTGCAACGCCATGCCATACCCTGTGGACAGCGCTTGATTAAAGCCAATTTCATCCTACAACAGGACAATGACCCAAAGCACACACCCAAATTATGCAAGAACTATTTAGGGAAGAAGCAGGCAGCTGGTATTCTATCTGTAATGGAGTGGCCAGCGCAGTCACCAGATCTCAACCCCATAGAGCTGTTGTGGGAGCAGCTTGACCGTATGGTACGCAAGAAGTGCCCATCAAGCCAATCCAACTTGTGGGAGGGCCTTCTGGAAGCATGGGGTGAAATTTCTCCCGATTACCTCAGCAAATTAACAGCTAGAATGCCCAATGTCTGCAATGCTGTAATTGCTGCAAATGGAGCATTCTTTGACGAAAGCAAAGTTTGAAGGAGAAAATTATTATTTCAAATAAAAATCATTATTTCTAACCTTGTCAATGTCTTGACTATATTTTCTAGTCATTTTGCAACTCATTTGATAAATATAAGTGTGAGTTTTCATGGAAAACACAATTGTCTGGGTGACCCCAAACTTTTGAACGGTAGTGTATATACATATATATGTAATATATATTATACATAGACTTATTATTGAAATTATTGTTAATACTAAAAATTAATTAATTATTAGGGGCGTTATATATCTATAACATCATATATATATATATATATATATATATATATATATATATACATGTAATATATACATATACACACATATACCTATATAAATCTCCTCATATATTTGTCAATTCTAAAAATTCTAAATACATTGATTCATTGTTAGGGTGAGTTCACACAGAGTATTTTGATGAGTTTTTTGGTGCGGAAACTGCGCCGTAAAACTCACCAAAAAACGTCAGAGAATGCCTCCCATTGATTTCAATGGGTGGCGGAGGTGTTTTTTTTCCCGCGAGCGGTAAAACCGGCTCGTGGGAGAAAGAAGGGACATGCCCTATCTTTGGGCGTTTACGCCTCTGACCTCCCATTGACATCAATAGGAGGCAGAGAAAGCATATTTAGTGGCGTTTTGTGCCTGCGGCGCTCAATGGCCACGGGTGAAAAACTCCACGAAAATTGTCATGTAGGCAGAGTAAAATCTGCCTCAAAATTCCAAACAGAATTTTGAGGCAAAATTTCCTCCTGCAAAAATGTCATAATTTAGTTGCGATCATTTAATTAATTACATATATATCTATAACGTGGTATAGATATTTGCACATGTACTATATACATATACAAACATTTATATTAATTATTAAGTGTATTTATTCCACATATCAAATAATAGTGAGGGTCGTTCATATAGTTATTAATTATTAGTCGTTCAACAATTGATTAGTTGTAAAGATTCAATTGATTACATATAGATATACAGTGAAGGAAATAAGTATTTGATCCCTTGCTGATTTTGTAAGTTTGCCCACTGTCAAAGACATGAACAGTCTAGAATTTTTAGGCTAGGTTAATTTTACCAGTGAGAGATAGATTATATAAAAAAAAAAAAGAAAAATCACATAGTCAAAATTATATATATTTATTTGCATTGTGCACAGAGAAATAAGTATTTGATCCCCTACCAACCATTAAGAGTTCAGCCTCCTCCAGACCAGTTACACGCTCCAAATCAACTTGGTGCCTGCATTAAAGACAGCTGTCTTAAATGGTCTCCTGTATAAAATACTCCTGTCCACAGACTCAATTAATCAGTCTGACTCTAACCTCTACAACATGGGCAAGACCAAAGAGCTTTCTAAGGATGTCAGGGACAAGATCATAGACCTGCACAAGGCTGGAATGGGCTACAAAACCATAAGTAAGACGCTGGGTGAGAAGGAGACAACTGTTGGTGCAATAGTAAGAAAATGGAAGACATACAAAATGACTGTCAATCGACATCGATCTGGGGCTCCATGCAAAATCTCACCTCGTGGGGTATCCTTGATCCTGAGGAAGGTGAGAGCTCAGTCAAAAACTACACGGGGGGAACTTGTTAATGATCTCAAGGCAGCTGGGACCACAGTCACTAAGAAAACCATTGGTAACAGATTACGCCGTAATGGATTAAAATCCTGCAGTGCCCGCAAGGTCCCCCTGCTCAAGAAGGCACATGTATAGGCCCGTCTGAAGTTTGCAAATGAACATCTGGATGATTCTGAGATTGATTGGGAGAAGGTGCTGGGGTCAGATGAGACTAAAATTGAGCTCTTTGGCATTAACTCAACTCGTCGTGTTTGGAGGAAGAGAAATGCTGCCTATGACCCAAAGAACACCGTCCCCACTGTCAAGCATGGAGGTGGAAACATCATGTTTTGGGGGTGTTTCTCTGCTAAGGGCACAGGACTACTTCACCGCATCAATGGGAGAATGGATGGAGCCATGTACCGTCAAATCCTGAGTGACAACCTCCTTCCCTCCACCAGGACAATAAAAATGGCTCGTGGCTGGGTCTTCCAGCACGACAATGTTCCGAAACATACAGCCAAGGCAACAAAGGAGTGGCTCAAAAAGAAGCACATTAAGGTCATGGAGTGGCCTAGCCAGTCTCCAGACCTTAATCCCATCGAAAACTTATGGAGGGAGCTGAAGATCCGAGTTGCCAAGCGTCAGCCTCGAAATCTTAATGATTTACAGATGATCTGCAAAGAGGAGTGGGCCAAAATTCCATCTAATGTGTGTGCAAACCTCATCATCAACTACAAAAAATGTCTGACTGCTGTGCTTGCCAACAAGGGTTTTGCCACCAAGTATTAAGTCTTGTTTGCCAAAGGGATCGAATACTTATTTCACTGTGCACAATGCAAATAAATATATATAATTTTGACAATGTGATTTTCTTTTTTTTTTTTTTTATATATAATCTATCTCTCACTGGTAAAATTAACCTAGCCTAAAAATTCTAGACTGTTCATGTCCTTGACAGTGGGCAAACTTACAAAATCAGCAAGGGATCAAATACTTATTTCCTTCACTGTATATTTAAAGTGGAATATGAATTTTTAGTTTTTGCTTGGGGTTGCACCAATTTATTTTCTACATAAATATGATTACCATGAAAGTAAGTGATTGAGACATGTGAAAGAAATAGCATGTACACTTTCAGGTAGCTTCAAAACAGGTTCATGTACAAATGTATTAACAATTCATGTTCTACAATAATATGAGGTTTATTTTGCATGAGAAAATAGCATTATTTATTGGAATGTAAAGCCCATTCTCTGGAATAGAGTGATTCCATTTTTAAGGTTAATTTTAAATAATTTTTTAGATTTTATTAATTTAGTAAATGCATAGACATGCATGGTACTTAGTTGAATGATGCAGGAGGAAATCCTGCTGTTAGTTTAATTTTAGAATGCCCTTCATTTAACTCATTTCAGCAAGCAGCGATTAAAGTTAAATGTCATTTAGACATTTGTATTTGACTTTGAGCTTTTGTGGAAACAAGAAAACAAGTGTTTACATTGAGGCTTAAAACTGAATGTGCCAAGTCTCATTGTTTTTTAAAGTAAATCTTTGTATAAAATATTATGTACAGCCAGACAATTGCTGATCATAACTGAATACATATTGGACCTTTTATCTATGTTTTCATCTTAAGTTTAATTGATCCCCTCCTGTAATTAAGCCTGTTTACCAAATTGTATGCGTGCATAAATGAAGCCATTTTCAAAAATGTCAGGTTTGGATACAATGATTCTTTTGTGCTGGTTGATGATGATGATGATGATGATGACGATGATGATGACTATTAGAAAATAGTGATCTCTAAAGCCTAATTCTACATGCAAAACCGCTTTTATCACCTTGTCTCTATACATGTAATAGACCCAATAGCTGTGGTAATTTGTAACTGTTCTGTACAGCACAGTGGGCCTGCCCATCATGCAGACAAGGTGTCACAAGATAATTCCCGGTCACTGAGTAATCTAGGAGGACAGGCTCTGAAGATAGACATAAGGACGATTTAGAGCTCATTCAGACGACCTTGTATATCGTCCACGTGGCGGCCGTTAAAACAAGGACTGTCACACGGTCTCATGTACTTCAATGGGGCCGTAAATACGACGACCGTTATTTCAATGGAGTGTGTGAAGGATCCGTGAAAAAATAGAAAATGTCCTATATTTTTGCGCTTCACGCATCCCTCCATAGACTCTAGTCTATGGGGATGCATGATAACGTGTCCTGCACGGGCGCACCTTGGACGTAACAAACGGTAGTTTGTCACGTCCGAGTTTGGCTACGTTCATCTGAATGTAGCCTAAATGAAATAATAGTACAGATATGTGGCGTAGTGCGATAGTACCATTAGAAAAACATTAATGTTTGTGTGGAATAAGGGGTTATCCCATCAGGACAATTCCTGCCCATTAGACCTGTTAGAGCATATAGATAATATAGAGGAGGATCCTTCTTTAGAGACCCCCCCCCCCCTATTTGCCAGAGTGACTGTAAAGTGTAGCTCCCACTCTAGAGAGCTGAGCGCGACCATGCAGTTTATCCCAGCGACAATAGCTGAGCATCGATTTGGTCAGCTACTATTCCCAGTCCTCATTTAGAAAATTGGTTGTCCCTTTTAGGACAATAGGGAGAAAAGGTTGTTGTAATTGAGATATTATTTACATTAAAGCGAGTCTTCACCTTTGTAACCTTTACTTGATAATTAGTTAATTGTACAATCAGCCATTATTAGTTTTAAAAATGTGGAAATTGGCTTAGTAAAAGTTATAATATAAATATTAGTATTATTTCATTTTTAATTGCAAATTATCTTATTGATTTTTCAAATGTGATTCCTTATACCGGCTTTTCACGAATTTATCTAATTTTCTAAATAATATAATTCATTAGAACTCTTCTTTGTTATGCTAAAAGAAACATTGCTTTAGTTACACTTGCAATAATCGGCTGTATATATATATTTGTATGTTTTTACTTACATAGTAGGCACCAACAGATAGCAGGATGAATATGCATATTAATATTTTGGATGTTAGCAAAATTATCCCCTGCATTTTTTTTTTTTTTTTAAATCCAGTAGACCCAGCTTTGCTTTTCCCCTACAAATGCAATGACATAGGTGAATTCAAATGTAACTGTAACTTGAAAGGGAGTCTTTCCCTCATGATCAGGGCTAGATTATAATTCATTCAGAATTTTAGGATTGTTGTAGCCCTTCTAATCTGTAAATTAGAATGATGGGGGCAAGAACACTGCTGTACACTAAAAATTATTTCTTAGAAGCAAAACTGGATGAAAAAGAGGACAATGCGTGTGGTTATGTACAACAAAATGAAATATTAAAATATACATTTTATTAGGTTAAATGAACATGTATCACAAAATAAGGCTGTCAGCCAAATTAGTTTCAATCGCCTGGATTGAATGAGGCAGCCAATTACGTAAAACAAAGGTTTTCTGTGTTTATCTATGTGTCGTCTAGTAAAATTTGCTTTACCGACACTAGTAGCTAGGTTGGGTAGTCAGAATGACCCCTACTGGTTGACAACCTAATCTAGCGATTTGTTTTTTTACTCACAATAATTGTGATGTCACTCTGCTGTGAACACTGTCCTTTTTGCACAGTGTATGTTGTGTTAACAGATGATAATTTATGCAGGCAGGATACATGTAGTAGCAAAGCTTATATATGTAATGCAAAAAAATAAAATAAAATCGGATATAGTCAATACGCTCTCTTTTTGGTTGATATAGCGAGACGGGCATAATGATTTATAGTTAATGCAGTAGGAGCTAGTGCAGTTGTGATTTATCTCATTTATTTCTCATATTTATCATATATTTGCAATGTAGAGGTATGTGCTAATACTGCACGCAACAATCTTGAGATGTCAGTCCAGTACTGTACATACTAATTAATAGCATGGACTATATATTCATGGAAATAGCATTGTATACTGTAACAGTATTTTACGAATACCAGACTGCACCAGAGAACAGTTTGTAAATTCTACTAGCCACCATTGAAGGAAGTGCTGCATATATCACTAGGAAAAAAATAAAGACACTTTATGCACTCCTAGCATCAGGAATATGGTACTTTATGACCACAGTATTGTAAGCATGCTGCCAAAGAAGACAACGGGGTCTTATTCTATTCAGTTCCCAGATCACTCTAATAGGCTATTTCTTAAAATCTCTTCTGCCAACTTTACATTGGCAAGTTTGCAGTGGCATTTCAGTCTTGTTCTTAAGGTTGCCACACATCTTTAATATCTGATGGCCAAATACTTGTTCAGCCAACAGCTATTACTCCCGACCTCCCATACACATTCTCGGTTTGGATGATAGAACAGGTGTTCTCAATGGGGAGAGGAAAATGCTGCTGCTGGACACCTGGCGGCGGCAGCTTATGTCCCTTGAAAACAAGGGATCAGGCATATTGAAAATCAACGTGCCTGATATTTTTTTCCAACATCTGGCGAACGAACGTCGGCCGAACATCTAGTACGCTTTCGAAAGGTTCGGCTAATATTACTCTAATGTGTATGGCCACCTTTGGTAGTTAAGGGGATAAATCTTCTTAGTCCAATTAATCACAAGATCACTTCAAGTACTGAAAGTACAAAGATAATTCCTAATCACAAATCTATGTAATAAATTCCAGTAGAGTGAAAGTAACGTACTACATAGTAGGGACAGAAAAATAATTGTGATAATTAGCATTTACCTTTAAAATGATTGTATTAAAAGCATCATTGGTAAAGAAAGCCTAATACAAAATGCCATTTTACCTTTCCATATTTACAAGTTTTTATGCATTTGAATACACTATATGGCCGAAAGTATGTGGACACCTAACCATCACATATACACCGTGTTCCAAATTATTATGCACATTGGATTTAAGTGTCATAAACATTTAATTATTAGTTTTTCAATTAAACTCATGAATGGTATTGTGTCTTAGGGCTCTTTGGATCATTGTAATCAATCTCAGACACCTGTGATAATTAGTTTGCCAGGTGTGCCCAATCAAAGGAAAACTACTTAAGAAGGACGTTCCACATTATTAAGCAGGCCACAGGTTTCAAGCAATATGGAAAAGAAAAAGGATCTCTCTGCTGCCGAAAAGCGTGAAATAGTGCAATACCATGGACAAGGTATGAAAACATTGGATATTTCAAGAAAACTTAAGCGTGATCATCGTACTGTGAAAAGATTTGTGGCTGATTCAGAGCACAGACGGGTTCGTTCAGATAATAGCATAACGAGGAAGGTTTCTGCCAGACAAATTAATAGGATTAGTAGAGCAGCTGCTAAAATGCCATTGCAAAGCAGCAAACAGATATTTGAAGCCGCTGGTGCCTCTGGAGTCCCGCGAACCTCAAGGTGTAGGATCCTCCAGAGGTTTGCAAGTGTGCATAAAGCTATTATTCGGCCACCCCTAAACAATGCTCACAAGCAGAAACGGTTGCAGTGGGCTCAGAAATACATGAAGACTAATTTTCAAACCGTGTTGTTTACTGATAAGTGCCGTGCAACCCTGGATGGTCCAGATGGATTGAGTAGTGGATGGTTGGTGAATGGCCACCATGTCCCAACAAGGCTGTGACGTCAGCAAGGAGGTGGCGGAGTCATGTTTTAGGCTGGAATCATTGGGAGAGAGCTTTAGGGTCCCTGACGGTGTGAAAATGACCTCTGCAAAGTACGTAGAGTTTATGACTGACCACTTTCTTCCGTGGTACAAAAAGAAGAACCGTGCCTTCCGTAGCAAAATTATCTTCATGCATGACAATGCACCATCTCATGCTGCAAAGAATACCTCTGTGTCATTGGCTGCTATGGGCATAAAAGGAGAGAAACTCATGGTGTGGCCCACATGTTCCCCTGACCTCAACCCTATTGAGAACCTTTGGAGCATCCTCAAGCAAAATATCTATGAGGGTGGGAGGCAGTTCACATCAAAACAGAAGCTCTGAGAGGCTATTCTGACATCCTGCAAAGATATTCAAGCAGAAACTGTCCAAATACTCACAAATTCAATGGATGCAAGAATTGATATCAAAGAAGGGGTCCTATGTTAACATGTAACTTGGCCTGTTAAGTTTTTTTTTTATTGAAAGAGCTTTTGATTTCTGTAAATATGACCTCCTGATGCTGCAAATTCAACAAATTACCATTTTAGTTCTCTTTACAACCTTTAAAATGTTTTGATCTCTGTTGTGCATAATAATTTGAAACAGTGCATTTTGAGTTTTTTTACTTCTAAAAAAAAAATCTGTTATCATTAGGAGATTTGTTCAATAAAATTTGCATTATACTCAAACGGTTGATGGCTTGAAGATTATACTGACTGTCATTTGCATCGACTATTTAGGAAAATTAGCGAAAAATAACATTTGCATAATAATTTGGAACGCAGTGTACAGGGTGGGCCATTTATATGGATACACCTAAATAAAATGGGAATGGTTGGTGATATTAACTTCCTGTTTGTGGCACATTAGTATATGGGAGGGGGGAAACTTTTCAAGCTGGGTGTTGACCATGGCGTCCATTTTGAAGTCGGCCATTTTGTATCCAACTTTAGTTTTTTCAATGGGAAGAGGGTCATGTGACACATCAAACTTATCGAGAATTTCACAAGAAAAACAATGGTGCGCTTGGTTTTAACGTTACTTTATTCTTTCATGAGTTATTTATGTCATTATGGGCGTCAGGTCCGAGCATTCCTAGATGAACAGTTTCCTGGAAAGTGGATTGGTCGTCGTGGGCAAGTTGAATGGCCCCCTAGGTCTCCCGATCTGACCCCCTTAGACTTTTGTGTTTAAATCACTTTTGTGTTTAAATGCTTTAAATCACTCCAGCTGACAATTGACATTTCACATGGTAATCTTAAACTTCTGTGCAGCTGCTTGACCATGGAACACATTCATAAATTTCATGAGCTGACTTGTGGCAAAGATGGCATTATATTGACTATGGAGAGAGTGTGGCTATGTGCTAAATTTTATGCACCTGTTTGCAATGGGTGTGGCCGAAACACCTGAACTCAATATTTAGGAGGAGTGTCCACTTACTTTTGGCCATATAGTGTTTGTATACTCAGGACATCAGTAGTTAAATTAAACTTTCATAGTTAGTAAAAAATAAACCAATTAGGATAATGTAGATTACCAGGGTCATTAATTCTTTCACTCTGGTCTCCCAAATCCAAGGTGTTCTGTAAACACTAGGTCCTCAACACTACAGGAAATAATAAAATAGCTGCTTTTTACTGGGCTGCGCAGGGAAAGTTGCCAAAACAACATTGCTTCATGCTCTGCAGCTATTGGATGATGCTGCACGTCACAAACTTCCTGCTCTGCACGTGCTCTGCATGCACTCTAAACATAATACTGATAATATTAACAGCTCTTTGCTTCCTTCCAGATAACTCCTTCAGCTTTCTTGTTTAAATGCAAAAGGAATCAGCGAATATTAAGCAGAGAGCTCTCAGTATTACGTGCAGAATGAATGTAGGGGACAGAACCAGTAGGAAGTCTGTGAAGTGCAGCTTCAGTCAACTACTACAAAGCATAATGTGATGTAAGAAAGGGGGAAATGTTTCTGCAACTTCTTCTATAACAACGATGTTCTTGTCAACACGTTTCCATTTTATTGTTTCCTTCTGTTTAAAGGACCTTGAAAACTTGCATGTAATGGACAAGAGAAAATTTAATTATTAGCATTGGTATACTACGTGACCCTAGTAGGTCCATTTTAATAATTATGATAATTTGCCAGGCGTTTAACTCAAGGGGCTTTAGTCTTCACCTCTGTAAAAACACAAAGCTCCAGAATAGAGAATCATGCAGCCACAGTTTTGTTGCCTAGCTTTCAACAATAGCAAGACATCTGGGAAAGAAGGCAGAATTGTTTTTTTCCACCATTTATACCTTCTTGATCAATTTAAACACAGCAATTAGTGAATGTATATACAATAGAGGAAGCAGCAGTACTTCTGCTTATATTGGTATGACATCTGTCATGTGACAGACCCAGAATAGACCTAATTGTGACCACTCTCACATTATCTGGGCTGTTTTCCCCTCTAACTGAGGCCACCCTGCCAGCTCCAGTTATAGGGAAAATATGTTGTCATGTATCACCACACCTCTCTCTCTACACCAGCCTGTGTGATTCCACCTCTGCTCGCCTCCCTGTTAGGAAACGTCTGTCTCTTTACGATTGTCATGACTACTAGCCTAGCTTCTGGGTGGCTCTGGTTTGAGTTGCAGAGCCAATCTCATTTCTCTGTCTTCTTCCTATACGATTCTAGGGTGGAGTATTTAAGTCTGGTCTGTTCTTTCATTGTTGATTGTGAATTTCTTTGTTTAAGTTTCTGATCAAGCTTCTGGCTACTACCTGTATCAGCTGACTATTTGGATTATTGGAACTTCACCTTGGCTTTGTCTTTAAATGAACCAATGAACACATTTTCTCACTGATTTGAAAACTCTGCTCTCAGCTGGTTTTGACCTCTGCAGCTGGTATTCTTCTGCTTTCTGATTTGGACTTACATTCTCTCCTGCTTGTGTACTCTGTTTGCTGTTTACCCTCTGTTTGTCTGGTTTCCGTTCTGGTATTGCCTGCATTTCACCTCCTGTCCAACACTGTATTCTGTTAATGCAACCTGGGTTCTATGCAGCCAAATTAACCTGCCTTGCGGTGGGCTCTGGTGAAGACCATAGAGTAACCTTAGATTCTGCTGATCAGAGTAGTGACGGACTTGAGGTAGCGGATTACCTGCACGCTTTATCCAGACAGTCTCTAGCTGTCTTTGGGGAATTGCTTACAGAGCAATTCCATAACTTGCACTCTGGGGAATTGCTCAACTAGTTATTCCTTTACACTCCCGATCTACACTGAAACTGCCTGCCTGTGATCTTTCCTGCCAGGAATACATGTTATATGTGAGGTCTGTGTGTCCAGGATACTGGTGTCTTTAATAGATCTCATGTTTAGCACAGCTTTGTCTCCACACCAGCCTGTGTTATTCCTCATCTGCTCTCCTCCCTACCTGTGAGAACTGTCCTACATGAATATTTGGAAGCTTTAATCTCTCTCTCTCTCTACTCTCTTTTCTGCTGTTTACTACCTTCTCCCCCTCCTTGCTGCTTTCTCTAACACTGAGAGAAGTGAGGGGGTAGCAGATTACATCAGCCCATCAGTAGCAGTCGACAGACTGATTTGAGTTAGAAGCACCAGAACAGCTAGTTATCTATAGGAGCTGCACAGACTTTACAGCAGCAAAATGGTATGACATTTTTATTGAATTATAGTAATTCTTTTTCTCTGCTGCCGCAGGCCCTCTGTACTTACCTCTCCTCAGCGTCCTTGTTGACGTCCGCTTCCTCCTTTGGTGTCTGGTGGCTGCTAAAGCCGCCGACGTGTTCCACTGGGTTTTAGCGAGCACTGACCATTGTATTCTTAAATTGCCAGCACGCGCCAGTTTTCCAATTACCACCTAAGCTACTATATAAACTCCTCTTGCTGTTGTGAACATTGCTAGATCAATTTGGTTGCTAGTTCCATGAGTTCCTTGTCTACCAGTTAGTTCTCCTGCTTCTTTATTGCTTAATTCCCATGTACTCACGTTCTGCCTGTTTTCGACCATCCATGCCTGCCGCCTGTCCTGACATATTGCTAAGTCCTGCATGTTGATCCTCTTCCACCTGCACAGACCTATGGCTACGTTTATTACTTTGCCTTCTACAATGTCTGCCGTCACCAAGGGAGACTACTTGGGAGGAGGCGACCTCAGGTTCCCCCTCAGCAAAGTCCACATCCCTGTACAGGGGTTAAAGGTTGAAGATCAGGGTTTCCCTTAGCCTCTGCTCCCTGGAGTAGCCCCAAGTCAGTTCACACCGCCCCCTGCTGGCACTACTATAGCCCAAACCTAGGACTATCGTTACAAGACTGTTTAGAAAGTTGTTTACCTTGGCATTTACGATGCAAATTATCAATAAATAAAAATCTGTGCAAAGGTGTCCATATCCTTTAAGTATAAAAATAAATCTAGTATTAATGGTTTAGGACAATTATTGTGATCCAGGCAGATTTTAATGAAATGGGAGCAAAATACTGAATAATAAGTTTTGGTTGATTGCAGCCATAGTATTCGGTACGAAGGAACTGACTCTTGTGTTCAATCGGTAAAAGATCATCTTCTGTTGTGTTCTTAAGTAGATCTATGAATATGACATTTCTGATACTGATGCTATTGTAACGGCAGGGGGTAGGGAGACGGACAAGTGAGCCCTAATCTACCCGCCACTCTGTCCCTGCCTACTTGCAACGACCCGCCCTAGGCGACGGGGTACAACTGGGCGGCGGTCCCTGCGCTCAGTAAGTGCACGACAAACACGACAAACATACAAGGAACACAAGCAAGGAAAAAGGGGCCGTTGCCCACGGCAACACCGTGAGCAACCAGAGTGGTGAACGAGCCGAGTCAAGCCAGGAGTGTGCGAGGTACAAAACGAAAAGCAGAAGAGTAGTCGGTAAGCCAGGGTCGGTATGGAGCAGGATCAAAAATAGCAGGAGCTGTAGCTGGGCCAGGAAACCACAAGGAGGGAAACACAAGCAATAACAAGCACCGAGGGACAGGAAGTGCAGGCTTAAATAGACCGAGGGCGGGAGCTAGCTGAGTCTGGCCAGGTTACGATAGGCTCTCCCACTCCTAAGCCTGCCAGCCTGAATGGTGGAAGCAGGAGTCAGTCTCAGGGATGTATTCTCAGGTGCTGACTGATTAGTTCTGGGAGTTAACCCCGCAGTGCCTGGCAGATCCTTTACAGTACCCCCCCTTTTATGAGGGGCCACCGGACCCTTTCTAAGTGGACCTGGCTTACTGGGGAAACGCAGGTGGAACCTCCTGACCAATACCCCAGCGTGAACATCCCGGGCGGGTACCCAAGTCCTCTCCTCGGGCCCGTATCCTCTCCAATGGACCAGGTACTGGAGGGAGCCTTGGACCATCTTGCTGTCCACAATCCTGGCCACCTCGAATTCCACCCCCTCCGGGGTGAGGATGGGAACAGGAGGTCTCCTCGAGGGAGCCAAGGACGGGGAGCAGCGTTTGAGGAGGGAGGCATGAAACACGTCGTGTATCCGAAAAGACGGGGGTAACTCCAGCCGGAAGGAGACAGGATTGAGGACCTCAATGACCTTATACGGCCCAATAAACCGGGGAGCAAACTTCTTGGACGGAACCTTGAGACGCAAGTTCCTAGACGACAACCACACCAGATCCCCGACCATAAACAGGGGGTTAGCAGAACGTTTTTTATCAGCCTGAGTTTTTTGTACGCTCTGGGACACCTCTAGGTTTTTCTGAACCTGGGCCCAGACTGTGCACAGTTCCCGATGAACGACCTCTACCTCAGGATTGTTGGAACTACCAGGTGAAACGGAGGAGAACCGTGGATTAAACCCAAAATTACAAAAAAAAGGAGAGACCCCAGACGAGTTACTGACCCGGTTATTAAGGGAAAATTCGGCGAGGGGAATGAAAGAGACCCAATCAAATTGACAGTCAGAGACAAAACACCTTAAGTATTGTTCTAGGGACTGATTAGTCCTCTCCGTTTGGCCATTGGTTTCAGGATGGAAGGCAGAGGAGAAGGACAGATCAATCCCCAACTTCATACAGAAGGCTCTCCAAAACAATGAAACAAATTGTACCCCTCTGTCCGAAACAATATTGACAGGGACCCCATGGAGACGCAGGATGTGTTTGACAAACAAGGTAGCCAATGTTTTGGCGTTGGGTAGTTTCTTGAGGGGCACAAAGTGGCACATCTTACTGAAGCGGTCCACCACCACCCACACCACCGACTTGCCTTGGGATGGAGGCAAATCGGTGATAAAATCCATGGAGATATGTGTCCAAGGTCTCTGGGGAATGGGCAACGAACGCAGTAAGCCCGCTGGTCGGGACCTGGGAGTCTTGGACCTAGCACAAACCTCACAAGCGGCGACGTAGGCCTTAACGTCTTTAGGCAACCCAGGCCACCAATAATTTCTGGTAATGAGGTGTTTGGTACCCAGGATGCCTGGATGGCCAGATAGTGCGGAGTCATGATTTTCCCTAAGTACCCTTAGCCGGAATTGCAGGGGAACAAACAGCTTGTTCTCAGGAAGGTTCCCGGGAGCTGCACCTTGATCAGCAGCAATTTCAGAGACTAAATCAGAATCGATCGAGGAAATGATTATACCTGGAGGCAAAATACAAGCAGGATCTTCCTCCGAAGGAGGGCTGGCCATGAAGCTACGCGACAGTGCATCAGCCTTAATATTTTTAGACCCAGCCCTATAGGTAACCAAAAAATTGAATCTGGTAAAAAATAACGCCCATCGAGCTTGTCTCGGGTTTAGCCTCCGGGCAGATTCTAGGAACACCAGATTCTTGTGGTCGGTAAGGACCGTTACCTGGTGCCTAGCCCCCTCCAGGAAGTGGCGCCACTCTTCAAATGCCCATTTAATGGCTAAGAGTTCGCGGTTGCCAATATCATAGTTACTTTCAGTTGGCGAAAACTTCCTGGAGAAGTAGGCACAGGGGCGGAGATGGGTGAGGGACCTGGTACCCTGGGACAAGACAGCCCCCACTCCCACCTCAGATGCGTCAACTTCCACGATAAATGGCTCCATTTGGTTGGGCTGAACCAGCACCGGGGCCGAGACAAAGCACTTCTTAAGGACCTCAAAAGCCTGGACAGCCTCAGGAGGCCAGTGGAGGAGATCAGCACCTTTGCGAGTGAGGTCCGTAAGGGGCTTAGCGATGACCGAGAAGTTAGCAATAAATCTCCTGTAATAATTAGCAAATCCCAAAAAACACTGTAACGCCTTCAGGGAGGCAGGTTGGACCCATTCCGCCACAGCCTGAACCTTGGCGGGGTCCATGCGGAATTCATGAGGAGTGAGGATTTGACCCAAAAATGGAATCTCCTGTACCCCAAACACACATTTTTCGGTTTTGGCAAACAGTTTATTTTCCCGAAGGACCTGGAGCACCTTCCTGACATGCTCCACGTGGGAGGACCAGTCCTTGGAAAACACCAGTATGTCATCAAGGTACACTACCAGAAAAATCCCCAGGTAATTTCTCAAAATCTCATTTATGAAATTCTGGAAGACCGCAGGGGCATTACACAACCCAAAGGGCATGACGAGGTATTCGAAATGGCCTTCGGGCGTGTTAAACGCAGTCTTCCACTCATCCCCCTCTTTGATGCGAATAAGGTTATACGCCCCCCGTAGATCCAATTTAGAAAACCATTGGGCCCCCTGAACCTGATTAAAGAGATCAGGAATCAAAGGAAGGGGATACTGGTTCCTTACCGTGACCTTATTCAGGCTACGGTAGTCAATGCATGGCCTAAGACCACCATCCTTCTTCCCCACGAAGAAGAAGCCAGCACCTACCGGAGAAGAAGAGGGACGAATGTAACCCTTGGTCAGGGATTCCTGGATATACACTCTCATAGCTTCACGTTCGGGACAAGAAAGATTAAATATCCTACCCTTAGGAAGCTTAGCTCCTGGTACCAATTCGATAGCGCAATCGTATTCTCTATGAGGAGGTAACACTTCGGAGGCCTCCCTAGAGAAAACATCAGCGAAGTCCTGAACAAACTCGGGTAGCGTATTCGCCTCCTTAGGGGGAGAAATAGAATTAACAGAAAAACATGACGTACAACATTCATTACCCCATTTGGTTAGCTCCCCAGTATTCCAGTCAAACGTAGGATTATGCAACTGCAACCAGGGAAGACCTAGCACCAAATCGTACGATAATCCCTGCATCAACAGTACAGAGCATTGCTCCAAATGCATGGAGCCAACAAGGAGTTCAAAAACAGGGGTATTCTGTGTAAAATAACCATTAGCAAGAGGAGTGGCGTCGATACCCACTACCGGGACAGGTTTAGGCAAATCAATAAGAGGCATAGCAAGGGACATAGCAAATTCCACAGACATGATATTAGTAGAGGACCCTGAATCCACGAAAGCACTGCCGGTAGCAGACCTACCACCAAAAGAGACCTGAAAGGGAAGCAAGATCTTAGTACGTTTCATATTTAGGGGAAATACCTGTGCGCCCAAGTGACCTCCCCGATGATCACTTAGACGCGGAAGTTCTCTGGCTGCAACCTTACGCTTAGGACAGTTGTTCACTTGATGCTTGTCGTCCCCACAGTAGAAGCAGAGACCATTCTTCCTGCGGAATTCTCTACGTTGTTGGGGGGACACGGAGGCCCCGAGTTGCATAGGTATCTCTGAATCTTTCGGGGAGGAACGAAGCAACGGAGCTTCGGGAGGCATCATGGGGGAGTCGGAGGAGAAAACACATAAACGTTCACGTTGTCGTTCCCTGAGACGTCGGTCAAGTCGTATCGCTAAAGCCATAACCTGGTCTAGGGAGTCACAAGAGGGATAGCTAACTAGCAGGTCTTTCAGGGCATTCGACAGACCCAACCTAAACTGGCACCTTAAGGCAGGGTCATTCCACCGAGAAGCTACGCACCACTTCCGAAAGTCAGAGCAATACTCCTCAACAGGTCTCTTACCCTGACTTAAGGTCACCAGCTGACTCTCGGCAAAGGCAGTCCTGTCAGTCTCGTCATAAATAAGTCCGAGAGCAGAAAAGAAACAATCAACGGAGGAAAGTTCAGGGGCGTCAGGAGCCAAGGAGAAGGCCCACTCTTGGGGCCCTTCCTGGAGCCGGGACATAATTATACCCACCCGCTGGCTCTCAGAACCTGAGGAATGAGGCTTTAAACGAAAGTAAAGCCTACAACTCTCCCGAAAGGAGAGAAAAGTCCTCCGGTCCCCTGAGAACCGGTCGGGCAACTTGAGGTGGGGTTCAAGAGGTGCGGTGCGGGGAACTACCAGGGTAGCATCAGGCTGGTTGACCCTCTGAGCCAGGGCCTGGACCTGTAGGGAGAGACCCTGCATTTGCTGAGCCAGGGTCTCACGGGGATCCATAGTGGTGTCAGGGACCAGGGGCAGACTAGGTATGGGCTTGTTATTATGTAGCGGCAGGGGGTAGGGAGACGGACAAGTGAGCCCTAATCTACCCGCCACTCTGTCCCTGCCTACTTGCAACGACCCGCCCTAGGCGACGGGGTACAACTGGGCGGCGGTCCCTGCGCTCAGTAAGTGCACGACAAACACGACAAACATACAAGGAACACAAGCAAGGAAAAAGGGGCCGTTGCCCACGGCAACACCGTGAGCAACCAGAGTGGTGAACGAGCCGAGTCAAGCCAGGAGTGTGCGAGGTACAAAACGAAAAGCAGAAGAGTAGTCGGTAAGCCAGGGTCGGTATGGAGCAGGATCAAAAATAGCAGGAGCTGTAGCTGGGCCAGGAAACCACAAGGAGGGAAACACAAGCAATAACAAGCACCGAGGGACAGGAAGTGCAGGCTTAAATAGACCGAGGGCGGGAGCTAGCTGAGTCTGGCCAGGTTACGATAGGCTCTCCCACTCCTAAGCCTGCCAGCCTGAATGGTGGAAGCAGGAGTCAGTCTCAGGGATGTATTCTCAGGTGCTGACTGATTAGTTCTGGGAGTTAACCCCGCAGTGCCTGGCAGATCCTTTACAGCTATACTGCATTTATTTACTAACATATTGCTTGAGATGAACACTTGTAAAAAACATAAAAGCAGGTTAGCGCCAGAAAGATGACTTGACAAAATGTAACTACCTCTAAGCTATTTCTGCTACAAGTAGAACATATAAATCCGTAGCACTATTATTTCTTTTTAGATGTGGATTAATCACCACTCCTGTGACAGTATAGCCTCTGCAAAAATGCAACAGTAACTTATTCTGATGATTTATTTGACTGGTTACAAGGCGTAAAAAATTTTTCTTTTAAAAGTAATTTCTAAGTAGTATGTTCTTATCCATATAAGTATTTAGAAACCTTACAGCTCTACAACATAAGCCCTGATATCAAATTTTAAATGATGTCAATTGAAAGGGGTTTTTCCATTTATAATAAATTGATGGCCTATTCACAGGACAACTGAAAAACCTAAAATGTTCTAATATTTTTTGAATAATTTTCATTAGTATAAACTGGTATACATACCATTAACTAACATACTCACTATTGATAGTACCCTTGGAGGTCCCTTGCTTAATCCAGAATAATTCTTTCATTCTATTATGGATATTTAGAAAGGTTTACTTAAAGTGTATCTGTTTTCACCTGAATTAGTTCATCCTTCTCTGTGTATAATCTGATTGAAGTAGTCATATTGTGTAAGCACAACAGTAATACAACAGTAATACACAATCTGGCTCCTGCCCCAACTTTCGGGATCGGTGAACTTTCCCATCCCTTAACTTTGAGTGCAGGACTACAAGGGAGGGAGCCTTCTAGTAATGGTGGTTACCAGTCCTTGTGGCTTTGTCCCAGGACTTAATTAAGGTCCCGACTTGTAAATGCCTATTAGGGTAAACTTGTAGTATTTTCACTTGTAGTTATGTAGAAAGATGCCGACATACTCCTATTTAAAAAAATAAAGTGGAAAGTTAAGGTATTCATATAGCACTACAAAAAAGTGCAAAAAACTATAGTTTTAAACAAAATATATATTATATAATAAAACCTTAGAACATAAAAAACATATATATCACTGCCTTAATGAACGATTAAAATTGATCTTTATTATAGTAATCAGTACTAAAAAATAGGCTAAATAGCCAAAAAGAACTGTATAAGGCGAAAACAGGTAAACCAGTAGGGAAACGCTAGTGGATACTGCAGTTGTCCATATGTATCTGCACTTGCGTATACAATAGAAGTCCCTATACGTTATATTATAAACCTGGTGATCCCTGCCACTAGAGCTGTGTCCCTATAGGTGTGTCCGAACACGTTTCAGCGCCCTCAGTTGTTAGTGTGCGTCATCAGGGGTCACAATGTTAGTTATTTGAATTAAAAACACAGGTAGGCCGGTTAGCACATGTAGTGTGCCATTAACATTCACCCGGCTCGTGCACGACACTAGTCAGCTGGTCGCACACGAGCCGAGCGAACGCCAGCCTAATATAGTCCTGAATCCCTCCCACCATCTGGATGCACGGCGCCCGACTGGCCAATCCCAAGCAGGCACGCGTAAGTGACGTCACCTGCCCGAGACCAGCCACAGACGGCGCAGCGAGACCGACGATAGGAGGAGATTAGAGCGTCCCTAGAAACCAAGGATACAAGGCGGCCATGTAAACAACTGGCAAAGAAGAACTGGCACCGGATGGCTTAATGCACAGAGCAGCATTAGTGCAGTAATCGAAACCGTATAGTGTGTGGATATGTATGGCCAGATTAATAATGACCATTAGGGAATCACACAGATCCCATAGTAACGTGTGGGCAATGACACGTAGGATAGAGAACATAGTAGACATGGAGGGGTACAGTGGGAACCGCAGAATACATTAAATGGTACGATTGCGCATAGTCAGATCACATATATCACTGCCGTGACATACATGTGGACTAAGTGATAGTGAATGGAGAACGAACAGGTCATGCAAAAGGGGGTACATTCGATAAACGAAATTGTAGCAAGTGGTGTGCACAGATGACATAGGGCCAAAATTGCAAATATTTGGAGATGTGTGACAGTTCAGGATGGGATTCGGCCAGAGATATGTTGTAAAAATAGGGTTATAAAAAGCAGTTAAAGGACAATTGCTCATTTAGGCCCGCAGGTTTCACCGTATGCATACGGAATATCCATTGGGCCTCTTTTTGCAGGATCCTCTTGTCCAAACACCCCCCCTAGCCGATGGTCGTATATGTTCAATCCCCTGAAATAAAATCACATTTGTATTGCCAGCGTGGCACTCCCATACATGTCTTGCTACCGGGGTATCCTCATTTCTGCGAATGTCCCCTATATGGTCCCTGATCCTTCTCCTAAATTCCCTTGATGTCTTTAAAATATACTGAAACCCACAAGTACAAGATATAAGATAAACCACTCCTCTTGTTTTGCAATTAATGAATGATCTATTGGCAAACGTCCTCCCTGTAGTAGGACTCTGAAAGGTCTTGCGGCATAGTATGGAATCACACGCCTTACAGGAGCAACATCTGAATGTGCCCTTGATATCAAGCGGTAACCACGATGTAGAGGAGGTGGGCTGCAAATGGCTATGCACCAGGCGGTCCCTTATATTTCTACCCCTCCTATATGTCACCAGAGGTCTCTCACCCACCATGCTTCCGATATCGGGATCGGCTTTGAGAATACCCCAGTACGCTTGGAGTATCCTCATCACTTCCCAGTTGGAGGAATCAAAGGTCCCTATGATTCGTATCTGCTCATCAGTCGACCGCTTCCTAGGAGTAAGTAAGTCACTTCTGTTGTTATTTAGAGCATGTTGATACGATGATCTCAATACTTTATGAGGGTACCCTCTCCGAAGAAATCTATTTTGTAGATCTGTAGCAGCTATTTTGAAATCTGTGATAGTGGAGCAATTCCTGCGTACCCTTAGGTACTGCCCCTTGGGTATTCCCTTTTTCAAGGGTCCAGGGTGCCAGCTCTCCGACCTAAGTAGACTGTTAGTCGCTGTGCTCTTCCTAAATACACTAGTTTGGATGCACCCTTGTTCGGTCTTGAATATATTAATGTCAAGGAACGTTATTTTGTTATCATGGATCTCAGAGGTAAAGAAAAGCCCCATCTCATTAATCTCTTAATCGTTCATTAAGGCAGTGATATACATTTTGTAATTCAAGTGAAGGTACATTAAGCAATATCAGCACAACGCTCTATGTGCAGTGTTAACTCAACATAAAAAAACACCACATATTTGTTATCCTCATTACAATAGCAACCTATCATACAACATTTTTATTCTTAGTTTAGGTCAGTAATGAATATGATCAAATAAAAAGAGAAATAAAAGGAATATTTTTTTTCAAGTCTTTCTTTAAATTAATAATAAAAAAAATTAAACACCTTGTATATATACCCAATGCTCAGTATAAAAACAAAAACTATTTTTTATTATTTAAAAAGTTTAAGGGCACGCTCACACGTGTCGGAATTTCTGTGGAATTCCGATGCGGACAGTCCGCACTGGAAATCCGCAGCAGATAGTCTGTCCATTGGTTTCCACACCTTTTTAGTTATCTTCGTGCAGACTCTGCTGCGGACCATAGGCTGCGGTGCAGAACTTGGTGTCCGCAGCATGCACTGGCTATTGCGGGCTTGATGCGTACTTGTGGCGGAATTTCTCCATTGACTTCAATGGAGTTGCAGAATTACGCAATGAAATCCACAGATGTTACGGATTGCTTTCACGAACAGGATATTTCATCATTCTGGCTGGACCTACGTGTTTCGAGGTCTATAGCCAGACTGAGATGGAATGTTTTAAAAGAGAGCAGGATGTACTCTTCACCTGAATCCGCAACAACTAATCCGCAGCATTTTACTTCACATTTTAGGCAAAGGCGCAACTGAATCTGCAATGCAGATTATGTGCGGCATTGATGCGGACAGTGTCTGCAGAATTCTGCCACCTGTGAACATGCCTTAAGTCTTACAATATATTTTCTTTTGTTTTTTTCACGAGCTTAATTGAATCCTAAGAAACTTTAAGGGTATCTCCACCCTTATCGTATATGCTGCAGATTTCCACAGCATATTACAGTATCAGCAAAGTGTAAAATATTGGAACAAATCTCATTGACACGCTGCAGAAAAATTCCGCACAAAATAGGTGCATAAATTGCATGTTCTTTTAGGTGGTTTTTTTTTTGTCTTGCGCTTTTTGGCTTAGTTTTAAAAAATTAGAGCAGGGGTTTGTTTGACTTTTTTCCAGCAGTCAGTGCCATTTTTTTTTTCCCATAAACCTCCGTAGGTTTTTTTCTATAAAAAAAAACCTGTCAATGTGTATTCTGTGTTTTTTTTTTTAGAATAAATCTTGTGTTGCAAAGAAGAATCTTTGCATGACATGTTCTTTAGATCACATGATTTGCAATGTGAAAAATGCCACATTAAAATAAATACACAGATAGTAAAACAATATTTGCCACATAAAAGGCCATAAAAAATCATGTAACATTTTCCAAAAAAGAGGCAACACATAAAGTGTGCGTGAAGGAAGCCTAATAGGTAAACAAAAATCATAGACATTGAGGAGGGAGAAGAGGAAGGTATAAATGTATGCCAGCAATAAGCTGGCGTAAGGATTAACATGACTAGCAGATTTCACTAAATCATGCCTGGTGCGCCATTTTCGCCAACTTGTAAATTAAAGCATCCTGCGACAATATTGATAAATGGCCATCAACGAGTCAATAAGCATCCAAAATTCTGAGCCATTTGGCAGGATATCTTCATTAAAACTACTCCTAGCTTATATGAATCTAAATGTATTTCTTAGATTGACTGAAGCTTTACCTATAAATGAAGAAGTTGAGATTTCATTCAAGATCTACATTAATACTTTTTACATACCAATGTCATTGGCAGGTGAAATGTAACCAAATCCCAAACAAAAGGATCTCTAATTTATTCATTAGAACGACTTTATCTAAGTAGCTCCTTTATTATTCTGCATTTATTGTATGTAAACAAAAGATACTATAATATTTGGTAATAAATCCTTTTAGTTATTTCTGTGTACTAACGGTCTTTGGTTACAGCAATGAACAGTGTTAGAGAAGACGTACGTTATCCATATGGTGGTAGATATATTCACAAAATGCTTTTGCTATCCAATTTTTCAATTTATGACTGGTAGTAAGGTGATAGTAAAGAGCATAAACAATGATGAATGCAATCTAAGTGTTTTTAACATAGTAACTGACTTTTTGTGCTGCATTCATTTTATTATTTTTCTTGCATGAAAAAGATCACTAAGAAAATCTTCCTTTCTGGGATATAGCCAGTAAAAGCATTGCACTTTGTACTTCTCACTATGAGCAATGTATGAATTTCAATTTGGTCTGAAGAAAACGGCTAATGAACTCAACTGAAGTGAAGCTAATCTGCCAAAAGAACTGGAATGCTTACTTTGTATTTAGAATTCTACTTTGCCAGTTCTATTCCACGGATTCTCAGATAAAAGTAAAATCTACAGTAGCTTTGAATATATATTTAAAATGACACAAGGGAATAAAGTCTTCTTTGAAGGTTTAGAAGAAATATGTTTCTTGCATTCCTGACATTATAGTTGAATAGAAATTTAAAGAAGTGCTTGGCTTGGAAAACATGGATTGTAGTGAATAATGTTAATGCCCCAAATCTACATCTTAATTAAAATTATTATTTTTCTTTTAGATGCTAAATATTTTAATTATTTTTTTCAAAGAGGAGATATATCACCTTTGGAAAGTCCTTATAAAATGTTACATTAAAAAAAGATAGGGAAGTTGGCATTTGCAAATGAATAAGATTTTTATATATCTTATTATTTGGTCCAAGTTTTGGCCATTTTTACCTGAATAATATGTGTTTTGTCAATAAATCTATGTTGAGTTTAAATGTTTAATCAAACAAAAGGTGGGAACGGGTTATGGAGTGAAGAAATAGGAAGATCAATTATATTAGTTGGCCTGACTAGTTATAAAATAAGCAGAGAAGAGATGTCGGATGACACACACCAAGGATCACAGTTCATCTGCCATGGGCAACACCACAACATGTAACTTAGAACAATTTACTGGGACACTTGTAGTTAAGCTTTGTTTTATTGATGACAGTTAAAGGGGTTGTCAGGTTTCAGCAAATTATTGTTATTTTTTTGTAAAGTTAAACATTATACAATTTTCCAATATACTTTCTGTATTAATTCCTCACGGTTTTCAAGATCTCTGCTTTCCGTTATTCAGTAGGAACATTTATTGTTTACTTCCAGTGGATACAATTCTGTCCATGGTCATGTGATGGACACAAAGGTGTACGGCCCATTACAGTTACAGTATGTGTATCAGAGCTGTGACTTCTAACGATCCCAGCACCTGTGTGTCCATCACATGACCATGAACAGAATGGTTTCCACTGGAAGTAAACAATACAGAAGAAAGTAGACAATAAATATTCCTACAGGATAACAGCAAGCAGAAATCTTGAAAATCGTGAGGAATTAGTACAGAAAGTAAATTGAATAATTGTATAACTTTTATATATACAAACAATAACTTTATTTTGCTAAACAACCCCTTTAAAGAGTAACTGCAATTTAAAAAAAAAATGTATGTCATAGAGACATATCAGAAGTTTTAATCAGTGGGGGTCTGGTTGCTGAAACTCCTACCTTCACTAAAATGAAGGTGCAGAAGCACTCCGCGTTCCTCGTTAGGCTGAAGATGGGCTCATAGACGTTCTATGTAAGCCCATCTACAGTCTGACAAGGAGCGCTAATCCTAGCTCAAGTAGTAATTAAAAAAAACTAAAAAGATAGGGGTCACAAACCTATAAATATTCCAGGATCATCTACCATAAAAGCTCATAATATAAATTACAAATGCATATTTACCTTGTAGAATATGTCCTAATCTACAGATAGTGGAATGTTAGAAACGAAATGAAGAAGACTTTCTAAGACTGGCACACTGCAAAAGTGTGGTGTTCACATGATTCAGAGACATTGTGTTGACTCGTGCCAGTTTTTAACTTTATTAGTAAATGCCACTGCTGAGGGGTATGTGGACCCACTAGACCGCTCCGCCGTAGCAGAGAATCAGCTGGCCAAACAATAGTCAATAAAAGTCTCTCGGACAAGAGTACCTAAAAGGATGTTCAGGCAGATGCTCGGAGTAGCAGACACATGGCACAGGTACTGCTTGGCATGGCAGATGATACCGGACGTGGCAGATGATACCAGACGTGGCAGATGACACCAGACATGGCAGATGATGCACACACAACTCCAACAATAGCTTTAGGAACAGGAACGAAACACAGCTACAGGATACGGGAAGCAGGAAACGGGAACTCCGAGAGGAGGAGACAACTAAGGGACCATTTACATAGATGAACACGGGAAGACTAACAACGCTCAGGCAAGGTGAGGAAGGGCAGAGCCCTTTTTAAAGTCCAGGGTGTTACTGGGTTGATTGGGAAACTTTAGACAGGTGCGTGCTGGCCCTTTAAGGCCGGGAGTGAGCGCGTGCCCTACAGGATACAGTAGAGCACTGAAGCCGTATGTTTTGGCGTCTCTGGGGAGGAAGACGCCAACATGAAGATACGGTCCTACGGTGGCAGAAGCCAGTAATTTGGATGTACCGGTGGTTAGGGACTGCGGGCATAACAGTCCCCCTACTTACGCCCCATGTTCTTAGGTGCAGAGCGTAGGAGGAACTTTTGGATGAGAGCTGGGGCATTGATGTTCTCCAGCTCCCAGGACCTCTCCTCAAGACCAAACCCTTTCCAGTCCACCAGATAGAATGTCTTTCCTGCTACCTTTTTGTAGTCCAGAATCTCTTTCACCTCAAAGATATCAGAAGAACCGCTGGGAGCAACTGCCGAACTAGATGACTTACTGTAGTGGTTCCATATCATGGGTTTCAGGAGGGATACATGAAACGAGTTAGGGATTCTGAGGGTAGGAGGCAGCCGAAATTTATAGGGCACTGTTTATTTGTTGCAAGAGTTCAAAAGGTCAGAGGAACCTGGGAGCAAATTTGTAAGAAGGAATTTTTAAGCGGATGTTTTTAGAAGATAACCAGACTTTGGTTCCATTGGGGAAACTGAGGAGGTTCTCTTCTTTGCATTCCTCTTTATGCGGTCGACCGCCTGTAGGATAGATGACCTGGTCAGCTGCCAGATGTGAAGAAAGTTTCCTAACGCAGAGTTAGCTGCGGGTACCTGAGATGTAGCAGGAACTGGAAGGGGGACGTGGATATTGGCTGTAAACGATGAAGAATGGAGTAGAGGCAGTAGATTCACTTGTGTGATTGTTGTAGGAGAACTCGGCCCAAGGAAGAAGCTGCACCCAGTTGTCATGCTGAACAGAAATGAAGTTGCAAAGGTAATTCTCCAATATTTGGTTATTTCTCTCAACTTAGACGTTAGACTGTGGATTATAGGCAGAGGAAAAGACCAATTTTATATCAAGGAGTTTACAGAGGACTCTCCAGTACTTTGAAGTGAATTGAACCCCCAAAAGGACACAATATAAGGAGGCAAGCCACGCAGACAAAAGATATGTTGTATAAAGAGGTTAGACTGATGAGGAGCAGAGGGAAGACTGTTTAGTGGGATGAAATGTACCATCTTAGAAAAATGGTCCACCACCACCCAGACAGTAGTGCATCCAGTCGAAGGAGGAAGATCCGTAATAAAGTCCATGGCAATATGTTGCCAGGGAGCATCGGGCACTGGTAGGGGTTGGAGCAGGCCAGCAGGTCTGTAATGAGCAGCTTTATTAGAGGCACAGAGAGTGCAGGAGGAGACAAAGTCCACAATATCTTTAGGCAGCGTGGGCCATCAGTATTGGCGTGCAATTAGGTCCCGAGTTTTACAGACGCCAGAGTGCCCGGCCAGTTTGGACCTGTGTCCCCCGTGGTGAATCTTTCTCCTATCTGTAAGACGGGCAACGTTCTTTCTAGGAGGAATGTCCATAATTTGCAAAGGATTGATGGGAATAACACTGGAAGGGTCTATAATATATTGAGAGGTCTCTTCAGAGTCTTCCGTCTCAAATGACTGGGATAGGGCATCTGCCCTCACATTTTTGTCTGCGGGACGGAAGTGGAGCACAAAGTGGAATCGGGTGAAGAACAACGACTATCTGGCTTGACGAGGATTTAACTGTTGATCAGACTGGAGATAGGTAAGATTCTTGTGGTCGGTAAAGAATAGGATGTATAGCACCCTCCAGCATATGTCTCTACTCCTCCAAGGCCAATTTAATGGCCAGTAACTCCCAATCCCCAATGGAGTAATTGCAGTCTGTGGGGGAAAAGAAATCTCGAGTAGTAGCCACACACCACTGCCTGCACCAAGAGAGGAAGCGTCAACCTTCAAAGAGAACTGTTGGGATATGTGCGGATGATGGGGAAACGAGCCTGAAATGAAGACACTCATGAGGCTGTTAAATGCTGACTCTGCCTCCGGGGTTCATACTTTAGCGGTCACACCCTTCTTAGTAAGGGCAGAAATAGTAGCAGTCAGCAATGAGAAGTTTGGGATAAACTGCCGGTAGAAATTTGCAAATCCCAGAAATCGCTGTATGGCCCGAAGACCCTGAGGATGTGGGCTCTCTAAGATGGACTTCACCTTCTCTGGATCCATTTTTAGACCTCGATCGGAGACTATGTAGGCCAAGAAAAGCAGAACATTTTTCTCTATGCATATCTCTAGTTTAGAATACAGACTATTCTCCCATGCTTTGATTGCATTGTCAGATCTGGTCAGTAGATCAGGATGCCGTCCAAATACACCCCCACGCAGACGTAGGGGAGATCCCGGAAGATGTCATTCACAAATTACTGGAATACTGCTGGAGCGTTACACAACACCAAAGGGAATCACAAGGTACCCGTAGTATCTGTCTTGAGTGTTGAATGACAAGGTTGTAAGCCCTATGTAAATCCAGTTTAGTAGAAATCTTGGCTCCACGTATGCGTTCAAAGAGCTCTGAGATTAGCGGCAAGGGATACTTGTTCTTGACCGTGATCTGGTTATTCGATACAGGGTCGAGAAGAGATCCGTCTCTTTTCATTACGAAAAAGAACCCGGCTCTGGCTGGAGAAGTAGACTTTCGAATGAACCCCCTCTCAAAGTTCTCCTTGACATAAGCCGACATGGCCTGGGTCTCTGGCAAGGAGAGAGGATAGACCCGTCCACAAGGAGGTGAGACGTCTGGAAGAAGTTATATTGGGCAATCGTAGGATCAGTGAGGGGGAGGAACCTCAGCTTCCTTTTTGTTGAAGACATCCAGCATAATGTGAAGGTAGTCCAAAGAGTGATTGAGGCAGAGAAGGCTGGATAGTACGAACCTGTGTCAAGCAGCGGTGGAGACACTTGGAGCCCCATTGGAGGACTTTTCCGGTGTTCCAGTCGAGAACCTGGAGCATGTAAACGAAGCCAAGGCAGGCCCAGCAAAATTGGATTGAGGCTTTAGGCAGGACAAAGAAGACAATTTTTTCCGCATGGAGGATTCCGACTTGAAGTCTCAGCGGTTCAGTCCTGAACAGCATAGGATTGGGCAGAGGTTGGCCATTCACCGAGGCAACAGCCAGGGGTCTCTCTAGAGGAACCGTGGGCAATTGAAGACGATCTACTAGATCCTGTTGAATGAAGTTTGCCGAAGATCTGGAATCCAGGTAGGCAGAGAAATTATGCGTTTTTTCACGAAAAACAATGGTCACAGGAATGGACAGTTTGGGAGAGGATTTGGCAACCGGCGTTGTTCCACCTGGGATTGTCTCTCCAACCAATCCTAGGTGCTGGAGTTTCCCGGCTTCTCAGGACATTGACGTACGAAATTGCCACCGAGGGCACAATGCAAAGTCCAGACGTGCGTCTACGCTGTTTTTCCTGAACAGACAATTTGAGTCGGTCCACTTGCATGGGCTCCTCTGGTGGAACAACAATAGAGGGTAGCAGGGGTCGTTGAAACTTGGGCGCCAGTTTAGGGTACTTTCTGCCTCGACGAACTTCCTGGACCCGTTCCTGGATTCTCATGTCAATCCAAGTTGCTAACAAAATGAGGGCATCCAGGGTGGATGGAAGATCACGGGCAGCAAGCTCTTCTTTTATTTGCAAATACAGTCCCTGCCAAAAGGTCGCAACTAAGGCCTCATTGTGGCAGGCCAGTTCTGCTGCCAGGGTGCGGAACTGGATTGCGTATTCTCCAACCGTGGGCTCACCTTGACGGAGGGTAAGGAGGGATGCAGCTGCGGAAGATGACCGATCAGGTTCCTCGAAAACCGTGCGGAAAGTCTGTAGGAACATTTGGAAGTAGGATATTTCAGTACCCTCACATTCCCAAATAGGATTAGCCCATGCCAGGGCCTTGCCAGTAAGGAGAGAGATGATAAAAGCGATCTTGGTCTCATTGGAGGGAAACAACATTTCGTGCAGCTTGAAGTGGATCTGTCATTGATTAATAAGTCCTCTGCAGGTCTTTGTATCCCTGTCGTAGCTAGGTGGTAGCGGCAGGGAGATTCTGGAGTCCGCACTGGCAGGAGCAGCAGGATGAGATACCGTGGCGATTGCAGCAGGAGCATCCAATCGAACCGAGATGGAGCTCACTGCCTGTAGGAGCTGATCTTGCCATGCCTGAAGGTAACGCATGTCCGCTTGCATCGCTTGGAATGCTGCCGTGGTCTTGGGCTGACCAACGAGGTCCATGGCCTTAGCGTACTGTCCCAGCTGTAAGGGATGTGGACCCACTAGACCGCATTGTCGTAGCGAAGCTGCTGGCTAAACAATATTCAATAACAGTGTCTTGGACAAGAGTACCTGGGAGGATGTTCAGGCAGTTAATTGGAGTAGCAGACACGTAGCATAGGTAATGCTTGGTGTGGCAGATGACACCAGACATAGCAGATGACACCAGATGTGGCAGATGATGCATGCATGACTCCAACAATATGTTTAGGAACAGGAACGAAACACAGCAACAGGATACAGGATATGGGAAGCAGGGAACACTACAATGGATGAAGACAAAGAACACGCACGGGTATGTATATGGCAAAAAGTCTATAGACACAAAGAATATACAGGGTGGGCCATTTATATGGATACTGTTGCACGAAGTGTTAACATGAGGCACCATCCACTTTTTCTGATACAATTCAAGGTTGCAAAAAAAGTTGGTAAAAGCGGCACTCGGCCTTTCTAAGTAGGGTACTTTGCTCAAACCAGTAATGTGCTATGGTTCCATTAAAAAATATTTTTATGTATTGATTTACATACAATGGGAGGTATTTTACGAATGGCTGTATGCCAGTATTATGGCATTAAAAATTAGCAAATCGTGGCACACTTGCATTTTTTTTGTTGCCATTTTACAACGTTAACTTCACTTTTAAAACAGCTGGGCGTGAAAGGGGGCCACAGCCCAACAGATTCACTAGCATTGACAGCAGAAAGTTTCTGGCATTTATTTAACTTTATTTATTTAACTTTGTTTCATACGAACAGCCCTCGATGCGACAAATTCATTAAAAGGCGTGCACCTCTTACTAAATTTGGTACATCTTACTTTACCGGCCTTTAGTCTAAGACTATCATATGCTACGCCACTCTTAGTAAATCTTAGCCACAGTTTAGGTAAGGATTTCGTGGCATTTATAAGGCTTATATTTGGGTTGCTAAAAAAGTAGCAGCCAGATGTTTGCTGGTAGTCAATAGGAGATTAAGAAGTATTGGACACACATTGGCCCACATTAAAGGGGTTGTCCCAAGTTGACTCAAATTTTTTTTTTTTTAAACATTCTAAACAGGAAATGAATTTTAAAACATTTGCTGTTAAAAAAAATTAAAAATTCATTTCCTAAGTGCATTTTTTTTACACTTGATAACTCAGCAAATGCTGGTTATCTTTTCTAAAAAGGGGCGTGAGCGGCTTGATGTCAATCAAGCCACTCCGCTCTGCAGTGTGCGCGCTCCCGATGTTGCTAGATACTGTAGTTCTAGCAACATCGGGAGAATGTTCGTCTCAAGCGGGCATGGTAAGCCCGATTGAGACGAACTTACCGTGAATGTCATCAACCCTACAATACACTACACTACACTACATTACACTACACTACATTCACCCCGTTTTGGCAAACAACTTCTCTCTCCCCCCCTGTCACTACATGTAATTTGTGTACCCGCCGCATCGGTGCTGCATCAGCACCCGGCGAACAACTAAAAATATATAAAAAAAATAAACTCACCTAAGACGTTCTAACGGCGCTCTGAACGGCCCCGTCACTTGCCATCTTCCTTCTTCTTGGCGCAGCTCGCATTCATAGTAACAATGCGTTGTGGCGCTGATGACGTAATCATATCAGGCACACGTGATTACGTCATCTGCGCCCACCGCTATGTTATTGTGAATGGGAGCAGTAAGAAGAAAAGTGACGGGATCGTTCAGCTCTTCGTGGGAACGTCTTAGGTGAGTTTATTTTTGTATGTATGTTGTCATGTATGTGTATATTTGCATGTATGTATGTATGTATATATATGTGTTCTTGTATGTATGTTGTCATGTTTGTATGTGTATGTATGTTTGCTTGTATGTATGTTTGCTTGTATGTATGTTTGCTTGTATGTATGTTGTCATGTTTGTATGTGTATATGTGTGTATATGTGCATGTATGTTTGCATGTATGTATGTTTGCATGTATGTATGTATGTTTGCATGTATGTATGTTTGCATGTATGTTTGTATGTATGTATGTTTTCATGTATGTATGTTGTCATGTTTGTATGTGTATATGTGCATGTGTGTATATGTGCATGTATGTTTGCATGTATGTATGTATGTATGTTTGCTTGTATGTTTGCTTGTATGTATGTTTGCTTGTATGTATGTATGTTTGCTTGTATGTATGTTTTCTTGTATGTATGTATGTTTGCTTATATGTATGTATGTTTTCTTGTATGTATGTATGTATGTTTTCTTGTATGTATGTATGTATGCTTG
Organism: Rhinoderma darwinii; assembly: GCF_050947455.1. Lineage (NCBI taxonomy): Eukaryota > Metazoa > Chordata > Amphibia > Anura > Rhinodermatidae > Rhinoderma > Rhinoderma darwinii. The sequence continues at coordinate 176,145,856 of NC_134689.1, read as the reverse complement.
TATGTATGTATGTTTGCTTGTATGTATGTATGTTTGCTTGTATGTATGTATGTTTGCTTGTATGTATGTTTGCTTGTATGTATATATGTATGTTTGCTTGTATGTATGTTGTCATGTTTGTATGTGTATATGTGCATGTATGTGTATATGTGCATGTATGTTTGCATGTATGTATGTTATCATGTATGTATGTTTGCATGTATGTATGCATGTATGTTTGCATTTATGTATGTTTGCATGTATGTATGTTTGCTTGTATGTATGTTTTCTTGTATGTATGTATGTTTGCTTGCATGTATGTATGTTTGCTTGTATGTATATATGTATGTTTGCTTGTATGTATGTTGTCATGTTTGTATGTGTATATGTGCATGTATGTGTATATGTGCATGTATGTTTGCATGTATGTATGTTTGCATGTATGTATGTTTGCATGTATGTATGTTTGCATGTATGTATGTTTGCATGTATGTATGTTTGCTTGCATGTATGTATGTTTGCTTGCATGTATGTATGTTTGCTTGCATGTATGTATGTTTGCTTGCATGTATGTATGTTTGCTTGTATGTATGTTTGCTTGTATGTATGTTTGCTTGTATGTATGTTTGCTTGTATGTATGTATGTTTGCTTGTATGTATGTTTGCTTGTATGTATGTCTATGTGCATGTATGTTTGCATGTATGTATGTATGTTTGTATAAATGTCTGTATGGCCATGTATGATACTGTCTGCTGGCGCCCTGTATCTAAGCCAACTTTGCCGCAGGCTTCTATACATGGTATAACAGTCAGTATCACACATTAAAGTGAAACTAAGCCTACGACATGTTTTATTTCATTTTTTTTTTATATTTTTGATTTTTTACAGGTTTGGTGTTTGGACTACGTCGGTTTCGAGGACTACTTAGATGACGCTTTTTTTTTCATCAATAAAATGGTTAATGAGGGTTGTGTTGGGGGTGCTTTATTTCAATAAAATATTTTATCTATATCTTTGTGTTTTATTTTCAAGTTTTATTACTATCACTTTAGTAATGGCCGCTGTCTGAGTGACAAGGTCCATTACTAAGGGGAGGCTTAGTGTTAGCCGGTACAGAGGCTAACACAAAACACCATTATTACCCCGGTACCCACCACCACCAGGGGTGCCGGGAGGAGCTTGGTACGATCCAGTACCCGACCATCTGTTGTGATGGTCGGGCCCTGGGGCGGCCGCAGGCTGGTATTATGAGGCTGGGAAGGGCCAAAAACAGTGGACCTTCCCACCCTTGTAATGCTAGGCTGCTGCTGCTGTGTTGTATCTGGCTGGTTATAAAAATGGGGGGGACCCCACATCATTTTTTTTAATTATTTATTTATTATTTTTATTAAAAAGACATGGGGTTCCACCCAATTTATCATAACCAGCCACAAACACAGTGTTATTAGCCTGGGAATGTACTAAACCAGTGGCCCCTCCCACCCGTGTAATGCCAGGCTGCTGCGGCCTTGTATATGGCTGGTTATTAAAAATGTGGGTGACCCAACGTCTATTGTTAAATTTAAAAAAAAAACGACGTGGGGGTCCCCCACATTTTTATAACCAGCCCGATACAACACAGCAGCAGCAGCCTAGCATTACAAGGGTGGGAAGGTCCACTGTTTTTGGCCCTTCCCAGCCTCATAATACCAGCCTACGGCCGCCCCAGTACCCGACCATCACAACAGATGGTCGGGTACTGGATCGTACCAAGCTCTTCCCGGCACCCCTGGTGGTGGTGGGTACCGGGGTAATAATGGGTGGTTAGTGCTAGCCTCTGCACCGGCTAACACTAAGTACCGCCTTTATAATGGATGCTGTCAATCAGCCAACTGCCATTATCTAGGCACTAATAAAGTTTGAAAAAAAAACACAAAGACAATTTTTTTTTATTGAAATAAGAAATCCCCAACAAAACCCTCGTTAACCATTTTATTAAAATTTTCAAAAAACGTCGATCTACGCAGTAGTCCAACGAATCGAAGACGTAGTCCAATTGGTACATCAAAATCTGCAACAACATAAAAAAAAGTTATCAATGTGAACAATACCGATACTTATACTCACCTACACACACACAAACAACCACACACAAACATATACACAAACACATATAAACACACACCCATATATTACATAAACACATACACACAAACATATACACAAACACACAAACACACACATATACACACAAACACATGTACACAAACACCCATATATACACAAACACACAAACATATACACACAAACATATACACAAACACACACATATACACAAACACACACACACATATACACAAACACATATACACAAACACACACATATACACAAACACCCATATATACACAAAAACACACATATACACAAACACACACATATACAAAAACACACAAACATATACACATGCACAAACACCCATATATACACAAACACACACACATAAACTCCAAAAAACACACATATACACACAAACCTATACACAAACACATGTACACAAACACACAAATATACATATACAAAAATACACAAACATATACACACAAACATATACACATATGCACAAACACACCCATATATACACACACATATACACACACACACACATATATACACACAAACATACGTACACAAACACACCCAAATATACACAAACACACATACACAAACACACACACACAAACATATACACAAACACACCGATATATACACAAACACGCCCAAATATACACAAACACGCCCATATATACACAAACACACACATATATACACAAACACACACGTATACAAAAACACACACAAACATACACACAAACCTATACACATATGCACAAACACACCCATATATACACAAACACACACATATACACACAAACATATACACATATACACACAAACATATGTACACAAACACACCCATATATACACAAACACAAACCCACACATATACAAAAACACACACACAAACACGCCCATATATACACAAACACGCCCATATATACACAAACACACACATATATACACAAACACGTATACAAAAACACACACAAACATACACACAAACCTATACACATATGCACAAACACACCCATATATACACAAACACACACATATACACACAAACATATACACATATACACACAAACATATGTACACAAACACACCCATATATACACAAACCCACACATACAAAAACACACAAACATATACACACAAACATATACACAAACACACCCACACACACAAACACACACACACATATACACAAAAATATACACAAACATATACACATACACACAAATACACCCATATATACACTCACACATAAACACACACACACACACACAAACACATATACACAAACACACCCATATATACACAGACACACACACACACACACAAACATATACACACTTACCTTTAGCGGAGCGCAGACTTCTCCTTGCGACGGGTGCCTTCCACTGCATCTTCTGCGCATGCGCCGAGAAGCGCCGAGATGCGCGTTCACGAGCAAATTACATCCTCTGCTCAGGGCGCAGAGGATGTCATTACGCATGCGCGGCCACCGCTAAAGGTAAATAGAGGTGGCCGGGAACCTAGGCAACGAGCAGGATACAAAGAGGGACCGACCGCAACTTCAATCAACGATATCAAGAAAACGACATCGCTGGACGACGGACAGGTAATTAGAATTCTTCTTATTTTTACATGGGGGAGCTAACTAGCTACATTTATCAACTTGGGACAACCCCTTTAATGCTGTCTAATAGTTAGACAGTGTAAACTTAGACCAGGCCAGCAAAAAATGGCCCAAATTTATCACGGTGATTGGGCTTATTTTGCGGAAGAATGTTATGTCAGTTTTTTGGCACATTTTTTTGGTGCACATTGCATTTTAAGCCACGCAAAAGAAAATTAACACTTTGGTGCAAACATTAAAGAGGCTCTGTCACCAGATTTTGCAGCCCCTATCTGCTATTGCAGCAGATAGGCGCTGCAATGTAGATTACAGTAACGTTTTTATTTTTAAAAAACGAGCATTTTTGGCCAAGTTATGACCATTTTCGTATTTATGCAAATGAGGCTTGCAAAAGTACAACTGGGCGTGTATTATGTGCGTACATCGGGGCGTGTTTACTACTTTTACTAGCTGGGCGTTGTGTATAGAAGTATCATCCACTTCTCTTCACAACGCCCAGCTTCTGGCAGTGCAGACACAGCCGTGTTCTCAAGAGATCACGCTGTGTCGTCACTCACAGGTCCTGCATCATGTCGGACGAGCGAGGACACATCGGCACCAGAGGCTACAGTGTATTCTGCAGCAGCATCAGCGTTTGCAGGTAAGTCGATGTAGCTACTTACCTACAAATGCTGATGCTGCTGCAGAATCAACTGTAGCCTCTGGTGCCGACACGATGCAGGACCTGTGAGTGACATCACAGATCTGCACTGCCAGAAGCTGGGCGTTCTGAAGAGAAGTGGATGATACTTCTCATCAGAACGCCCAGCTAGTAAAAGAAGTAAACACGCCCCGATGTACACACATAATACACGCCCAGTTGTACTTTTACTTTTCAACACGCCCAGTTGTACTTTTGCAAGCCTAATTTGCATAAATACGAAAATGGTCATAACTTGGCCAAAAATGCTTGTTTTTTTAAAATAAAAACGTTACTGTAATCTACATTGCAGCGCCTATCTGCTGCAATAGCAGATAGGGGTTGCAAAATCTGGTGACAGAGTAATTTAGTGCAGTTTTCTACAACCAAACACAGTAGTAAATCTGCCCCATTATTTTTTTGTTTGTGGCTTTTTTCACTTTTTATTTCTTTTTTTTTCTGTTACATATAGCGCCAACATATTCCACAGAAAGCCCAAAAAGTCACTATTTTAATTAGAATTTATCTTTATTGCTCCATGGGCATTCCATAGGGAGACTCTGATTTTCAAATTGTGCCATGTTAAGGTAATTTAGCACCAGCTAATATTTATTACTTCTCATTACAAAGAAACAAATTAGATCTGTTCCTGCCTCATACATGTGTAATTTAATAAACTAATACAGCCCATTTTATAATGGTGTCCTAGTGTCTCGTATATTGTTCAGCAAACTGCATCACTGTGCAAAAAACTGAGATTGTTTATGCTTACTCCTGCTTTTGAGAAGGGATAAGAAATTAGTGTGTTGTCTGCAATTAAGAATACACCTTGCTGCAACTTACAATGTTAGGACTGCTCAGGGGTACTGCCTTAATAAGACCCTATACTACTGGGCATCAATTCATGTACTAGTTATTAGGCGGCTCTTTTGTTGTTGCTTAACTTATCGATATGCAATATCATTTTTTTAGTATTCTTTTTTTGCATAAAAAAATCGTTCATTTCTTTGGAATACATTTCAAATGCTAATCTTGGCTTTTATTTTTACTACTAAAATATATGTGATATTACGGGTTTTAACAAGAGCGCCCATAATACCGTTTGTCTTTATGCCTCGTATAGAGGTACACAGAGGTTTTTCTGTTGTATTTCATTTACATCTGGCAGAAAAACAATAATGGCATGTTCCATCGGGTACTGTATTGCAAATCTATTATAATTTCTTAACACAGCACTGCACAGAGCACCATACAACAGGCCCACGGCGGGCCTGTGGCTCTATGGCACACAGCCGCAGGGCCCGTGTGTGCTGCAGTTCAGCCTCCATGCACAGGGCTCTGTGGTGTGCATTAGGCTTTAATCTGACAGTTTCATTATGTATATAGTTATAGTGAAACTTAAAACCAATATAAATTGTTGATAGATCCATAGCTATAATAAATGAAACCAATATATTTTCCTGTCATTTTTTATTACTATAAAGGAATATAATATGTCAGAATGTACATTAAATGGTGTGAATTTTTTTAACTGCCATATTTTAAGGGTCATATAATGTCAACATTTTATTTTGAGTTGCACACAGTATTAAAAATTGAAAATTAAAAGTAGCTCTTAATATGAAGTTTAAATTCAGTTTCAAATAAGAATGGATAAGGGATCTATTTTTGGGATAATGGAACAAGACATAAAATAAACAATGCAGGAGGGAATTGTTTCCCTTAGGGAATTTCAATCTCAGAGACATGGTGGGAGGCAGATAGACACTGCTGACAGCTCTGAGCAGAGTGCTGAATTGAAGCAGATCTGTCACTCGCATTATACTGGATAGTGACAGCAGTTTATTATGGTATGTGTGACTTTGTTGCTAACATTAACCTTCAGAAATCTAGATCATTTTTAAAACCTTTTTCTATAAACTTTAAGAAATGTTCTTTTTATTTTATGGAACATAAACTATTGTCATTTATGACACGTTATAACGGCACTTCCTGATTTTAAAAGGGACGGCATTTGTCCTCTGTTGTAAACTATTTCAATTATTTCTTAACCTGCAATAAAACTACAGCCATAAAGTGCACACTCTATGAATTCGATAAAAATGACACTAATTCATAAACACTTTATAATACTGTAATAGTCATTGTTCAGTGGCACTGAAAAAGTAGTGTTATGTTTCCCAGAGGAATTTTTTGTTAAAATAGTTGCATAAAAAGGATTTATGCTGTCACCACTGCATTTCTTTCACAGCCCAGTGGGATTTAGAAAAGCATAATGAGAGATTTCTAAATATGCATGTATTCATTTTTCAGAACTACAATACATTGCAAGTAGCATACATAATAGCAAGCTAAATAGAAAAGGTTTATGTTCAAAATGAACAAAATGTTACAAAGCTACATTATAAGATAAAAAGCAGTAGCGGATATCAAATACAATATACTTGTTAGCCAGGTATTCAAGCTACTTGCTGTTTCCGTCTTGATACAACCATTATTGATGTGTAAACTAGTTGAAACTTTGCAAATTACACGAAGCAACTGAAAAAAAAGCTGAAATACGTTGTTTAACATTATTTCTTGTATATGATTATGTACGATGAGGTTCATTTATAGAAACTCAGTTCATATTCTCCTATTCATCAGCAAACGTCTGGCTGTTGCGTTTTCAACAAACAAAAAAGGGCCAGATAATTAGTTGTACCACTTATTCCGACTTAGAATTGCCAGATGTGTTTTGGTTGCAGAGAAAATTGAAACGTGGTTGAATCGAAGACAAATTGCCACCACATGCAACAGTTTCATAGAATAAAATTTTTGTTATCAAAAAAAGTTCTTCCTGAATGCCCATGGTCTATCTATCCATTGGTATAGGTCTTGCATCAATAATCTTTAATGTGTCCTACTGTACCAATCCTTGAAAATCATGAAAAACAAAATGACAAACTTTAATTAGAGAAACGTTATACTTAGCTAGAAAATCTTCCGGAAGCATGACTCTGACCGAAGCTTTGCTGGGCTTCCCACTCTTCAGGTCCTCTCTGCAAGTCAGTGAATCACTCAGGCTGCAGTGCTGTGCATTGTGCATCTCTTTTAGCTGGTGCTAGTAAGTGGTGGGCACTGAGCTCAGGCGGATGTGTCTGCCATCTCCTGTGCTGCATATCTGCTCTTAACCTCACTATTTTTAAACCCATTTTATTGAACAGATAAAATAAAGATAACAGCACAAAGGAAAGTTAGACCCAGAATCAGAAACAATATTAAAGGAAAATAAACAGTAAATAGTGATTTAGGTAGAGTTGAAAAGAGCGTTAGTGGGGAGACACAATCCTATACCTTATGAAATTTTGTAATACAATTTTGATCCCTGTACAAAATATTTTCAAAGGGGATAATGGTGATGACTGTTTCCAAAGGGGCAGATTTGGAGGTCTAGGGGTCATCCAATGAAGCTTTTCTTTAACTTACAGGTCTCACTGCCCGAAGCATCCCCTGTAATGGTGCTTCCTTAACCTAACCGATTCAACCCACAGAGGATAGCAGCATGGCATAGGAAGCCTCCAGATATTGCTGCTGAGGGCATGGGCTGGTCTATTGCAGACTCAGCGATGGTCCAGCATATTCAAACATTTTTTCGCTCTGAGATAGCTGCAGCAGTTATTGATGTATAGAAAGTCATCCAGGAGATTGGTCAACGCACAGCAGATTTGGAGCACAAGACAGATGAGCTCAGAGACTCTATTGAGGCAGAAAGAGCTAAGGTGAATCACTGTCAATCCAGTATCGAACAATTAGAAGATAAATGCAAAGATTTGGAACGGCAGAAGGGTGAACATTTGTATAAGAGGAATGCCTGACACCATTACCAACTTGAAAGTGGCAACACTCAACCTGTTCTTAGCTCTACTACCTGCCTCAGATGAATGAAATGCTTCTCCACATTGGCTGGTTCCACAGAAGTCTAACCAGACCGGCTAATCCTGATCTATCATGAGACGTTGTACTTAAACTACATTATGCAGAGGTCCACGAACAAATCTTTTTTGCTGCATGGGACGCTGCTCCACTACCAGGAATGACTAACTCTGTTCATCTGTTCATTAACCTAGCGCTGTCCACATTGATGAAACGATGATCATTCAGGCCTCTTATTATGGCCCTACAGAGAGCCAATATATGCTACAAATGGAGCTCCCCATTCATGTTGCAATTTTAGCTCAACAGTAGAACCAACATGGTGAAGATTATAGATGATGGTAAACTCATATTGAAACATGAGCGCATCCTTATGGATAAAATCTATTCACTGCCGCCTCTTCCTCCCCGACCATCACGCACTTGGACCCCCATGAGATGACTTCTCCGTGCATCCGTGACCTCCATTATGTAAAGATCCACGTTCAAAACCTTTTTGCAACATGGGACGCTGCTTCATTACCTGGAATGGCTAACTCTGCACAGCCGTTCATCAACCTAGCTCCATCTACATTGATAAAATAATGATCCTTCAAGCCTCTTAATACAGAATCCCAAAGAGCCAGTATAGACTATAATTAGTTTATTTTCCATCTTTCACTCTTTCAAACTCCGGGAGACTTAGTGCGTCTATTTTAGACCTGAGGCTCAGTTACAGTGCATTTGGAAAGTTTTCAGATCCTTTCATATTTTTCACATTTTGTTATGTTGAGGCCTTGTGCTAAAATAAAAAAAATCATGTTTTTCCCTATTATTCTGCACTCAATACCCCATAATGACAAAGTGAAAACAGAATTTTTAAAATTGTTGCAAATTTGTTAAAAATAAAAAACTCATATTTTGCATGGACATAAGTATACAGACCCTTTGCTATGACACTTAAAATGTAGTTATGGGGCCTCCAATTTCTCTAGATAATCTTTGACAGTTTTCTACACCTTGATTTGAGTCCACCTATAGTACAGATGTAGCCATCTTTAACTTGTCTTAGCGTGATATCACACAAAAAAAGCCATTGAAAAAGTCAAGATAAAAGATCTCGCCACTGTTTATTTAATGCATTAAAAGTCAAGGTAAAGATGGCCACATCTGTAAATTTATTTGATTGGACATGAATTGGAGAGAAAAACGGTCTCACAGCTGACAATGCATATCAGAGCAAAAACCAAACCATGAAGAGGAATGTACTGCCTGTAGCGCTCAGATACAGTACAAAAAAATGTCTGCTGCACGGAAAATTCCCAAGAGCACAGTGGCCTCCATAATTCTTAAATGGAAGAAGCTTGGAACAACTAGGACTCTTCCTAGAGCTCGCTGCCCCCACCAAACTAAGTAATCGAAGGAGAAGGGCCTTGGTAAGAGAAGTGACCAAGAACCTAATGGTCACTCTGGCTGAGCTTCAAAGTTCCTGTGTGCAGATGAGAGAAACCTCCAGAAGGTCAACCATCACTGCAGCACTCCTCCAATCTGGGCTTTATGGCAGAATGTCCAGAAGGAAGTCTCTCCTCAGTAAAAGACACATGAAAACCCACCTGGAGTTTGCAAAAAAGCACCTAAAGGACTCTCCGACTGTGAGAAAAAAAGATGCTGCTGTTTGAGGAAACCAAGATTGAACTTTTTGACCTCAATTTTAAGCGTCATGTCTGGAGGAAACCAAGCGCTGCTCATCACCTGCCCAATACCATCCCTACAGTGAAGCATGGTGGTGGCAGCATCATGCTGTGGGGGTGTTTTTAGCGGCTGGGTCAGGGAGACTGATCAGGGTTGAGGAAAAGATGAATGGAGAAAAGTATAGATATATTCTTAATGAAATCCTGATTCAGAGTGCTCTGGGCCTCAGACTGGGCTGAAGGTTCACCTTTCAACAAGACAATGAGCCTAAGCACGAAGCCAAGACAACAATGGAGTGGCTTAGGGACAACTCTGTCAATGTCCTTGAGTGGCCCAGCCAGAGTCCTGACTTGAACCCAATTGAACATCTGTAGAGAGACCTAAAAATGGCTGTCCACCGACGGTCCCCATCCAATCTGACAGAGCTTGGGAGGATCTGCAGAAAAGAATGGCAGAACAACCCCAAATCCAGGTGTGCAAACCTTGTGGTATCATACCCAAGAAGGCTGGAGTCTGTTATCGCTGTCAAAGGTTCTTCAACTAAGTACTGAGTAAAGGGTCTGAATACTTATGTCAATGCAATATTAAAATTTTTCCTTTTCAATAAATTAGCAAAGCTTACTGACATTCTGTTTTCACTTTGTAATTTTGGGGTATTGAGTGCAGAATGATGGGCAAAAACGTAAATTTTATTTTAGGACAAGGCCTCAACATGTGACAAAATCGAAAGGGTCTGAAGACTTTCCGAATGCATTGCATGTATTCAAAAAGCTGAAGCTACAATAGAGAGGCCTCTGTTATAAGAAATTCTCCCCATCGCTACTTACGCCTGTTTTATTCAGTTCCATTTTGAATGGAAATAAGCTCCCTGATGCTTTTCTACGAGTCTAAATTAGAGTCCTACCCAATACATGTAAGGATCATACTTCAGCTAAGAACTACAGGTCTGTTTTATTACTCAACAAAGACAATAAATTACTGACAGCCATCCTAGCGTCAAAACGTAACTATCTTCCTGACTCCACAAAGACCAGGTGGGTTTTGTCCCTTGTTGACAGGAACCTGTCAACATAAGGAAAGTCTTCAAAATTATTCATTATGCTAATCTGTATAGGATGCTAATGACGGTCTTAGTGATTGGCATGGAAAAAGCATTTGATTGTAAAGTGTAGATTGGTCATACCTCTTCGCTGCCCAAGGTAAAGTAGGGGGTGATAGATGCTTTATGTTAGCTATACATAATCTTTATTCTTCACCTTCAGCCATCCTCTCAGGGGTGGGATTCAAATTTTAAGCAACAGGTTCCCTACTTGACTGACAAAGGTTTTTGCGGTGTAGCGCGCCGTGTAGTGCTCTATAGAAAATTATTCCTAATCTAATAATCAAACAAAGTAGTTACAATATTTCAAATACACTGTGTATTAATCGTGTATGTATCCGTAATATAATATAAAATTTCCAAACTTGTGTAACTCCCAGTCCAGAATGCTGTACACATGTTATATTAAACGTACTAATTACATATAGACCTATATTTGCAGTTTCAATACTATAGGCTTGTGCAGCCCATGTAGTTAGGCTGTGAACTGAGTGGAGAGCAGTGCGGTATACACAGCACACCATGGCAAACCTCCTGGCTTTACAACGACCTTCACATACAAAGGTATAATTTACATATGCAGTATTAGTATACACTGAGCTTGGTTCTGGTACTTTATTTATATACTGATCTTGGTTCTAATACTGAATTTATGTTATACGCTTTGCTTTGGTACTGTATGTATGTACTGAGCTTGGTACTGTGTGTATGTATGTATACACTACCGTTCAAAAGTTTAGTGTCATTTAGAAATTTCCTTATTTTTGAAAGAAAAGCACAGTTTTTTTCAATGAAGATAACATTAAATTAATCAGAAATACACTCTATACATTGTTAATGTGCTAAATGACTATTCTAGCTGCAAACGTCTGGTTTTTAATGCAATATCTACATAGGTGTATAGAGGCCCATTTCCAGCAACCATCACTCCAGTGTTCTAATGGTACATTGTATTTGCTAACTGTGTTAGAAGGCTAATGGATGATTAGAAAACACTTGAAAACCCTTGTGCAATTATGTTAGTATCGCCGTAAACAGTTTTGCTGTTTAGAGGAGCTATAAAACTGACCTTCCTTTGAGCTAGTTGGGAATCTGGAGCATTACATTTGTGGGTTCGATTAAACTCTCAAAATGGCTAGAAAAAGAGAGCTTTCATGTGAAACTCGACAGTCTATTCTTGTTCTTAGAAATGAAGGCTATTCCATGCAAGAAATTGCCAAGAAACTGAACATTTCCTACAACGGTGTGTACTACTCCCTTCAGAGGACAGCACACACAGGCTCTAACCAGAGTAGAAAGAGAAGTGGGAGGTACCGCTGCACAACTGAGCAACAAGACAAGTACATTAGAGTCTCTAGTTTGAGAAATAGACGCCTCACAGGTCCTCAACTGGCAGCTTCATTAAATAGTACCCGCAAAACGCCAGTGTCAACGTCTACAGTGAAGAGGTGACTCCGGGATGCTGGCCTTCAGGGCAGAGTGGCAAAGAAAAAGCCATATCTGAGACTGGCTAATAAAAGGAAAAGATTAATATGGGCAAAAGCACACAGACATTGGACAGAGGAAGATTGGAAAAAAGTGTTATGGACAGATGAATCGAAGTTTAAGGTGTTTGGATCATACAGAAGAACATTTGTGAGACGCAGAACAACTGAAAAGATGCTGGAAGAGTGCCTGACGCCATCTGTCAAGCATGGTGGAGGTAATGTGATGGTCTGGGGTTGCTTTGGTGCTGGTAAAGTGGGAGATTTGTACAAGGTAAAAGGGATTTTGAATAAGGAAGGCTATCACTCTATTTTGCAACGCCATGCCATACCCTCTGGACAGCGCTTGATTGGAGCCAATTTCATCCTACAACAGGACAATGACCCAAAGCACACCTCCAAATTATGCAAGAACTATTTAGGGAAGAAGCAGGCAGCTGGTATTCTATCTGTAATGGAGTGGCCAGCGCAGTCACCAGATCTCAACACCATAGAGCTGTTGTCGGAGCAGCTTGACCGTATGGTACGCAAGAAGTGCCCATCAAGCCAATCCAATCTGTGGGAGGGCCTTCTGGAAGCATGGGGTGAAATTTCTCCCGATTACCTCAGCAAATTAACAGCTAGAATGCCATAGGTCTGCAATGCTGTAATTGCTGAAAATGGAGCATTCTTTGACGAAAGCAAAATTTGAGGGAGAAAATTATTATTTCAAATAAAAATCATTATTTCTAACCTTGTCAATATCTTGACTATATTTTCTAGTCATTTTGCAACTCATTTGATAAATATAAGTGTGAGTTTTCATGGAAAACACAAAATTGTCTGGGTGACCACAAACTTTTGAACGGTAATATATATATATATATATATATATATATATATATATATATATATACATACATACAGCACCAGAACAAAGCCCAGTACAGGGAGTATATGTAAAGTCATGTTAACTCCTGCTATATAATTTTGTAGCATGTAAAACTGCAGCTTCCAGTATGACCTGAACAGTGGTTAGGTTATGCTGGGAGTTGATGTTTGACAAAATCAACAATACTGATACAATGCAGTCAGAGGTAGAAATTTAAAAATGACATCCAGTGACTCACAGGTGACGTCTTTTCTGACTGGAGTAGTTCTCTCTCCTTTTTTTCATCCATAAGGTACAGACATCTATAATGACTTCTTCCAGCTACACCATGCCTCTGAAGAGTTTGGTGCACATTTGCAATCCCTATACTAAGACAATTTCCTCATACTGCCACGTACTGTGCCCCTAAATACAATAGTTCCATAGAGTGTGCTCCGAAAACAATTGTGTCAGACACTGTTCCTCCTGTAGAAAGTGCCACACACACTGTGCCCCCTGTAGAAAGCACCACACACAAATTGCCCCTGTTAAAGTCCCACACACAGTGCTCCCTGTAGAATGTGCCGCACACACTCACACACACACTGTGCCCCTGTAAAAAAAATGCCACACACGGTGCCACCTGTAGAAACACTCTGCACACTGTAGAACCAGCCGCACACACTGTGCCACCTGTAGAAAGTGCCACACGCACTGCACCCTGTAGAAAGTGGCACACACAATGCCCCCTGTAGAAAGTGCCACACACTGTGGCCAGTGTAGAAAGTGACACACACGGTTTCCTTAAAAAAAAAAATCACTACATACTCACCTGTCCCGTTCCCACACTGTTATTCAGCAGTGCAGGCCTGGCATCTTCACAGACGTCATCACACTACCTACATCACAGACAAAGCGCCAATTGGTGGGGCAGAGTATTTATTGATTTCTTGCTCACGCTAGTAACAGTTAGGGCTGTTCAATTGTGTCCTAAGGACGTGGATACAATTGAGTACAGGGAAGACCTAAACAGGTTCCATTTTCTCAACGGTTTTGCAAATCGGCTGTCATTTTAACAATCGGAGATAAGCTGTCGTCTCCCATCCCTGCTTAAACTCCCTTCCTAAAACCAAACCACCCTCCTATTATTAGACATGGCACAAGGCAGGGTCCCCCCATATCCCCAGCTCTCTCTGCCTTGGCTTGGGAGCCCTTAGCTTATCTTATCAAGTTCAACCCAAATATTTTCTACCCTATTTATTTTCTCTCCTTGACTCATTCGTGTCTGATTTGAAGGTGAACCTGGAAAAAAATTGAATTCTATATTGTAATGTCCCCTAACCCACACATACTCTTAATCCAACGGAACTTTAGGTTTCAAGCTCGCTTACCCCACTATATGTCATATCATGAGAACAAACTTACTCCATCCTTAGATACCCTGTACACTAAAAACTGCCCTTCACTCTTTAAATCTCTTCAAGACTTAATAGAATGGGATAACATTCCTCCCCTTTATGGATGACATATGAATGCAGTAAAGATGACAACTTATATCCGATATATCTTTTTCACTTTTTAAGATTTCTCTCTCTCCCAGTCAGGTCATCTGACCTCAATGACTTCCATAATGGCATTTTTAGATTTATTTTGTCTTGAAAACACCTTGAAATTTTTTTAATGTGATGTTTTACCATAAAACAGTATGTGGTCTCTTGGTCCCTCAACTTCTAAGATGTTATAAGGCAGCACAAATTGCCTAACTGTGTTATTATCACCAATATGACTGCTTCATTGTGGGTTCCTCATACCCTGACTATTATCTCTACTTTATACTCAACTATGACACATCCTTCCTCCTAAAACAAACTACCCTTTATGATCAATTAGAAGCAGTAACTTAATATCTAACTATCCTTGTCCAGATGACGAGCATACTGTTTCTGGTTCCTACTAGACTCCACCATATATACTGTATATAAATATTAAAATATTGAATGGGCTACTGTACCAACTCCCACTGTATGTTATATAATTCTGGCCTGACCCTGAGGACCAGGGTCTCAGTTTTACCACCTATATGCACAGTCCTCTTGTGCCTAATGCAAAAGTGGAGTGTTGCTTAAAAATATGTGAGTTGGTTTTAAGAACTAACATTAATATACAGAAAAGTGGGGTTCTTTTTTGCAGGCAGGTCCGAACTAACAAATCAAAAACAGCTGGAAACTCTCCGAAAATTATTTGCAAAAACATTATAAGTACATGGTCCAATGTCCCTCAGGTTCTAAACTGTTACATTCAGTAAGCTAAAGGTAGTACAAGATTTAAACAAATGGAACAACATGGCTACATGGAAAGAAAGAGTGATGAAAGATTGCTTTTTTTCTCCAGTCACATACATTGGAGGAAATTTATTGCGCCAGTATTAATCTCAAGAATGTTGGCGTAAAATGTGCATAGTTTATTAAGAGGCTCATGTCTTGACGTAAGTGTGCCAGAAAGTCAATTCTACTATCCTCCTGCTACACACGACATAAAAGTAAATAAAGTAAAAATAAAGTTTGCGTATAGCAAGCATGCCCCAAAATTTGTGAATTTGGCGTAAACCTGATAATAAAATCCCTCCATTGTGTTTGAAAAATCAGAAATCCAAAATGATATGAATGATGCATAAAATAAGTTCACTCCATCTATGTCCAATAATACACTGGATGTTACAGTGGATGGATATACTAGTCCTCAATGAATTAGAATATCATCAAAACGTTTATTTATTTCAGTAATTCAATTCAAAAAGTGAAAATCATATATTACATAGATTCATTACACACCATGTGATCTATTTCCAGCATTTTTTTTCTTTTAATGTTGATGATTATGGCTAACAGTTAATGAAAACCCAAAATTTAGTCTCTCAGAAAATTTGATTATTGGGTAAAAGTTGAAGATTTGTAGACTCATGGGGTCAGACTCTAATCAGCTAATCCACACAAAACACCTGCAAAGATTTCCTAAGCCTTTAAATGGTCCAACAGTCTTGTTCAGTAGGCTACACAATCATGGGGAAGACTGATGACTTGACTGTTGTCCAGAAGACAGTCATTGACACCCTCCACAAGGAGGGTGAGCCACAAAAGGAAATTGCTAAAGAAGCTGGCTGTTCACAGAGTGCTGTATCCAGGCATATTAATGGAAAGTTGAGAGGAAGGAAAAAGTGTGGTAGAAAAAGGTGCACAAGCAACGGATAAGCGCAGTCTTGAAAGGATTGTCAAGAAAATGCCATTCAAGAATCTGAGGGACATTCACAAGGAGTGGACTGCGGCTGGAGTCAGTGCTTCAAGAGCCACCACACACAGACGTATCCAGGACATGGGCTACAACTGTCGCATTCCTTGAGACAACGTCAGAAGCGTCTTAGCTGGGCTAAGGAGAAAAAGGACTGGTCTGTTGCTCAGTGGTCCAAAGTCATGTTTTCAGATGAAAGCAAATTTTGCATAGCATTTGGAAATCAAGGTCCCAGAGTCTGGAGGAAGAGTAAAGATGTATCAATCCAAGTTGCTTGCGGTCCAGTGTGAAGTTTCCACAGTCAGTCATGGTTTGGGGAGCCATGTCATCTGGTGGTGTTGGTCTACTGTGTTATATCAAGTCCAGAGTCTACACAGCCGTCTACCAAGACATTTTAGAGCACTTCATGCTTCCCTCTACTGACAAGCTTTATGGAGATGCTGATTTCATTTTCCAGCAGGACTTGGCACCTGCCCACACTTCCAAAAGTACCCATACCTGGTTTAATAACCACAGTATCACTGTGCTTGATTGGCCAGCAAACTCGCCTGACCTAAACCCCATAGAGTATCTGTGGGGTGTTGTCAAGAGGAAGATGAGAGACACCAGACCCAACAATGCAGATGAGCTTTAGGCCGCTATCAAAGCAACCTGGGCTTCCATAACACCACAGCAGTGCCACAGGCTGATCGCCTCCATGACACACCGCAGTGATGCAGTAATTCATGCAAAAGGAGCCTCAACCAAGTAGTGAGTGCATATACTGTACATACTTTTCAGTAGGCCAACATTTCGGTATTAAAAATCATTTTTGAACTTGGGCTTATATAATAATCACATTTTCTGAGACACTAAATTTTAGGTTTTCAGTAACTGTTCGCCATAATCATCAATGTTAAAAATTAAAAGAAAAAATGCTGGAAATAGATCACTCTGTGTGTAATGAATCTATATAATATATGTCTTTCCATTTTTGAATTGAATTACTGAAATAAATTAACTTTTTGATGATATTCTAATTCATTGAGAAGGACTAGTATAAATACACTCAAGATTGACAATACATCATAGGATGTGGTGCTGAAAAACTCATTTGATTAAAAAAAATGTCTCTGCAAACAGTGTCTTCTAATTATTTTCATTGTGATTCAGTTCATGTTAGGAAGGAAATGGACATATGATTTTCCATGTTAAAGAATCAATGTGCTAAGGGTTGGATTAAGCATCTGTTGCTGTGCAGTAATATATTATATGTGCCAAATTATCACCAACAAAAAGTCTCCACAAATATTAAAACTGTCTGTTTCAATTGAGTCAGCGAAGTTGGTCTGGTATCTTATTCTAATCTAATTAGGACATTTCAAGTTTCCAGATGGATGGTTTGCTTTGCCTATAATTTTCAGTTTTCAAGACTAATCATTTTTATCCTCTGGTTCTTGCAATTAAATCTGTCTTCCAATAAGACTCAATTATGACACCGTATTATAACCAGAGTATTTCAGCATTGTGTGTAAAATTAGAAAAATCTACATTTTTAGTGCAAAAACAAAAGTTTTTCTTTTTAAAATCAAACTATGCTACAGAAATGTAATATTTTGTTGCTGTTCTATACATATCTTCAGCAAATCCATGTTATTTCTGTTATATTTATACACTAAGACATTTTTGTATTAGTAAAATAAAATGGAGGAAATTAAGCAGTGCAGAAGATGGATAATATAGTAATAGCAAAGTCTGATTGTGATATAATCTATATATTTTATGTAGAACATATCAGTGCCATCTGGAAAAATGTAAAAGCTGCAATGGGCCTGCTCGGTCCATTTATAGTAATATAGACTCATTAAGCCTCATGTATCAAAACTGTCTGAAAGATAAAGAAACCTTGCTGCAGAGGAAAAAAATATTGCTGCAATGGAAAAAATTTAGATGTAGAATATCAATGAATTTATCAAAATATGGAAAACCTGTCAAATTTACCATATTGCACAGCAATACTTCCTGCACAATTTGACCAGTTTTTAGCGGGACTGCCATGTCTGGTAAAATTCATTATTATTGTACATCTTCTGTATTGAAACTTTGTGGTGTCTCTTCACATTCATGGTTTAATATATAGTGAAGAATAGATTCAACATGGCTGTCTGGAGATATGCTAGATGTGTTTTAATCAGCTAACCTTAGAATCCGTTACATTTGGACAATTGGTTGACTCTGTAACTCTGTTGGATACCTTTTTTTCTTAAATAAATGCATTAATAATTCACTAACTATGTTATGTATTTACTTTTCAATGAATAATGTATACTATAATGGAGAACATTTAATTTTATTCATGTGCATAAGGCTTCGTTCACATCTGCGTCAGGGCTCTGTTCCGTCGGAGCATTCCATCGGAACGGAGCCCTGACTGAAACAAACTGAAACCGTAGGTTTCTGCTTCCATCACCATTGATTTCAATGGTGACGGATCCGGTGCCAATGGTTTCATTTTGTCTCTGCTCCGTAGTTTTGACTGGATGAATACCGTAATCAGCCCCCTGTAGATAGCGTCACACACACAGCCTCCTGTAGATAGCGTCATGCACACAGCCTCCTGTAGATAGCGTCATGCACACAGCCTCCTGTAGATAGCGTCACACACACAGCCTCCTGTAGATAGCGTCACACACACAGCCTCCTCTAGATAGCGTCACACACAGCCCCCTGTAGATAGCACCACACACACGGCTGTCTGTATATAGCGTCACACACATCCCCTTGTAGATAGCGTCACACACTGCCCCCTGTAGATAGCGCCACACACACGTCCCCCTGTAGATATGATATAGAGTTGTCACTTGACACTCGCTCTTCAATCCGCTGCTACCCTCTACAAAACAGCAGATAATCTATCAGAATTTTTGTTTGTTGTGTTGGATTTTATTTTTTTAGCCATAATGTGAATATTATGGTTTCAACAGCTGATTTGTCATAATATGAAATGTGATTGTTTTTTATGTTACCTGCTGAATCTGACAATTTTTTTTAATCTATGTTTCTGGTGGCATCAACCAAAGATACAGTCAAAGGACTAATTACTCTGTCAGTCATTTTAAGTCTCATGTCTGTGGTTAGCTTTACATAGAAAATATTTTTTATTGTAGCTTATGTTTTGCAGTATAGCCGCAATCGTGAATAGATTGTAGACATAAATGTCCTCCACAAATTGTAAAAGTCCCTTTGCATGCATGAACTACTAATAGTCTAAATCAAAATTGTCAGTCTGTCTTTATTTTACCAACATTAAGGGGGTAAATTATCAACCTTTCTACACCAGTTGTCCATTTTCGCCGCCCTCATTACTTATGCTTCGCGAAAAGGAGACGAGGCCATTTTAGCTGAACAAATGTAATATAGTTTACGCTAATTACTAGGGTAAACTATGGTGGAAATCTACAGCTAGCCCTATCTTGCCCTGCCCGATCACACTACACCCGCCCCCGATCAGACTACGCCCCCCCCCCATTAAATAGTTTAATACATTTTTAAAAATGAAATGAAAAAAAATAATACTCACCTCAGCACTCCGGACGTTGTATGGAACACAGGACTGATGATGTTGAAGTATTGCATTGTATGTAAGGCCCTGACGCTGTTCGGCATCAGGATCTTGTACGAGCAGTGCTGGAATAATGGGGGAGCCGATAATAGGTAATAGATAATAGTAGCAGAGCGACGAGATGTTGGGGAATTGATGGCTCATGGCCAGGGTCATTGTGCCACAATTGTTGTGCCCGGCATGACAAGAATATGCAACACAGTTATTAAGAGACTTTTGCGTCTTAATAAATGTGTCGCATCTTATTTAAACCTTTCTAACTATTAACACTGACGCCAGTCTTAATAATATACCCCCGAAATCTGGTCTCCTGCAGCAATATGCGCTGAATGAAGTAGCTGCCTGTACACAAAACCTCGTCTCTATGTTTGTGCATACCTCCTAAGGCCAGGGCTACACCTAGAAGTTTTGTAGTACTACAAATTGATTTTAACTATTGAGTGATAGCTGCATGCCAAGGTTGCATGCAACTCAATGTACTTATTTATACTTCAGATGTAGCTCAAGAAGTAAA
The DNA here is from genome assembly GCF_050947455.1 of Rhinoderma darwinii. Lineage (NCBI taxonomy): Eukaryota > Metazoa > Chordata > Amphibia > Anura > Rhinodermatidae > Rhinoderma > Rhinoderma darwinii. Next base: position 176,125,041 of record NC_134689.1, on the reverse strand, counting down.
TTCAATCAGTAGCGCTACAAAATGTCTAGGTGTAGCCCTGGCCTGCAGTTTTTCGATGAACTGCCACAAGAACAGTACCACAAAGTTATAGGAGTTTTGCAGACTTACCTAAAAACAGAATGTTTCTATGCAGTTTGGGAGATGTTTCTGTTCATACTGGTGCAAATCTTAAAACATCCCCTGATTTGGGATTCAAATGCAGAGAGGTATGTTTGTGAAGCAGACAAACCTTCTTATTTACACATTTCAGAAACCAGCATCTGCAATTACTTCTCTGCTCAAAAGGAAAGCTGTTTTAATAGACAGATGAGGCAAAGCTTTTACTTTTGTATCAGAAGTGTATTTAAAGTGCACAAGAACTTAAAGAAGACCCGTCACCTCTCCAGACATGTCTATTTTAATAAATGCTTAAATTCCCCATAAAATAACAATTCTGGAACATCTTTTCTTAGAACTGTGCATTATTCCGTCCCTACACAGTTTGATTATGTCAGCGCTGATTGGACATTGCCACACTGTGTAGGGACACACCCCAACTTGTAACACCTAGCTGTCAGTTTATTCATAAACTTATAGGAGGAATAACAGAGGAATGACAGAACATAGAGATGTAAGAATACATGCTTCAAAATTCAGTATTCAAGGGGAATACAATTATTTTCTAAAACAGACATGTCAGGAGAGGTGACAGGTTCTTTTCAATGCACATTTATGTTGACATCTTTACTATTAATAATACACCATATAACAGTTGAGATTTTGTCATTTTTTTTTTGAAAGTCAAAAAATAAAAGCTGTGCATAAGACTTAATAACAGCCTGTCTGTTGAAATATAATTTCTAGGAAACAGTATACAGTCGCTATGTGTTTCGACAACTACATGTAACAGAGCTATAAAGATGACAAAATTACTTGAGCATCGTGGAGATAATGTGGCTGGTGTAGTGATAATGAGTCAATCCAAGAAGTTGGAAGAAGTGAGAAGGGTTATATGAATTTTATTTTCACTTCCTTTGTAGAAGTATTGGAAAGGTCAGATATAAGCTGCTGAAGATTTCCTCCCTGGGGTGTATTGCCATTTTGTTCTTGAACAAGAGAGTATATAACTTATGTCTATACCTGAACACAAATAGCAAGCTGAGCAGATCAAGTAAATCATTTGTATTTTATGTAAAGAAAAATAGTGTTTTATTTCAGTCTTGTAGTTGTAATTTTATGAAAGCGTTCAAATAATTTATTTAGTCTGCTTATGTACAGTATTTTTAGACAATTCTGAATCCATTCTTAGCTTTACTAGTTAATGTAAGCAGTGGCGGATTATGTAGACTATAGGCCCTGGGCTGTTATCCAAACTTAGGCCCTCCTTCTCCACTGCCGCCCTGCATCGCCATAACTATTGTTAACACTACCTATTTGTGCAAGCATTAACAAATGGGTGTTACGATTCCCGTTGTCACAGGGCTGTTTCCCTACATACTGACAGTATCACACTGTGCAGGGACACATCCTCTTGACAAGGGGAATGGCAACACACATTAGTCTATCAGTTCTGGACTGCACAAAGACTTTTTGTGAAATATAAGGATTTTCCATAATAAACATGTAAGGAGAGGCAACAGATTCTCTCTGAATCTAGTGACTCTCAGGTGACGACTTCTGAGATTCTAGTAGTTTTTCTTCTTCTTTTCTTCTCCATCCGGTCCAGAGTTCATGACGACTTCTCCCGGTCATGACCCCTTTCTGCAGAATTTGCCAGATTTCTTCGGCTCCTCAATTCTCCAACATTTCCACACGTATAAACGAAGATAAAACTATCATGGTGCCACACACTGTGCCCCTAGATATAATAGTACCAAACACTGTGCCCCTGAATATAATTGTGTCAAACACTGTAAAGTAAAGCACCACATACACAGTGTCCCCTGTAGATAGCGCCACACACATCCCTCTGTAGGTAGCTCCACACACATCCCCGTGTAGATAGCACCACACACACATCCCCCTGTAGATAGCACCACACACATCCCCCTGTAGATAGCGCCACACACACAGCCCCTGTAGATAGCGCCACACACACAGCCCCCTGTAGATAGCGCCACACACAGCCCACCTTAGATAGCGTCACACACATCCCCCTGTAGATAGTGCCACACACACAGCCCCCTGTAGATAGCGTCACACACAGCCCCCTGTAGATAGCGTCACACGCACAGCCCCCTGTAGATAGCATCACACGCACAGCCCCCTGTAGATAGCGTCACACACAGCCCCCTGTAGATAGCGCCACACACATCCCCTGTAGACAGCGTCACATACAGCCCCCTGTAGATAGCGTCACACATAGCCCCCTGTAGATAGCATCTCACACACAGCCCCCTGTAGATAGTGTCACACACGGCCACCTGTAGATAGTGCCACAAACACACACACACACAGCTCCCTGAAGATAGCGCCACACACAGCCCCCTGTAGATAGCGCCACACACTGCCCCCTGTATATAGCGTCACACCCCCCCCCCCCACGTAGATAGCATCATACACAGACTTTCTGTGAAATACAAGGATTTCCAATAATAAACATGTCAGAAGAGGTGACAGATTCTCTATAAATCTACACCGCATTCCAAATTATTATGCCAATGTTATTTTTCGCTGATTTTCCTAAATAGTCGATGCAAATGACAGTCAGTATAAACTTCAAGCCATAATGCTAATTTTGTAAACGGTAATTTGTTGAATTTGCAGCATCAGGAGGTCTTATTTACAGAAATCAAAAGCTCTTTCAATAAAAAAAAACTTAGCAGGCCAAGTTACATGTTAACATAGGACCCCTTCTTTGATCTCACCTTCACAATTCTTGCATCCATTGAATTTGGACAGTTTCTGCTTGAATATCTTTGCAGGATGTCAGAATAGCCTCCCAGAGCTTCTGTTTTGATGTGAACTGCCTCCCACCCTCATAGATATTTTGCTTGAGGATGCTCCAAAGGTTCTCAATAGGGTTGAGGTCAGGGGAACATGGGGGCCACACCATGAGTTTCTCTCCTTTTATGCCCATAACAGCCAATAACACAGAGGTATTCTTTGCAGCATGAGATGGTGCATTGTCATGCATGAAGATAATTTTGCTACGGAAGGCACGGTTCTCCTTTTTGTACCACGGAAGAAAGTGGTCAGTCATAAACTCTACGTACTTTGCAGAGGTAATTTTCACACCGTCAGGGACCCTAAAGGGACCTACCAGCTCCCTCCCCATGATTCCAGCCCAAAACATGACTCCGCCACCTCCTTGCTGACGTCGTAGCCTTGTTGGGACATGGTGCCCATTCACCAACCATCCACTACTCATCCATCTGGACCATCCAGGGTTGCACGGCACTCATCAGTAAACAACATGGTTTGAAAATTAGTCTTCATGTATTTCTGAGCCCACTGCAACCGTTTCTGATTGTGAGCACTGTTTAGGGGTGGCCGAATAATAGCTTTATGCACACTTGCAAACCTATGGAGGATCCTACTAGACCTTGAGGTTCGCGGGACTCCAGAGGCACCAGCGGCTTCAAATACCTGTCGACAGTCGTGTTACGTGGGGAAAATGATTATGTTTAAATGATGTTTGCATATACCCTATGGATAGGTTCTACTGGCTTCAAATACCTGTTTGCTGCTTTGCAATGGCATTTTAGCAGCTGGTCTCCTAATCCTATTAATTTGCCTGGCAGAAACCTTCTTCATTATGCCTTTATCTGAACGAACCCGTCTATGCTCTGAATCAGCCACAAATCTTTTCACAGTACGATGATCACGCTTGTTTTATTGAAATATCCAATGTTTTCATACCTTGTCCAAGGTATTGCACTATTTCACGCTTTTCGGCAGCAGAGAGATCCTTTTTCTTTCCCATATTGCTTGAAACCTGTGGCCTTCTTAATAATGTGGAACGTCCTTCTTAAGTAGTTTTCCTTTGACTGGGCACACCTGGCAAACTAATTATCACAGGTGTCTGAGATTGATTACAATGATCCAAAGAGCCCTAAGACACAATACCATCCATGAGTTTAATTGAAAAACTAATAATTAAATGTTTATGACACTTAAATCCAATGTGCATAATAATTTGGAACACGGTGTAGTGACTCACAGGTGACGACTTCTCAGATTCTAGTAATTTTTTTGCCTCTTTTCTTCTCCATACAGTCCAGGGTTCATGACGACTTCTCCCGGCCATGACCCATTTCTGCAGAATTTGCCACTCAGATGTCTTCGGCTCCTCACTTTTCCAACATTTCCACACCTATAAACGATGATAAAATTATCATGGTGCCATACACTGTGCCCCTAGATATAATAGTACCAAACACAGTGCCCGTGAATATAATTGTGTCAAACATTGTACAGTAAAGCACCACATACACAGTGTCCCCTGTAGACAGCGCCACACACACAGCCCCTGTAGATAGCATCACACACACAGCCCCCTGTAGATAGAGCCACACGCAGCCGCCTATAGATAGTGCCACACACATCCCTCTGTAGATAGCGCCACACACACAGACCGTTGTAGATAACGCCACACACACAGCTCCCTGTAGATAGCGTCACACAAAGACTTTTTGTGAAATACAAGGATTTTCCAAAATAAAGGAGAGGTGACATATTCTCTATAAAGCTAGTGACTCACAGGTGACGACTTCTCAGATTCTAGTTGTTTTTTTTCCCTCTTTTCTACTCCATCGGATCCAGAGTTCATGACGACTTCTCCCGGTCATGACCCATTTCTGCAGAATTTGCCACTCAGATGTCTTCGGCTCCTCACTTTTCCAACATTTCCACACCTATAAACGATGATGAAAATATCATGGTGCCACCCACTGTGCCCTTAGATATAATAGTACGAAACACTGTGCCCCTGAATATAATTGTGTCAAACACTGTAAAGTATAGCACCACATACACAGTGTCCCCTGTAGATAGCGCCACGCATGTCACCCTGTAGGTAGCGCCGCACACACATCCCCCTGTAGCTAGCGCCACACACAGCCCCTTGTAGATAGTGCCACACACACAACCCCCTGTAGATAGCGCCACACACATCCGCCTGTAGATAGCGTCCCACACATCCCCCTGTAGATAGCGTCACACACAGCCCCCTGTAGATAGCACTACACACATCCCGCTGTAGATAGCGCCACACACAGAGCCCGCTGTAGATAGCGTCACACACAGCCCCCTGTAGATAGCGTCACACATAGCCCCCTGTAGATAGCACCACACGCAGCCGCCTGTAGATAGTGCCACACACATCCCCCTGTAGACCCCGTCACACACAGCCCCCTGTAGATAGCATCACACACAGCCCTTGTAGATAGCACCACACACACAGCACCTTGTAGATAGCGTCACACACACAGCCCCCTGTAGATAGCGTCACACATCCGCCTGTAGATAGCATCACACACATCCTCCTGTAGATAGCGTCACACACAGCCCCCTGTAGATAGCGCCACACACATCCCCCTGTGGATAGTGCCACACACAGCCGCCTGTAGATAGCGCCACACACATTCCCCTGTAGACCGCGTCACACACAGCCCCCTGTAGATAATGCCACACACATACCCCTGTAGACTGCGTCACACACAGCCCCCTGTAGATAGCGTCACACACTGCCCCTGTAAATAGTGTCACACACACCACCCCGTAGATAGCGTCACACACAGCCCCCTGTAAATAGTGTCACACACACAGCCCCCTGTAGATAGCACAACACACAGCCGCCTATAGATAGCGCCCCACACATCCCTCTGTAGATAGCGCCACACATACAGCCCCCTGTAGATAGCTTCACACACAGCTCCTAGTAGATTGCGTCACACACACAGCCCCCTGTAGATAGCATCACTCACATACCCCTATTGATAGCATCACACACAACCCCCTGTAAATAGCACCACACAGAGCCCAATGTAGATAGCATCGCACACAGCCCCCTATAGATAGCGCCACACACACCCCTGTAGATAGCATCCCACACACCCTTGTATATAGTGCCACACAGCGCTTCCCCCTTGTATTTAGTGCCACACAGCGCTTCCCCCTTGTAGATAGTGATACACAGCGCTCTCCCCCTTGTATATAGTGCCACACAGCGCTTCCCCCCTTGTAAATAGTGCTACACAGCGCTACCCCCTTGTATATAGTGCTACACATTGCTTCCCCCTTTGTATATAGTGCTGCACAACGCTACCCCCCTTGTATATAGTGCCACAGAGCGCCACCCCCTTGTTATATAGTGTCACACAGCGCTCACCCCACAAAAAACCCCAAATAAAATAAAAAATGTTTTACTTACCTTGCCGCGTTCCCGATGGACGGAGCGCTACACATCCTCCGGGTGGCATGCATGCACTGACCAATGTGATGCAGTGACGTCATCGTGCCGGCCTGTGCGTTATAGGCTGCAGGCCTAACGTAGCCTGCAGCTTATAGAATTCCTTTGTATGTGCATCCTGGGAGCGTTGGGCCCTGGGTGGCCGTCCGTAAATACGGGTTAAATACGTGTGACAAAGGACCAGTATTTACGGCCAGTATTTACAGGAGGGAAAAAATACGGTCGTGTGCATGGGGCCTGAGAGTGGGAAATCTACAAGCAGAGCTGTGATTGGTGAGTTACTCCTAGCAGGCTGCACAGTACACAGGCAATGATTGTGTAATGTGTCCGTAAAAATTTTGGTCTGTCCGTGATTTTTAGCTCAGTTGTCCAGAAATTTCTGAAGTGGAGGTTGCAACCCCGATTGGAAAACAATGAATAATGAAAAAAGAACTTCACATGATTGGTATCGCCACGTTCGTAACGACCATGGGAACCCATGCTTGTTTGATGATCCGCCACTGAATGTAAGTAGAAGTGTGTTTAATGTTTTGTACATGTTAACAATCAGACCCAGATAACGTTGATGGAAGCCCCTTATTAATCTATTGGGTGAGATGCCTCTGCTTTTGTTTTGGTTTTTTTTTGTAGTTGAGGGCCTCTTCCCATTTTTAGAAAGAAAACAGCAAATAGATATATAGATGTGTACTCAATAATTCTGTTCTTAACATGATGATGTTGGTGTATTTTTTCATATTCTTATGCCACAGTGGTATTACAGACCTGTAATGCTCACATTGCAGCAGAAACTATCGTGGGGCAAGGTGGTGCTGGTGTATATAGTATTCCGTCCCAAACAGATCGGCACTATACAATGCCTGTATGCAGCAGCTAGTAATTTGAACAAGACGGTAGCATAATATTTTATCAGCATTATATTGTAAGTTAACCCCTTCCCCCTGCTGGCATTCTGGGCCCTAATGTCCAAGCCATTTTTTAGATTTTTCCATTGTCACATTCGAAGAGCTGTAACTTTTTTATTTTTGCGTCGGCATAGCTGTATAAGGTCTTGTTTTTTGCGGGACGACTTGCAGTTTTTATTGGTACCATTTTGGAGTAGATGCGACTTTTTGATCACTTTCTATCACATTTTTTTTAAGTCAGGATTAACAGAAAACAGCAATTTTTCCATTGTTTTTTATTTTATTTTTTACGGCGTTCACAGTGCGGGTTAAATAATGTAACAGCTTTATAGTCGGGGTCGTTACGGACGCGGCAATACCAAATATGTGTAACTTTTTTGCTTTATTGTAGTTTTTTTTAATAGTAAAGCATTTTGTAAGGGGAAAAGCTGGGTTTTTCATTATTTTTTTTTCACTTTTTTTTTAAATTAACTTTATTAAACTTTTTTTACTTTTTTACTAGTCCCACTAGGGGACTTCCCTATCCTCCGATCGCTATTATAATACACTGCAATACTTTTGTATTGCAGTGTATTACTGCCTGTCCGTTTAAAACGGACAGGCATCTGCTAGGTCATGCCTGCGGCATGATCTAGCAGGCATTCGCTGCAGGCAGACCTGGGGGTCTTTATTAGACCCCCGGCTGCCATAGAAGACACAGACACTCGGCGATTTTATCGCCGGGTGTCAGTAAGATGAGAGGGAGCTCCCTCCCTCTCTCCAAAACCATTCAGATGCGGTGCTCGCTATTGTGCACCGCATCTGAAGGGTTAAACAGGTGAGATCGATACTAATATCGATCTCACCCGGCAGAGCAGGGACGCCCCCAGCCCTCAGCTGCTTCTGGCAGCTGAGAGCAGGGAGATTTCACGGCTCCCTGCTCTGTTTACTTTATTCTAATGCAGCGACGTAGTTTGGCGGCGCTCTAGAATAAAGCCCACTAATGACCGCCGTAAAAAGACGTATCGGCGGTCATTAAGGGGTTAATAAACTGTTTTGATTGATAACATTCAGTTGTTTCAATTATTTTTAACTGGTTCAGGACCAGGCTATTTTGAGCCTTCAGGACCAGACACCGTTTAGCACTTTTTAGCACGCGTTAGTTAAATGGCTATAACTTTTTATTTGTTAGGCTAGTGACGTGATTTTTGCAATGTTTTTTTCATAGACAATGCAGACTTATCTTTTATGATTTTTATACACATCCTTTTTGCTATTTTAGAATTTCTAGGCTTAAAGTTTTAAAATAATAGCAAAAAAATATGCTTTTTTTACTTTTCAGCAATTTTTTTCTGGTAATAATATAGTTTTACCCTAAAATAGACCTTTTATTTGTGAACATCATTGACTACAGTAAGTTTTGATATATTACAATTCTATTTTAGGGTAAATGGGTCAGAGCTAGCGTTACAACAATTTTTGGCAGGGGGAGCGTTTTTTTGGGTGGGTATTTTATGTGTATTTATTATTTCGTTTTTGTTGCACTTTATTTTACTTTTATTTTCTTATTATTATGGTCTGTCCCTCAAAGGTCAGAAAAGACCTTTTGGGGGGCTTTATTTATTTATTTTTTGCACCTTACATTTCCACTGTATCTGGGGCTGCACAGAAGCCCCAGTTACAGGGTAAATCAGCCCTCTTAGGCTGAGTTCACACGGGGCGGATACGCTGCGTAATAGCACACAGCATATCCGTCCTGTGCGCCGTAGGGAATTCCGGGTGAAAAACCGCACCAAACTGTCCTGCAGATTTTCGCCTGGAATGTCTGCTGCGGAAAACTGCAGCACGTGATGTTTTATCCCAGGAGACCGCTGCAGCCTGTGATTAGCTGGAGGGAGGAACACAGACTTCTGGGTAAGTATGAGATTTTTTTTTTTTCTGAGTAGCATCTTTTCTTGCGGCGAAATCGCTGCAAACCTGACACAAAAAAAACGCATCAACTGCTATTTGTCGCAGGATTACATCCCCATTGAATTCAATGGGGAAAACCCACAACGAATAAGCAGCGTTTTCGCGAATACAATTGGCATGCTGCGGAATACAATTCCACACTGTAGGTCAATTTCAGAGCTTTTTTTCCGCTCAGTATTTATGCAGCGTGTGGATGAGATTTGTTTTATTTCATCCACTTTGCTGCTACTGTATTTGCTGCGGATTTACCGCAACAAATTCTGTTGCGGAAAAACCACAGTGTGAACTGACCCTTATAGTGACTATTGTCACTAATAGGGCTGTTCTGGGTCTAGTTAGACCCAGCAACAGCCTGCCACTAACGGCATCCCGGCGATCATGTGACCAGTCACATGATCACTGGGACCAATATCTATTCTATACACCGCGCTCATTAAGCGATTGCTCAGGCATCCAGCTAAAAACCGCGCAGTATATCTGCTATGGCGCGAGTTTTAAGGACCTCGACTGCCGGACGTTTATATATAGCCGGCGGTCGAAAACCGGTTAAACATTGGATGGTGGAGGCCTAGGGGCAGTTGCCCCATCTTTAATCCAGCCCTGGCTATAGTGAATAAGCCTTATTGGACTGAAAGAGTTTCAAAGCGCCATAGAGTCTCCAGAATAAGAATGAGTACTGTACTGCATATAGTGCTCTGTGTGTGGATATACTATTCCCTTATTTGCTATTGTCAGTGATGTACAGTAACTCTAGCCATGTAGTAGAATGAAAAGTCATTGTAACTTCTACCCTTTGGTAACATTCAGCTTTCTCGGGAAAGACATGTACAAACCAGAAAGTATCAGCATGCTGTGTGTGCATACTACTAACTAGTGCATGTGAAGTAAAGAACTCCAGAATTTTATTTTAATTCAATATGTATAGTCAAAACGATAAACACATTTGAATATTCGAAAAATAACATATTTTTCATAAAAGTTTGGTTAAAAAAATATACATCAAGCTGTATGTGACCACTCAAATTCCCTGCAAGGAACATGTAGGTATTACACAGCATCCAGTCAAATGTATGGGTGACCATCTCTTTTTATACTACTGTACCCTGATTATAATGATGAAATACATTAGTGTGTAAACTTTTTCATATTCTGTATATATTTTTTTTACCTTAGTATGTTAATCCAGACTCCACTCTTCTAGGAAGGCATTACACAAGATTTTGAAGTGTATCTGTAATGATGGGGATAGGGAAACAGACAAGTGAGCCCTAATCTACCCGCCACTCAGTCCCTGCCTACTTGCAACGACCCGCCCTAGGCGACGGGGTACAACTGGGCGACGGTCCCTACACTCAATAGGTGCACGACAGACAAACAGACAAGGGTACAAGGAAGCAAGGGAAATGGGGAAGTTGCCCACGGAACACCGTGAGCAACAAGCGAGGTGAACGAGCCGAGTCAAACCAGGAGATGAGCGAGGTACAAATACGCAGAGCAGAAGAGTGGTCAGAAAAGCCAAGGTCAAACACAAGCAGAGGATAAGTAGTTCAAGAAGCTGCAGCAGGGCCAGGAAACCAACAGAGAAGAATCACAAGCAAGGAGGAACAGGAAAGGCAGGATAAATAGACAGAGGGCGGGAGCTAGCTCCGTCTGGCCAGGCTGTGATAGGCTCTCCCACTCCTAAGCCTGCCATCCTGAGTGGTGGAAGATGGAGTCAGTCTCACAGACATAGAAGCAGGTGCAGACTGATTACCTATGGGCATTGACATAGAAGCTGTGCCTGGCAGATCCTTTACAGTATCGGTGGGAATTTGTGCCAATTCAACCATAAGAGCATTTGTTAGGTTAGGCAGATTTTGATCGAGAAGGTCTGGTTCCAATTCATCCAAAAGGTTTTGAATGGGGTTGAAAACCAACACCCCCCTGCCCCCAGAAACCCCGCCCTTCCGACAATGAACATTTATCAGTTCTGTGTGCAATGTAAAAATACAACTAGGCCACCAAGTGTACTTTAATTAACCTTTAGTTACAGGGCTACGGTTAACTGTAACAAACAGTTGATCACAGATATTATAACATTTGTTCTCACTTAATTATGTTATTTCATAATCATAATAGTTATTAAGAAAACTTACCTGAAACTTACAGCATCGGGATACATCCCTGGTGATAGTGCCACACTGCCCTCTGTAGATAGTGCCACAAACTTCCCTTGTAGATAGTGCCACCAGTGGCGGCCTTAGGATAGATGGCGCCCCGTGCGAAATGATCTTTCGGTGCCCCACCCCATCATTAAAAAAAAATGCCCCATAAAAAAATTATAATGCCCCTTTGGTGCCCCCATACAGTATAGTAATAATATTTAATAATATAATATATTGCAACCACTTCAAGGACACAGTATTTTGTCCTCTCATTGTGCCCACAGTATTATGCCACCTGTAGTACCCCTACACAGTATAATGTCCGCTTAGTGGCCCCCACATAGTATAGTGCCCCCCTGTAGATTTTGCCATACAACCTCACTGTAGAAAGTGCCATAATCCCCCACCTCCTCCTTGTAGATTGTGCCATACAGCCCCCACATCTCACCCTTGTAGACAGTGCAATACAGTCCCTCACCTCCCCCTTGTAGACAGTGCCCCCAAACAAAAACAAAAATTGTACTCACCTAGGCCCTGTTCGCATATCGAACTGAGCTGCTCCACAATGATCCTATAGCCTAGTACAGAGTCTCCTATTCATTTCAGTTGGAGGTCAGAGGTGGAAACCACTTGAAGACTATCGGCCCCCCACTCACAGTAAAATGACCATCAGCCCAACACTCACAGTAAAATGACTATCAGCCCCCCACTTACAGATTCCCCCTGTAGGTAGCGCCACACAGCCCCTTGTAGGTACCGCCACGTAGCCCCCTTGTAGATAGCACCATATAGCCCCCTTGTAGGTAGCGCCAAACACAGCCCCCTTGTAGGGAGCACCACACTGCCCCCTTGTAGGTAGCGCCACACAGCTCACTTGCAGATAGCGCCACACAGCCCCCTTGTAGGTAGCACCACACAGCCACCTTGTAGGTAGCGCCACACAGCCCCCTTGTAGATAGCGCCACACAGCCCCCTTGTAGATAGCGCCACACAGCCCCCTTGTAGATAGCGCCGCACAGGCCCCTGGTAGGGAGCGCCACACAGCCCCCTGGTAGGGAGGGCCACACAGCCCCCTGGTAGTGAGGGCCACACAGCCCCCTGGTAGGGAGGGCCACACAGCCCCCTGGCAGGGAGGGCCACACAGTCCCCTGGTAGGGAGCAACACACAGCCCCCTGGTAGGGATCACCACATAGCCCCCTGGTTGGTAGCTCCACACAGCCCCCTGGTTGGTAGCGCCACACAGCCACCTGGTTGGTAGCGCCACACAGCCCCCTTGTTGGTAGCGGCAGACAGCCAACTTGTAGGTAGCGCCACACAGCCCCCTTGCAGGTAGCGCCACACAGCCCCCTTGTAGGTAGCGCCAAACAGCCCCCTTGTAGGTAGCGCCACACAGCCCCCTTGTAGGTAGCGCCACACAGCCCCCTTGTATGTAGCGCCAAACAGCCCCCTTGTAGGTAGCGCCACACAGCCCCCTTGTAGATAGTGCCACACAGCCCCCTTGTAGATAGTGCCACACAGCCCACTTGTAAATAGCGCCACACAGCCCCCTGTAGAGAGCGCCACACAGCCCCCTGGTAGGGAGCGTGACACAACCCCCTGGTACGGAGCCCCACACAGCTCCCTGGTAGGGAGAGCGCCACACAGCCCGCTGGTTGGTAGCGCCACACAGCTCCGTGGTTGGTAGCGCCACACAGCCCCCTGGTTGGTAGCGCCACACAGCTTTCTGGTTGGTAGCGTCACACAGCCCCCTGGTTGGTAGCGCCACACAGCCCCCTGGTTGGTATCGCCACATCTCTCTGGTTGGTAGTGCCACACAGCCCACAGCCCCCTGGTTGGTAGTGCCACACAGCCCACAGCCCCCTGGTTGGTAGTGCCACACAGCCCACAGCCCCCGGTAGGTAATGCCACACAGCCCACAGACCCTTGTATGTAGTGCCACACAGCCCACAGCCCCCTTGTAGATAGCGCCACTGTAGCTCCCTGAAGGAGCGGAATCCCCGTGTGGCCGGGTATTCCACTCCTGGAGCGCTCCTTGATGTCTCTGTCCATATATGGACAGTGACATCCTGAAGCGGAATCCCCATGACAGCGTTGCCGACGCTGTGACCGGGGATTCCACTCCAGAAGCTCCTATCGTCTGTGTCCATTGTGTTGCTGAGAAAGACCCTCCACTTGTCACGGGTCTAAACATTGAAATTTTTTACTGGATATTTGACCAATAAAAGAATATAGTGATTGAAATTTCGGAGACGTGTGCTGCTGTTCAACCATTCTTTTTCTGAGGATTACATTACATCAGACTGGGTTTGTCTGATTTTACAGCGTGACACTGCTCCTGATATTGGGATTTGTGGTGCTTCAAGTACTTTATTTTTCGGATATCCACAGGATATGTTATAAATGTCAGATAGATGTGGGTCCCAACTCTGGAATCCGCACCTATCTCTAGAACAGGGCCCCCTAAACCCTGTTCTAGCTAGGTTCTCCCGGCCACTTAAAGGGAGTCTGTCACCAGAACTTCATTTTTAACTAGCAGTATGCTAATATAGTTCATGCTAACCTGATTTGAACTTGTTTTCCTTGTTCTCCAGCTTGCCTGCTTTGCATTAAAAAAAAAAATATTAACTTTATGTAAATTTGTATTTTGGAGCAACGAGGGCGTCTCCGCTGCTCCAAAATGCTAGCGCATCATTGCCTTTTTCAACCCCCCCTACTTCCCTGCTCGATGTGATTGACAGGGGCCAGGCAGCGTACTTGGCCCGTAGTGAAGTGAATGCACGCACGTCCCTGCATCGTAATCGGTGCATGCGCATTATAAACAGTATGTCCGCTGTTGTAATAGGCACTTTGGCACATGCACATCCGATTACAATGGCGAACATATTGTTTATACTGCGCATGCGCTGATTACGATGCAGGGGAGTGCGCACGTTCACTGTACTATGGGGCCATCTATTTGACATTTTAATGTTCTTCATGGGAAAACCCCTATTAAGTGCGTTTCGCAGCTATAGTACCTCCATGAATTTGACGATTTAGGCATGTCAGAGTAATACCAAGGAGGCAATAGCATTTCATGCAAAATTCTTTATTTTGCCCACATCTGTTGCACAAAACGCAATGTTTTGACCCTTAGTATATTGGCCCTTCTCAATCATGCATTTTATGTATTTGATGTGGGCTTTCAATTTTACTATATTTAATGTTCCTCTATTAAATTTACAGGCCTTCTTAAAAGCTTGATTGTAAAGCTTGATAGTTTTAATCCTGTGAGTGCTAGCTTTCAAGGTCTTGGCTCTTTGACTGCTAAAAAGCTATGTGTGCCAGATTGTATAGTTGAGCATCAGGAGTAAGGTATCTGTCAACCCAGAATCTTGTTAGTAGCGATGGCATTAGATGTCAATGGTTATGTCAATTTGGGTTTTGATTTACGGCGAGAAAGTGGGAGATTGGAGTCATAGAAACTGATTAACCCCTTACATTCTCATTACAGTAACTTATACAGAATATGTCGATTTTTACATAGATATTACTGATCATTGATTCACCCAAACAATAAAAAGAATGTTAATAAAACAAAATAATGTTTATTCCAGCAGTATTTAGGGAACACATCACTATTTTTTGTAAGAAGTTATTATAAAAACAAAGTACAGTTTCTCCACTTTTAAGTAGCCTACAAAGATAATTATGACCAAAGTACTGTGTACCGTAGCTTTATCTCTAGACCATCAGCAAAAGTTGGAGACTGAGAAGTAAAATTGTTATTAAGTCTATTAACCATACCATGTACAGTAAATATCTTCCCTTGGGTAGTCACTTTCAAATAAATATTAGATTGCTATTCCAACCCTTGAGTCTCCTTACTGTTTGTTCTCCCTCAGCGCAGTAATGTAATGTTTCTTAATATCTACTTTCCTGTGAATGTGTGTTCAGAACTGAATTTTTGTAAGCACATCAGAGCACAAAAGCAATAAATTTCAGCACTGTGGTAGCATAAATTCATGGTGACTTATGGGGAGATTAGTTCAGCAGCGTAGATACTCACATAAAATGATTTAAGCCAAGGGTCTTCACGAACAATACGTTTTTTCAAAACCAATATGTCTCGTAACTGCATGCATTCCAATGAACTTTTAAAAAGATGTTAAATAAAATCATAATTCCAAAGCATAGTGTTTGTTTAATCCTGTCAATGTAAAAATTGATATTTTCTATGTAAATAGGATAAATAGAGGCACATAAGGGAAGTAACAACAACAAC
The DNA here is from genome assembly GCF_050947455.1 of Rhinoderma darwinii. Lineage (NCBI taxonomy): Eukaryota > Metazoa > Chordata > Amphibia > Anura > Rhinodermatidae > Rhinoderma > Rhinoderma darwinii. Next base: position 176,109,389 of record NC_134689.1, on the reverse strand, counting down.
AGTGAGAGGGTGCAAGATCTACTTTCTACATTCAGTCTGTATTTATTCCCTAGTAAGTGAGTGCCTTTTTCTGGCTTAGTCATAGACACAAGGCTAGGTGGCAGTCTCTTTTCATTAGTGCCACTTAGCATTATAAACTGTTTATAGCTTTGCAGCTTAACATTGGATGAAAACATTTGGAACGTGTCTAGATGCTTAAAACCAGAAGTAAATATATTTGGGATGTGTGATGCTTGGAAGCATTTGCAGAAAACAAACATTTACTAACATCGCACACAGTTTCTGTGTTAAACGCAATCAATTCTAACCAGATCATTTATTACAAAGCACGTTATAAATGTGGAGTCGTTTCTAGAGAGCTGGGTTTACCTGACATGGATTAAAATGATAGAAAATGTCACCTTGCTAAGGAGCCCACTCTGGGATTTTCCATGCTACTTGAAGCCATTGATTGAACCTTGCTGAACAACCATTGTCTTTCCTCGTCTTTCATGGACTGCTAGGAAAGTGCTTGCGCATCTATAGTTTCTTATGTCCCCTTCACCTTTGTCTTAATTGGTTTTCATGTAAGGATATAACAAGGGTAAACAAGTACCTTACAGGCGAATATCTTTTAGAGTCCTTGAAGATGGAAGCATACCTTTACGTGCCTGCATTAAAGTAAGACAGATTCTAATACAATTCATATGTAATAATGTTATACTTGATGGTTAACAGTTATGTTTGTTTATAACCCTTTATGACGGATTAACTACTAGACAAGTGTTACTAAAACTGTATGTAAATAATGAGCCGTTTCAGAGAATGCAACCGTTCTTATCATATTATTAGTTTACATTATACAGTATATACTACAACATAATACTTAATTTATTTTAATGTATTTTACTACATTTCCTTGTACAAATGCCATTGATTTGACAAAAGAGGCTTTCATTCATTTGAGATCTGGCTTGTATGTGCTCTTCCGTACTACAACAAATGTATTTACCGTATTTTTCGGACTATAAGACGCACTTTTGACAAAGAATAAGGCCTCATGCACACGACCATAGCTGTGTGCACGGCCGTGATTTTCGGGTCGGCCGGCTGCGGACTGTCAGCCGCGAGCCGCCCGCAAATCGCGGGACATGCACATGGCCGCGGCCATTATTTTCAATGAGCCTGGTCCGCAGAACACGGTCGTAATAAGGCATGTCCGTTCTTTCTGCGGCGCGGGCTCCCGGGCCATGCACGGACCGTAAAAACTACGGTCGTGTGCATGGCCCCATAGAAATGAATGGGGCCGCAATTCTCCCGTGGATTTTCGGGGGAATTGCGGCCGCAAAAACACGTTCGTGTGAATTGAGCCTAAGGCTGGGTTCCCACGTAGCGTAAAGGCTGTGGAATTTCTGCAACAGAATTTTGTGCGGAAATTCCGCAACATTTACAGTAGCAGCATGGGAAAATCTCATGTCCATGCTGCGGAAAAAAACCACAGCGTAAACGTTAATAAATTGACCAGCACTGCAGAATTTATATCCGCAGCATGTCAAATCATGCTGCGTTTTTGTTCATTTTCTGTTGCAGATTTTACTCATTGAATTCAATGGGGATGCAAAACCTGTAACAGAAAGCCAAGTGCTGCCGCAAAAATCACAACACAGTAGAAAAAAAATATCATACTTACCCAGAACGCTCTCCTCCTTCCTGCAATCCGGCCTCCTGATATGACGTTTCATGCCATGTGACCGCTGCAGTGTCACATGGCCTGCAACGTCATCATGGGAGGCCAGAAAAGAGGGAGGGGTTAAGTGGAAATTCCGTTCGAAAAACCATTTGGAAGGTGCTACGGGTTCCAGGTTGGATACGCTGCACAGTTTTTATGCAGCATAACTGACCCGTGGGAACCCGGACTAATTCTTGCTAAAAAGTTTGTGCATCTTATAGTCGGCAGTCATGGGGCCCGGCTACGCCAGACCTCCCTTCCTTAATGATGGAGAAAACGCTCTGCCTGATTACTGAATTCCGCTTGTCATAGCTGCCTCCTTCCTCTGTGCTCTGCTCTGTGACCTGTTTTTCTCCTGACTTGCCTCTTCCTTCAACTGCAGAAGCAGACTTTACTGAACCTCCTCTGTACACAGTGACCACAGTTCTTGCTTGGGCTAGTGAGGTGCTTGGACTTTCACACTTGGTCACTTTTGAAGTCCAGCACTTGCCTCTTCTACCAGATCAAGGATCCAGCTATAGCTATAGCCACAGCCATAGCTCCCCCCTGCAGCCATCTCACAAGTAGTTCCTCATATTACCGAGTTACCAACCCCACGGTAAGTCCCAATGCTGGAGGTTCCCTGTAACTACTAAGCCGTATAGTAAGAGAGCGTCCCCACTGCATGCAAACAGCGGCTCTACAGCACCAGCAGCTCCAAAGTACTTTTACTCATTCGTTTTAATATTGCTGCTCTTGCTGTAAAGCAGCTTTACATGCAGTGGGGACCGTCACTCACTTGTCTGCAAAGAAATATCCATAAATAATCTGAACAATGTATTCTACAGATGGATCAGATTAAAGGGGAACACTCCCAGTACTTCTAGCCACAGCTTCTTGCTATACCCCCTCCCCCCCAAAAAAATATTTTGAAAATATTATATATTTTATATCTCACCATGACAGGATGTTGTACATAGCCCCTATAGCCATTGCTGTATTCTATCCCCTACTTTGTGACCTGCACAGAGTTGGTGACATTAACCCCTCGACTTCCTTAGACTACCAGGAAAATTTAATTTGTATGAAATATTTTTGTCCTATTCTCTGTAGTCTAAAACCTGGGTGCGTTCTATAGTCAGTTGCATCTTACAGTCCAATATATACGGTAGTTTGTTATACCATGAAATCCCAATGGTTTAACACTCCCCCCTCCAAAGAACAGAACTCCCTACTGTAAGTCTTTTTCAGTATGGATATTGATTTATGAGCTCTGTCCATTTAGCAATATTACTATTAAAACCTGCAACATAGCCCACAACTATCACACATATAACTGTTGTCCTGTGGCTTAGTTAGGGGGGGCAGTGCGCTATGGTTCCACCAACAAGGCATATTTAGATGCTGGGACAGTGCTGTGACCCAAATCTTTTCTCTAGGTGACAGACTCTGCATTGGTCTCCTCCTATGGGGCAGAGATATATTTTTTTGGCCCCTAAATCTGCTACCGTTGCATCTCTTATAGTTATGCTCCTGATTATGATTATTATTATTATTGCTTGCTGCTGAAAGAAAAGTATACAACTGTAGAGGCATGGAGATTTTTTTACCCTTTTTAAAAAAAATAAAAAAATATTGCACTCATTTTCTGCGTTCTACTTTCCCTTACAATACAAATATGATCAAATCATTATCTTATTATCAATTTTTTCATTATATACAATATGAATTGCTCAACTCCCTTGTATAAGTTGTGATGACTATGCATATAAGACATATAGTACTGCAACTGCAACTATTTTATGGTTTCTACTGTACTATTATGTATCTGCTTTACAGGAATAATATTGCATGGTTAAAGCAACTGTTTGGTGGACCGTCACTTAAGATATGATGTCAGGGATGACATTGTCATGATTCGTGGGTATCTGCACACACTAGGCCGCACCGCCATAGCGGAGTAGCAGCTGGCCAAACAGCAGTCAATGCAAAGCCTTAGCACTGGAGTACCTGTAAAAGTCCAGACAGTAGCAGGGGCTTAGGCACAGATGACAAACTTAAAGGTTGATGGCACCAAACGTGGCGGATGATACCATGCGTGGTAGATGACACAAGACATGGTGTACGACAACAGGCGTGGCAGATGACACAACATGACCCAGCACTATAACAGGCACAGGAACAAACACAGCACGGGATACTGGTAGAATGGCACGGGTTACTAGATACAGGATACTGGGAACAGGATACGACTAAGGGACCATTTGCCAAGACTAACATAGGAATACACAACTACACTCAGGCAAGGAGTCAAAGGGCAGAGCCCTTTTTATAGTCTAGGGTGATTTGGGTATAATTTGCAATTATTTTCATGTGCGCTCGCCCTTTAAGGCCGGGAACGAGCACGCACGCACCCTAGAGAACACTGCAGAGTGGAGCGGAAGCAAGTGCTGGCATCTCCTAGGAGGGAGACACTGGCCAGATCCTGGGAGTCTGCAGTCGCAGCCATCGAGGGGTGAGTGAGGATGAAGGGCTGCAACTGCAGATGTTACGGTATCCCCCTTACGCCCCCTCTTCTTGGGTCCAGAGCGTGAAAGAAATTTCTTCATGAGGATAGGGGCCTTAAGGTTTTCTTCTGGCTCCCAGGACCTCCCCTCAGGACAAAACCATCTCCTTTCCACTAAAAATCCCTTCCTCCTACTCTCTTGTAGTCCAGGATCTCCTTTACCTCGAGGACATCAGAAGAGCTGCTGGGAGCAACTGCAGGACTAGGAGCTTTACTGTAGCAGTTCAGAACAACAGGTTTCAGGAGACACATGAAATGAGTTGGGGATTCTGAGGGTAGGAGGCAGCCGCAGCTTATAGAAGACAGGGTTTGTCTGTTGCAGGATCTCAAAAGGTCCGAGGAACCTGGAAGCACATTTGTATGAGGGCACCTTCAAGTGAATATTCCTTGACTCACTTGTGTAAGAGACCTCAGCCCATCGAAGAAGCTGTACCCAGTCATCATGCTACACGGAAATTAAGTGACGAAGAGAATTCTCCATGATTTAGTTAATCCTTTCAACATGACCATTAGACTGAGGATGGTAGGATGAGGAAAAGTCCCATTTCACATGTAGGAGTTTACAGAGGGCTCTCCAGAATTTTGAGGTAAACGGAACCCTCCGATCAGACATGATATGAAGGGGTAAGCCATGCAAGCGGAAGATATGTAGAATATGAAGAGATTTGTCATTCGAGGAGCAGAAGGTAGGCCAGTCAGCGAAATAAAATGTGCCATCTTAGGGAACCTGTCCACCCCCACCACCCAGACAGTGTTGAATCCTGCTGAGGGAGGAAAATCTGTGACAATATCCATTGCAATATGCTGCGAGGGAGCGTCGGGCACAGGCAGAGGTTGGATCAGGCCGGCAGGCTCGGAGTGAGCAACCTTATTAGAAGCGCAAACAGTGCAGGAAGAAACATGCTCCACAATATCTTTGGGCAGCGTAGGCCACCATAAATAACGAGCTATGAGGTCTCGAGTTTTACGAACATCAGCGTGCCCATCCAGTTTGGAGCTGTGTTCCCAGCCAAGAATTCTCCTCCTGTCTGCCAAATGAACAAAAGTCCTCCCCGGAGGGATGTCTCTTTCTTGCAGGGGTTTAGCAGTAATAATGCAGTATGGGTCTATGATACATTGAGGGGTTTCCAGAGTGTCCTCTGTTGAGCCGACTGGAGATAGGTGAGATTCTTGTGGTCGTGTATATCAGAATGGGATGAACTGCGCCCTCTAGCAGAAGTCTCCACTCCTCCATTGCCAACTTGATGGCCATTAACTCAAGATCCACCAATAGAGTAAAAGCGCTTTGAGGGCGAGAAAAGTCTAGAGTAATAGCCGCATACTACTGCCTTTCCTTTGAAGCTTCTCTGGAACAGAAGTGCACCTGCACCAACAGAGGAAGCATCCACCTCCAACGAGAACTATCGAGACACGTCATGATGATGGAGGGACAGCAGGCTCTGAGGACGTGGCCCTTCCAGAATGGACTTTACTTTCTTAAGATCCATCTTGAGGATGTTGTCCAAGATGATGTAGCCCAGGAAGGGCAAGGATTTTTTTCCAAAGATGAACATCTCCAGCTTGGCATACAGACGATTCTCCCTTAATCGCAACAGAACTTGACGGACATGCTTCCGATGTGTCGTCGGATCTGGGGAGAAAATCAAACTATCATCAAGATAGACCACCACACAGACATAGAGGAGAACTCAGAAGATGTCATTCACTTGTTCTTGGAAGACCGCAGGAGCGTTACACAGACCGAAGGGCATTGAATGTTGAATCGAGTGTTGAATGCAAACTCCTAGCACAAGAGTACCTGTAAAAGTCCAGACAGTAGAAGTGGCTTAGGTACAGATGAAACTTGAAGGTAAATGGCGCCAAACGTGGCAGATGATACCAGGCATGGCAGATGACACCAGACGTAGTGTACGACAACAGGCGTGGCAGATGACACCAGACATGGTGTACGACAACAGGCGTGGCAGATGACACAACACGACTTAACACTCAAAGAAGCACAGGAACAAACAGCACAGGATACAGGTTGCAGTGCACGGGAACACTGGGAACAGGATACGACTAAGGGACCATTTGCTAAGACTTAGGCACACGATCATCAAAATCGTCCGTAATTGGGTTCCGCTATTTTGGACCCATTCACTTCTATTGTCCACGGACACCTTCCCGTTTATTTACGGGAAGTTGTCTGGGCCATAGAAGTGTACCGCAAAATATAGGACATGTCCTATCTTTTACGTTTTATTGGCCGTGCTCCCATACTTTGCATGGGAGCACATGCCGAGAATGCAGGCAGCTGTCCAGCCATGCCCGCAATCGTGGCCCATGTGCATGGGGCCTAACATGGGAATACACAACTATGCTCAGGCAAGGAGTGAAAGGGCAGAGCCCCTTTTATAGTCCAGGTTGATCTGGGGATAATTTGCAATTATTTTCATGTGTGTGCACTGGCACTTTAAGGCCGGGAATGAAAGCACGCATGCACCCTAGAGAACACTGCAGCATGGAGTGGAAGCAAGTGCTGGTGTCTCCTAGGAGGGAGATGCTCGCCAGAACCCTGGAATCTGTGGTCACGGCCGTCGAGAGGTGATTGAGGATGACGGGCCGTGACCGCGGACGTTACAGACATCCTAAAATAACATCAAGCTAGTGTCTGTTAACAGTTAGCATGATCTTGTTGGTAGTTATGGTAACGAATGTTAGCAGCAGCAGCAGTAGTCTGAGACGCTCTGCCACACTGTGCTGACACCTGTAAATTAAACATAAGCACAGTCCTGTGAATGGAGCGGGCGGACACAGCTGCCCATCTACACCATTCTGAAGCGGTTGCCAGAAGGAGGAGCCACAGACTAATGAAGACTAGGTGATATTGATTTTAATTTTAACTCCCCCAAAGTTTACCGACTGGATCTTCGCTTTATGATGATATGTTCAGAAACAAGTTGTAATTTGAAATTTAATATTGTGCCAGAAAAAGGTTTTTGAACTTTATTTTTGTCTTCAGTTTTTGCTAATTTACAGGACATAAAATATTCATGGTAAAGAAAACATCACTGCTGATATATAGAATAAAGTGTAGCCATGTAGCTGTGAGGGTAGTTTTGAATGTCTTGTCTTTTACAGCGGTTTCGTAAAATTGTTGCAAAACCGCAACAGAACCACGATATGTGAACATCCAATAATATACTTATTCAGATAAATTAGGAGCAATATTTTTTTTCAACTGGAAACTTTAAATATTACTATGTAGTTACAGTACTTCACGCAGCTCTGAATGAGGCAGAATCTTCTTTCTTTATCACGTTGGACGAGAGAGTTTGTGGGAGGGATTGAGAGGAAGTACCTGTTATGGCAAAACAGGGAGAAAGCAATGTACGAGTCAGAGGCAGAAAAAACTTTGTAGATCAGTGCTCCACTGTAGATCTGGCCACAAAGTTGTGCAAAGAACTTTTGAGTGGAAACAGCAGGGAGTGCCAAACTAAGTTAATAATTGGTATATCTGTAGATCTATAAAAAAAATGTAACATTTCCAATTGGTAAAATGATTTGTTTTAAATAAGAAATAATTTAATTAGAACTTAGTTTCGTAGGAAAACCCCTTTAAATAATAATCAGTAATCCTCATTAAAACCAAACCTGATTCTAAAGGTTCCCCTACACAGGTCACTATGCAAGCTTGTGCTCGATCATCGGCCCATGTAAGCTTGGCAGTGATCAGCCCACAAACAAGAACACGCTCTTTATGTCAGCTGATCGGATCTTTAATGCTGCCATAAAAATTATCGTTTGTTGGCAACACATCTCCTTGTGTATACAGGGCATGCGCTGCCGACAAGATGTAAAGTGTATGAGGACAAAAATGTATTAACGACCATTCATCCACACATAACCACGATCATTGCTTCATGGAACTGGAGCAAGGGAGCGCCGACCGACATATCATTATCGTGAATGTGAAAGGCTCCTAAGGCTGGGTTCACGCTGTGCGTTTTTGATGCATTTTTAACATGTGTTTTTTTGTTTTGGTTGATGAAGTCCTATTGGGAGACATTGAAGTTTATCTACCAAAACAAAAAGAGCTTGTAAACCTGGCCTATGACTGAATCTCTTAACTAGGGTATGCAACTGCTTCTACTAAATGACCCTCCACCCTTCAAGTCTAGATCAAGTCCACTTTTATATGTATTATATTTTCTAAATCTTGTTAGACGATCAATAATCCTTATGTCCGTTAAAATTCCTCTTCATCTATTTACAGAGGGCTGAACAAAACACAGCTCATGTACCTATGTGTAAGAATGATTATAAATGCTTAGTTAGATAGATAGCTAGATAGCTAGATAACAATTCAAAGAAAAACAGTACTATACAGCAGTAAACAGGTGGGTGCACCCTTCAGGACGTCGACCTCCAGCCTTTTTCAATAGACAACTCTCAAAGGAATATACAGCTCTCCATGCGATTTAAGTGAACAAGTGATACTTTAGTCACCCATAACAGTGCAATGTTTCAGCCCCCATCTTGGGTCTTTTTCAAGCAGTGCCGTATAGTGCTGGTTTCCTTTGAAGGCTGTAAATGCAGCACCGGGGTGAGATATAACACTTACCAGGAAGCTGCAGCACATCTGTCTGTGTCTTTCTCCCTCTGCTTCTGCCACCCCTCCTCTCTCCATAGACTTGTATGGGCAGCGTGTCTATGTCTCTTTCTCTCTCGGCTCGCTCCGACTGCTGCCTCCTTCCCTTTCAATAGACTTCTATTAGCGGCGTGTCTGTATCTGGCTCACTCTTGCTCTTCTCCTGCTCCCTCTTGATTTCCCTCGATACACTTGTATTGGCAGGCAGTGAAAATACCCCCCCCCACCTTCTGCAGTTTGTCTGTAACTATGGCCAGATTTTGCTTGACAAGAGAGAGTGAACAGCAGATTACAGGAACAGGGACACCTAGTGGCAGTAACTTCACACAGAATTTTCATGAATAAAACAACTACATTTTAACAGTAAGTAAATTACAAAGTTGATGTATCAGTTGTACTATTAGAGTAGCATAAGTTGTTTAAAAGTTATTCCATTTTAAAAAAATATTAAAAATCAAACAATAAATTATATGTACCTCAAAATGGTGCAAAAACAACTACAACTCGCAAAAAAAACAAGCCACCATATGGTTCGGTCGACAAAAAATAAAACATGCTATTATTCTGAAAAAGCGATAAAACATTAAAAAAGTTATATACTATTAACCCCTTAAGGACGCAGCCTAGTTTTGGCCTTAAGGCTCAGAGCCCATTTTTCAAATCTGACATATTTCACTTTATGTGGTAATAACGTCGGAATGCTTAAACCTACCCAAGCGATTCTGAGACTGTTTTCTCATGACACATTGGGCTTCATGTTCGTGGTAAAATTTGGTCGATATATTCAGTGTTTATTGGTGAAAAATTGCAAAATGTAGAGAAAATTTTGAAAAAATTGAATTTTTCAGAATTTAAATGCATCTGCTTGTAAAACAGACGTTTATACCACCCAAAATAGTTACTAGTTCACATTTCCCATATGTCTACTTTAGATTGGCATCGTTTTTTGAACATTCTTTTATATTTCTTGGACGTTACAAGGCTTAGAACATAAACAGCAATTTCTCATATTTTTGAGAAAATTTCAAAAGCCTTTTTTTTAAGGTACCTCTTGAGTTCTGAAGTGGCTTTGTGGGGCCTATGTATTAGAAACCCTGATAAAACACCCCATTTTAAAAACTAGACCCCTCAAAGTATTCAAAACAGAAGTTAGAAAGTTTTTTAACCCTTCAGGCATTTCACAGGAATTAAAGCAAAGTGGAGGTGAAATTTGCAAATTTCATTTTTCTTGCTGAATTTCAATTTTATTCATTTTTTTTTCTGTAACACATAAGTTTTTACCAGAGAAACACTACTAAATATGTATTGTCTAGATTCTGCAGTTTTTAGAAATGTCCCACATGTGGCCCTACTGCGCTCGTGGACTAAATCACAAGCCCTAGAAGCAAAGAAGCACCTAGTGCATTTTGAGTCCTCTTTTTTATTAGAATATATTTTAGGCAGCATGCCAGGTTTGAAGAGGTGTTGAGGTGTCAAAACAGTAGGAATCCCCCAATAGTGACCCCATTTTGGAAACTACACCCCTCAAGGAATTCATTTAGGGTTGTTGTTACCATTTTGACCGCACAGTTTTTTCACAGCACGTATTTGAATTGGGCTCTGAAATGAAAAAAAATTCATTTTTTCCAATAAAATGTCATTTGTGATAAAAATTTCTTATTTTCACAGGGAACAAAATACCCCATTTTGTTGCCCAATTTGTCCTTAGTGTGGCAATACCCCATTTGTGGTGATAAACTGCCGTTTGGGCCAATGGGAGGGCTCAGAAGGAAAGGAGCGCTATATGTTTGTTGGAGTCCAGATTTTGTTGGATTGGTTTTCGGGTGCCATGTCGCATTTGCAGAGCCTCCGAGGTATCAAAGCAATGAAAACCCACCAAAAGTGACCCCATTTTGTAAACTACACCCCTCAAGGAATTCATTTATGGTTGTTGTTAGCATTTTGACCACACAGTTTTTTCACAGCACCTATTTCAATTGGGCTGTGACATTAAAAAAATGAAATTTTTTCCAATAAGATGTAATTTTTTACCAAAATTTCTTATTTTCACAGGGAACAAAATACTCAATTTTGTTGCCCAATTTCTCCTGAGTGGATCAATACCCCATTTGTGGCAATAAACTGCCGTTTGGGCGCATGTGAGGCCTCAGAAGGGAAGGAGCGCTGTGTGTTCTTTGGAGTACAGATTTTGCTGGTTTGGTTTTCGGGTGCCATGTCGCATTTGCAGAGCCCCAGAGGTATCAAAGCAATGGAAACCCACCAGAAGTGACCCCATTTTGGAAACTACACCCCTCAAGGAATTCATTTATGGGTTATGTGACCATTTAGACTCCATAGTTTCTTCACAGAACTTATTTGAATTGGGCTGGGAATTAAAAAAAATATATATATTTTTTCCAATAATATGTCATTTTAGCTCAAAAATTCTTATTTTCACAAGAAATAAAATACTCCATTTTGTTGCCCAATTTGTCCTGAGTGCGGCAATACCCCATTTGTGGTGATAAACTGCCGTTTGGGCCCATGGGAGGGCTCAGAAGGAAAGGAGCGTTGTGTGTTCTTTGGAGTACAGATTTTGCTGGATTGGTTTTCGGGTGCCATGTCGCATTTGCAGAGCCCCAGAGGTATCAAAGCAATGGAAACCCACCAGAGGTGACCCCATTTTGGAAACTACACCCCTCAAGGAATTCATTTATGGGTAATGTGACCATTTAGACTCCATAGTTTCTTCACAGAACTTATTTGAATTGGGCTGGGAATTAAAAAAAATATATATTTTTTCCAATAATATGTAATTTTAGCTCAAAAATTCTTATTTTCACAAGAAATAAAATACTCCATTTTGTTGCCCAATTTGTCCTGAGTGCGGCAATACCCCATTTGTGGTGATAAACTGCCGTTTGGGCCCATGGGAGGGCTCAGAAGGAAAGGAGCGTTGTGTGTTCTTTGGAGTACAGATTTTGCTGGATTGGTTTTCGGGTGCCATGTCACATTTGCAGAGCCCCAGAGGTATCAAAGCAATGGAAACCCACCACAAATGACCCCATTTTGGAAACTACACCCCTCAAGGAATTCATTTATGGGTGTTGTGACCATTTTGACCCCATAGTTTTTTCACAGAACTTATTTGAATTGGGCTGGGAATGAAAACAAAATTATTTTTTTCAAATAATATGTAGTTTTGTCTGAAAATGTCTTATTTTCACAAGAAACAAAATACCCCATTCTGTTGCGCAATTTGTTCTGAGTGCCGCAATACCCCATTTGTTGTGATAAACTGCCGTTTGGGCCCATGGGAGGGCTCAGAAGGAAAGGACCACCATTTGGCCTACTGGGGATTTTCTAGTGCGAAGTCATGTATGCAGTAGCCCCTGAGGTACCAGTACAGTTGAAACCCGCAAGAAGTGACCCCGTTTTAAAAACTACACCCTTAAGGCATTCATCTAGAGGTGTAGTGAGCATTTTGACCGGAGACCTACACCCCATAAACTGTAATGTGGGTTCTCCCGGGTATGGTAATACCCTACATGTGGCTGTTATCAGCTGCCTGGACACACAGCAGGGCCAAGAGGGGAAAGACTAGGGGGGATAAGCTGTGTGGAGTGCATCAGGGTAAGTAAAATTGGGGTAAATTATAAACCAAGGACTGTATGATACATCTTAAAACACTTTCATACAGAGCTCTAGTTTTTCGGGACACGTGTCACATTGATATATTGTGTCATCCATTATCGCCCTCTTATAGCAGACTTTGCACCTCTTTTGACTTTTTCCCTTCTTGCCAGTTTGGGGAACTTCTCCTGGAAAGTGTTGCCCTGGTACGATGCGTGTGGGCTCGCTTCCAGAAGTACTGGGTGCCCCCCCTTCTTGGTCCCTAAAGATTAGGTTCTTGATAATCACCTCTTGAAATTCCAGGAAAGTTCCCGTCTGGCCTGCACATCGACGTAGCATGTACGCATTGTACAATGCCATCTGTATGATGTGCCCGGCCAGCTTCTTATACCACACCGCATGGCGCTGTAGGGCTTCAGGGCTTGATCTTACAAGTCCATCCCTCCCATGTACCTATTGTAGTCCAGGATGCAGTCTGGTTTGGGGGTGGCCTTTCCTTCATATATCCTAAACCTGTAGGTATACCCTGATGCACTCTCACAGCTTATACATCTTCACGCCATACCTTGCCCTCTTACCCGGCAGGTACTCGCGGAATTGAACCCTCCCTTTAAAATGTACCAGGGACTCATCAATAGAAATACAGTTCTCGGGGGTGTATGCTTGGGAAAACCGGGCACTGGAACGGTCTAATAGGGGTCTCCGTTTATACAAACGGTCAAAACTGGGGTCATCTCGGGGTGGGCATGGCTCATTATCAGTATAATGTAAGAAGCGAAGTATTGCCTCATTTATTTATTTTTTTAGGTTCCAGTTCAGTTCTGAAGTTGCTTTGAGGGGCCCATATATTAGAAACCCCTATCAAATACCCCATTTTAGAAACTAGACCCCTCAAAGTATTCACAACAGCATTTAGAAAGTTTATGAACCCTTTAGGTGTTTCACAAAAATTTAGAGCAAAGTAGAGGTGAAATTTACATTTTTTTTTTGTCAGAAAATCCTCTTCATACCATTTTTTTTATAACACAAAAGGATTTATCAGTGAAACGCAACTCAATACTTATTGCCCAGATTCTGCAGTTTTGAGAAATATCCCACATGTGGCCCTAGTGCAGTAATGGACTGAAGCGCCGGCCTCCGAAGCAAAGGAGCACTTAGTGGATTTTGAAGCCTCTTTTTTATTAGGCACCATGTCCGGTTTGAAGAGGTCTTGTGGTGCCAAAACATTGGGAACCCCCCAAAAGTGACCCCATTTTGGAAACTAGATTCCTTGAGGAATGCATTGTAGTTTTCTTGGGGTGCATGCGGCTTTTTGATCAGTTTTTATTCTATTTTTAGGTGGCGTGGTGACTAAAAAACAGCAATTGTACTATTGTTTTTTTTTTCGTTTTTTTTTACAGCGTTCACCGTGCGCTATAAATGACATATTCACTTTATTCTGCGGGGTGATACGATTACGGCGATACCAGATGTTTATAGTTTTTTTTTATGTCTTATGGCGTTTGCACAATAAAATACGTTTTGTAAACAATCATTCACTTTTTGTGTTACCTTATTCTAAGCGCCAGAACTTTTTTATTTTTCCATCAATAAAGCCGTGCGAGGACTTATTTTTTGCGTAACGAACTGTAGTTTCGATCAGTACCATTTTTAGGTACATGCGACTTTTTGATCTCTTTTTATTCCATTTTTTGGGAGGTGAAGTGACCAAAGAATTGTGATTGTGGTTCGGTTTATTATTATTTTATTTTACGGCGTTCACCGTGCGGGATAAATAATGAAATAATTTTGTAGTTCAGGCCGTTACGGACGCGGCGATACCAATTATGTATAGTTTATTTGTTTGTTTATATATTTTTATTAATAATAAAGGACTGATAAGGGAAAAAGGGGGATTTTTACTTTTATTACTTTTAAATCTTTTATTTTCTTATATTTACACATCTTTTTTTAACTTTTTTTTAACTTTATTACTTTGTCCCACTAGGAGACTTGAGGGCAGGAGGCCCTGATCGCTATTCTAATACACTGCACTACATGCGTAGTGCAGTATATTAGAACTGTCAGCTACTCACTGACAGCAAGCATAGTGGGTCTTGACGTTGTCAGGACCCACTAGGCTTTCGTCTATGGCATAGCCGGACGCCATTGTTTGGTGTCCGGTTGCCATAGTCACCATCGCCGGCCGCTATCGCGTAGCAGGCCGGCGATGGCAGCTTAACCCCCAAAAAGCCGCGATCTCTATAGAACGCGGCTTTTAAGGGGTTAATCAGCGGTGACACAGCGATCGGTCCCCGCTGTAGGAGCTGTGACAGCTGCTGAACAAGACAGCAGCGTCACAGCTCCTGTATGTGTCGGGAGGACGACCGAAACGGCCGTTACTCCCGAGACGTACTATTACGGCATGGAGCGCGAACGATACAGCTGCCATGACGTAATAGTACGTCAAGGAGCAGGAAGGGGTTAAATATCGCCATAATTGATCCGACCTTTAGACTAAAGTTAACATATTTTTTTATACCTGATCGCGTAAAAATAAAAAAACACCCGCCCACACAAAATAGAAGTTATTCAATAAATTATATGTACCCCAAAATAGTCCCAAAAATGACAATAAAAACGATAACTCAGAAATGTACTTTACCGCATACTTAGTCTAAACAATCTGACAGCATTGAAGTGAATATAAGGAATCTCTCAATCTGTGAAAAGAAAATACAGTTGCCGCTTTTATGATTTCAATAACTAGAAGCAGGGAGCCCTCAAGCAGCCTTACAAGTACCATCCTCATAAGAACAATCTGTTAACCACAGCAGGACTAGTGGGCTCTTTCTCCTCAACAAAGACCAACATTCCTCAAATTGCAAGTAATAAACACACATTGGGAATGCTTCACAGCAGATATACTATCACGTACAAACCATTCAGCATTTTAGGGCAGACATGATGATGACTCATATTTTGGAAATATGTTGTATCTTTTGATAACACACCACTAAGCTGTGAAACATCTCAATTGTGTTTATTACTTGCATAGTAATACTAAATATACAGTATAGTCTCTCAAAATGGTATCTTGCATGCAACTTTATAACTAATACATTTAGGGTAGTGGCACCGCATCAACTGCTAGTTGGGGTAAAATTATGGCATTATCTAGAATTGTATTTTTTAAAAAGTCACAATAGTAATTGTTGTAAAATTTAAATGTATTAACTTTTTGCAGAGCTACCTTTTACTGCAGTAGAGCTAAATTTTTCTGCCATACCACTACCATGCCAATAGTATGAACATACCCAAAACGCTATTTAGGAGAAACATAAACTTGTTCTTTGTCCAAGATTTTCTACAATAAAACATGGACTGATTACAAAGGCGAGTGTGATTATGAATTAAAGGCTATGTACACCTTTAAAATAATTTATATATATATATATATATATATATATATATATATATATATATATATATATATATATATATATATATATATATATATATTTATATATGTCTGTCAGTGTGTTTGGTGCAATTTTCCAACTACATTTTATTAAAAATAATTTTTACTTTGAGATACAGCTGCTTTGTATTCTGTATTTGCTAAAACTTGTATCCGTCATGTCAGCGGCACTGACGGGTTCAGTGTCAGCTGGTCCTGCTCTAATGGCAGAAGGACACTTTAGCTCCAACTGCGAGAAGCTATCCTGTCTGGATGGAGCCAATAATACTGCAGACCAATTTCAACACCTATCAGAATTTATGCCATGATGAATTTATGCAGTTCTGAAGGCCAAAAGAGGTCCAAAGCACTACTAGATGGGTGTCTCTAATAAAGTGGCCATACAGTGTATGTCATTGACATTCCCAGACATTGAAACTAGTGTAATATCCCATCCAGGATATAGGATTGAAAGATTTGAAAACTACCTGCACATCATTCATTCACAGTGTACATAAACATTTCAGTTTTTGACACTGATTAATTTCATTACCTATTTGAAGGGGTTAGAGTTTTACATCCCCTGCTTTCTATTATAGATCAATAAAGTTAAAGGCTATGTAAACCTTTGAAAGTGATTTTTTTTTTAAATAAAAATGTCAATCAGTGTGCTTTGTGCAACTTTATAATTAGTTTTTATAAAAAATAATTTTAACTTTTTTGGATACGGATGCTCTGACGGAGCAGCTGTATCTTACACTGAATCCTGTACCCATCAGGTCCCCTGGACTGACAGGTTCAGTTTCAGCGGGTCCACACGCAGGATCCACCTGTTATCGATCACATCTAAATTATGACACGTAGGACCCGCTGTCACTGAAACCGTGAATCCCGCTAATCTGATTGGTACAGGTTTCAGCACTAGATACCTTCTGCTCTGTATACAGGATACAAAGCAGCTGTATCACAAAAAGTTAAAATAATTTTTAATAAAAAGTATTTAGAAAGTTGCATCAATCACGCTGATAAAATTTTTATTAGAAAAATACCCGAATGATTTCAAAGGTGTACATAGCCTTTCATTTTAATATTCATTTGTAAGGAAACTTGTAATTGAAGACTGGATTATTTAATTTACATATAAAAAGACAACAGGAAAACTCAACCTTAAGCAGCAATTTGTGAGACACTTTATAATTAATATCTTATAATAATATAATATATAAGTCTCCAGGATATGCAAGATGTAGATTTATTTGTTTTTAATCCTTTATATTAAATTTATTTTTTATGTGTGAATTTTATTTCTCTCAATGTAATAAAGTCTTCAACTGTCTGTACTCATGTAGTTTTTGTCACATATCCAGAAAAATCAATGATGCAGTAAATTTGAGCAGAATATACAATTCTTAGATATAGCTTAATGGTTTATAGTATAAATAAATGTGTGATCAGAACACACATAGAAACTATTTAGAGTATAAAGTGGCATATCAAAATGAATATAACCAGACTCTAGCTTGACATGCAGCAAAATTATTGTGGCTGTGCCCCATCACCTGTCACTTGACATCACCAGTAGGGATTTGGTTGCAGTTGAGACCAATAGAATTTCTACTGATATGCAAGAGCATGTACCTGCGTACTGAATATTAGATAAAGTAATTTTTTTTCTGTTTAGGTATGAATAAGAGAAAATCTTTGTGGACCTTACAGCATCAAAAATCCATGCCACTTTTAACTTAAAGGGGTTGTCTCATGGCTCCCGCTCTGGCAGACCAGCCTGCCAATGAATTACATCAATTTGTATGGCCGCCATATAATGCTACATTTTACAAAGGGGCAGCTGAACTGTCTCCATCATCTATTTTCATGGGTGTGATCCTTTGATCTCTGCCTCAAGCTTTATAACAAAAGTAATCCATTTCATTGTTACCTGTCCTCTGATAAAAAGGAAGTGACTGCTGACCCTATCGCTTATGTACACAGCACATGCTGAAAAGGGATGGCTACAAATCAGGAAGTTACATAGTGGTTCAGATCGTACCAGGCTTGGTAGGTGCACGAATAGGGTTCCAACCCAATCGTAACAAAAATAAGTATTCGGCACACAATTCTGAAGCTGAAGAAATCTTGTTTTTATTTATAGTAAAAATGCCAGAGGCTTAATGCGACGTTTCGGTCGTTAAATGACCTTCATCAGACACTATAAGAAAAATGCAAATTCATTTTAGAAAATATATTGGCTTCATATAAATTCAAAATGGATGTCTTACAGAGTATAAACCGTTTGAACAGGACTATAACATGTGCGCAGACATGTACATATAATAATATCAAGTATCGACAAATATAAGTAAAAAGTTAAACTTCTTAGTGAAGATAGGGGTATGATGGCATAGGCAGCAGGTGGACAGCTTCTGCCAGGTAACAACATCAGGCATGTGTTTGTCAATAATAGCATAGCGAATGTAGATCAGTGGTATATGGTATTGTCTATTGGATATGGGAATATGCGGGAACACCCACAGGCGGTAATAAGACATAAGCTTAAGTTACAAACCAGATGGTGAGTGAAACTTCTGCTGTAATTGCACAAGTCAAATATTTGTGTATGTAATAGGTTAAGGAAGATAAAAAAAGTATCAAATATATATTATATAACCCATTCACTGAAACGTTGGTCTAGGGTCCATAGCTTATAAAGACGTGTAATCCCATAGAGCATGTACAGTTTACAAGCGTTAAGGTATACAAGTGATAGGTCAGTCAGCAATGCTTGTAATGGTGTGTTCAGACAATCCTATATGCATTCATATAGAAAAACACATATACTGTACATACACATAGTAGTCAGAGAATACGTACATCCCACTGAGGCAAAGTTGAAAAAAGTTTGTTCAAGTATGTATGTAGGATAGATATGGATCTTGTGTAAAGTATAGAGGTCTCATCTGGGCCATGCTGGGAACTGGTTTATCCTGTAGTTGGCACTCTGTTCAGAATGGCGGCTAACCGCTAGTATTGCCGCTCATTTCATAACACTGGTTGTCTCCTTATAAGCCGTGTATGGGTGGTACTGCAGGTGTAATAGCCTACATCACTGTAAATGTGGACGGTATTGTGGGCATGTGTAGTTCGTGCTACTAAGCAACCGGTACTATTCGTGTGGGGGCGTAGGTGTTGACATCGTAGGAGCGATGTTGTAATGAGTGTCATCGGCGTGATGTCGCTAGTAGTGACGTATCAGTCAGGGGGTGTGGTACAGAGGCGTGGTTGCATCTTCTCTGGTGTGGTAAGCATATTGACAAGCTGTAGGGAGTGGGGCTGAGTACAAAACTATAGTAATGTGTTATGACAGCACGTCTTGTTGTCATAGAGAGGTACAAACCATTATAAGTAATGGGCCCTGATCAGCCCATGTGTGATGTCTGTTATTGGAGATAGAATTGTGTCTTAATAAACCTTAAAAAAAATCTTGAAAAAAATGAAGTGAGAATACTTGAACTATAATCTTAGAGCATAGACGTTGTTAACAATCATAATACTAACTCTATATTAGTAGAGAAAATACAGTTATGTACTGAGAAAAATATAGTAATGTACCAAAAAATATATAAACAAACTAAGTAGGAATATCACTCAAAGGACACCGTGGTCTGGGTATGCCCAGATAGCAGTCCCTGTAGTATCGTGAATGGGGTCAACGTGTCTGGTAGAAGATGATAGAAACAGGTAGTTAGTCACTAGAATATATAGCATAGAGTCCGATGCACAGAAGTCTAGGTATAAAGCAGATTAGCTACTTATGTTAGTTACAAAAAGCTACTTATCTCATATTCTCTGTTTAACCGGTTATGGACACTGACAATTTTGGCCTTGAGGGCCAAACAATTTTTTTATATTTCCCTCTTTGCATCCCAGCGCTTACAACTTTTTCATTTTTTGTCCGACGTAGCTGTATGAGACTTTGTGTTTTGAGGGTTGTACTATATGAAGGTACCATTTTCTGGAACATTTACATTATCGTTTCATTTCTATAAATTTTTATTTTGGCAAAAACTTAGAAAAAAAAGCAGTTCCGCTGCAGTTTTCTTTATTTATTTTTTACACCATACACCGATCATCATAACTAACGTTATACATTTATTGTATAGATTGTTACGGATGTGGCAATACTAAATATGTGCATATTATTTCATGTTTTGGAACTTATATTTTGAAAAGTTTATTTATTGTAAAAAATGTGTATTTCTGTGTATTTTGTTTACAATTTTTTATTTTATTTAACCAAACTTTTTTTTTTTAATTAATTTTCCTGTATTTAATTCCAAAGAGGTATTTTTCATTTTGATTTTTGAACTTTAATGTACTGGCATATACCTATATGCCAGTACATTAGCCTGTGTACTGATTGTACACAGGCAGTTGTTAGGGCATACCTCAGTATGCCCTAACAACAGGAAATATGGTCAGACAACCCTGGGGTCCTTCAATGGACCCTGGGCTGTCTGCCCATACCAGGTATAGACATTGATCGCGTCACAGGGATTTCCTGTGACGCGATCAATGGGGAGACCCCCTTCTACTTTTAGCTTTGAATGCCGTGATTAGCTTTGATCGCGGAATTCAAGAAGTTAACGGTGGAGAGAAGAGGTTTCTCTTCTCTCTGCCAATAGATGGGGGCTGCTGTTGTGTATTACAGTTTTTACAGCCGCTGCCCCGCTCATCGTGGCGCGCGGACACTGGCTGTCACACAGGATGAGAATACTCATCCTAATGCTCCAAGTACAAGTATTCTCATCCTGTGTTGCTAACCAGTTAAGCCCCATGGTTCTAATCTTTGTAATCTGTGAATCCAATAGGCTTCCCTATGTTTAAGATTCTTGATCCTATCTCCACCTCTTCCGGGGGGCTGGTACGTGTTCTATAACTTGGAACGACAGTTGTGAGATTTTATGTTTTTGAACTTGATTTAAGCAATAGATTATTTGCTGATGATAAAAATGCAGTGTATTTTTATGCATATGCCACAATACCAATACACATCTGTTTGCACCTACCATATGAAGAATGCATAGTTGCAGTCACTTAAGATAAAAGATTGTACTTTGAATCTATATATTGTAGGATTCATTTGTCTACGTCTTTAACCCCTTAGTGACCAGTCTATTTTAGGCCTTAATGACCAAGCTATTTTTTAAGTTTTTCCTTCGTCACATTCAAAGAGCTATAACTTGTTTTTTTCCATCGACATAGCTGTATAAGGACTTGTTTTTTGTGGGACAACTTTTATTTTTTATTTGCGTAATTATTGGGTACATAAAACGTACTCAATGAATTCTATTAACTTTTTTTGTGGGGGATAGAATTTTTTTTTTCTTTTTGCGTCTTAACTTTACGCCGTTTACCGTGTGGTATAAATAACATAATAACTTTTTTTAGCAGGTCATTACGATTGCGGTGATACATTGTTTATATGTTTTCTTATGTTTTACTAGTTTTACAAAGTAAAAATACTTTTTTTTTCAAAATTATTTGATTTTATGTTGACATATTTTAAGAGCCATTACTTTTTATTTTTCCGCTGAACAAGCTGCATGAGTTGCTTTTTTTTTGCGGTACGACATGTAGTTTTTATTGGTATTATTTTGGAGTACATGCGACTTTTTGATAACCTTTTATCATATTTTTTTGAAGGCAGGATTAACAGAAAACAGCATTTTGGAATTGTTTTTTATTTTATGTTTTACGGCGTTCACCGTGCAGTTAAGTAATGTAATCGTTTTATAGTTGGGGTCATTACGGACGCGGCAATACCAAAAATGTGTGACTTTTTAACTTTTTCTTGCTTTTTCATAATAAAGTATTTTGTAAGGGGAAAAAGTGTTTTTGTAATTTTTTTTACTTGTAATATTTATTTATTAACTTTAATAAACTTTTGTAACTTTTTTTTTAGTCACACTAGGGGACTTCACTATGCGATCATTTGATCGCTTTTATAATACACTGCAATACATCTGTGTTACAGTGTATTATTGCCTGTTAGTGCAAAACTGACAGAGATCTGTTAGGCCATGCCTCTGGCATGGCCTAACAGGCATTCTCTAGAGGTACACCCCGGCTGCCATAAAAACTATTTGCACCCAGCGATCGCATCGCGGGTGGGCTGATGGGGTGAGAGGGGAAGCCCCCTCCCTCTAAAACTACTTAGATGCGGCAGTCAATAGCGACTGAGGAGTTAAACGGACGGGGTCAATGTTAATTTTGATTCCGCCCGCTCAAGCAGGTCTGCTGAGAGCAGGGAGCTTTTACTGCTCCTGGCGGCGCTGCTTTTTTTCTGATGCAGCACCCGTAAAAAAGCCAATGCATCAGAATAAAGCCTGTTAGTGACCGCTGTAAAAAGACTTATGGGTGGTCACTTACAGGTTAAATAGTCCAGATCGTAACGTAATCAGAGCACTTATCTGTATGTGGAATGTAGACACCTTAAAAGATATATGTTTTAACAGGCGACACAATTCTAAAATGGTTTATAGATGTGTTTCACAGTTACATATTTTTAAATAAAAGAGTAGACCACTAGGAAATAATGACATTCAAAAATTGAGGAGCACTGTTAAAAATAGAAACCCTAGCAACAATTGTACTGCAAATGAATGCGACTTTTGCTATTAGCATAAAAGGAAATATATGCAGTTCCACAGCTGTCAAGTTGAAACACATTTTCATACAAAAGGCTTCATTTAGCATTTAGTAGGTTATTTTTCATCTTTCTTAACAATGCATTTTTGTATTGTATTATAATTCCTTGAGCTATCAAGAGATAATCCAACCTTCATTATTATTCTGATTATTCCCATATGTTCACTATACCTTTCCGACATTAACTTCTTCTAAATATTCTTAACATTTTAGTTGATCTTCTAAACATACTGATAATGCAGTGTTTGATTAAAGTTTTATGTTCTAATAAGTCTGGAAGTGTAAGGCTATGTTCACACTGAGTTTTTTGCAGGCGGAATTTCTGCCTCAAAATTCCATTTGGAAGTTTGAGGCAGATTTTCCTCTCCCTGCACGCCGTTTTTCGTGGCGGTTTTTCGTGGCGGTTTTCGCCCACAGCCATTGATCGCTGCGGGCATAAAACGCCGCGAAATACGCTTTCTCTGCCTCCCATTGAAGTCAATGAAGTATTCACCTTTATCTGATAGCTAGAATGAGTTTCCATATCTCCAAGGTATGTTTATAGTGCTCTAATTGAAAACAATGTGACTTTATATGACATTTTATAATCTATACATATACTGTATACGTACGCACGTTACATTTTAATAGCAAGATAGCAATGTTTAGTGTATCCATGGGACCTAGTTGCAACTAAAACATCTGTCTCTCCACCATGTCTCTCCAAGTGAAGTTCACATCTTTATAAAGACATGTTAGGAGATGTTATCAGTGGACATCTGTTAGTAGAGGCTCTCACTGGTCACTACAATGAAGTACTGTGTCCTTTCTGCTTTTGCATGGAGATCTTTGAGCTGTGTTGATGGGTTGTCCAATGAAAATCAATGTGACCTTAATATGCCTTGAATGGCATCAGAGCGAACCTCAATATTAGTTTTTGAAATATTTTCCTGCATGCAAGCCTTAGACTACACAGCAGACTTGACAATAGTGACGACTCGAGTCAATAGTATCTAAAGTATTTTGCTGTGTTGGCTACTCAGCAAACTCTATCGGCAATATTACTTATCGTACCAATAACAATTTTTTATCTAACACTTGCCATCAGAGATATACAGAGAGGAGAGAGGCCCGATATTTTTTTTTTCATAATCTGCTACTTCATGCCTTAAAATTGTAAGATCAGTGTATCTGTAGGATCAGTGCATCTGTGTGCATCTGTTATAAGAGACAAGTGCAGTAGGACTGACCATTTTCCACCTTCAGTACCAGTGAGAAAAAAGGGAATTACAGTGAAGGAAATAAGTATTTGATCCCTTGCTGATTTTGTAAGTTTGCCCACTGTCAAAGACATGAACAGTCTAGAATTTTTAGGCTAGGTTAATGTTACCAGTGAGAGATAGATTACTTAAAAAAAAAAAAAAGAAAATCACATTGTCAAAATTATATATATTTATTTGCATTGTGCACAGAGAAATAAGTATTTGATCCTTTTGGCAAACAAGACTTAATACTTGGTGGCAAAACCCTTGTTGGCAAGCGCAGCAGTCAGACGTTTTTTGTAGTTGATGTTGAGGTTTGCACACATGTTAGATGGAATTTTGGCCCACTACTCTTTGCAGATCATCTGTAAAACATTAAGATTTCGAGGCTGTCGCTTGGCAACTCGGATCTTCAGCTCCCTCCATAAGTTTTCGGTGGGATTAAGGTCTGGAGACTGGCTAGCCCACTCCATGACCTTAATGTGCTTCTTTTTGAGCCACTCCTTAGTTGCCTTGGCTGTATGTTTCGGGTCATTGTCGTGCTGGAAGACCCAGCCATGAGCCATTTTTAATGTCCTGGTGGAGGGAAGGAGGTTGTCACTCAGGATTTGACGGTACATGGCTCCATCCATTCTCCCATTGATGCGGTGAAGTAGTCCTGTGCCCTTAGCAGAGAAACACCCCCAAAACATAATGTTTCCACCTCCATGCTTGACAGTGGGGATGGTGTTCTTTGGGTCATAGGCAGCATTTCTCTTCCTCCAAAAACGGCGAGTTGAGTTAATGCCAAAGAGCTCAATTTTAGTCTCATCTGACCACAGCACCTTCTCCCAATCACTCTCAGAATCATCCAGAAGTTCATTTGCAAACTTCAGATGGGCCTGTACATGTGCCTTCTTGAGCAGGGCACTGCAGGATTTTAATGGTTTTCTTGGTGACTGTGGTCCCAGCTGCCTTGAGATCATTAACAAGTTCCCCCTGTGTAGTTTTCGGCTGAGCTCTCACCTTCCTCAGGATCAAGGATACCCCACGAGGGGAGATTTTGCATGGAGCCCCAGATCGATGTCGATTGACAGTCATTTTGTATGTCTTCCATTTTCTTACTATTGCACCAACAGTTGTCTCCTTCTCACCCAGCGTCTTACTTATGGTTTTGTAGCCCATTCCAGCCTTGTGCAGGTCTATGATCTTGTCCCTGACATCCTTAGAAAGCTCTTTGGTCTTGCCCATGTTGTAGAGGTTAGAGTCAGACTGATTAATTGAGTCTGTGGACAGGAGTCTTTTATACAGGTGACCATTTAAGACAGCTGTCTTTAATGCAGGCACCAAGTTGATTTGGAGCGTGTAACTGGTCTGGAGGAGGCTCAACTCTTAATGGTTGGTAGGGGATCAAATACTTATTTCTCTGTGCACAATGCAAATAAATATATATAATTTTGACTATGTGATTTTCTTTTTTTTTTTTTTTATATATAATCTATCTCTCACTGGTAAAATTAACCTAGCCTAAAAATTCTAGACTGTTCATGACTTTGACAGTGGGCAAACTTACAAAATCAGCAAGGGATCAAATACTTATTTCCTTCACTGTAACACCTGAGATGGCCTTGTCCTTCACAGGTCCCATAGCAGCCAGAATTTCTCTTTGTTACTACCCTCCTATTTGCTTCAACTTTCATTTGAGATCTTTACATTGTAAGTATAAGAGGTTTACAATATGTATATGAGCAGTTATAATAGACGGAAACTATGCGTAGTCTTATACGGCGCAACGAGGGCCGTGTAAAACAGCGCCGTTCAACGAGACAGCTCGTTGATCGGCGCTCGTTTGCTCCTTTCACAAGGAGCTAGTATGGGGACGAGCACTCGTTACTACTATCGCTGGCCCCATACATTTCTATCATGTTGACGGCATGTCTCCCTGTTTACACAGGGAGATGTGCTGTCGACAACGATAATATTTTCAGCATTAAAAGCGATACAATCAGCCGGTGAACGAGCATTTGCTATTTCATTGGCTGATCTGATCGTTGCCCTGCTTACACAGGGCAATTATCGGGAATGAGCATTCTGTGTACACTCGCTTTCCCCATAATTGTCAGTGTAAAAGGGCCCTAATTCACATGCAGTAAAATTCCTTTAATCAATGGGATCAGATAGGTGCCAGATTATCATATAATATAGGGCCATCAAAGAAAATTATTCAAACTCAGTTGTAAGGGTAGTGTAACGTCTATAGCCGACGGCCATCGTTCAGATTTACCCTCTGGCGGCCCCGGCCATGGACATCTGTGTTCTCGGTGACATCTTCCTCCAGGGAGACGCTGGCACTCACTTACGGGTTCTGGGACTGTTTCCCGCAGGGCGCGCCCGTGCATGCACGGCCTTAAAGGGCCACTGCGCGTCCAGCTGTCATTACTCAATAATTAGCCCAGAAGGCTGCTGGACTATAAAAAGGGCTCTGCCCACTTGATCCTTGCCTGAGCGTTGTTGTATACCTAAAGTTTATCATGCAAATGGTCTCCCAGTGTTTTCCAGTTCCCAGTGTTATATTGTTGTTGTACACCTAAAGTTTGTCTTGCAAATGGTCTCCCAGTGTTTTCCAGTTCCCAGTGTTACATCGTTTCTACAGTTAGAGTCAAGTCGTGTCTTCTACTGCATCTACTAGCCATCTACAGTGAAAGTCGAGTTGTGTCTTCGCTACTGTCTACATTGCCTCAGGCACCCGTTCTGGACTATAGACATTGTTTTGTACCTAGTTGGCCAGCTGCTATCCCGCCACGCGGTACGGCCCAGTGGGTCCACACCACACGCCGTGACAGGTAGAGAACTTTCAGGAAGAAGGTCTTAATTGTGAACACAAAGCTACTATTTTCTCATACCTGGGCTTCGTGGCACAGTCTTCTGCTTCTGGTCTGGTCCACATCATATTGAAATTCTTTGCTGAAAACAAGTGCTTCATCATCAGACTTTCTGGATTATCAAAATCCAGATTAAATGAATTTCACTGTAGATACAAAACATTCAAAACCTTGACTCCTTGCCTTCTAACTTCTTACATCTATTAAACTTCTACAGAAAATAAATACTAAAAAAACAAACATCAAAAGTTCAAATCTAATGTACGAAAAGGTCACTGAAACTATTACAGTAAAAAAAATATGACTAATGATAAAATAATGTTTTATTGGTTTTTGGTTTCATGTTCTATATGTGTTTTAAACAATTGAAATAATAAAATTTTACCAGCGTTTATTGCACAGAAATCATATAAGGTGCATGTTTTGGGATTTAGCTATATTTTTCATCCACTTTGTTATTGGAGTTTGTTTTCAATCATTTTTAAAGCTATATCTATTTTAAAAAAAAACATTGAGTGAAATGTTATATATTATTCCAATACTACATGTTATGCCTAGACGCATTTATTGATTGAAAGGGAAAAATATATAGTAAGAAAGAAAGATGCTAAAGAAACAGTACAAAATGCTGGTAAATAGTAACATATTATTTAAGTATATTTCTCTTTATTGCCCTTAGCTTTATAGATTATTTTTTCTAACAGTCAGTTCAGAATTTAGAACAGGCGATCAGTATATACAAAATAAGGTGATGTAATAAGCTAAAGTGCCAGTAAACTGCTTTTACTTGACATTTATTTTCTAGCAAATGATTATGCATCCCGACCCAGCCTTATTATTCAATGAGGTTCTAAAGCCAAACAATTTTCACTTTGTTATAATACATTCTTGCTAAGGCATTCTCCGTCATTGTCATATCTGGCTAAAGCAAAATATCAGCTTTCCACTGGATACATCCCATGCATGTACCTGCCATGCATCACTTTTGTATTTCATATGCATAGGATATATCTAGTGAACTGATGAGTTATTTCAGCAACAAGGCCAAAAGTGAAGATCTCAAGGTGATTGTAAGCCCACCAACAACCTTGCTCCTACACTATTGGCTGTAATGTTTTTAATCGTGGATCACATATTGGTTGGTCCACAATTGCTTTAATTTCAGGATACAAAAGGTTATTACTGTTAAAAAAACCATAATGCTTATATATTGTATAAGGAAAAGTTGTAACATTTTCTAATATACTTTGTGTATCAATCTTTCACGGTTTCTGTGTACTTGTAGTGTGAATGGGAACCTACATTGTTTATTTCCATATTATTGTCATGTGATACCTAACCCTTTCAGGAACAGGCTATTTTTTTGTTGGCTTTTCCCTCCCTGCCTTTTAAGAGCCATAACTTTTTTTTATTTTTCTAGCCATATAAAAGTATGAGGGCTTGTTTTTTTTGCGGCAGGAGTCCTAGTCATCCATTGTTTTTTGGGTTTTGTTTTCTTGTTGTACACTGGCTGGTAAAAAACGACATGTTATCTTTATTCTTTGAGTTATCTCCAGTCCCAGCCGTTAGAGCAGGGTGTCAGCAGTAATACAGGAAGGAAGTGGTTAAACAGGTGCATGACTTGTTAGAAGACAGAGCTCTGATAACTGTGAGGGTATGTTCACACGCTTAACCAAAAACGTCTGAAAATACAGAGCTGTTTTGTAGGGAAAACCGCTCCTGATTTTCAGACGTTTTTTGAGCAACTCGCGTTTTACGGCGCGTTTTTTTTTACAACCTTTTGTGGAGCTGTTTTTCAATAGAGTCAATGAAAAACAGCTCCAAAAACATCCCAAGACGTGACATGCACTTCTTTTTCACGGACGTCTTTTTATGACGAGTTTTCGTAAAACGAGGCGTAAAAAAACTCCCCGTCGGAACAGAACTCCGTATTTCCCATTGAAATCAATGGGCAGATGTTTGTAGGCGTTCTGCTTCCGATATTTCAGCCATTTTTTGGGACGTTTATGGCCCGAAAAACTGCTGAAAACACTACGTGTGAACATACCCTCAGTGTTATATGGCAATGTTCACACAAAGTGGATCTGTTTGCAAATCCGGACGGAAAATCCGCAGCGGAATACGGTAGCAGCAAAGTGGACGAGATTTGAACAAATTTTCCATGCAGAAATTGACCTGCAGTGCGGATTTTAAAATCGGCATCAGGTCAATTTCTTCTACAGAAAGGGAATTCAATAGGAAAGTAGAAATCGGTAAGCAAATCTAAGTGTTGCGGATTTTGCTGTGTATTACCTGTGGATCGGCAACAAAATCCACATGTCCAGATAGTTTAACCACTTTACGACAAAGGACGGATATATCCGTCCTGTGCAGGAGTTATTTCCTGCAAAAGGACGGATATATCCGTCCTCTGATCGTGTGGGTACTGCCAGTGTACCCACGCGATCAGCGGCAGGAGCATTGCTGTTATACACAGCCTGGCTCCTGTTGCAACTTCCGGACTCATAGCGCGCTCAGGATTCCGGCAGTTTAACCCATTAGATGCCGCTGTCAATAGTGACAGCGACATCTAATGTGTTTGACAGAGGGAGGGAGTTCCCTCTGTCACCCCGTCGGCGCCCCCGTAAAGAAATCGTGGGGCGCCGTCGGGTTTCCATGGCAGCCAGGGGCCTAACAAAGGCCCCCCAGGTCTGCCTTCAGCAAATGCCTATTAGGCCATGCCGGAGGCATGGCCTAATAGATTGCTGGTCAGTTTTACACTTACAGGCAATAATGCTTTGGTATACTAAGTATACCAAAGCATTATATATGCGATCAGCAGATCATATAGTGAAGTCCCCTGGAGGGACTAAAAAAAAAAAAATTATGAAAGCAGTTAAATAAAGTTTGTGAAAAAAAAAATGACAGTCAAAACAAAATAAAACTTATTTAGTAAAAGTTTCAAAACAAATAACACATACACATATATGGTATCCCCGCGATCGCAATAACTTGAACAATAAAATGAACACATTAATTAAACTGCTGGATGAACAGCCTCTGAAAAAAACACAAAAAACTACGACAAAATTCTGTCTTTTCTCCCATTCCCCCCATAAAAAATGTAATAAAAGTTAATCTATAAGTCCTATGTACCAAATCAAAATAGTACTAATGAAAACTACACCTTGGCCTGCAAAAATCAAGCCCACGTATGGCCACATTGACGGAAAAATAAAAAAGTTACGGCTCTTGGAATGCGACGATGCAAAAACAAGTAATTTTTTTCTAAAAGGGTTTTTATTGTGCAAACGTAAGAAAACATATAAAACCTTTACATATTTGGTATCCCAATATGGTAATCGTGCCGACCCATAGAATAAAGTTAACATGTTATTTACGCTGCATAGTAAACGGCGTAAATTTATAATGTGAAAAGCAATGCTGGAATAGCTGCTTATTTCCTAAAATAAAGTTAATAAATGTTAATCGATATATTATAAGCATCTAAAAATGGTGCAATTACAAAATACAACTCGGCCCACAAAAAACAAGTCATTATACGGCTATGTCGACAGAATTAAAAAAAAGGTACGACTCTTGGAATGCGACCGTGAAAAAAAATAATATTCCTTGGTCATTAACGCGCAAAATGTCCTAGTCATTAAGGGGTTAAACTAAGTTTAAAATGAACAGAAAAAAAGCACTACATTCACCTCCCCTACGTCCATGCCGGTCTCTGTACACCTGCCCTCCAGTGGTGACATGAAAGAAAATGGCATTGTTTACATGGAATGACATGTCGTCCCTGGAGGTCGGTGTGCAGAGAAATTTCCAGTTTGCGGAAATTTTCGGCACCAAATACGGTATGTGTGAACATACCATAACTGTAACTAGCCATGCACCTGTGTGTTCGTCATGTGACCAGGACAATATTTTCATCCTCTGGAAGTAATTAATGAAGTTTTCCATTCAATGACTAACTAGAAGCTGTGATCTCTAAGATCAGGATACTGATGATGATGAACTCCTATAGAAGCTATATAAGAATATTATATATCTTTTCATTACACAATGAATATGCTTTTATTAGTTGAAACTGTAATACCCCTTTAGCTGTCTACTAATAGGTGAAAGTAATTAAAGGCCATGTTAGGCCATAATCACACGACGTGGATCCTGTCAGAACTTACCTAAATCAAGGCAGAATCCACAAGCATTTTGCCATCAATGCATGTGAATTAGGAATTTCTGCCCCATTTATATGCTCCGGAAAAAATGTGCAGAATAATAACCACAACATTACTTGCAACAGCCTACCCTGATGTTATGTAAATAATAAGCTACATAAATCTGGTATTTCTTTAGGCTTCATGTTAAAGGCTATGCAAACCTTTGAAAGTGAAATATGTCAGTCAATTTGTTTTGTGCAACTTTCAAGTTAGTTTTTATTCAAAATAATTTTTACTTTTTGAGATACAGCTGCTTTGTATTCTCTATAACAGGTTCAGTGAAAGCGGGTCCTGCGTGCCTATGACACGCAGGATCCCCCTGTTATCCGTCGCATCTAAGTTTACAACTTAGATGTGATAGATTACTGGTAGACCCTGCGTGTCAGAGACATTCAGGACCTGCTGACACTGAATCTGTCAGGCGGTACTGACGGATTCATGTGTTAGCGAAAGATACAGCTGCTGTGTATAGAGAATACAAAGCAGCTGTATCTCAAAAAGCAAAAATATTTTTTTAACAAAAAGTAAATTGAAAGCTACACAAAACACACTGACTTTTTTTTTATTAAAAAAAACCAAAAAAACCTTCAAAGGTTTACATAGCCTTTAATTCATAAATTGCATATTTACCCGATACTGCAAAATAAAAATAGTTAGGCTGGAGACACATTTGTCCTTGAGTAATTCACAGAGGATTCATTCACTTCACTTTAAACAAAGTACTGCAATATTTTGCTAAACCTTTCACCATTTGTCACTTTTCCATTTCATAGTCTGTGATTTCTTTCTCAGTTACAATCAAAAAAGTAAAACAGAACAGACCAATATCTGACACAAAAGATAAAAGCAATGCACAAAGCTGCAGTACCTCATAGATTGTTTTTGGTCATCTGCCGGTATTGTTGTTTTGCGGTTTGTTTTTATGAGTGTCTGTCTGGGGACTGTTGGTCAGCACACACTTACAAGAAATGTCATCAATTCTGCATAGTTAAGACTCCCGTAGGTCCTATTTTCACAGGAAAGTAGATTTCATTTTTTTAAAGCTAAACTTCTGGTATTATCCTAGAATTTATGTTCTTAATGCTTTAAGATTTGTATGTTTGCAACATAAAGTAGATAAAAACTAGCCACCAACTCCTAAATAATTATATGTAAATCAGAGTTAGCCACACGGGTGTGCACCACCCACACGTAAATCATAACTGAATAGGGAAGGGAATACGAGAGTAGGTTGTGTGGTCTAGGTAAATGTGATTTATTAGTATGAAGTTAAAATTTTACTTTTAATATTCTTTATTAAAATAATAATGGATTAAGAAATCCCTCGTGTCACCACTGGATTAGAGTGAATGATCCCCACTTTCACACATCCAGGCTGAACAGAATTGGCAGCAAATGATTGTTACACCTATTGTGTCAATACTGGTGAGCAGGTATAAGTTATGAATTTGTATGTAAGGGTACAAAGCACCATAAGTCAATGATGTATTGTGTACACTATCAGCAGTTATAGTAGTCGGCATTGGCACCCCACAGCACCTGAGGTCACAGTGGGGCAGTGGTGCAGACCACAACAGTTTGTCCGACAGTAGGGCAGTACAATCAAGAGATTTCAGCTCATTGATAATACAGAGCCGTTCATAAACGCACCGCTTGGTGATCGGCGAAACTGGTAGGTGTTTATATAACGAATGCCCTTGCTATACTCTACTTGTGTATTGGTCAAACACAGCGTGTAATTGCTGTGTTTGTTATGGAGAGGTTGAACGCGACCTAGCTTTGAATTGCTGAGGATCGCATGCTGATACACCAGCATCCAGAATGCTGAACGGTGTTCCCAGATGTAGCACTGACAGTCCGTTGTTCACAGCAGTAATCGAGGGCAGAGCCAGTTAATGTGTTTTGCTTATTATAGGTGAGACATAGGAATTAAAACTAAAAGACACCCAACGTGCGTTTTGCCGGCATTCTGGCTTCTTCTAAGGGTGGGGACTGCCTTTATCATGGCCCTTAAATAGGTCTAGGGCTGATTGACAGCTCCTTGGGCCAATCATGGCTTTATACTCTAAATAAAGAAAAGCTACAATTTGTCGCCTATTTATTATGAACACTGATACATAGTTCAATGCTCCAAATTAGTTACGAGTGAACTCAAATCCCTTATTTGCTTGACGTAGCAAACAAGGAGTTATAATTGTTTTCTTGTCATTCTAATAGAGATAATTGTTATGAATTATGGATACAAGTCACCAATTGATTTATGAATTATCCAGCCTGTTATTATTCGTAATTACATATATGACTTATTCCAAATTGTAAATACTGCTATATACCTCACCAGTTGATTTTTAGTTATCTTCCCACAAGAATAAGAGGGTTTCTTTAAGGCAGTATCATACATGTGTGTGTATATATATATATATATTAGAAAAAGTAGGGTGCCCGAGAGGCCAATCCATGCCCTCGTATTTTCTTGGTTTACGGGGAGATCGATAGTAGCCATATCTACCCTGGCAGTTACACACTCTTTATTTCAATTTTAACTTTCTAAATACCTAACAGATAAACTGGTAGGAAATGGAGTCATAAGACTGTGACTGAGCCTGTTGATTAACAACATTGGCAGTTTTATTACCAGTTGGCCATAGACTATGGTTGGATCATAATTAAAAACAGCATCATGCATGAAAGCCCACTCTTTATCACGCTGAACATCGTGATGTGCTCTATCAGCCTGCTTTCTGGCCTGAGTTCGGGCAGGAGTCTCTGCGCTTCTGAGAGCCGCCTGTCTGATTTGTTGCTGAGAAAGCCGGGGCTGGGTTTGCTGAGGAGTTTCAGAAGCTTGAGCAGCAGTATGACACATTTAATCAGCTTGCAGTTGGGCAAGAGGAGTTTCTGCAGTTTGTAATGCAGCTTTCCTCCTGGCCATCAGTAATCTGGTTGCTATGGGTAACTGCTCCCCCGTACCTTCCCATCTAGGATAATCTTGTAAAGTGCAGTACCTGTTACTGCCAGATAAAAAACATCTTTACTATAAAAGCGAATGTTTGTATTCGCTTTTATAGTATTGGATCGTGATCATGTGATATTGGCTGATAACAGAGAACAACAGCTATGTACCTATGTGCCAAATTTGGGGTCAAATACTTCAGGCGTTTGGATGCCTATAGAGGACAGACAAACAGACATTCAGTTTTATAATATAGTGTAGCAGAGTTACCCGACTTCACACTGGTCCATTTGTTTGTGTGTGTGGTTAAAAACTTTATTTCCTACTGATATGAAGCTGACATATCCAATAAAGTCCAAGTGCAGGGTACCTTTTGGAGGAATGACTGGTCTGAAAAACTGTTGAGAGATTTCAGCAGCTCGGGCAGCAGCCATGTGCTTTGCCACAGGAGTCTTTCGTCTAAGTGCAGGGTCCCTTTTTGGAGGCATGACTGGTATGAAAGGGTTTCCATGGGGGGGGGAGATAAAGAGAGTATTTTTTTTTTCTCCTTTGTTGGCCATTTATAAAGAAGGACCATGCTGAAAAAAGTGTCATGGAACATTAGGGGGGGCCGCTGCAAGACAAAATCGGTACGCTATCTTTAACTTAATTAGGAATTACCTCACCGGGATTATATGCCTTCAGGAAACCCATTTGGTCAAAGATTAAAATCAGTAGCTTTCAGTGAGGCGAGATAGCCCGGTCTTATCATTCGATTTACACGTCTTTCTCCAGGGGAGTTTCCATATTAATACACAGGAATGTAGACGCTCAGATTTATGACACTCTTATCGATACAGAGGGAAGGTATATCATCCTATATGGATGTTTTGATGGAGTAGCCTGTGTTCTTGTAGCGGTATATACCCCCCTTTTTTCATCATGTGTGATCAAGGTGGTCTCGCAATATTTGGTATCGAAACCAAAATGCCCTTTCTTAATAATTTGAAGATTTCAATGAAGTCATGGATGCAGAGTTAGATCGATTCTGGAAAAATTCAATAATATCACATAGGTCAGCAACTAAGCTAATAGGTTTAACATCTGAATTGGGCCGGCTTAATAGGTGATGTCAAGAACTAACATTACCTTCATTAATGAACTAATGTTGAAGTATATAAAGAAAGCGTCTTATGAACTGTGTGGGGTCTCAGACCATGCTCCTCTTATGCTCGAGCTTGATCTGAGCCCGAGACGGGTTAGTAAGGTATATAAGATTTTTCCCATAAGTCTTGGTGAAAATTCCATTCCACGAGATAGATTATGAATTGTCAGTGTTTCTGGAAGCCCACTCACATGGATTCAGCGATATTATGGGATACCCTAAAAGCATTCATTAGGTGAATTGTTTTAAAAAAAACAAAATATTATTAAGAAAACCCAGTATATTCAAAGAGATATTATTAAAAACCAACTAGAGGAGGCGGAAAGGCAATATGTAGATAACCCTTCAGAAACTACAGAATCTCAATGGAAAGCCTCCCAAATGAAATATGAAAACTTGATACACAATCAGAAATCTTTTTGAGTTGCAAACAATACTTTTTTGAAGCCAGTAAATCAAGTACATTTTTCTCCCATATTGTAAGTAACCAACGGCCTTCTAATTCTGTTTCCTCCATTATAAACAAAAAGGGGCAACTTGTTCATGATGCTAGTGAAGTAGTAGAAGAATTCAAAGGATTCTATCAAGACCTGTACTACTCTAGGTTAAAAGACTCTGAGAATAGCATAGATAGTTATCTGAATGGAATTCCCAAATATTGATAGCGAACAAAGGTCAATGTTGGACCACTTGATAACATCAGAGGAATTGAGAGCGTCCTTAGAAATGCAAAGTAACAAAGCTGTGGGGGTAGATAGAATTCCATTTGAACTATATAAGTTATAGCAGAATTAATTAATCTATATTTTAGTGGAAACATCATATTTTTCCTGTGTTAGAGGTAGGCTTCCCGAATCTATGGAGGTCACAGAAATTATTGTAATCACTAAGAAAGATAAGGACCCTCTTTCCGGAATCGTACCGGCCTATTTCACTGTTGAATACCGATGTCAAGCTGTTGGCCAAGGTTTTGGCTGGTCAGACTGATGAAGGTAATGAACAATATAATTAATTTGGATCAGACCCGGTTTATTCCGGGCAGAGTTACGGTAAAGAACGTCCGCCGAGTCTTTACTAATTTAAAACACAGGAAAGTGTACGATAAGTGTTTCGATGCTATGAGTGCTTTCGATACAGTGGAATAGCCTTTTATTTTTAGGATTTTGTGTTGTTTTGGGATCTGGGAAAAATTAATAAATTGGATTAAATTACTGTATAGACAATCACAGGCCAGAGTAGGTATGAATAGTCAGAAATCAGCGTACTTTAATTTAGAAAGGGGAGTGCGTCAGGGTTGCCCTTTATCCCCCCTTTTATTTACTTTAGTAATTGAGGTTTTGGCAATGAAATCTCGTTATATGCAGACGATGTTCTTCTGTTTATAGGGGATTTATACTCGGTCGTCCATGTAATTCAGCTATACCAAGAGTTTGGTGAGCAAGTTGGCCTTCAAATCAATTGTCAAAAATCTAGTTTGTTGAAAAACTTGGCCAAGGTTAACCCCGATCAGATTTCCTCCTTGAATTCTGTTGAGGTGTTCAAATTTATAGGCGTGAAAACTTCTAGAAATCCCACTGACTATATTACGCTGAATATGATTCCTCTGTTTGCATATTTGAGGGGGAGAGTTAAAGTATGGAATAAGTTACCATTGACCAGAGCTGCAAAAATTACACTGATCAAAATGTTTTTTTACCTAAAATATAAAAAAAATTCTCCAGCTCTCCGATTTGGTTGCCGGGCAAAATTGTTAAAACTTTAGATGCTATCTCTAATGACCTAATTTCGAACGGGGAAAAAAATAGCATTAAATACTCTGTTCTTACTTTTCCGGTAACCAAAGGGGGCATTGCCCCTTCTGATTGGAGGAAGTATTTTTTAGCTTTTCAGTTCCAACAGTTCTGGGACTGGGAGGGCCTGTGGGCTAATAAATTTTTGTTGAAAACTCTAGGGGACAAATGGTCTAATATATTTGAAGCTCTAAAAGCCAGGGTTCTTGGGCTTATTTATGATAACTAGCAGCGGGTCTGGGATGCTGTCAAACTCATTGAGAAAAATAATACTTTTATTGAAGTCACTTCTCTATGGGACAATAGGAATATTGGTGAGTTTGACGGCCTGCCAGACTCTTGGTTTTGGAAAAAGCATCACATCACAAGGATATCACGTTTATTTAATAATGCACAACTAAGAACTTTTACGGAACTGCAGAGGCTGTACAATGTCCCTGATTATGGCCTGTTTAGATATTTTCAAATTAAACACGCCTTTTTGGCCGTTAAATATAAATCACGGTTCGTTCTTAGACCTTTTCAATCATTAGAATGTTAAAAAAAATAAGAAAGGACTTTTGCCCTCACTATATAAATAAATAATTTTAGGGGATAAAGGCAATAATATTAAATCACAAGGAAAATAGGATAAGGATCTTGGGATTCTAATTGACGGGGAGTCGGTTTATACACATATTGGAGAAGCATCATTAAATCACAATCACTGATTTTTGTTTTTATGATCAATCATAATGTTGGAGTGGGGTGGCAGCATCTATTTCTAAATTAATTCGGAAAGTGGTTCCAATGGAACCGTGGCTATTTATTTTTGGCACCTCCGATCTTTTGAAAGATTGTGGTTGTAGTAAATAAATTAGAAATATTTTGTTTCTGGCAAGATTGGTTATCATTTATAAATGGATTTCAAAAGATTTTCCACGGGAAGTAGAATGGCATCATAAGGTAAATAGAGTGATGCTTTTAGAAAGATCATGTTACTCGACGCTGAGTAAAGAGGAAGGGGAATTTTTTTTTATAACACAGAAAAAGACCATAGAGCTGTTTAAAATGTGTTAGTAGTTATTTGAGCAATGTTTTGAGGTTCTTTTCTGATCTTTTTTTTTCTCTCTCTCTCTCTCTCTCTCTCTCTCTCTCTCCCTCCCCTCCCATGCAATATTTTCCAGGGTTTTAGTGGGTGATTGTTGATTTTTCAGTATTATATATTTGTGTCTTTGTTTAATATAATGTTAACGTGGAACATTTTCTTTGTTTTTTTTTCTTGTTATGTAGTATGGAATATCTTGATGTAATTCAAACCATAATAAAAAAATAAAAAAATAAATAAAAAAAAGTAAATTTTTAACTTCATACTAATAAAACACATTTAGCTAGACCACACAACCTACTCTCCTACTCCCTTCCCTAATCATTTACAATATATATATTATATTGTTCATCTCAATCCTAATGATCATGATCAGCATATGCGCAGAAAAAAATCACGGCGCATTGGCCGAATGTAACCATAGGTACTTTTGAACCAGACTGAGGCCAAAAGAGCTTCCTTCTGGCATCCGTCAGGTACTTGTTAGCATACTGAACTTTCCTGTACAGTGGGCCGTCTCATTGATCAGCTGTTTATGTTTTGTACAGAATGTTTTTGTATATTGATTAATTTAATTATATAGTAGCCAATCAAGTTACAATATTTTTTCTTGGCGACAATTGAAACTTGAGACCATAACTCTATGAAAAACTAGTAAATGGTTTTGGAGCACCCGAATGCCACTATATGTTAAAAATATATAACATAAGACAATTGTAAACTGAGAGACCACTGTATAGTGTACTTTTATGTCAGTATAATATACAGTATGATATTTGACATAAGATTTTCAGTAATTTTTTTCATCAATATTTTAATCTTTTTTTAAGCTCTGATAAATAAATTACTTTAGCTAAATCACAAAATAACAAAAAAAATAAGAAAATATAAAAATTAAATATAGTATAAAGAAAAATTAGCAGATAAAAAAAATACAGATACTTAATTTCCCAAATAAATTTCAGTAAGAGCCATTGGAAGCTTTGAATCACTTTCTTCGATGAAGATAAGCTTCTTCAGGTTTCTGTACAGTACACAGTGTACAATACAAATAAAATGCCCCTCCCTTACTTGATGCCCAAATGAGCAGCTGATCCGGAGACTAGTATCAGTAATACTAAAGTAACAGAGACATACAGTATATGTGGTAACGGATGGTAGCCGTTGGTAACAAACAGCCTATTTAAAAACACACTGCACAGTCTGATTTTTTTATGCTTTTTCAAATTAAAAACCAGTCTATAAATTATCCCTTTTTAGGGTCGGATGCCTGCCGGTGTTTAAACACACTTGGTGGTATTGGAAGAAACATTGGCTTTTTAAAAAGTGGCCCAAAATTACCCCTTTTTTGGGGAGTAGCAACAGGTTTAAAGAAAATATATATGTACATATATAAAAATATATATGCATATATATATATATTTTATTTATTTTTTTTATTTTTTTTTTTCCATTACTTCCACCTGCATGTGACATGTGCCTGATCATCCTGGAAAGTGAAGAAGCAATGGCTTTTTATTCTATTTATATGAAAGGAAATTGGCACTTCAACACTAACTGACATAAAATACAATGTATAAATACTTGACACAGAACAGTATGTTAATCTTTGGTAGCATTATTATTAGCAATTAGATATATGAAAAACAATAAGTGACGTCATGTCCGTGACTTCTGTATAAGCAGACAGAGGCACTCTATCAGCACCAGGATTTAAATTAAAATTAAAATATATTTATTTAAAAAAAATTGGCACTCGGACCTGACTGAAGTATAATGGCATTGTATAAATGCCTCTCTATCCTATTAATCACCAGCCATAAAGCAGCAGCATTTCCTTGTTGGGCTGTTTATAGTGGCTAAGATATATATGACTGTCATCCATTGAGTCATCAGTAAATCACACCTATACCCCTCATGATTGGCTGTGCTAGAGGGAGGGTTGCCTGCAAGGCATTATGTGGAAGCCCGCCGGGCCGCTACCCGAGGTCATGTGATCTATCTTCTCTTTCTTCTTCTTCTGATCTGTAAATCTGATGCTGCCATTTTGAGTGATTCATGCAGGACAAATCCCAAACGTTTTGGATTCACGAAAATCCCAAACTTTTGGGAAATTTGTGACGAATTTGATTTGTGTAGAATAAATTCGCTCATCTCTAACACCATTAAATTGACTGATAATTTTGATAAAAATAAAAACAGTGATTATCATCATGAGGATTCCGGTCATATGACAAATCATTGGATCTGTGGCTACCTTTAGCATGGCTACAGTAAGATCCTAATGGGTCATGCACACATGGCTTGTATTGCCTTATATATATTTTTTTACCCCCCAAAAAATTGGATCTCTATCATGAAACTTTTTCCTTTTTCAAGTAAATACCACATCATAGTAAATCAATCTGGGTTAATAATAGCTGAGGATTCAAGACTCCTAAGTGTGAAACATGTACAGCATAAATCAAATACATTATTCTTACATCGCCAAAGATTGTTGAATTAATTGTTATAGCTGATACATTTATCACTGTAAGTCATTGAATCAAAATATTTCTCAGCTGGTGTTTTTTAATAGCAATAAATGGCTCATTATCTTTCACTGAACAAATTTATACTCTTACTTATGTTGGCAAATAAACTTATGAGCCATTGCACTGAGTGACATTTCATAATTGTAGCAATATTCTGGCATAAATGGGATTTTGCATAGATTTAAAT
This sequence comes from Rhinoderma darwinii, assembly GCF_050947455.1. Taxonomy (NCBI): domain Eukaryota; kingdom Metazoa; phylum Chordata; class Amphibia; order Anura; family Rhinodermatidae; genus Rhinoderma; species Rhinoderma darwinii. Next base: position 176,068,742 of record NC_134689.1, on the reverse strand, counting down.
ACATGCTCTTGTTTTAAAATTTCCATAGACACAATATAAGAATCAGTGACTGAAATATCATTATAAACAACTTAATGAAGTTACAATGGCTCATACATATGAAATAATTTCTAAGAAATGATTCCCTTTAAATTACAGTTTACATCGCTTTATTTCAGAGATCTGCAAGATTTCTTTGAGAATTACAGTAGTATTTACTTTTGCTTGCATGTCAGTGTCACCCTGGTCTTGTTTTCTTGAGAGTAACATAGCAAACAGTTATTCCATTATGTAATAGCCTAGACTTACACCTTAAAGTAAATAAGCCTTTGTGCTTAATATGAGGATTTATGTTTTCGTGTAAGGATATCGGTAGAGGGAGTGATCCTATAATTGAACAAACAGCCACAAGAGAATGAACTACCAGTGGCATCTATTTTTCTGTCAGCAGACAGCATGCCCTATATGCTGGTTTCTATTCTGCTGCTGAACTTTCAGCACAAGTGTGAAAATTCAGATCGTGCTGAAGGAATGAGTAGATTGTCATTTTAGTCGCCACTATCTACAACAGAAAGGTCGTGCGCACAGTACTTTAAATGGTTGACAGATGTATAAGACTGTTCACACTGGTGTCATGGCTTCTCTTTTATAAGAGCCATATGTCAGGTCCAGTTTGCAAAAGATAACCTTGCCTTATACTGGTTTCTACAGGTTTATTTTTAATGGATAGAATAGTGCAGCATGTTGCACTATTCAGGCTGTCACAGATCGACAGAGACTTGACATAAAAAATGAAACATGCAACAACCATGGACCAGTGATTGGCCAATGATATGAAGTAATTTTATTTGCCAGCCATACTTTGGTAGGTGTGCTACTTTGGAGTTTGGACTTTTAGTCTCTATTTGATGCATGTTGTATTGCGTTTGGATGCCATTTGTGTCTAACAGGCCATTATGTTTATTTGGGTAATCACTTTACTGTAAATGCCTTTCATCAGCGTGACATTCTACTTTCGGTCAACTAACCAACCATTGAACCCTGATGATGTTTTAGTGCAGACAAGTAAGAGGTGGATTAGTTATTGTATGAAACTGGCAGGAAGTATTGGATTCCTTTTCGCCAATTTAGGGTTAGCACCGACAGTGTCAAGGTGCAGAATCAAACCGGCCACCAGGGACTACCACAAGGCAGTATGGACATGTCGGCAGCTGCAGAAAAATACCTGTGGTGCAATGTGTGCAGCTTCACAGGGGCCCAATAGGTAAGGGGCCCACTGTCGACTTATAGCAACGCTCTTCTGTCTATTAGTTCGCATGTAAATGACAGATGATGAATTTTATGGCTAACAACTACTGATGGATTGTTATAGAAACATAAAGAGGCGATCTATGATGAGATAAACGTAAAGGTGCAATCTATGATGAGATATTGGAACGCAAGGGGCCCTTATACTGTTCTTGCACAGGGGCCCTCAGCTGTATGTGTCTGCCACTGCCTGCCGGGAACCTGCAGGTGGCAGCCCTGTAGTTGGAGACAGACAGATAATGGTATGAAGATGCAGTGGCAAATCGAGATCCAAAAGAATAGTCAAACGAAGCCTAGGTCAGGGTCATAAGCTCAGGTTGAAAAACGGTATACATGCAAGTATCCGGGTCACAGGTAGAGGTTTAGAATCACAAGCCAAGGTCAGATATGCAAATACACATGCACAGGTACAAGAACAAGTGCTGGAAGAGCATATTTTCCTAAATTCGTTTCTGGTCCAATTTGATCTGAGTAGCTTCACCATGAATCGATAGTGCCCTGATTGTCCTTAAAACTCATGTCTGACTCTCTGATGTCTTCTAGGACTGTATGCAAGTTAAATCCAACCTCTTTTCAAGCTCTTTAACACCAAGTCAGCATGTAATGTCAAAGCGACAGCAAAGCAAATGGGCAGTGCATTTTAGGAAGGCTCTCTGCAAGGCATTATGGGGAAGCCCGCCTGAGGTCATGTCATTTTTTTTTCTAATCTGTAAAATAAGGGCCATCACTTGCAGGCAGACGGGATTTTGCCATGATTCGTCCTTTGTGTAGTGACTTCATATCTATTAAGACGTCACATCATATGACCATGGCAGCAAATCATGACACAGCCTTGTGAATCCAATGCATTATGGAAATGTTTTCCCCTAGATGGGGCGCTTAGTAAAAGCAAGGCATATTGTTTTTATTATTATTAATTAGATTTCATATGAATCTGACTGAAAAAAAAATCCTCTGTATGAAATCGGAAGCATACACTTCTATTGATCCATAAAGCTGAGCTTGAATGAAGCTGTGTGTGCATGAGGCCTTAGTCATAGAAAATTATAGATTGCAACCAGATCTATATTTGTAGGCGCATGCCAACAAATCCGCATCTTTCAGTTTCCTGGGTGCCTGTAAGTGTGTGATACCAGAACGAGAGGTATACTGGAGTTAACGGTATTCACACCAGAAATGTCAGATTTTGAGCAGAATGATCTTGTTGGACTCAAATTAGAGGACTTAGTTAGCAGAGATAGCCAGGGCCTAACCCAGGTTCAGGCAGAACAATGTAAAACGTGGAATAGATTACTTGATTCTGGGGACTAGACTTTTAAAATAAAATTTCCTGAATGCGCAATAATTATGACGTTTACTAAAGAATTAAAATTACATGATAATTACAGAACAATACTGTAATAGGAATGTAATGCATTTGGGGTGGAGTTTGCCATTTAGCAGGTTGTTTCCTTAAATTCAGGAATAAATGCTAAAATATTTTAAACTCTGTGTGTATAAAGTAAATGCCATGTAACTTTACACAGTGTATTAGAGAATAAACCCCAACTGAGAACAATGTTGCATATTATTAATCTGTCATTTTTTTAAAGAAAAATAATGCCAAATGCTTTCAGCTGTAAAGAAAATAATAAAGGGAGTGTATGCTAAAATAAAAGTAATGCATTTATAATGTTGATGACATTTAAATAGTACTTTATGGCATTTAAGTATAATCATATTTTCCAATGAAATTCAATAAATGTGCATGTTAATGATGATGGGAGATGATTTGTTCTTATATAGGAATTTATATTCATACACTCAACCAGTACAAGAAATGTTCTTTCCATACAAATTGGATTAGCTATTTATTTTATTAATAAATATCAGAACTACACTTGCGCTTTGCAGACCATATAAGTTAATACTGTGTATTCAATCCAGTGACTCACAGCTGACATCTTCATTGATATGAGTCATTCACTTCCCCTTTTCTTCTTCTTCCGTTCAAAACCTCCATGATGACTCCTCTCTGCCACGACTTGTCCCTGCAAAATTTGACAAACACATTTTTTGGTCTCCTTGCTTTTCAAGCACACTCCCCAACTATTCCCAACGCTCTACACAAACTTGCTATCCTTAGTACAGTAATATTACACCCATTTTGTGCTCCCTTTAGGCTCCACACAGTAAATGCAATTTTTTACTCCCCCACACAGTAATAGCTTCCCCTTTAGGCCCGGAATGCTGTTGACTGCACATTTCAGGGGCGGATGGGGCCCCATAGCCATGGGCCCCCCGTAGGTAATCCACCACTGCACCTGACCACCGTCCTACCATCTACCGCTGTCACTGGGCACCGGTCACTGGGATAAGAGGTTGCAGGGAGTACGGAAACAGGTGAGCTTGCTGAGCTGTTCTGTTTCCATAACGCCTATAGAAGTGAAGCTCCCAAGATCCAGTAACATCTATGGGAGTTATAGGAAATAGCGTAGCTCAGCAAGCTTGGCTGTTTCTGTACTCCAGGCCACCTCGTAACTCAGTAGCTGGAGGCCAGTGACACAGGGCAGGGGAACCCGTTCTGGAGATAGGTGTGGGTCCCATGATCTATTGGACATTTATGTGGATATGCCATAAATGTCCAAGATGGGAATAATCCTTTAACACTTTCCCGCCGAAGCCATTTTTCAAATTTTCACTTTAGTTTTTTCCTGCCCACATTCCAAAAGACTCAACTTTTTTATCAATATTGCCGTATAAGGGCTTGTTCTTTGTGGGGTGAGTTGTATATTTTTGCAGCATCATTTATTGTATCATATGATGTAGTGGGAAACTTGAAAGAAAATATTAGCGGGGTGGAATAGAAAAAAAAAGTGATTCCTCAATCTTTTGGGGGTGTCGGGGTTATTTTCACACCAATCACTGTGTGGTAAAAACGGCATGTTAACTTTATTCTGTGGGTTAATATGATTACAGTGATAAAAAAAACATATAAATTTGGTAAGTTTTACCACTTTTACAAGAAAAAAACTGATTGTTAAAAATAAAATTTTTTGTTTTGGCGCCATAACTTTTTTCCGTCGATTGAGCAGTATGAGGGCTTATTTTTTGCGGGGCGCCTGTCATTTCTTTTGGACCATTTTGGGGTACATAAGACCTTTTGAGTACTTTTTATTCCATTTTTTGTGGGAGATTAAGTGACCAAAAACAACGATTCTGGCGGTTAAATTTTATTTTATTTTTTACAGCATTCATCATGTAGACTAAATAATGATATATTATAACAGTTCAGACTTGTCGGGAAGGGGTTAAGAAGAGAAAATAAACATTTACAAAAATGATGCAGAGTGGAAGGAAACACCCAAAATGTGCAGGGTCTTCACCACTTATAATATACACGATAGTGTCAAAAGTATGGACACCCCTCGTAATTTATGGAGGTCAGACAACACCTGTTTCAGCCACACCCATTCCAAACAAGTGTATAAAATGGAGCACACAGCCATGCAACCTTCATAGACAAACAGCGGTAGTAGTATTGATCGTATTGAAGAGTACATTTCTGATCTGCCTCGGTTTTTTATACAGGGCTGGGTCTGGCGAGTGCTGAAGCATGTAGCATTTAAAAATCGCCAAGGTTGCATCGGTCATTACAGAGATCAAAACTGCCTCTGGAAGGGACATCAGCACAACAACTGTGCATTGGGAGCTTCATGAAATGGGTTTCCATGGTCAAGTAGATGCACACAAGCCTAAGATCACCATGTTCAATGCCAAGAGTCGACAGCCAGATGAACTAATCTGGGTTTGACAGATGCCAGGAGAACGCTAACTATCGGAATGCATAGTGCCTTCTGTAAAGTTTGCTAGAGGATGGGTAATGGTCTGGGGCAGTGTTTGTGCTAAGCTCCTTAGTTCCAGTGAAGGGTAATGTTAATTGTACAGAATACAAAGACATTTTAGACAATTTTGTGACAACAATTAGCTTGGGGAAAGCCCTTCTCTGTTCCAGCATGATTGTGAACCTGTGCACAAAACAAAGTCCATAAATACATGGTTTGACAAGTTTGGTGTGGATGAACTTAAGTGGTCTGCACAGATCCCTGACCTCAAACTCATCTAAGGCTCGTTCACATCTGCTCTAGGGTCCCGTTCCAATGTTCCGTCTGAGTTTTCCTTGGGAATGGGACCCTCACTGACATAAACGGAAACCATAGGTTTCTGTTTCCATCACCATTGATTTCATTGTGTCATGTACTGAATACTCAATTGACTATTAGTACGGTGTGTATATATCACGTGTCTGTTTGCCAAAAATCAGATGGTATATTATTTATAATATGCCTGTGAAAACTTAATTTCGCACATTTTTTTTCAGTCTCTGCTTGTTGCATTCTACTACATTAAGTTACAAATACTAATAACCTTCGAAATTCTTTGTTTGAGTCTGCATTTCTTTATTTGCAAGAAATATTTACATTTGATAGCAATTATTCATTTTATGTAGTAGAATCCTGATATCTTTACATGGTTAGATGAAACCACATTTATTTTTGATGATTACAGACAAGATGGTTGGGCTTTTACTACTAAATAAGCTGTTATTGGCTATTATAAAGTCTGCCTTTATAGAATTTTTTTTTTATAAAACAATACATCGAGAATCATTGTCAGCTTTTGAAAGTAGTTGTAATGGATTTGCCAGACACAGCTTCTGTGTCGACGCCCGTGGGCAATCAGTCTGCACCTGCTCCTATGTCTGTGAGACTGACTCCATCTTCCACCATTCAGGATGGCAGGCTTAGGAGTGGGAGAGCCTATCACAGCCTGGCCAGACGGAGCTAGTTCCCGCCCAATGTCTATTTATACCTGCCTTTCCTGTTCCTCCTTTGCCTGTGATTCTTCTATGCTTGTTTCCTGGCTTGCTGCTGCTGTTTGTACCACTCATCATCTGCTTGTTATTGACCTTGGCTTTCTGACCACTCTCCTGCTCAGCGTTTTGTACCTCGTTCTCTCCTGGTTTGACTCGGCTCGTTCACTACTCTTGTTGCTCACGGTGTCTCCGTGGGCAGCTGCCCCGTTTCCCTAGCTTCTGTGTACCCTTGTCTGTTTGTCCGTCTTGCACTTACTGAGCATAGGGACCGTCGCCTAGTTGTACCCCGTCGCTTAGGACGGGTCATTGCAAGTAGGCAGGGACTGAGTGGCGGGTAGATTAGGGCTCACCTGTCTGTCTCCCTACCCTGTCATTACAGTAGTTTAAAGTGAAAAGTTGAGCCGTGTATTTTTTCAGCATAATGGCTTTCTAAACATCCTTTGTTGTGCATTAATGCTTCAATAATCTGCTTGTTGTACAGCTTTATGATTTATCATGTTTAATGGCCACAGTTATATTCCTCTGGTTAGTCATGTGAAATATAGCCTTCTAAATCAATGACTCGTTTAAGTGGAGGCAGATTATAACCACATAATATTTATTTATTTATTTATTTTCGTTTATTTTTTTCTCTCTCGCAAACTGTGCTTACTACAGTCATCATCTATTGATGATAATTACAAGTTTACTCTGCTGAGTTTTTTTTTTAGAATTTGGTAATTATACATTAAAATGATACTACTGTCTTAAGAGAAACCCATTTAAAACAATCATGCAAATTAAATATTGCCATAACCATAGATGCAGTGGGCTTTTCATCTAGCGCAGCAGTAGAAACAAGAACCAGAAAATACAAATAAACATCCTTTGATGTGTGCTTAAGCTGATTCATTTTGTTGGCAGGGTTACATTTAGTATAGCTTAGTTGCCTGAGCCAAGTTACATTTTGTGTATCTGTGTGTAAAATGATGATAATGACTAACTCAGAAATTTACATGTAGGCTATTTAGGGACTAGCAAATCTCTGTCCGGCTTTAACATTTTCACAATATGGCTGGTTTGCATTTTTCAGTAATGAGGGAATCTTCAACAGTCACTTTGTAGTACCAGCGAGTCTAACATGATATGATTTTCTGAATCATTTTGGAAGCTATGGGCAATTTTTGTGAACCAGGGTTGGTTGGTCATTGTGTAAAAGGATGTGAGTGCATGGTCTGTAATTGCTGGGAATGTGTGCGTTTACAATTGTGAACAGAAACTTGAAGCCCTTCTAGAGTTATTTAATAATATATTGGACAAAGTAGAATAAAGCTTATTCAGCCAAAGGCATAGCTTGAAACTACTGGATCCTGGAGTAAATGCTTTACCTGACCCGCTACCCTACAAGCTACTGCTTTGCTTTCTGCTGCCCGTGATTACACCATGCTGAATATGATCCATATACAACAAAAATAAAGGGAACCTGTCAGCGACTTTATGCTGTCGTCTCTGAGGGCATCATAATGTAGTGACAGACCTGCTGATTTCAGCATATAATGTGCTGTGATTTTTAAGAACGTACAGTTTATATGAGCTACCGCTACCCCGTCCAGCCCCAACTGATTAACCGCTTTCTCCCTATGCACAGTAATATGTGAAAAGCTGTTAATCAACAGATGGTGGGAAGAGGGAGTGGGCAGCTTATGAATACGGAAGACACATTACATATAGCGCTCGCATCACACTGCCATATTTAAAATGAATTTTTGCAAAAATCATGCTAAAAATCAGCATGTCTGACACTACTTTATACTGCCCTCAGAGAGGGCAGCAAAAAGGCGCTAACAGGTCCCCTATAAAAATTTATTTCTAATGACTGATTACATCAATGTGACATTAGCTTGATAACTCATTGTACATCCACTTTGTGCCTATAGGCACCCAAGTAATGGAAACTTGCTTGCAGCTGTTACCTCTGCACTCCCTAACAAAAAGAAAAGAAAATCAAGTTAGGATCAGGGGTGTCATCGTGCCAGGGCAATGGCCTGCCATTTCTTTTTGTTTTTGGTCTCATGACACAGCACGGTGCTCTTAAAAGTGCCCTATCACTTTCAATGGCAGATACATTGCAATGTTTCATTTGAATACTATGGCAAATAGGGAGCCATCGGAGCGTTATTACCATTAAGAGACACTAAGGGCACACTATTACTATTCGGAGCCACTATTACTGTGTGGGGAAACAGTGAAGCACTATTACTGGTTATTGCTATAAGGGGGCACTATAAGTGTGATGATGCCTTCTATTACTGTGTGGGGCAGGAAGATGGGCACATTACTGTATGAGGCAGTATTATTTTTGGGGTAACTATAGATATGACACCATTATTTCTGCAGTACAGTATTTGGGAGCACTTTAGTACCCAGCAGGTACAGTTATGTGCACCTGGGTTAGCAGTAGGAACAGGTGCAGGGAGCTGTGCAATAATCAGTTTTTGCGAGTATGTACTAGTTACCAGCACTCAAAGGAAGGATACACTGCGGCCAAAAGAAACTACTCACTGCTCAGCGTAACCATGGAAAGACGACGCCTGACAGTTCCAATCTGATGCTGGAGAAGGACTCAGCCTCCAGTAACCATGGAGATCAGATGCCGTGAGGTCACAATGGAGGCCGAGAGGAGACAAAATTTAGCTCGGCCAACATAGTGATACAAAAAACTTGTGTATGATGTCTACACTGAACTAGGACCAATCTATGTTATACAGCAATATGGAGATCAGGGCAACACCCACTGAAAAGTGAGACAATTAGGTAGATATATACATTAACCACTTGCCACTCCTTGACAAACTATTCCGTCATGCCGAGTGCATCGTTCGCGCTCAGTAACAGAATAGTACGTCATGGGGAAAATGCAGCGCCATTTTCCCCGGAAATTTTTTTTGTTTAAACAGTTATCAGCTAGTTAGTTTAGTATTAGGGTTAGCTAGTTTCAGAGAACCGTCAAAAGCGTAGTTAGGTATAGCGTCAGAGAAATTTAGCATCCGGAATTAGTCACCCTAGTCAGGTATAGTGTCGGGCACCCATCACTGTAGTTAGGTTTAGCGTCAGGGAAGCTAGGAATAATCTAGTTAGGTTTAGCGTCAGGGAAACTCGGAATAATCTTGTTAGGTTTAGTGTCAGGGAATCATAGCTGTAGTTAGGTTTAGCATCAGGGAAGTTCACATAAAATCTAGTTAGGTTTAGTGTTAGGAACTATCACCCTAGTTAGGTTTAGTGTGGGGAAGTGCACTTGTTCTATAAAAGCAAAAAAATAAAATCAAAATATATAAAATAAAAAAAATAGTTTAGATATTTAGTTATCTGCAGCATCTCAGCTAGTTAGTTTAGTGCTGTGGGTTAGTTAGTGTTCGGGAACCGTCAGTTAGTTTAGTGCTGAGGGTATCTGCTGTGGGTTATCTAGTGTCAGGGAACTGTGAAAAAGTGTAGTTAGGTTTCAGGGAAGTTCACATAAAATCTAGTTAAGTCTAGTGTTAGGAACCCTCACCCTAGCTAGGTTTAGTGTCAGGGAAATCCACTCATTCTATAAAAACGAAAAATGTTTAGGTAGCAGCCTATTGCTCCCAGTTAGGGAAGCATTTTTTTTTTCTTTGCTGTATAGCAATACATTTTAAAGCACAACATAGCAACATGTTCCAACTGAATTTTACTGCCGAATAGGCATATTGATTTCTTGTCTCTGACACAGACTCGTCAGATGGCGAGACTCTCTTTTATTTGTCAACCTCCTCATCCAGTGATGAAGAGGAGGGACCCCCTAGGAGACGCCCCAGACCACTACCACAGTTGAAACCCCTTAGAGAAGTGGCCCTGCCACAGTTGAAACCCCCAAGCGAGGTGACCCCATTTGGACCCCCACACCAGACAAATATGAGCCCAAAATCCCTGAGTACACGGTCAGCCCAGGGATAAAATTTAACACGGCAGGGCTCAGTGAGATGGACTAAAGTTCTTTTTCACGGATGAATTTATAGAGCTTATGGTGTTCCAGACAAATTTATATGCCCAACTGTATATCACCAAAAACCCCACATCATGGGGACTGCTCTTGAACATGGGGCTTCTGAAAAAGCCATTACACCAGTACAGAGACCCGCAAACCAGACTGCATCCTGGACTACAATAGGTACATTGGAGGGGTGGACTTGTCAGAACAAGTCCTGAAGCCCTACAGTGCCATGCGGAAATCGAGGGCGTGAAATAAGAAGCTGGCCATGCACATCATACAGATGGCTTTGTACAATGCGTATGTGCTACGTGGATGTGCAAGCCAGAGGAAAACTTTCCAGGTCAACGATTTCCAGGTGAAGTTCCCCAAGCTGGCAAGAAGGGAAAGAGTCAAAATAGGTGCAAATTCTGCTATAAGAGGGGGATAAGGAAGGGCACAATATATCAATGTGACACGTGACCCAAAAAAACAGGGCTCTGTATGACAGATTGTTTTAAAATGTATCCTACATCCCTTAATTTTAATTTACCCCAGTTTTACTTTCCTGATGCACTCCGCACAGCTTATCCCCCTCATCTTTCCCTTCTGAGCACTGCCGTGTGCCCAAGCAGCATATAACAGCGGCATGTAGGGTATTGCCCTAAGCCGGGGGAGCCCCATTACAATATACGGGGTGTTTGTCTCCGGTGGCACATGCTGGGCACAATATATTGAATACTGAAATGGCATATATGTAATGACGGGGTAGGGAGACAGACAGGTGAGCCCTAATCTACCCGCCACTCAGTCCCTGCCTACTTGCAACGACCCGTCCTAGGCAACGGGGTACAACTGGGCGATGGTCCCTACGCTCAGTAAGTGCACGACAGACAAACAGACAAGGGTACACAGAAGCTAGGGAAACGGGGCAGCTGCCCACAGAGACACCGTGAGCAACAAGAGTAGTGAACGAGCCAAGTCAAACCAGGAGTGCACGAGGTACAAAACGCTGAGCAGGAGAGTGGTCAGTAAGCCAAGGTGAATAACAAGCAGAGGATCAGTAGTTCAAGCAGCAGCAGCAGAGCCAGGAAACAAGCAGAGCAGAATCACAGGCAAAGGAGGAACAGGAAAGGCAGGTATAAATAGACAGTGGGCTGGAGCTAGCTCCGTCTGGTCAGGCTGTGATAGGCTCTCCCACTCCTAAGCCTGCCATCCTGAGTGGCGGAAGATGGAGTCAGTCTCACAGACATAGGAGCAGGTGCAGACTGATTACCCACGGGCGTTGACACAGAACCTGTGTCTGGCAGATCCTTTACAATATATGTATAGAAAATTGCAAATATCACTCTGCACCATCTGCTGCACATTATCTTTTATACAATACCTGTGGGGTCAAAATTCTTACTACACCTCTAGATGAATGCCTTAAGGGGTGAAGTTTTTAAAATGGGGTCACTTCCTGTGGGTTTCCATTGTTGACACCCTTGAAAACCAATCCAGCAAAATCTGAACTCCAAAGAACACATAGCGCGCCTTCCCCTCTGAGCCCTCCTTTGGGCCCAAACGGCAGTTTTCACCACAAATGGGGTATTACTGCACTCAGGAGAAATTTGGCAACAAAATGGGGTATTTTATTCCTTGTGAAAATAAGAAATTTGGAGCAAAAATGACATAATATTGGAACAAAAAATATTTTTTTAATTCTCAGCGAAATTAAAATAAGTTCTGTGAAAAAAACTGTGGCGTCAAAATGGTCGCAACACCCACAAATGAATTCCTTGAGGGGTTCATTTTCTAAAATGGGGTCACTTCTGGTGGGTTTCCATTGCTTTGATACCTCTGGGGCTCTGCAAATGTGACATGGCACCCGGAAACCAATCCAACAAAATCTAGACTCCAAAGAACACATAGCTCTCCTTCCCATCTGAGCCCTCCCATGGACCCAAACACCAGTTTATCACCACAAATGGGGTATTGCCGCACTCAGGAGAAATAGGGCAACAAAATAGGGTATTTTATTCCTTGTTAAAATAATAAATTTTTATCAAAACTACATATTATTGGAAAATATATATATATATTTTTTAAACTCACAGCCCAATTCAAATAAGTTATGAGAAAAAACTGTGACGTCTAAATGGTTACAACACCCAAAAATGAATTCCTTAAGGGGTGTAGTTTTCAAAATTACTTTTGGGGGATTTCTACGATTTTGGCACCACAAGACCTCTTCAAACCTGGCATGGTGCCTACAATATATTCTAATAAAGAGGACCCAAAATGCACTAGGTGCTTCTTTGATTCTGAAGCCTGTGTTTTAGTCCACTAGCACACTAGTGCCACATGTGGGACATTTATAAAATCTGCAGAATCAGGGCAATATATATTTAGTAGTGTTACCCTGGTAAAACCTTCTGTGCTACAGAAAAAGATAGATTAGGATTGAATTTCTGAAAGAAATATAAAATGTGTAAATTTCCCGTCCACTATGCTTTAATTCTTGTGAAACGCCTAAAGGGTGAAAAAAAAACTTTCTAAATGCTATTTTGAATACTTTGAGAGGCCCAGTTTTAAAAATTGCGTGTTTTATTGTGGGTTTTAATACATAGGCCCCTCAAAGACACTTCAGAACTGAACTGGTACCTAAAAAAAAAGGCTTTTGAAATTTTCTTGAAAATATGAGAAATTGCTGTTTATGTTCTAAGCCTTGTAATATACTTACATTTTCCAAAGTGGCCCCGTTTCCAGATCCAGCCGCGGGGTACTTGACGGGTGACATCACTCTCTGACCGCTGTGTTGATCTTCAATTATTTTCCGGGAATACAACACATCACTTGTGATGTGCCATGTATGGGCTGTTCTGCTGTACAGCCCGTAATGTGCATGCGCATGTCCCTGCTGTTCTCGCGGTTCCTGCTGTTCTCGAGCTAACAGCAGCAACCGCGCATGCACATTAAAACAGGACATCCCATACACTGCACGTCACAAGTGACGAGTTGTATACCCAGAAAATAATTAAAGATCAGCACAGTAGCCAGAGAGATACGTCACCCGTCAAGTACACCAAGGCATGATCTCCAAACGGGCTGCTTTGGTATATTGCAAATGTATTTACATTAATAAATTACAAGCATTAACACATAGTCAATTTATCTCGGACATTTAAGGTCTAAACTAGGCTGCATCCTTAAGGGGTTAAATCCACTATGACCATTAAATTTCATTAATATATTGCTTTATTGTCATAGGGCCGCATATGGACTTATTAGGCTGGTAAATTGTATAGCAAAAGAGATAAACAAGCTTAAAAAATATATAATAACAAAATACCTTATATCTTGCACAATAAATAATCGTTAATAAATATGCAATAATCATTAATAAATATATATGCACATGTAAACACCAAAAATGCTTAAAATACATATATAATCTGTTATAAACTATTTGAATCAAGTTTAAAACGGGGCAGGAGGGGGTGTGAACCGGAAAAGACAACTATTAAAATAGAAGCTAAAAGGAAGTTTCAATAAAAGCATTCAAGCCATTGGGTTATAGGCATAATCATTTATAAATCCAGAAATTCTCACTTTGTATAAGCTTTACGAATCTATTCGATACATAGCTGGCAATTTGCTCAATGGGCACTTTGATGCATTTGAAGTCGCTGTTGTGTACGGTCGCACAATGCTTGGATACACTATGTTTAAAAAAAAACACTGTTGGTGTTTGATCTGTGCTTATTAATTCTATTTCGTAAATGTTGAATAGTACGTTCAATATACGCGGCAGTGACTTCAAATGCATCAAAGTAACGCCCATTGAGCAAATTGCCAGTTGTGTACCAAATAGATTTGCAAACCTTAGACAAAGAGAGAATTTCTGGATTTAAAAGTTATCATGCCTACAACCCAATAACTTGAATGATTTTTTTTATTGAGACCTCCTTTTAAGCTCTATTTTAATAGTTGTCTTTTTGGTCCTAGTTCAATGTAGGCAGCATACACAAGTTTTTGGTATGTTGGCTAAGCTGAATTTTTTGCAGTTTGTTTTTTTAAACCAATGTGTTAATGGGGTTCTGCACTTGGTCTGATGAAGACACCTGTCCGGTGTCGAAAAAAATCAGTAGCGCTACCGAGCTTCTGTTCTTTTCTTTCTTTTGATCGATTTCTACACGGTGGCGTCCTGTGAACTTACCAGCCAGAAAGCAGCTGAAACTGTCATCTATTTTCATACACCAAACCATGGTTGTGTCTGTATGTCGCACAACCCCAACAAGGTGTGCGTGTTTCCTATGTCTGTTAACATCTCAACTATTTTAATTAGGAGTTCTGCACCATGAGGCGCTTTCTTCTCTGATTATTACAGAACACTAGGTAACTTATACACTGACACTGGCTGACTCTTATCTCTCTCTAAAACCTCTCTTTCAAATTATTGTGACTCTAACTATCTATTCTCTTCTTCTCACTATGTAACACACTCACTGACACTAATCTACTTTCTATCTGTATTCTGTGTTTTACTGTTTCTCACTCTCTATCTGGCCTCCTATGTCTCCTATCTATATCACCACAAAATTATAGTGGCTGTGAATGTCATCCACTGAGTCATTAGGGACTCACACCTATACCCCTCATGATTGGCTGTGTTGGAGGGAGCGCTGCCTGCAAGGTATTATGGAGAGGCCCACCAGGCCACCGCCGAGGTCATGTGATCCTTTTTCTCTGTTTCCCTGTCTTCTTCTAATCTGTAAAATGGCAGACGCCATTTTGAGCGATTCATATGGGATAAATTCCAAACGTTTGGGATTTGTTAAAATTCAAAACTTTTGGGAAATTCGTAACTAATTCATTACTACTAATTTTTAGTATTTACCACTATATGGTGATTGTATGTTAGTAATATTGATCTTTGTGTGGTGGTATTATTCATCCACTATGTGGTGGCAACATGTGGTCATGATGTGGCAATATTATTTGGCCATTGTATAGTGGTATTTCATGGTAAATGTATAACCGTATTGTTTAATCTTTGTATGCTAGAATACTTCTAGTTTTTTTCATGACAGGGAAATAATATTTGGAAGCAAGACTGATATATCTATGGATAGAGGCTCTAGGCCCCACAGATTTGCATTATAAAATAATATCCAGGGACAGTTTACTGCTGTGCGGGTGTATCTAAGCCAATCATGTGTTGTAAATGTTGTCTTAGTTATATTTATTTTTTGGAGGGAGATAAGGGGATAAATGCCTTTGGTCTTGTGCACTTGAACTGTTACAACCCTAGCAATGCCCCAGGAACACACAACTTATATTTGATCAGTATTACGGATTAGTCATCATCTCTGCCTTATTGGGGCAAGTTATTTGAAACGCACAATTAATATTTTAAACTATTATACAAAACCTGTTTGCAACCAGCACCGCAATTTCCATAACTTGTTGCATGAATATGCAGCCTAGAAATTATGTAATACCTTACCACAGTCCAAATTTGTATAGCCACACCCTTAGTTTACATAACCACACCCGCAAATATTGTGCAAACCAGACAGCTCCACTGCTTAGTAAGATTCACACAAACATGTTCGGTCCGTAATGGATGGAACGTATTTCGGCCGCAAGTCCCGGACCGAACACACTGCAGGGAGCCGGGCTCCTAACATCATAGTTATGTACGACGCTAGGAGTCCCTGCCTCGTTCCAATACAACTGTCCCGTACTGTAATCATGTTTTCAGTACGGGACAGTAGTTCCACGGAGAGGCAGGGACTCCTAGCGTCGTACATAACTATGATGCTAGGAGCCCGGCTCCGTGCAGTGTGTTCGGTCCGGGACGTGCGGCCGAAATACGTTCCGTCCATTACGGACCGAACATGCTCGTGTGAATCCAGCCTAACTCTTCAGACATTATAGCCCTGGCACTTTTTTTTAGGAAAACATCCCTGGCTAGGACTTTTTAGTTATCATAAATAGTATAACGAAAACCACATAACTGATAACTTTTTCTATTTACATATCCTCAAGGACTCACATCGGCTCCGTTCAGGCATTCCGTCTGAGCTTTCCGTCAGAACGGAACCCTGACTGAAACAAATGGAAAACATAGGTTTCCGTTTGCATCGCCATTATTTTCAATGTTGATGGATCCGATGCAAATGGTTTTTGTTTGTCTCCGTTGTGCAAGGGTTCCGTCGTTTTGACGGCAGCAATACTGTAGTCGACTACCCTATTGCTTCCGTCAAAACGATGGAACCCTTGCACAACAGAGACAAACGGAAACCATTTGCACCAGATCCGTCACCATTGAAATCAATGGTGATTCAAATGGAAACCTATGGGTTCCGTTCTGACGAACAGCTCTGACGGAACGCCTGAATGGAGCCCTGACGGAGATGTGAACGAAGCCTTACACATTTAAACCAGTGGTATCACTGTCACATCCCCAAGTATAATTGCTTGCCTCTATATCAGTAATGTAGGCATTTAATGCCAAGGAAATAAGTTCTTGCAAAAAGGGTCTTGCGTCTTGCAAAAAGTTTTACAAGACATTTAAAATCCTAGGTTTTCTTACACCAAATATTACACCGAATCATGTGTAGTAGTAACAATGTGAAAGGTGTGAAATCTAGCTAATGGAATGTGCAGCAAAAACAATGTGGCTTTAACCCCTTAAGGACGTGGACTAGTTGGCAAGTTCAGGACACAGCCCCATTTTTCAAATCTGACGTGTCAATTTATGTGGTAATAACTTTGGAATGCTTTTACCTATCCAAGCGATTCAGAGATGTTTTTTCTTGTGACACATTCCACTTTATGTTACTGTTAAAATTTGGTCGATACATTCAGTATTTAATTGTGAAAAACACCTACATTTAGCGAAAAACTGCAAATATTAGAATTTTTTAAAATTTAAGTGCATCTCCTTGTAAGTTATACCACACAAAATAGTTGCTAATTAACATTTCCCATATGTCTACTTTAGTTTGGCATGGTTTTTTGAACATCCTTTTATCTTTCTAGGACGTTACAAGGCTTCGAACTTTAGTAGAAATTTCTCACATTTTCAAGAAAATGTCAAAAATGTATTTTTACAGGGATTAGTTCAGTTGTGAAGTGGCTTTTTAGAGGTCCATACAATACAAATCCCAAGAATCCCCCATTTTAAAAACGGCACCACTCAAAGTATTCAAAACAGCATTTAGAAAGTTTCTAAACCCTTTAGGTGTTTCACAAGAATTAAGGAAATGTAGGGGTGACATTTCCAAATTATTATTTTTTTGCAGAAATCCACTTTTAATCCTTTTTCTTCTGTAACATAGAAGGTTTTACCAGAGAAAAACAAATTTATTACCCAGATTCTGTTTTTAGAAATATCCCACATGTGGCACCAGTGTAGTAATGGACTGAAACACAGGCCTCAGAAGCAAAAGAGCACCTAGAGGAATTTGGGGCCTTCTTTTTATTAGAATATATTTTAGGCACCATGTCATGTTTGAAGAGGTCTTGTGGGGCCAAAATAGTGGGAAGGCTCCCAAAAAGACAACATTTGGCAAACTACACCCCTCAAGGAATTTATCATGGGGTATAGTGGGCATTTTGACCCCACAGGTGTTTTGCTGAATTTAGTGGAATGAGGCCGTAAAAATGAAAATCTAAATTTTTTCCAATAAAACATAGACTAAATTTTACAAGGCATAAAGGAGAAAAAACATCCCAACATTTAAAAAGCATTTTCTCCTGATTACGGCAATACCCTATATGTGCCACATTGGAGATTTTTGCTGACTTTAGTGGAAATAGGCCGTGAAAATGAAAATCTACGTTTTTTTCTAATAAAATGTCGTTTTAGCTCAGATTTTTCCATTTACACAATAAATAAAAGAGAAAAAGCACCCCAACATTTGTAAAGCAACCTCTACTAAAAACAGCAATACCCCACATGTGGTAATAAACTGCTGTTTGGACCACCCACATCACGGCTTAGAAGGGAAGTAGCACTATTTGGCTTTTGGGGCTCAAATTTTGCTGGAATGGTTTGCAACACCATGTCACATTTGCAAAGCCCCATGCGGGACCAAACCAGTGGCAAACCCCCAAAAGTGACCCCATTTGGGAAACTACACCCCTGAAGGAATTTATCGAGGGGTATAGAGAGCATTTTGACCCCACTAGTTATTTGCTGAATTTAGTGAAATTAGGCGATGAAAGTGAAAAGATAATTTTTTTCCGATATAACGTGGACATTTTCAATTTTTACACGGAATAAAAGAGAAAAAGCACCACAACATTTTAAAAGCAATTTCTCCAGATTATGGCAATACCCCATAAGTGGTCATAAACTATTTTCACAGCATTGAACCACAATTGCAGGGTTCTGAGGTCAAATAGTAAAGCAAACCCCTTAGACACACCCTTGTTTTAGAATCTGCACCCCATTTTAAGGGGTGAAGTGAGCATTTTGCCCCCACAGGTTTTTTAATGCACAGCAGATGGTACAAAGCGAAAATTGCAATTTTCCGCTGATATGCCAATATGTTGTGCACAGTTTCTGCCACTGAAGACACACACCTCATAAACTTTTAAGCGGGTTCTCCCCGGTATGGCGATGCCATGTATGTGGATGTAAACTGCTGTTTGGGCATGCTGTAGAGCTCAGAACGGAATATGTGTATTTTTTAACGTTTTAATTTTTTCCCTATAATAAAAGTCTCATTATAGGAAAGAAAATGCAGTGTTTGTTTTTTCAACTTATAAAGTTTATTTTCATACTTTTGTACAACATTTTTATTTACGTTTTATTTAAATTTGTATTTATGTCCACCCTAGGGGACTTGAAGGCCTGCACCTCTGATCTTTATTCTAATGCATAGCACCACCCACATCGTGCAATGCACTAGAGCTGTCAGTCATTCACTGACAGCAAGCCTATTAGGCTCTGCCTCGGGGTGGGACCTAATGGGCTTTCATAGGTGGCAGACCAGGAGGCCATTGATAGGCCTATGGTTGCCATAGCAGCCATCGGCATTGTGTTTACAATAGGGTATTTTCACACCTGAAAAACGGCCGAAAAATCGGAAGCAGAATGCCTCCAAACATTTGCCCATTGATTTCAATTGAGAAAAACGGCGTTCTGTTCCGACGGGCCGCTTTTTACGTGGCCATTTTAAAAAAAGGGCGCTTAAAAAAACGGCCGCAAAAAAGAAGTGCAGGACACTTTTTGGGACGTTTTTGGAGCTGTTTTTCATAGACTCTATTGAAAACAGCTCTAAAAAAAGCCGTAAAATACGCAGTGAAAAATTTGAGTAGCTTAAAAAACGTCTGAAAATCAGGAGCTGTTTTCCCTTGAAAACAGCTCCGTATTTTCAGACATATTTGACTCAGCGTGTGAACATACCCTAACTAAGATGCCCCGATCGCTGTTGATCACGGCATCTAAGTAGTTAATAGCAGGGAGCAGAGCTAGCTCCACTCCCTGCCGTTACAGCAGGGTGTCAGCTGTAAAATACTGCCGACAATCGGAGGCCTTTTAGGCAGCCCCTACGGGCGGAGCATAGCAGGCCTCCGTAATTGGCATACTGGAGGCCATTGTTAGGCCTCGGGTTGCCAAAGCAGCCATCGGATTGTATCGCAGGGTTCCGATATGCTAGTAAACCCCATGGATGCAGCGCTCGCTTGTGAGCTCTGTATCTAAAGGTTTATTCGGCTGGATCGGAGGCTAGCTAGTGATAGTTTTAAAGCAGTGATAGCTTAACTCTATGTCTGCAGGCATGTCTGCAGTCACAGTAGCCTTAAGGGATTAAGATTAACGCATGGGTTATCTATTTTTACATCCTCATAACAAACTTAAATAAATATATAGATTAAGACTGTTCTTTGCAGAACATTCAATTTGTTTTTGTGGTTTTTTTCATACAAAAATGGATTATTTTCGATTTGTTTCTAAGAGGTACATATAATGAATGTAAATTGCTATTGTTACATTTTTTGTGTAAAGGGAGGTTTAGCCATTGCATTTAATGAGTTTAGGATTTATGAAGGCCATTAGAACACTTGCTGTGCTTTTACACTTGGCTCAATTTTTCTTATGCAAATTTACTTGCAACAATATTTATCAAAGAATTACAACTGTACTGAAACAAACAGCACTTTGTGCCATGAGATCTTAATCATGGAGCACTGTCTTTTGGCTTAGTTTTGAAAGCATTTAAAACCAAAAAATATATAAACTCATAATAAAACACATTTCAGTATTTTGTTAGAAATTAACATTAGGTTAGGAATGCCTATCATAGATTTCTAAATACAGGCACAATAGCCACAAAAATTGGGGTAGATTTATTAATGCTGTCTAAGATTTAGACAGAGTGCTCACGAACGTATTTTTGCGGCCGCAATTCACCCGCAAATCTGCAGGTGAATTGCGGCCCCATTCATTTCAATGGGCCCATGCACATGACCGTGGTCCAGGCTCATGGAAATGAATGCACGCGGCCATGTGTACGGTCCGCGATTTGCGGACGGCTCGCGGGTGACACTCCGCGGCCGTCCGAACCGCAAATCACAACCATGCACACTACTACGGTCATGTGCATGAGGCCTTAGACAAGGCAGTCAGAAGATGCCCCTTATTTATCAGTGGTGCACGCTGCATGATAAATTTTGCGCATCCTGCTAGACATGTTAGACACGTTTTCTTAAACCACCTCTTAGTTTATCTTTTTTTGGTCCAATTTTTTTGTGCATTTTGATACAATTTAAGTCACGGACCATTTTCTCTAAGCCATACCTCGTTTTTTAGACACTTTTTAAAAGTGTCTATCGAGGCAAACACATCTGTTATTTTTAGTGCATTCGCTTTATAAATAGGAGCAAAAATATTTTGTGTCATAAATGCGCCACATTCTAGCACATTTTACCACAAGGTTTAGACGCAGTCTTTCTCAGCCATACTAGTTCAGGAAAAGTCAGTCATGGTTTAAGGGGGTTTTCTGCCACCTATAATCTAATGTCAAAAATTTGTCTGTGTAGGCATAGCCAGTACCATCTCTCTGCCAGGGTGTAATGGCGGGGGTAGGGAAACGGACAAGTGAGCCCTAATCTACCCGCCACTCTGTCCCTGCCTACTTGCAACGACCCGCCCTAGGCGACGGGGTACAACTGGGCGGCGGTCCCTACGCTCAGTAAGTGCAAGAGACAAACAGATAAGGGAACACAAAGCAAAGGAAAATGGGGCAGTTGCCCACGGCAACACCGTGAGCAACAAGAGTGGTGAACGAGCCGAGTCAAACCAGGAGTTCACGAGGTACCAAACGCAGAGCAGGAGAGTAGTCAGAAATCCAGGGTCAGTATGGAGCAGGATCAAATAGTCAGAAGCTGTAGCTGGGCCAGGAAACCACACGAGAAGAATCACAAGCAAAGGAGGAACAGGAAAGGCAGGTATAAATAGACAGAGGGTGGGAGCTAGCTCCGCATGGCCAGGCTGCGATAGGCTCTCCCACTCCTAAGCCTGCCATCCTGAGTGGTGGAAGCTGGAGTCAGTCTCAGAGACATAGACTCAGGTGCAGACTGATTACCTATGGGCGTATACAAAGAAGTTGTGCCTGGCAGATCCTTTACAGTACCCCCCCTTTTATGAGGGGCCACCGGACCCTTTCTAAGTGGACCTGGTTTATTGGGGAAACGAAGGTGGAACCTCCTGACCAATACCCCAGCGTGAACATCCCGGGCGGGTACCCAAGTCCTCTCCTCAGGCCCGTATCCTCTCCAATGGACCAGGTACTGGAGGGAGCCTTGGACCATCTTGCTGTCCACAATCTTGGCCACCTCGAATTCCACCCCCTCAGGGGTGAGAACGGGAACAGGAGGTTTCCTCGAGGGAGCCAAGGACGGGGAGCAGCGTTTAAGGAGGGAGTCATGAAACACGTCGTGTATTCGAAAAGATGGGGGCAACTCCAGTCGGAAGGAGACAGGATTGAGGACTTCAATGATCTTATACGGCCCAATAAACCGGGGAGCAAACTTCTTGGACGGGACCTTAAGGCGCAAGTTCCTAGACAATAACCACACCAGATCCCCGACCATAAACAAGGGGTTAGCAGAACGTCTTCTATCAGCCTTAGTTTTTTGTACGCTCTGGGACGCCTCTAGGTTCTTCTGAACCTGGGCCCAGACCGTGCACAGTTCCCGATGAACGACCTCTACCTCGGGATTGTTGGAACTACCAGGTGAGACGGAGGAGAACCGTGGATTAAACCCAAAATTACAGAAAAAGGGGGAGACCCCTGACGAGTTACTGACCCGGTTATTAAGGGAAAATTCGGCGAGGGGAATGAATGAGACCCAATCATATTGACAGTCAGAGATAAAACACCTTAAATATTGTTCTAGAGATTGATTAGTCCTCTTAGTTTGACCATTAGTTTCAGGATGGAAGGCAGAGGAGAAGGACAGATCAATCTCCAACTTTTTACAGAAGGCTCTCCAAAACAATGAAACAAATTGTACCCCTCTGTCCGAAACAATATTGACAGGGATCCCATGGAGACGCAGTATGTGTTTGACAAACAAGGTAGCTAACGTCTTGGCATTAGGTAGTTTCTTGAGGGGCACAAAGTGGCACATCTTACTGAAGCGGTCTACTACCACCCACACCACCGACTTGCCTTGACATGGAGGCAAATCAGTGATAAAATCCATGGAGATATGGGTCCAAGGTCTCTGGGGAATGGGCAAAGAACGTAGTAAGCCCGCTGGTCGCGACCTGGGAGTCTTGGACCTAGCACAAACCTCACAAGCGGCGACGTAGGCCTTAACGTCTTTAGGCAACCCAGGCCACCAATAGTTTCTGGCAATGAGGTGTTTGGTACCCAGGACGCCTGGATGATCAGATAATGCGGAGTCATGATTTTCCCTAAGTACCCTTAGCCGGTATTGCAGGGGAACAAACAGCTTGTCCTCAGGAAGGTTCCCGGGAGCTGAACCTTGATCAGCCGCAATTTCAGAGACTAAATCAGAATCAATAGAAGAAATGATTATACCAGGAGGCAAAATACAAGCAGGTTCTTCCTCCGAAGGAGGGCTGGCCATGAAGCTACGCGACACTTCCTAAAGTCAGAACAATACTCCTCAACAGGTCTCTTACCCTGACGTAAGGTCACCAGCTGACTCTCAGCAAAGGCAGTCCTGTCAGTCTCATCATAAATGAGTCCGAGAGCAGAAAAGAAACGATCAACGGAGGAAAGTTCAGGGGCATCAGGAGCCAAGGAGAAGGCCCACTCTTGGTGCCCTTCCTGGAGCCGGGACATAATAATACCCACCCGCTGGCTCTCAGAACCTGAGGAGTGAGGCTTTAAGCGAAAGTAGAGCCTACAACTCTCCCGAAAGGAGAGAAAAGTCCTCCGGTCCCCTGAGAACCGGTCAGGCAACTTGAGGTGGGGTTCAAGAGGTGAGGTGAGGGGCACTACCATGGTAGCGTCAGGCTGGTTGACCCTCTGAGCCAGGGCCTGGACCTGTAGGGAGAGACCTTGCATTTGCTGGGCCAGGGTCTCAAGGGGGTCCATAGTAGTGTCAGGGACCAGGGAGATTAGGTATATGGGCTTGTGATTATGTAACGGCGGGGGTAGGGAAACGGACAAGTGAGCCCTAATCTACCCGCCACTCTGTCCCTGCCTACATGCAACGACCCGCCCTAGGCGACGGGGTACAACTGGGCGGCGGTCCCTACGCTCAGTAAGTGCAAGAGACAAACAGATAAGGGAACACAAAGCAAAGGGAAATGGGGCAGTTGCCCACGGCAACACCGTGAGCAACAAGAGTGGTGAACGAGCCGAGTCAAACCAGGAGTGCACGAGGTACCAAACGCAGAGCAGGAGAGTAGTCAGAAAGCCAGGGTCAGTATGGAGCAGGATCAAATAGTCAGAAGCTGTAGCTGGGCCAGGAACCACACGAGAAGAATCACAAGCAAAGGAGGAACAGGAAAGGCAGGTATAAATAGACAGAGGGCGGTAGCTAGCTCCGTCTGGCCAGGCTGTGATAGGCTCTCCCACTCCTAAGCCTGCCATCCTGAGTGGTGGAAGCTGGAGTCAGTCTCAGAGACAATGACTCAGGTGCAGACTGATAACCTATGGGCGTATACACAGAAGTTGTGCCTGGCAGATCCTTTACACAGGGAGAACAAAGTAATTTTGCTTCCTTCAACCCCATAAATAAACTAAGATACTATCATTATAGAGCCAGGGAGGCTGAACGATGATCTTCTCCAATAGAAGTGCGTGACAGGAATCAGTATATAACATCATTAATAATTGTGGTAGTAGTCTATGTCCCATGGAGGGCTGTGTGGTGCGATGCATGTGTGAAAGGGACTGTATGAGTGAAAAAGATTTATCCTCATTGTCTCAAGTAACATATGCCATGTCACTTAAGCCTCACTCAGGTGTTTGCTATACAAAAGCCCCAGTGTCATGGATCTGATAGCTGGCAATAGAGACAGCAAGAAAAAGAACAGCCATTAGACTGATCTGTGTAATTCCTTAATTGAGTATGTTGGAAATTCTAATTTTTAGTGAATGTTTACTTTAAAAGGAATGTTACCTACAAATGTATCTATACTTACCTTTGCTTGAATTTGATTAAAGTGTAGCTAAACGTTTGACAAACTTCTGACATGTCATAGTGACATGTCAAAAATTTAGATTGGTGGGGGTCCGAGCACTGAGAACTAAAATGAAGCGGCTCGCGCTCAGCCACTTCGTGTCTGTTCGGCTTTTTTCTGGAAATAAATGTATCAGTGTACGGACTCAATAGAAAGTCTATGAGCCCGTACTCCAATACATTGGCTTTCCGGAAAAAGCCGAACAGACACGAAGCGGCTTAGCGCTCACACGAGTGCTTCAGCCGCTTCGTTCCAGTGATTGGTGGGGATCTCAGTGCTCGGACCCCCACCAATACAAACTTCTGACATGTCACTATGACATGGCAGAAGTTTGTCAAACGTTTAGCTACACTTTAAAGACTTCAATAATATTGTGACATGTTAGCAAAACCTTTGAACCTTTGACAGGCTGCAATGTGACCCATATAGCATAGACATCTTGTGAGTATCGCAAACATTTTTAAAGCTGGTCATTTCGCGCAACACTTCTTAGAATATGTTGAAATATGAGAAAAGGTGATGAAGGACACATCTGTATATTTTCTTCTAATTAAAACCAAAAACGAAAACAGATTATTTTTTTATACCAAGAATTGATTTCTGTAGCAACAAATCTTACATAAAAAATGTTTTAAAAGTTCAACTTAGGAGTCACTCACACCATCAAAACACATAGAGGGAAAGTGTATAATGCAGAGTCAGATAATTGTCACTTATCTACTCCAATTGAGGCTGAATTATGTCCCAGTTTTGTTGTTAGACACATTGATACTGTCGGATTGTTACTGTGTCTACGGAGAGTTAGTTTCACAGATCCAAAATTAATATCCAATATAAAATCTATTAATACTCCTATACTGGTTTGAGTGACACCTATGTTGGACTTTCAAAAATTCTCTGCGGTGTTCCCTTTCATTGTAAGCCTGCCCGTGGTGATAATGAGATGCTTGCTGGAATGTGATATCTACATAACAGGAAATTTCAGCCTATTGTGAGACTCCATTCAGGATTTTTATGTACTACTGTGATTAGAAAAAAACTTTTTTTTTAACATAAATATTTGATTCCATTGATTTAAGAGATTAGTCACAGGCACGGAAAGTGTCATTTAGGGACCCTCTATTTCTTCTAGTCTAGCAGTCAGATGCTTACAGTACGGCTTGCAGCTCACATTGATGGCAGTATAGCACAGTCAGGAGTGATGTACCCCTGGTGTGAGTCCCGCTAGTCTGAGGAACTAGTCATTGTGGATGGGTATACATTAGTGTGGACTTCACATAGAAGGCCAAGGATTATAGGTGCATTATGGAAAGGGGAAACACTTAAGGGGTGTCATGAATCTGTGTGTTTGAGTAGACTCCCTACTAATACTGTATCAAAATATAGACCCGGGCTATGGATTCTCGCCTCAGTCCATATTAGAAGTGGGATCAGCATATTTGCTTCCGTACAGTTCATATAGCTAGTTCAAACTTGGTAATAAGACTCATGTCCTGATATCAATCTCTCCGTGCTACAAATTTACTGGCCATAGATGACGCTCAGGCCCAAACCTCTTCCGGTGAAAAGCACCACTATTGTTTCTAATGTTTAATCTTTGTACATGTTTATGAACCTTCAGTTGAAATAAATCAGCACACATCATAAAACCTTCAATGTTTTTTTTGCAAGCCAGTTTTTAGAAGAATGTTAAAAGTATTAAAAAATAGCGTTATTTTCAGTATTTTAGATACTTTTTTTTAATAAAACCTCTAGTATGTACATTTTGGGGGTCTAGGATTCAAATAACTTCTTTACTGTACTGTGACCACTAGTTTTGTCCTGTAAAATGAATTATTACGTTGATTAATAGTAACCCACCAAGCTGCAGGATATTGGACTTTTACTTTGCAGTTTTATATTTAGGCCACATTCACACAAAAGGGTATCAAATCGACCGTGAAAAACTGCCATTTTTCACGGCCGATTTGCATCTATGCGGGACCCGTTTTCACAGTTTCCTCATAGACTTGTGTCTATTGAGGGATCTGGGAATATGGGCAAAAATAGGACATGTCCTGCTTTTTCACGGGATCCTTTGATAAAAAACTGGTCTCATAGACTTGCATTGATTTTAATACAGCCGTGTGATGGCCGTTAAAAAAATGTCTGTCACACAGCCGATTATCCCTGTTGTGTAAATAAGCCCTTAAAGGGGTTGTCCACTTTCAGATAATTAATGTTATTTTTTTGTATAATTAAAAGTTATACAATTTTACGATAGACTATGTCGCTGCAGAATTTACTTTGTCCGTTAACATTGGACATTGTCTATGAGTTCCAAATTAGTGAATGCACTCTCACTGGTGGATCTGAGAGAGCCGGCCGGAGAGAGACCATGACACGCAGCGTCAGTGTTCAAACAGTCTCTGCCCTAGGGGCCGGATCCATCTTTCATTTATAGGAAAATGAGAGTAGACGGTACCCTCAACTTGCACATAAACATTCTAGATATGGTAATATACAGAATCCCAATCTCTATCTTTTTGAACATAAATTTGCTTAGCCATGTATTAGAATACTCATCCGAGACTACGTTCTGATCAGATCCCCTGACTCAGGGCACCTCGTTATGCCATTCACCTCTGGATGGGTACTCAGTATACGTGTCTAGCAATAGGTGCGTGTTCAGCGTTACATACTGAACACACCTGAAGATTTAGGGAATTATAGATTTCACAATTCGGCGATACCATCTATCTTGGTGTTGTGCTACGGCTTGACAAATAACTTTATCAGGTATGGAAGCATTCAGCGTCACATAAACAGGTGTCTCTGAATGTTTCCTCGGTTCTTTGGGTGGTGGGTGGTCTGAACCACATGCACTTTAATATCCTGTGCTGTTTTCTTAACTGCTGATACTTTTGCAATCAAACATGTTACAAGTTTAAGCATAATATATCTCTATCTAAGTAGCTGATTGTAATCTGGCTAAGGTACATACTCCTGGGTGGCAACTATTTTATGCTTTAAACCCACATACAGTGAAGGAAATAAGTATTTGATCCCTTGCTGATTTTGTAAGTTTGCCCACTGTCAAAGACATGAACAGTCTAGAATTTTTAGGATAGGTTAATTTTACCAGTGAGAGATAGATTATATTAAAAAAAAACAACTGAAAATCACATTGTCAAAATTATATATATTTATTTGCATTTTGCACAGAGAAATAAGTATTTGATCCCTTTGGCAAACAAGACTTAATACTTGGTGGCAAAACCCTTGTTGGCAAGGACAGCGGTCAGACTTTTTTTTTAGTTGATGATGAGGTTTGCACACCTGTTAGATGGAATTTTGGCCCACTCCTCTTTGCAGATCATCTGTAAATCATTAAGATTTCGAGGCTGTCGCTTGGCAACTCGGATCTTCAGCTCCCTCCATAAGTTTTCGATGGGATTAAGGTCTGGAGACTGGCTAGGCCACTCCATGACCTTAATGTGCTTCTTTTTGAGCCACTCCTTTGTTGCCTTGGCTGTATGTTTCGGGTCATTGTCGTGCTGGAAGACCCAGCCACGAGCCATTTTTAATGTCCTGGTGGAGGGAAGGAGGTTGTCACTCAGGATTTGACGGTACATGGCTCTATCCATTCTCCCATTGATGCGGTGAAGTAGTCCTGTGCCCTTAGCAGAGAAACACCCTCAAAACATAATGTTTCCACCTCCATGCTTGACAGTAAGGACGGTGTTCTTTGGGTCATAGGCAGCATTTCTCTTCCTCTAAACACGGCGAGTTGAGTTAATGCCAAAGAGCTCAATTTTAGTCTCATCTGACCACAGCACCTTCTCCCAATCACTCTCAGAATCATCCAGATGTTCATTTGCAAACTTCAGACTGGCCTGTACATGTGCCTTCTTGAGCAGGGGGACCTTGCGGGCACTGCAGGATTTTAATCCATTACGGCGTAATGTGTTACCAATGGTTTTCTTGGTGACTGGTCCCAGCTGCCTTGAGATCATTAACAAGTTCCCCCCGTGTAGTTTTCGGCTGAGCTCTCACCTTCCTCAGGATCAAGGATACCCCACGAGGTGAGATTTTGCATGGAGCCCCAGATCGATGTCGATTGCCAGTCATTTTGTATGTCTTCCATTTTCTTACTATTGCACCAACAGTTGTCTCCTTCTCACCCAGCGTCTTACTTATGGTTTTGTAGCCCATTCCAGCCTTGTGCAGGTCTATGATCTTGTCCTTGACATCCTTAGAAAGGTCTTTGGTCTTGCCCATGTTGTAGAGGTTAGAGTCAGACTGATTAATTGAGTCTGTGGACAGGAGTCTTTTATACAGGTGACCATGTAAGACAGCTGTCTTTAATGCAGGCACCAAGTTGATTTGGAGCGTGTAACTGGTCTGGAGGAGGCTGAACTCTTAATGGTTGGTAGGGGATCAAATACTTATTTCTCGGTGCACAATGCAAATAAATATATATCATTTTGACTATGTGATTTTTTTTTTTTTTTTTTTATATAATCTATCTCTCACTGGTAAAATAACCTAGCCTAAAAATTCTAGACTGTTCATGTCTTTGACAGTGGGCAAACTTACAAAATCAGCAAGGGATCAAATACTTATTTCCTCCACTGTATATGAAGTATATGTTGGGTTGAAGAACATCCCTGGAGTGATTTAACACTCCTGCAATCCAGGAGAACAAGATCATGTCTCGTCTGGTGATATTCATCGATGCCACCCCCTTTATTAGTTTACCTCGTATTGCGCCTTCTAGACCATGCGTCAACCATTTTCTAGCTGTCTCTGAGCACTGGGAGCTGCCAGTTGCTTTCATCCCCACACAATATACATATTCCGTGTTTTATTTTCCCTCACAGTCGGTGAGGTTTAAAGCATCAAACAACATGTCATGTCAACATGTTATCTCTCTATCAATAATCTCTGAACATTTCACCCAATGTTTCCTTTTTAGGAAGTGAAGAGTTAATTGATTCCTTTAGGAATTCAGATGACGCCTTTCTCTCATTGTATTACTAATAACTGAGGGCGTATCACCCCTGGAAACCTCTTGTTTCTGTAATCCTTTGGTTTATAAAGCTGTACATAGAAGAATTATACGTTGGCACATTCTGTTCTAATGGAAAGTCACTATCTATAGAATTAGACGGTGGTTAATTCTTACTTCCAAATGACAACTGTGCTTCCTTGTCTTTTTTTTTTTTTTTTTTAATTTCTGGTACATTCAATCACTTCTATCTGTTCTCTGCAACTCTGTTTATTAATCCAGGGCCCATCATCCCTCAAGAAACCATCCCATCTAGTATAACTGAGGACTCCCCTGCTTGGACATTCTCGCTTTCTACGTTATTTTCTCTAGGTTCTAAACTAAACCTTTTCCCGCACAATTTTCTAACTATATCTGCTGCTGTTTTTCCCCACCCTGCACCTTGGGTGTTATGCCCTTATTCCCGGCTGGCCAGCCCTTTACCTTGGGAATACTTTGATCCAGATTACCCCATGCCCCTCTGCTAAATCCCAGACTTACTAATGTAGCCACTCTTACCTTGTATTCAAAAAATAGGCAGCACTCCGTAGTAAATGTGAAAAAAGGTGGGTACTTTTATTGCCCCCTGTGCAATGTTTCAGCTCTGTCCTCTAGAGCCTTTCTCAAGCCACTCTTATCTTGACTTTTTCAATGGCTTTTGCTGTGTGATATCACGCTGCAGCAAGTTATCAGGGTCAAGACAAACCTGGCCACATCCGCACTAACTCTTCAGTCTATTTTAATCCTAGCCTACTTAACCCTTCGGCCTATATTTAGTCTGTCATTGGGGTTACCCTATGTACTCTGCTAAATCTTTTAGTCTGTCATGGGGGTTCCCTATGCACTTCTGCTGATCAGTAGGGCAACCACGTATATCTGATCTGTATAATCCTAAACAGCAGCCAAATAACTATTTGTCAACAAGCACAAGTCCCTTAGTATAATATACTTTAACCTACTTTATGTTGTATTTAAAGGGATGGGTGTGATTTCTAACTGTCTAACAGTCTTAGAGGCCCGTGGATATTCTATATACTTTCTAGTTACAGAGATGTTACTTAATAATCAGCAACTCATTCAGATTGGGCGTCCGAGGATTAGCCCACATACATACTCTTACTTCCAGCCTGGTGCGCCTAATATGAGTCACAGTCTGGATACACGAAAGTCCTAACAATCACGTGGGGGGGATGGTTATCCGTCACTTCTACAAGGATCAATTTGCAATCTGATCTTAATACAGACAAAACCCAGGGGCCGGAGGGAACACTTTGGACAGGCCGTTTAGTGTTATCTCAGTATTTGGTTACGTTTCTGTATGTCTTGGGATCAGAAAACAAACGCTCCCTTATCGCAGACTCTCACAGATACACTCACAGATTCGTGTCTACTCACACACCTATTCCTATAACACATACAACTCATAGACAAATGGTGTTCATGGTTCCCAATTATTTAAAAGAGACAATACCTGGACGGGAGCTAAAACAAGTGAGAAGTGCACAGTAAGAATAACATTTCCTACTCACCGGTTTTGTGTGCAGTTCTCCGTTATCTTAGCGGTCATCCACCTTTGATTGTCGCATTCGATCTGTGTTGAGATCCCGGACAAGTTCCCCCAATTAACGTCGCTGCAGAATTTACTTTGTCCGTTAACTTTGGACATTATCTGCATTTGTCTATGCGTTCCAAATGAGTGAATGCTCTTTCATGGTGGATCTGAGAGAGGCCGACCGGAGAGAGAGAGATGACACGCAGCGTCAGTATTCAAACAGTCTCTGCCCTAGGGGGCGGATCCATCTTTATTTATTGGAAAATGAGAGTAGGCGGTCCCCTCAACTTGCACATAAACATTCTAGATATTGTAATATACAGAATCCCAATCCCCTCTTTAGTATATATCTTTAGCCATAAGAAATACAATGTCATTACGTTTTCTCACGTTGCTTTTGTAACAGCTGAAATGCAAAGTCATAAATCAAACGACTTAGAATAGAATAGCCATCCCCCCCTGTAGGCTGTTGTTTCAGCAGATCTGTGAGCTTCAGTGACAACTGTCCATAGCAGTACATATTAAGCACTTTTAGGTTCACACATTTAAAGATATTAAAATATTTTTGACAACTATCTATACTAATTCCTCATGGCTTTCAAGATCTCTGCTTGTTGTCATTCAATAGGAACATTTATTACTGCCAGTGGATAAAATTCTGTCCATGGTGATGTGATAGCCACGCAGGTGCGCAGCTTGTTACAGTATGTGTATCAGAGCTGTGTCTTCTAACAATCCGAGTACCTCTGTGTCCATCACATGATTATGGACAGAATTTTATCTACTGGAAGAAAACAATGAATGTTCACACTGAATCAGAGTAAGCAGAGATCTTGAAAACTGTGATTAATACAGAAAATATATTAAAAAAATTGTATGACTTCTTATTATATATAAAAAAAACAACAACATTAATTTGCTTCAACCAGATTTAAGATTATACTGTATTGATTATTTTTTTTAAATCAATAGTTCCATTCTGTATTTTATTTAACTTTGTTCTATAGAGTAGAAAAAAGAAAGTGAACTGTGTGCCATTTTCTTCTAATTATTACATTGATCATTGTCTGTTATCGCTGATTGTCATCATTAGGATTGCTGTCATCAATTCTTATTTTTCATTTCATCTTTTTCAGAACGATCTATAGTAATTGTAAATAACAGTATTAATTGTATATAAGCAGCATCTCACTTCACAAAACAATTTTGCTCGGTAGTCAGACCTTTTATTATGCCTCAGTGAAACGGCTGATGTTTTGCTGTTAAATCTGTAAGAAACTCCGATTTGTGCTCCATTTACCATTACTGTTATAGACATATAATAAAAGTCAAGGATGTGACCTGACAAATATACCACAAATATTAGGTGCAATGACCTCTTCTGTTTCGAGAGTAGTTCTAAGTCTGTAAATAAAAGTCTAATGGAATGATGGGCTCTGTTTGTAATTGAAATTTGCCATGTTTCTTCTTTTTCTGTAAATCATAGCCTACTGCCTACTGTTTTGTGTATTTGCATATTTTGCTGCTAGATTTACTAGGAAGAGTAAAAACTTCTTCTGTATGAAATATTTTACTGATTAAAAATGAAATATAAGCCACAGCTACCAGTTCAGGAATGTCTCAAGTGGTCAACATATCTAAAAACAGATAGAATGATTTGTTTTATTAAGATGTAGGTTTGAATAAAGATTCCACTCATAGAAATATAGTGAGTTTCCAGCAAACTGTACATTGTTATTAACATAGTATCACTTGTTGTTCAGTCAATGACATAGTACTTCTTGTTATTCAGTAGTTCTTGTTCTTCTGTACCTCTTGTTCTGGATAGTTTACTTCTGAACCCACCATTAAGCGGCATAGCTAAAGGCTTATGGGCCCTGGTGCAAGAATTCAGCTTAGGCTCCACTACCCCTCCCCAACACCACAAAAACCCTGTGCATGCCTATGCCCAGCCGCCTTGCCCAACAGCCCCATGGATGCCCACACAGTATAATGCTCCCCATAGCTGCCCTCATACAGTATAATGCTCCCATAGCTGCCCCCATACAGTATAATTCCCCCTATGGCTGACCTCATACAGTATAATGCCCAATAGCGGCCCCCCCACACAGTATAGTTCCCCCATAGCTTCCCCCCACACAGTATAATTCCCCCCATAGCTGCCCCCACACAGTATAATGCTCCCGATAGTTGCCCCATACAATATAATGCCCCCCATAGTTGCCCCATACAGTATAATGCCCCCCATCGCTGCCCACACAGTATAAAGCCCCCATAGCAGACACCATACAGTATAATGCCCTCATAACTGCCCAATAAAGTATAATGCCCCCATAGCTGCAACACACAGTATAATGCCCCATAGCAGACCCCATACAGTATAATGCCCCTCATAGCTGCCCAACACAGTATAATGCCCCCCATCGCTTCCCCCATACAGTATAATGCCCCCTATAGATGCCCACAAGTATAATGCCCCATAGCAGACCCCATACAGTATAATGCCCCTCATAACTGCCCAACACTAAATTATAATGTCCCCCATAGCTGATCCACAAAGTATAATGCCCCCATTGCAGACCCCATACAGTATAATTACCCTCATAGCTTCCCAACACAGTATAATGCCCCCTATACCTGTCCCACACAGTATAATGCTCCCCAGTTGCTTCCATACAGTATAATGCCCCAATAGCTGCCCTATACAGTATAATGCCCCCACAGCAGCCCCCATACAGTATAATGCCCCTCATAGCTGCCCCCCACACAGTATATTGCCCCACAGTATAATGTCCCACTTAGCTACCCCCACACAGTATAATGCCCCCCATATCTGCCACCATACAGTATTATGCCCCCATGGATGCCCCCACAGTATAATGCCAATATTTCAGCCCCCTATAAAGTATAATAGCTATCCCCCACAGTGTAATGCCCCCATAGCTGCCACCATATCATCCTTTAGTATATCATTTTAATGCCCCTATATGTGGATAATAGAAAAATAATAAAATTACTTACCTATCCCCGTTCCCACGACAGATGGAAGAGATCCTTCTCCTTCTTTGTCCTGTGCTATGAGTGACTCGGCGCAGACAGGCGCATTGATGTCACTAAATCGCGCCTGTCTGCACCAAGCCGCTAATGGCTCACGGCACAGTGAATGCTGGAGGAAGGAGCCGTCAACTCCTTGCTCCAGCATTAAACTCAACTGTATCTGAGTCCTGAGGACGCATATACAGTTGGAACCGGGACCTCGGTGAGTAGGTCGCGACCCCCGGAGGTCTTCACACAAAACCCCAGGGGGTCGCGACCCACAGTTTGTAATTTTGTTCAGTTTGCGGTGGGGAGAGGAGAGGGGGGCCTGTAATTTAAAGCACCCCTCTCCTCTCTCCACCGAAAACACAGACAGCACAATAAAACACACATACATTACGGACCCCCTCTGCAGCTCACCTGCAGTCTTCCGTGCGCTTTCGCAATGGCTCTTCCACACTGGTTGGAACGCCCCTCACGTGACGTCACGGTCACATGGTACACCGAGTGTACCATGTGACCGTGCTGTCTAAAGGAGCCCTGCCAGTAACCAGGAAGTGTCGACGTCACGGCACATGCAGAATTAGCATTAGCGCTGTGTGGCAACAGGGGCTCTGTGGGTTTCCCAGGCTTAGGGGCCCGATCGCAAGTGCGACCGCTATAGCTACGACACTGCCAACATTATTAACAGTAAACTTTCCTTTTGCATAAGGTCTAAAATATAAACCAATATAAATATATATTAAAAGTACAATCACAGACTACAGTATGTATTAATTATTTCTCTGAAACTGGATTTAGCTATATTATAGTATGACAAATACTAGCCCATCTCCATAAGGTACTTCTAAATGTTTTGCTGCGGCCGGTGATACACTGAGCAACAGTATAGTAGGTGAGTCACATCCCTCCAGAAATTCACTAATTGTACACACATCCACGATTAACTATTTATTTAGGGTCCCTGGAATGGATGGTTTGCAGCCACTTTAGTAATTCTACGGTGGTGTTCATGCTCTTACAAATTAGGTTAATTTCACACCACTATTTAGCGTAACAACTACCTATTTACTGTATTATGTCTCAGTGTGCACCGGCTCAATGTTGTTATTTATCTTTTGTAATATTGATGTAAATTTTAAATGTATGAAATAAAATTGATATTTTAATTTATTTCCTAATTGTCATGGTTTATATGACTCCTTAAAGGATGAGTATATGTAAAATCCTGTCTAATTATATATTTGAGTGAAATTAATATGTGGAGTCCCTATAGGTGAATATATGGGGAGGGAGAAAGATTAATAAAATATTGATAGGGGTTTGTTATAAGTCTCCAAGTATAATGGAAGAAGCAGAAAATCTACTAATATAGCAAATAGATGAGGCAGCAAATCAGAATGAAGTCATTATTATAGGGGACTTTAACGAACCGGGTATAAACTGGGAAGCAGAAATTTGCAGGTCCAACAACGGAAACAGGTTTTGACAATAATAAAAGACAATTATCATTCACAACTGGTGCAAGACCCAACAAGAGGAGGAGGGGGTCAACTCTAGACTTAATTTTTTACCAATAGACCTGACAGGTTATCAAAAGTACTGGTTGGGGGTCACCTAGATAATAGTGACCACAACATGATAAGTTTTAATTCTTCCTTTAATAAGATGTTTGCAGGAGGAGCTACAAAAACACGAAACTTCAGGAAGGCCAAGATTTGTCGACAATGTCCTAAAAAAGAAAAGTACACAAGGTAAACATTATTAAAATAATTTTAAAATGGCAATAAATAAGTTAGAAATAGGAGAAAACCAATGTGGTTAAATAAAAGTGTAAGGGAATTCTGTACGAAAAAAACCACTTCAAATTGTGGTGCAGATTTTCGACTGGAATAGCTATTGTGGAAAACAGCTGAAAAAAAAAAAAAGCCATTACTTACCTTCACTGCTCTCCATGCAGCCCGGCCTCCTGTGATGTCGCTGCAGCCAATTTGACTGCTACAGCTTGTGATTGGCTACAGCAGTCACATGAGATGAAACATCATCCCAGGCGGCCAGGCTGCATGGAGAAAAGCCAGGGAAAACAAGGAGCCATCGCTATGACAACATCAGTGTGTAAGTGTAGACTTTTTCATTAAATTTAAACAAGAAAAAAAAGGAGGTTTTGTTTTTCAGATTTGCGATTTGTGGCAGAATAGCAGCTTTTCCGCTGCAAAAGACGCAACATTTGCTGTTTATTACGGCTTTTACCTCTCCATTGACTTCAATGGGGAAAAATCGCAACAGAAGTGCAGCATAAATTAACATGCGGCGGATTCAAAAAAGGTCAATTTATAATCGTTTTCTCAGCTGATATTTTCGCAGCGTGTGGATAAAATATCATCCAATTCATTGCTACTGTATTCGTTTCCGCAAGTTACGGGCATCCGCCCAATGTGAACATACCCTAAATATCACCAGCTTAACTCAACAAGAAGCGCAGTACTGGGTCCAGGTGGTATCCCCCGCCCCCCCAAGTTCTGCAGGAACGAAATACTGTGATAGACAGACTCTCATTATTACTATTTGAGGATCCTATAAGGACAAGGTCTGTTTCACACAGTATAAGGGCTTATTCAGACGAACGTTGCGTTTTTGCACGCGCAAAAAACGCGGCGTTTTGCGCGCGCAAAAACCACTTGACAGCTCCGTTTGTCATCCGTGTATGATGCGCGGCTGCGTGATTTTCGCGCAGCCGCCATCATAGAGATGAGTCTAGTCGACGTCAGTCACTGTCCAGGGTGCTGAAAGAGTTAACTGATCGGCAGTTAACTGTTTCAGCACCCTCAACAGTGAATGCCGATCACAATATCGAGAAACCTGTTAAAAAAAAAGAAAAAGTTTGTACTTACCGAGAACTTCCCTCCCGGCCGTTGCCTTGGTGACGCGTCCTTGGTGACGCGCCTCTCTTGACATCGGGTCCCACCTCCCTGGATGACGCCGCAGTCCATGTGACTGCTGCAGCCTGTGCTTGGCCTGTGATTGGCTGGAGCTGTCACTTGGATTGAATTGTCATCCCGGGAGGTCAGACTGGAGGAAGAAGCCGGGAGTTATCGGTAAGTCAGAACTTCTTTTTTTTTACACTTTCATGTATATTGGGATCGGAAGTCACTGTCCAGGGTGCTGAAACAGTTTAACTCTTTCAGCACCCTGGACAGTGACTATCCCTTGACGTCGCGTACCGGAAATTTTTTTGCCGGGTTCGGCCAAAACGAGTTCGGCCGAACCCGGTGAAGTTCGGTTCGGTTGTCCGGGTTCGCTCATCTCAAAGACACTCCATTTGGATGTTTGTAAACAGAAAAGCACGTGGTGCTTTTCTGTTTAAATTCATCCTTTTGACAGCTGGTGCGCGAAACAGGCAGTTCGCACGGAAGTGCTTCCGTGCGACCTGCGTGGTTTTCACGCACCCATTGACTTCAATGGGTGCGTGATGCGCGAAATACGTGGAGATATTGACCATGTCGCGCTTCTTGCGCTGCGGACAAACGCTGCGCAAAAAGCACAGACTGTCTGTACTGCCCCATAGACTTGTATTGGTCTGTGCGTGGCGCGTGAAAACCACGCGGCCCGCACAGACCCAATACACGTTCGTGTGAATCCCCCCTAAGATTTCCTGCAGCACACTTCAAAAACAATTAAACAACCAGTGCATATGCAGATAAACAGAAATAGGTCTAAAAATCCCTATTCGGACATAGTATAGATAAAAATGGTGATGACAGCATCCATCCAGGTGAAAACCGTTTACGTGTTTATTTTCACTTCCAACACATATCTTTATGTTTTGACCTACGCAGGATCTGTTCCACACGACAGGAGCATAGAAAATGTGGTGCAAATATTCAAAAAGGGGTAAAAAAAGTAATCCTGGAAACTATAGTCCTCTAAGTTTAACCCCGATTGTGGGTAATACGTTTGAAGGTTTTCTAATAGATGCTATCTTGGAGTATCTCAATGAAAGTAAACTTATAATATGGGATCGGTCCTGTCAAACTAATCTGATCAGATTCTATGAGGAGGTTAGTTCCAAACTGGACCTGGGTAGGGCTGTAGATGTGGTGTATTTTTTCTGAGACATATAATACTGTGCCACATAAAAGTTTGGTACATACAGTAAAATGAAAATATTGGGACTGGACGAAAATATGTGTAATTGGGTTAATAACTGTCTCAGTGATAGAAAACAGAGGGTGGTTATTAATGGTACATCCTCAGAGTGGGTCACAGATACCAGTGGGGTTCCACAGGGGTCAGTATTGGGTCCTCTTCTTTTTAATATGTTTATTAATTACCTTGTAGAGGGTTTACAGAGTATAATTTCAGTATTTGCAGATGATACTAAGCTCTGTAAAGCAACCATGACAGAGGAGGATAATATAATATTACAGACGGATCTGAGGCAGATGGAGGCTTGTGCAGAGAAATTGAAAATTAAGTTCATGTGGATAAATTTAAGGTTATGCACTGGCCGAACAAACTGATTTTACAGTTATTCGTAAAACCATTAAAGGGACTTGGATTTGTGGACAGTAAACTTAACTTTAGTAGCTAGTGCCAGGCAGCTGCTGCCAAGGCAATTGAAATAATGGAATGTATCAAAAGATTCATAGATTCATTTATGTTCCAAAAAGGGTATTAAAACTGTGAATGTCTTTTGCAAATATTTATTAAAACTTGAGTAGCTAACGATTGTACAGTAATATGCTAAATACTATATTCTATTATAGGTTACAAAGGCATGTTTATTTTATTTTTTTTAAATGTCAACAATACAATCAGGGGCGTACACAGAAATCATAGGGCCCTATTTCAAGATTTAGCATAAGCCCCACCCTCACTGAGAGCTTCGACAAATTTACAAATTCTTTATTGGTTGGCGACTTTATAGAGAAAAAATAATAAAAGGCAATGAACTGTTAAGTTGCACAGTTAGAAATATAATTATCTTGATATCTTACATCTACTGCTGTCCATTATTTACATAGCACAGACATAGGCAGCTGGGGGCCTTTATTTGCACATCAAGATAATTATACTTGTAGCTTAACCTTTATTTTGCCTTTTCTGATTTTTATTTCTATAATTTCTGTTGCTTAGTCTCAACAACATATTTTTTAAAGCATTTATACCAGATAACTAGCATTACTACATTGATAAATCTCCCCCATTCAACTGATATATCCCCTGTTTCTCTTTACAATACTGTGCATGATAAAACTGTCTGCATGCAGCCACCAGTAGGGAGATCTCAGCGCATATGAATTAATACAGCTACCATTGAACTCAACGAAGGCTGTAAAAATGTAAAAATCTCTATGCACTGAGCTCCCCTAGTTGTGGTGGCAGGAAAATACTATGCCTCTATGTCGGGAGTGAGTATGCAACTGAATACAATGTTATTTTACTTCCTATCAACCATATTGATCTGAACCAACACAATTTCAAATTTCACTGAAAGGAGGCTGTATCTGTAGAATAAGAAAGGGCACACTATTAAATAAGGTGCCACATTTTATCTAGCATAAAACATATTGAACAATACATCAAAACACTTAGTCAGCATTTCAGTTATGACATCCATATAACAGAGATTAAGGGAACTATGCCGCTGCCAATGATCTATTTTAAGAGAAACTTTATGGAACTTTTTTTTCTTTAACCTTCTGCATAGTTAATGCACAATACTGTAATACAGCACATATGTACACTACCTGTCAAAAGTTTGGGGTCACCCAGACAATTTTGTGTTTTCCATGAAAACTCACACTTATATTTATCAAATGAGTTGCAAAATGACTAGAAAATATAGTCAAGATATTGACAAGGTTAGAAATAATGATTTTTATTTCAAATAATAATTTTCTCCTTCAAACTTTGCTTTTGTCAAAGAATGCTCCATTTGCAGCAATTACAGCATTGCAGACATTTGGCATTCTAGCTGTTAATTTGCTGAGGTAATCGGGAGAAATTTCACCCCATTCTTCCAGAAGGCCCTCCCACAAGTTGGATTGGCTTGATGGGCACTTCTTGCGTACCATACGGTCAAGCTGCTCCCACAACAGCTCTATGGGGTTGAGATCTGGTGACTGCGCTGGCCACTCCATTACAGATAGAATACCAGCTGCCTGCTTCTTCCCTAAATAGTTCTTGCATAATTTGGAGGTGTGCTTTGGGTCATTGTCCTGTTGTAGGATGAAATTGGCTCCAATCAAGCGCTGTCCACAGGGTATGGCATGGCGTTGCAAAATGGAGTGATAGACTTCCTTATTCAAAATCCCTTTCAACTTGTACAAATCTCCAACTTTACCAGCACTTAAGCAACCCCAGACCATCACATTACCTCCACCATGCTTGACAGATGGCGTCAGGCACTCTTCCAGCATGTTTTCAGTTGTTCTGCATCTCACAAATGTTCTTCTGTGTGATCCAAACACCTCAAACTTCCATTCGTCTGTCCATAACACTTTTTTCCAATCTTCCTCTGTCCAATGTCTGTGTGCTTTTGCCCATATTAATCTTTTCCTTTTATTAGCCAGTCTCAGATATGGCTTTTTCTTTGCCACTCTGCCCTGAAGGCCAGCATCCCGGAGTCGCCTCTTCACTGTAGACGTTGACACTGGCGTTTTGCGGGTACTATTTAATGAAGCTGCCAGTTGAGGACCTGTGAAGCGTCTATTTCTCAAACTAGAGACTCTAATGTACTTATCTTGTTGCTCAGTTGTGCAGCTGGGCCTCCCACATCTCTTTCTGCTTTGGTTAGAGCCTGTTTGTGCTGTCCTCTGAAGGGAGTAGTACACACCGTTGTAGGAAATCTTCAGTTTCTTGGCAATTTCTCACATGGAATAGCCTTCATTTCTAAGAACAAGAAAAGACTGTCGAGTTTCACATGAAAGCTCTCTTTTTCTAGCCATTTTGAGAGTTTAGTTGAACCCACAAATATAATGCTCCAGATTCTCAACTAGCTCAAAGGAAGATCAGTTTTATAGCTCCTCTAAACCGCAAAACTGTTTACAGCGGTGCTAACATAATTGCACAAGGGTATTCAAGTGTTTTCTAATCATCCATTAGCCTTCTAACACAGTTAGCAAACACAATGTACCATTAGAACACTGGAGTGATGGTTGCTGGAAATGGGCCTCTATACACCTATGTAGATATTGCATTAAAAACCAGATGTTTGCAGCTAGAATAGTCATTTAGCACATTAACAATGTATAGAGTGTATTTCTGATTAATTGAATGTTATCTTCATTGAAAAAAACTGTGCTTTTCTTTCAAAAATAAGGAAACTTCTAAGTGACCCTAAACTTTTGAACGGTAGTGTATGTGTATATATATATATATTCAGTTCCATTATATAACAAAATAAAATTTGTTCAAACATAATAGTTAATAAAAAGATGACTGCATGGTAAAAAATAAATGTAAAAAAGTTTTGTCTCTAAGAATGAAAGATCTCAGAACAACATATATTTTCATTCACTTTAGGTATTGTGTTACAGCAGGTACAGTACCGAAAAAAGCAACTTTTTTTTCACTGAGGACAAAAATTCAGTTTGTTACACATATCCAACAAAGTAAAATTCATGGATTTTTAGTTCAGCAGCCCAATAATCAGGATGCATTGCACTAGCACTGCACCATGCAAAGTGAGTCTACTGACAAGTATTATTGATATATCCTCATTATTATAACGTTATTATTCACTCTTGCCACTTGCGCCAGAGGTCCCACTTCAAACACTCAGCACCGACCCAGGACGCCCCACCAGCCTCCACGGAACTACGCGTGCCTATCCATGCCTCTTCTCTCACGTGTCATGTGGGATTTCGTTTTACAAAAGTTTGTTCTCATGACTGATTCTGTATGTGTGATTTTTTTCCCTTTCT
Source organism: Rhinoderma darwinii (assembly GCF_050947455.1). Taxonomy (NCBI): domain Eukaryota; kingdom Metazoa; phylum Chordata; class Amphibia; order Anura; family Rhinodermatidae; genus Rhinoderma; species Rhinoderma darwinii. Next base: position 176,026,423 of record NC_134689.1, on the reverse strand, counting down.
TTAAGCTACAGAATTGTCTTTTCCTTTGTTCAATATTGGATGTTGCACCAGGGCCTTATTTTCTCTCACTCTTATGGCCCCTGTAGGAAAATACTTTTCCTGAACTCTACCAGGTGCAGAATAGTTTTTTTAATCAAATTGTTTTTCATATTTAGTCATTAAAGAGAACCTTTCACCTGCCCATACATGTGCAGCTGAGTGCAGCATGTAATAGGCAAGGCTTCACAAACCCTGTCTCACTTGAAATTATTTTTCTAACTTCCTCCGTTATTTACATATCGGTGCCGATTTATTTGGCACCCGATATGTAAATAAGCCCCTGAACTGTCAATGGGGCGTTTCTATTTAACTAAATGGCAAGGGGGCGTGATGTCTTAGCTCTGACACTGTCCAATGAGCTACGGAGAGTGTCAGGGCGGCTTGTGCTTTGTTCCCTCCTGCGAGAACACACGCAGACTGAGAGCTCGGAATAGTGTGACCCAGGAAAAATATTCAACGAAAGGGGATCCAATGGATGTCAATAACTCGGCGACGAAAGTGGTCAGAGGATGTCAAGAATTGCTTTGATGAACAGGTGGTGCACAAAAAAGCAAATTGTAGCCAAATACAATGCTGATGTTCCAACTAATGTGTCCGATCGCACAACTCGTCACTTCTTAGCATGGACTATAACAGCAGACGATTTTGTTATATCATCGATCAGCGCTCATTATGGGCACAAATCTTCTCATGTAAACCCACCTTTAGAGTGATATTACACTACCCGGATCGTGTAAACAAGCTCCGATCAATCAGACGGCTCGTTGATCGGTGCTCGTTTTCTCCTTTCAGCAGGACCTAGAATGGGGATGAGCGCGTCCCCATACATTTTTATCATGACAGCAGCGCATCTCCCTGTTTGCACAGGAGATGTGCTGCCGGCAACGATAATATTTTTATTATTTCAAATGATGCAATCATACGATGAGCGAGTGATTCTATATCAGTGTCGTTACATTTCTATACTAACAATGAGAGCTTCCCACGCCCACAGAACTAAACCTAGCCAATTAAGCAGTGTGACAACGTTCTGATATGTTCACTAGCCATTGGATGATAACAGGGGCAAGAGAAAGAGAGGGACTAGGTACCCGTATAAGAACCATAGCTTTTCCAATGTCATAATGATAAAAAACTTTGTTATGCCTCTGGCAATTAGATGAATTACTGACCCCTGAAGAATAGGACAGATAAAACGTGTATAGTCTAAAGGTCATCTTATACTGGCCGATATGGGCCTTGAAAATGGGCGCCGATCAACAAGGCAGCTCGTTGATCGGCACTCGTTTGCTCCCTTCAAAACGAGCAATGATCTGCAATATATGGGGAAGAGCGATCGTTTCTGCCATCGCTTGTCCCCATGCATTTACATCATGTCGGCAGCACATCTCCCTGTTTACACAGGGAGATGTGGTGCTGACAGCTATAATATTTCTTGCTAAATTAACAATATGATCAGCCAATGAATGAGCGTTTTCTCGTTCATCGGCTGATCGTTGCCCTTATTACACAGGACAAATATCGGGAACGAGCGTTCTGTGAATGCTGGTTTGCCTGGTAATTGACCGGTGTAAAAGGGCCTTTACTCTTAGAGCTGATAACATCTATTTACCTAGAATGTACCAAAAGGTCATATTGGAAATGAGTACTTAATTGAAACAATCTAATTAATTTCTTTATAAATTGCTTATATCTCAAAAATGATCTGTCAATGGAAAAATATGGCTACTTACAAAAACAGAAAACACTTCAGAGTGAGCTTGATGTTAATCGTTTTTAGTATTCCCTGTAAAAAGGGCCTGGGAGGCGCATTCTCGACAAAAATAAAAAAATAGAATTTAATTGCTTGCAGCTTTTTGTTCAATGGGATTATGAAAGAAGTTCAATGAATCCTACCACAAAAGTCCAGGCATAGAAATCAATCTATGGGGATTCCATTCATCATCTGCAATTAATGAAACTCACTTCAACAAAGAAATAGACTGAATTGAAGAAATAAAATGACTGCTTGAAATCCTCTTTAGTTTAAATTTTGAATTAAGTAGAACTGTGACAATTTTATCTGAGGATCGTAAAATGTTCAGTTATAAAATATATGCTGTGTTTCAAAGATCTTATGTGATGTTATTCTGATGTCTGTAGTTTCTTTAAAATTGCTTCTTTAACCTCTTCCCGACATCTGCCGTATATAATATAGTGAATGTCGGGTGGGGGAGAATGGAGCAGGCTCACGGGCTGAAACAGATCCATAGAACAATCGTGTCAGCTGTATCTCACAGCTGACACCTCAGTGTAACCAGCGGAATCCTGCTCGTTTACACTCTTAAATGACGCATTCAATAGCCACCGCGGCATCTAAGTTGTTAAAAACAGAGGGGCAGCTCTCTGTAACGTTGCAATGGCCCCCCGCGTCTCAATCATGGGGTGCCACTGGTTGGCATGGCAGCTTGGGGGCTTGATGAAGGCCCCCAGCTCTGCCCTTTTTGTACTCCTTTGAAGCTCTGCTTCCAGCAGGGCCTCATAGGAGACTGTCAGTATAATGATATGTTGCAATACATTAGCATTGCAGTATATCATGTAAGCGATCCAATGATCACTGGTTCAAGTCCCCTAGGGGGACTAGTAAAAAAAAAAGTTAAATACAGTAAAATAACGTTTTTTTTACTATATATTAAAAAAACAATATTAAAAGTTTAAAAAAAATGAGAATTCCCATTTCCCCCAAGCACAATATAATTTTTTTTAACATAACTGTTATCGCTACATCTGTAAAATGCCCATCTATTGCAATATATCATTATTTAGCCCGCACGGTTAACGCCCTAAAAAAAAATATGAAAACACAAGATTCGCTGTTTTTTGGTCACTTCATCGCCCACAAAAAATGGAATAAAAAGTGATCAAAAAGTCACATGTACCCAAAAATGGTACCAATAGAAATTACAGCTCACCCCGCAAAAATAAGCCCTCATACTGCTCAATCGACAGAAGAGGAAAGTTATGGGTCCCAGAATATGGCGACAAAACTACAATTTTTTTTTTAACAATTTTGTTTTTTCTTGTAAAAGTAGTAAAACACAAAAAAAACAATATAAATTTGGTATCTCGCGGCTCAATCCGGACTCCCGCGCATGCGCCGCAGACCGGCACTGGAGACAACATACACCTGTACATACTTTGTTACCACTTATCCATCTATATATATAAATCTGTACAATGCCATGTCATAATACACTATCCCCTGAGGAAGCCAGTTTGGCGAAACGTGCGTCGGGGCGTCACCAGTTCAGGCCGCAGTGTGAGGCCATCTACACACTCATATCGATGGATAAGCTTGCCATAACATCTACGTGTGTTTAAAGCAGATCCTTTGGATCTATACATGCTCTAGACACCGGACATTTTCCGTTTGGCCAGTTGACCTGACTTTGACCTCTTCTCTTTCACTTATTTTCTACCTAGGCTTTACTTGTTATGCAACTGTTTGATTCTGGGTATTCACGAACTTATACTTATGTGATGTACTCTATGTTTCCCTCTATCTACACTTGCATAATTACCGACAGGCTGTTTCCATGTCTATTACATACCATGTAGTTATTTCTTTAATTTGTGGTCATCGTTATGTACACCAGTGCCTGGGGACCTTCTGTCGCAGGATATATCAGAGTTTATCTATGTGAAGCCAACCACACTGCTTTTTTTAGATCCCCTTAATTTTATATATATGTTACTCTGTGTTGTATGTCCCAATAAAATTTGTAATTTCTTATTACTTGTGGCGCAATAGCTTCTTTTTCTCTAAGTTTTCTAGTATTCATGAAGTATGCTTTGATCTAAATATATAGTGGAGGTGCCCAGACACTTGTTAGCGGCACCTAACCCGTTACCTTACCTGCTGAGTCTTTATATTTAAATTTGCCGTAATCGTATTGACCCGCAGAATAACGTTAACATGCCGTTTTAACCACACGGTGAACGCCCTAAAGTCAAAACCCCCCAAAATATTGAGGAATCACTGTTTTTTTTCAGTTACCTACTACATTTTATGGTGCAATAAATAGTGTTGTGAAAATCTACAACTCGTCTTGCGAACACAAGCCCTCATGCGGCTATATTGGCGGAAAAATAAAAAAGTTTAGGCTTTTGGAGGGTGGAGAGGAAAAAACAATAGTGAAAATACAAAAAATGCCTATGGTGGGAAGAGGATAAAAATAACCTGTCACTAGGTTTGGAGCCAAAAAACGGACACCGTGTTAATACACTTGATGCCTGTGGGCAGTTAAGAAATTATTGGCTATTCTTTTTATTTTACTGCTTAAAATATGTCGTTATGCATCTGAGGATTAGCGTTTCAGACATGCTCAAGTCAAAATCGTCCATTTCGCCATTAATTAATAGGGGGTTTGAAGAGGCTCTGTCACGAGATAATAAGTGCCCTATCTCCTACATAGTCTGATCGGCGCTGTAATGTAGATAACAGCAGTGGTTTTTATTTTGAAAAACGATCATTTTTGAGCAAGTTATGAGCAATTTTAGATTGAGTTTCTTAAAGACCAACTGGGCGTGTTTTTACTTTTGACCAAGTGGGTGTTGTAAAGAAGTGTATGAGCCTGACTAATCAGTGACCAATCAGCCTCATACACTTCTTATTGTTCCATCCCAGCATGATCCACAGCACAGTGTGATTGTGCAGTGAAAGAAGCTGGGCTGGAACAATGAGAAGTGTATGACACTGATTAGTCACTGATTGGTCAGCCTCATACACTTCTTTACAACACCCACTTGGTCAAAACTAAAAACATGCCCAGTTGGTCTTTAAGAAACTCAATCTAAAATTGCTCATAACTTGCTCAAAAAGTATTGTTGTTCAAAATAAAAACCACTGCTGTTATCTACATTACAGCACCGATCAGATTATGTAGGAGATAGGGCACTTATAATCTGGTGACAGAGCTTCTTTAATGGCTCCAAACCTAGTCACAGGATCCCTTTAACCCCTAAATTGCTTATGCCACTGCACAGTCTTTTCATGGCGTTGTGACATAAGCCAGGTACAGGTGTCCCGCTCCGGCTAGTGCGGTTGTCGGGCAGTCTAAGCACTTTATTTGCATTAAACAACTTCTAATGCTTAGAGACAATGGACAATCCTAGAGTTGGAGGATATCTTTCAATATGCACTAACAAATAATTTGGTTATATTGATCAGTTTATGTTTTCGAAGCTTTAATACCTTAGGGTCTGGCCTATTTTAGCCTTTTCAGTGGGGCATTTTTTTTTCCATTGTCTCATTCATTAACTTTTTGATTTTTCCATCAACATAGCTGTATGAAAGCATGTGTTTTGTGGGACGTGTTGTATTTTTTAATGGCATAATTTTGGGTACATATAATTTGCTAAACTTTTTTTTTTTTTTTGGGGGGGGATAGAAAAAAAGCATAAATTCTGTCATTGTTTCGAGTGATTTTCCCTTTACATTATTTACTGTTCGGTATAAAAAGCATGTTAACTTTATTGCAATTGCGGCTATATCAAACATGCAAAGTTATTTTTTACTGTTCTAGTACTTTTGCACAACACAGTAAAAGCATGATTTATGAAAACAAAAAATAATATTCTCACAGTATTCAGCCAAAACGTTTGTACTTTTCTGTCGATTTAGCTTATGAGGTCTTGTTTTTTGTGGATCGACTTGTAGTTTTAATTCGCATTTTTGAACACATCTAATTTAATGTTTAACTTTTAAAAATGTTTTGGGGGTATGGTAAAAAATCCACCAGCAAATTCTCTATCTTCTCATGTATTTTATACACCATGCGCCGGCTGGTAAAAACAATTATGATTGTGGCAATACCATATATGCATTGTTTTTTATTACTATTACTATTTTTAAATTTAAAAAACATTTTAAGGCCACTTTTGGTAGTATTTTGAAGGCAAAACTGGTAGTAGAACCTACACATAGAAAAAGTATAATGAAAAGATTTGCACCTCTTCTGTATTTTGGATCCATTCCTAATTTTGGCTTACAAATACTGAAACAGAATTCTGTTTTAATGTTGCGCTAAAAATGCATGTTTTGCTGCGATCAAAAGCAAAAAACACATTATTAGGCCTCTTGCACACGAACGTAAAAACGCCCGTAATTACGGGCCCATAGACTTCTATTGGCCATGGGGACCTTCCCGTATGCTTACGGTAAGGTGCCCGTGCCGTTGAAAAATATAGAACATGTCCTATTTCAGGCCGTAATTACGGCACGGGCAGGCCCATAGAAGTCTATGGGGCTCCCGTAATTACGGGTGGCTACGTGTGTGTACCCGTAATTACGGGAGCGTTGCTAGGCGACATCAGGGAATAGTCACTGTCCAGGGTGCTGAAAGAGTTAACTGATCGGCAGTAACTCTTTCAGCACCCGGGACAGTGACTACCACTGGAGCTAATAGTATTAAAAGTTAACTTACCCAGAACTCTTCTTCTTCTTCCTCCAGTCCGGCCTCCTGGGATGACGTTTAATCCCATGTGACCGGTGCAGCCAATCACAGGCTAATCACAGGCTGCAGCGGTCACATAGACTGCCACATCATCCAGGCAGGTCAGACTGGATGTCAAAAGAGGGACGCGTCACCAAAACAACAGCCGGGGTACGTGTGAACTTTTTTTTACTTTCAAACGCTGCGAAAACTCTGCCCGAAAGGGCTGCCCCTTCTCTCTATCCTGATAGAGAGAAGGGGCTGCCGATTAGTGCAGAGAAAACAGGTCCGTAAATACGGGTGGAATACTGGTGACACCGGACCCGTATTTACACCAGTATTTATGGGAGGAAAAAAATATGTTCGTGTGCATGGGGCCTTAGTGCATTCTGCTGCTTCCTGCATTCACTGACAGGCTAAGAAAGTTACACTTGATGCCTGTGGGCAGATAAGAAATTATTGGCTGTTCTTTTTATTTTATTGCTTAAAATCTGTTGTTCACCCTGTTTAGCAGGAGCAGAAACACTCAAATCCGCTATGTACTTCACATACTCCTTATATCTGTCTCTGTGCTCTTTATATTTCCCTGCAAATATCTTATTGTCTGCATTTTTTTTTTTAATATATAGAAAAAAATCGAGACCTATTATACCAGTTTTATATGGTGTAACAAGCACATACTGTGCCTTTGTACTTCATGAATTTTCACACTTTACTATTAGTAACTAACACTGCAAAAAAATGTTTGTACTAATGAAACACAGAATCTAACAAGGAAGAATAAGAAAAAGGATATATTAAATGTAAAATAAAATACAAAGTGAGCAACAAGTTTTACTGTGTAGTGTGAGAACAGGTTAAAAGGAGATATTACCATTCAATACATTTATGATATATCCATGGGATATACCATAAAGATCTAATAGATGCGGGTCCCAGCTCTGGCCCACTTGCTCGGATGTCTCCATAACTCCTGTAGGAATCAATGGAGAGAGCCACGCACATGCACGGCCACCACTCCATTGATTCCCTGCCTGGATGCAGTGGCCAACAAACCAGGAGGAACAGAGGTTTACTAACCTCAGAGCTGGGACCCGCATCTATCATAGCAACAGAGATTACAGGCTTTACAACCTTGCCAGGTTAATGAAAATCTATTTAATTTAAGCAGTCGTTTGGGACCTTCTTCCTATTTATATGTTAATTTCCATGCATACATTTAAATAATAGTAGCAAACAAAGAACGCTGAGGTGTCATTCACTTAGATTGTCCATCACACAATGTGTCGGGGGGACATGCACCCTCCCTCATGCTTAATGATGTGGGCACTCCCTGAGCTTTTGTAGTTCCACAGGTGCAGCGTCACCTGTGCATCATAGTTTTTACGCCAGAGCAATAACATTCTTAGTATGATCACTTTTAAATTAAGTGATTATAAAAACACATTAAAATTGTAAGATGCGATCATTTCTTTTTGAGAATAGTGTGTGTAATTTAGTAATCCAGAAAACCTCATTCCTTAGGAGATGCCTGTGATTTTTATTCTTATCCTCCAAAATTTGTCATTTTAGTTAATTTACACGATGAGGTCTTTCATACAAAGGTTGAGATACCATAGTTTTTCAAAATCTACATAGTTCTTTTTCTTTCTGTTCTACATATGTGAGAATACGTGATTTATGTTTATTTAAATGTGTTTTAATTGGTATAGAACTTTGACCTATGTAAGCTATTCCATACAGGCACTTTAGCAGCTAAATGAAGTTTTTACTGTCACATGTATAAAAAACCCTTATTTGATTTTTTTTCTTAGAAAGAGGATGATGTGCATTCTCTCCTTGGATGATCGAATTGCAATGTTGGCAACACAAGTACGCAAAGGTCCCTTTTCCTTTTAGTTGCCAAATATGTCCATCTATCCATTTTTCTGGATTTAACATCTCCTCTAATAAACATATTCTTATGTGAACAACCTATGTGCAAACACAGAGGCACTTATAAACAATGACCCAAACTTAGGGTTATGTCTTAGGATGTCCCAATATTTAGAAATAGTGCTTTTAATTAGTTCGGGCAGGTCTATGATATGTGGATGAAAACACTATTCAATCTTTTTTTTCTAACAAGGTAAAGCCAGCATTAACTTTCTTTTTTGCTGGTCCTCTTTTACTTTCATCAAAGATCTGTTTTTTTGGGGGTACCCTGTTTGGCAAATGTTCCTGCCATCTTTCTCATATGCATTTTATACTGTTCAGAAGTGCTAGATAATCTACACGCTCTTATAAATTGGCTACAAGGTAGGCTGCGAAAAACATAAGAAGCATGTAAGCGGTCATAATGTAACATAGTATTTTCATCCGTAGGATTTACAAATAATGTTGACACCTTCTTTTATTACAGAGACAACAAAATAATCTATTTAAATACAAGACATAGTCCAGTAGCTCACTTTCTGATCCAGGCCACAAAAATAATACATCATCTACGTATTGATACCATTTATTGGCCATTCGATAGACCCACGTATTTATTTTCAAAGGTATCCATAAAGATGCTGACTAAACTTGGAGCCACAGAGGATTCCATTGAAGTTCCCTGTAGCTGCACGTAATATCCAACATCCAATCTAAAATCATTTTTGGTCAGTACAAATTCCAACAAAGTGACTAAAAACATAATCATTTAATTGCTTAAATTCACATCTTCACATAGTCTGTCCTTTACAGATCTTATTTATTCATCTTGGGGAATATTTGTGTACAGACTTTTCACACCCAAAGTACACAAAAAATAATTCCTACTACTAACTGATCCTTGATCCTGTCCAAGAAGTTATAGGTGTCCTTTAGATATCTACCCAATTTAAGAAAAAGTGAGAAGAATTAACAGCTAACAGGTCCATTTTAGAAGAAAAAAACAGAGGAGATCCAGCGATTGAAATGTCGATAGGAAAAACTAAGTTTCCACTTTATTGAAGTACAAGATAGATGCTTGAAAAAAACACCAGGAGGAAAAGACAAGGTGGTGATATGCGGCAATAGATAGCCTACGCGTTTCAGGCACTGGCTGTGCCCTTAATCATGGCTAAGTCGAGTGAGCTCAAGCAAGCACACGGAGTGAATAAATACTAAATGAATGGGAGGTTGGACCTGAGACGAGACGGCGCTCGCAGGTGAGGTAATTAACTATCAGGAAATCGATCTCCCGTCGTCGGTAAGTTTCAAAAATGTAGAATAACTGTAATATAAACAGTAAAATAGTGCATATGATAAAAATAAGAATGGGAAGAGATTAAATAAAGCTGAAATTATTTGTATATAAGACTGTACATATGATGCGAAATTTCATAGAATTATTAGAGGATCGCGTCCCCGAGGCTTGCGGAGCATCACCCGACACATATTGATACACGGAAAACATGTGAAAAGAGAAAACCACAGAGAGAACACAAATACATACATGTTATATAAAGAAAAACAAACAACCGCATAAAGATATATGTGAATGTGAACACAGGGAATAGAAACATACATGTATATAGTGAGATAACGCTGCTAATTAGACTGACATACAATTAATGACTATAGAAAATGCCTTATATTTCACATAATGTATGTGTCCAGGAGGTAATACATCTTTGGTGATGAAAAAATGATAAATAATCTTAATACAACTGGACAATATATAAAGGCAAATAGATTGTAATAAAGTCATATAGATAAAAACATAGCAGCCAGGAAAGATCTTTATATACTTGAATAAACAATAACAAAATTTAAATGAGTACTGAGTGATAAATAAATAATGCTAGAATAATGTATGTAAGCTCCACTAATTTGCCTAAACGAATTTATTAAGATTACAACGGAAGGAGCTGAATCCCTATGTGAGGAACTATATATGAAAGATAAAAAACTTAAAAACGAAAAATCTTAGTGAAAGGATGTCAAACTGAACATATCACATATTGAGTAGATAAATGGGTCTAATATATTATAATACTCAGAACCATCCAAGCTGGGTAAGCGTGAGTTATAGAGCCCTAGTGGGTGTCCATATAGTATGTTTAATAAAACATTAATGTAATAGTTGAAAACATGGGAACCCACAAGGATGCCACAACGATATCGGACCACACGGAGATACCGCAGGTGGACACAAAGGCACCAACAAGAACGAGACAATAGCTACAGTACATATAGAGGCAACAGATATCCCCAATATCGCACCGTCGAGATATCGTAACATCTCCAGAACCACTAAACAGAGATACAGACAGATGTGAGTAACAGAAAGACACACATGCTAACCTGCACCTATATGGATACATTCGGAGAACCGAATGCAACGGACAAATGTAGCCTAGCATAAATATGTTGAGTTGTAAAATAGGGGCTGAAAAAAATATATATAGCAAGTAATTCGGAGATAGACAAAAGTGCCTAAATAATGTCAGTATGAAATAAAAGTTAGCATGATATAGTATGTCTAACAAAAAGCCAGGAAATCGCTATATTGTCCCAGTGTTGAAGAGATATTGAGCCTATGTGGCAGAAAAGACATTTGATTTATATGTATATAAATATGTCACGATGATAAATACCAACTAGTGGATGAAATCTATAACGAAAAAACAAATGCCACAATACTATTGAAAACGAATGGCCTTATTAAATGCTATATATGGTTGACACAAGAGCTGGCCATAAGATCAATATAATTGTGAGTGCCACAAAACAGATGGTCCCGGATGGAATAGAACCGGGGCAAATCTACATAGAAGCCCACAAAATAGGATAGAATAAAGGCCAGACTACAAACCTCATCTATAAATATAATGGAAATGATGAGAATACTATGCACCAAATGACACGGGAGGGGAAAGGAAGGGGAAGAGACAAATTGAAACAATGGATGGAACTGATCTGACAGGGAGGAAACTAATGTATTGGTATCAATAGTGAAACATTAAATCCTTGCGGAGATTGAGACCGCTTGGAAATCTGGTGTTCAAATGGTAGATCCAAAAGGCTTCACGTGTATGTAATCTGTGTTTGAGATCACCCCCCCCCCCTGATAGTTTTAATCATTTTTTCTATGCCGTAGATTTTGAGGGAGTTAATATTTCTATTGTGGCAGGTGATAAAATGTTTGCTGCCATTTGAGATGTTAACAATTGCTGGGTTTCTAATATAACTTAGATGTTCGAGGATTCTGATCTTTAGTTTCCTTGTGGTACACCCTACATATTTTAGCCTACACTGTGAGCATTCCACTATGTAGACCACGTGATCACTATTACAATTGATATGGGTTTTAATTGGAAAGTTGGTAGTGTCGTTGGAATTGGAGAAGGTTTTTGTGGTTTTACTAACCGTGCAAACCTTACAGGGATGAGACCCACATTTATAGTAACCTGTGTAGTGCAACCATGTTGGAGATTTGGCTTTTGATGGTAGACAAGAGGGGGAAAGGATGTTTCCCAGGGTGGGTGCCCGACGGGAGACTATTCGAAAGCCATTTGCTAGAATGGATTCAAGTTTGGCATCTTCAAACAGTACGGGGATATAACGCTGGACCATGGCACGAATTTCAGAAAACTGGTTGCTGTATTGCAATACAAGTGTTGGTTTAGATGTATTGCTTGTTGCAGGAGTATCTTTATTTGTCTTAACCCTGTTAAGAGAGAGTAGATCTTTCCTATCCTTCTGGTTCACTATTGCTTGGGCTCGATCTAGTGTCCATTTTTTGTAGCCTCTATTAGTTAGTTTGTTATATATTTTTCGCTGTTCTGATAGAAAACCCTGTTGGTTGGTGCAATTTCTTTTTGCCCTAGTTAGTTCTCCTACAGGAATTGACGTGATGGTGTGTCTAGGGTGGCTGCTGTTTTTTTTACTCATTATGGAAATGTATCCATAGGTTCACTATAACAGTTTTACTGCAAGTTATTGGTGGAACTATAATATACTTTCATATGCATTTATGTTATTGATCAGACACAAACCTTAAAAAACCTATGTGGTATAGGTAAACAATTTTTTTTATTATTTTTTTTAAGAAATGAAATTGTCCAATTTCACTGATATATTGTTTATTTTCTATTAAATATCTTTTTAACGATGTTATGTAATCCCAAGCCAAATGTAACAAAGCTTTTAAATAATGTGAAAATTACGATTTTATTTCTGAACCAGAGCATTTTCAATAATGAAATAGATTAGCAAATTGCTTTTACATTTTTTTTTAATAATAATGATGATAAATGTAGCTCTAAAGCAGAGCTACACACTAAAAAGAATTTAGAATTAAACAATGTTTCAGTGGCTAAATGAAAAATATATAGGCCCACATTTATCAAATTTATTTATTTTGTGCCTTTTTTGGCACATTTTACTTTAAAATTGTCTTTTATGTGCTATGCGACATATACATATTAACCATATGTGTCAGATTTTAGTGCCATTTGTGCTTTGCACGTTATGGTAGGGCATACGGAGCGGCCCTGACATGGTCACAACGCGGCTAACAACCGCGCCGGCACCAACTTCGGTGTGGCTGTCAAACAGCCTGTTAGTGGCCGCATGTTAACGCGGGTAAACCGTCCCTTTATCCGCAAAATCGTGCGGCCATGAATTAATACGCCCTTTATGGTCGCACGATTTTGCAAGTTACAACAACTTAACCCCTATTCATTCTCTATGGCAGCGCCAGAACAAGCCGAACACTGCACTCGGCTATCTCTGGCTCACCATAGAGAATGAATGGAGTGGCAGTGCGCATGCGCATGAAACCGGAATACCTCTTAACGAGGTATTTGACAGCTGCTCCTACATAGTGCCAGCGCGGTTGTTGGACGCGTTGTGACCGTGTCAGTGCCGCTCCGTGTGGCCGTACCCTAAGTTTGTAAAAGTGGAGAGAATGTGGTTATGGTTTACTGCTTGGCCAGGAATTAGACACATTTATGAAATGCTACTTTTATTTTTTTTTAAAAGTCGCAAATAAAGTCACAAATGAAAAAAAGTCACCCTGGCAAAAAAAAAAAAAGTGGAGGATTTTTAGCCAGTGTGAAAGTTAATGGCAGTGTTTTATGTTTTGCCAGATTTATCAAGGGAGCAGATGCAGTCAGAAATTTGTTGCAACATACAGTATGTCAATAAAGAAGTCTTGCTGTAACTTAGCTGTAAATGTAGCCACAGAAAAATGTGTGCTATAGTATTGTGGCTGATTTTCTCTATACGTCCACAAACTAATATAAGTAAAGACTTAGGTCTTCTTGCTTTTCAACCTTAAAGAGATTCACACCTGATTTATTATTCATTAATATGTTGTCATGATATAAGAAATAAAAAACATTTGTTATGTAAACCATAGTTTGTATTGTGTATTGTCCTCCAATTTTCTTAACTGGTTGCCGCTATATGATGAGTAATCTCGTCATGAATGGCAGGAAATTGTTGCATTAGGAAGAGCATACGTGTACTGCTTATAACGCAGGCACATCCGACGCTTGGCATTGTGTTTAGTGATGTAAGGCTTGCATGCAGCTGTTTGGCCATGGAAATCCATCCCATGAAACTCCCGCTGCACAGTTGCTATGGGTTCCTAAATGCTTCCACTTTGCAATAATACCACTCACAGTTGATCATGGAATATCTGGGAGGAAAGAAATTTCATGAACTGACTTGTTGCAAAGGTGGCATCCTAGTACAGTACCTTGCTGGAATTCAGTGAACTCTTTAGAAGGACCCATTATTTCACAAATGTTTGTTGTAAATGCAGACTGCATGACTAGGGGCTCGATTTTATACACCTGTGGCAATGGTACTAAATGTAACACCTGAATTCAATGGTTAAGAGGTGGGTCTCAATACTTTTATCCATGTAGTGTGTGTATGTTTGCATGTGTGCATATATATATATATATATATATATATATATATATATATATAAATTTTCCTCTAGTCTATACTACAGTGAAGGAAATAAGTATTTGATCCCTTGCTGATTTTGTAAGTTTGCCCACTGTCAAAGACATGAACAGTCTAGAATTTTTAGGCTAGGTTCATTTTACCAGTGAGAGATAGATTATATATAAAAAAAATAAAATATGAAAATCACATAGTCAAAATTATATATATTTATTTGCATTGTGCACAGAGAAATAAGTATTTGATCCCTTTGGCAAACAAGACTTAATACTTGGTGGCAAAACCCTTGTTGGCAAGCACAGCAGTCAGACGTTTTTTGTAGTTGATGATGAGGTTTGCACACATGTTAGATGGAATTTTGGCCCACTCCTCTTTGCAGATCATCTGTAAATCATTAAGATTTCGAGGCTGTCGCTTGGCAACTCGGATCTTCAGCTCCCTCCATAAGTTTTAGATGGGATTAAGGTCTGGAGACTGGCTAGGCCACTCCATGACCTTAATGTGCTTCTTTTTGAGCCACTCCTTTGTTGCCTTGGCTGTATGTTTCGAGTCATTGTCGTGCTGGAAGACCCAGCCACGAGCCATTTTTAATGTCCTGGTGGGGGGAAGGAGGTTGTCACTGAGGATTTGACGGTACATGGCTCCATCCATTCTCCCATTGATGCGTTGAAGTAGTCCTTTGCCCTTAGCAGAGAAACACCCCCAAAACATAATGTTTCCACCTCCATGCTTGACAGTGGGGACGGTGTTCTTTGGGTCATAGGCAGCATTTCTCTTCCTCCAAACACGCCGAGTTGAGTTAATGCCAAAGAGCTAAATTTTAGTCTCATCTGACCACAGCACCTTCTCCCAATCACTCTCAGAATCATCCAGATGTTCATTTGCAAACTTCAGACGGGCCTGTACATCTACCTTCTTGAGCAGGGGGACCTTGCGGGCACTGCAGGATTTTAATCCATTACGGCGTAATGTGTTACCAATGGTTTTCTTGGTGACTGTGGTCCCAGCTGCCTTGAGATCATTAACAAGTTCCCCCCGTGTAGTTTTCGGCTGAGCTCTCACCTTCCTCAGGATAAAGGATACCCCACGAGGTGAGATTTTTCATGGAGCCCCAGATCGATGTCGATTGACAGTCATTTTGTATGTCTTCCATTTTCTTACTATTGCACCAACAGTTGTCTCCTTCTCACCCAGCGTCTTACTTATGGTTTTGTAGCCCATTCCAGCCTTGTGCAGGTCTATGATCTTGTCCCTGACATCCTTAGAAAGCTCTTTGGTCTTGCCCATGTTGTAGAGGTTAGAGTCAGACTGATTAATTGAGTCTGTGGACAAGGAGTCTTTTATACAGGTGACCATGTAAGACAGCTGTCTTTAATGCAGGCACCAAGTTGATTTGGAGCGTGTAACTGGTCTGGAGGAGGCTGAACTCTTAAAGGAACAGTGTCATCACAAATAATTTTTTTATATGTTAAAGATGTTAGTGCTTTAATAAAAACGTTTATTTTCATTTGTGTGTTTGTGTTTTACTGTTTCTTATTTTTACACTTTTTCTTCCCTATGGGGGCTGCCATTTTTTGTTCCATTTCTGTGTGTGTCGATTAACGACACACACAGACATGGAACACGGCAGCCACAGTCCCATATGGACTGCGAACGGCTCCCGTCCCATTGACTGCCGTGTACGGCGTCTGTGTGGGAACTGCGCATGCGCCGCTCCCACACAGTCCTACTCGAAATTGGCACCGTCCGGCGCCATTTTCCTGTGGACCGGAAGTCGCGGCCGGACAGTAATATTACTACTTCCGGTCGCGGCTTCCGGACTTGTGCACATGGAACAGCGGCAGCAAAGGGAGCGGACGGGCCGGAGGGAGCCGCGGCGGCAGGAGCAGGTAAGAGATTTCAATGTATGTTAGTGTTTGTGTGTGTTTACTACTGTATGTAAACCTACTACACTGTGGGTTACCTCAAAAAATGGCGACACACAGTGTAGGAGGTTAAACCTTTCAAACCCCTCGTTTATCCCGGCACTAGCCAGGATAAAGGAGGGGGGATGCTGAGAGCTCACTAGAGCGAGGGCTTTTAACCCAATGTTGCAATGCTGCAATTTTGGGAACAGCTCCATCTAGTGACCAAAAATGGGTAGTATTATAAATTAGAAATAATTTATAATATTACATGGACTCGTGCAAAAAAATAAACAAAATTTGAACAATGTTTAATCACCCACACACTAAATGTTTAATTTTTTAAAAAAAAACATGTTTTTCGGGCAACACATTCCCTTTAATGGTTGGTAGGGGATCAAATACTTATTTCTCTGTGCACAATGCAAATAAATATATATAATTTTGACTATGTGATTTTCTTTTTTTCTTTTTATATAATCTATCTCTCACTGGTAAAATTAACCTAGCCTAAAAATTCTAGACTGTTCATGACTTTGACAGTGGGCAAACTTACAAAATCAGCAAGGGATCAAATACTTATTTCCTTTACTGTATATAAACACTAATATAAAAAAAATAGATTATACTATAATTGTGAGGTTTAGTAATAACTGTGATGAGATAGTTTTTTTCTTATAATAATAGAAATAAGAGAAACCCCTACATTTAGATCTATATACCAATTTACTGTAATAGAAGGTTACTTTATGAATCATTCATGACTAAACACAACTTTATTTAAAAGGTAAAAAAATGGTTTAAACATATTTTTCACAGTTGATTTAGTTGTGTGTATTTTGTAATTACTTTATTTTTGCTATAATGATCAACATGTTTCCATGCGCTGACTTCTTGGTGATCTTGGGTATTAGGCTTGTGCTTATACACAGCCACCAATCTGATCAGCAAGTAGTAGCAAAGTATAGACTTTATCTTCATCCTCTGCTGAAGCAGGATGTGGATTTCAGACTACCTCTGGCTCCGTGGGGGATAGTTAGATTGTACTGGTACTCAACACTGCTGTCTTCTCTTGTCTACAGGGGGCCCATCCAAAGTCCCCTCAGACTGCCACATCAGGCCCTGGCGCATAACGTCTGATAGCAGGGAGCGTTGGGACAATGTATGTGACACATCACACAACGACCTCGTGCTTTATGCACCAGGTTTGTGTGCCGGGCATGATGTGGTTGGGGATCCAGGAACACAATTGTAAAACCAATGCTGGCTTTCATTAGGCAATGCAGCTACACTGGCTCACTGATAATACATCTGCCAAGCAAGTAAGTCTGAGAAAAGTAAGCATGCTAGTAAATAAGCATTAGTGATAGGTAGTGATTTATAAGATACATTATGTACACCCACAACTGGGCATCTGCTTTACACTTTGATACGGAAGATCTTACAATCTTAAATAGCAAATCTGAATAACAAAAGAATGCAAATATGATAGTTCTCATACACACTTTTGAATATGATGCTACATTTAAATTAATATCACAATTATTTAAAATAAAAAATAAATAAAAATCAAGGTAGAATTGATAAAGTTTGTGTTAAAAGCAGAACCACCTTTTATTTCCTCATGCAGAGTTATAGCAGTTAGAATGTTTCTAAATGTTGCTAAATACAGTCATTTCCCCAAAATGTCTCTAAGTGAATTGTGGTTAAAAGTATTGACAATGTATATACTACGTAAGCAAGGAAAAGCTGAGAAAAATTATTGCTTTTAAATCTGTCGCTTCTGAGGTCTGGTAGATGCTAAAAGCACAAATGAACAATTTCTCTTTACTTTTCTTTCCTATGTTAAATAGGCCGTTTAGAGAAGTTATTTATTACTAAAAATTTGCCAATTTCATATTTCTTGGTTTTTTATTATACATAACTTTTTACTGAACCTACAAATATAAGCAAGTAAAATTACTTGATAAATACAGTTATTACATAATGATAATGCAGATAAAAATATTGTCATTTAATGATAAAATGAAAATCCGATTTTTGGAGTCATTAAATAATTATTTTGGAATAAATGATAAATAATCACTTGCAAAGTATTACACAGTATGTGAAAAATGACTATATAAATGCATGGACATTTAGTCTATAGTAAAGAATTCCCATATTTGTTGCCAGAAAAATGGTCAAACTTGATATGTGGGATTGGAACTTTTGGGCAATTTGTCATAGTTAAGATGGTAACTTTTTGACAGGGCTATTTGTCTCTTGCAATATTGAACATCTTACATAGCAAACCCCAAGTAGTATTTAACTGGGATGGGAGCAATCATTTTAGGAATGAAGTAAAGTATGTATTGTGCAGTATTTAGAAAACCTAATGTTATGTTCTTATATAAGTTAAATCTGCACACACATATTAAATATTTTGTGTTCCATAATAATGTATTCCTCTGACCCAGAAAAATGAAGAGCCCAGGAACATTGTTCTGTTATCCCTGAGCAGCACAGGAAAGGTTTTATGAAGCAGTTTTACCAAAACATTTCAGAGTATGAATAAAATAAAAAAAGAAAGTGACTCTGCAAGTACTATGATTTACTTGTACTGGTTTTGAGGTATTTCATGTATTATTTTTCCATTCATATTCATAGCTTTATTTTTAATTCTTCTCTTTGCCCTTAGAAACAGACAACAGTTTAATTTCGCTCCAATGTCGAACATGTGATCTTACCACTTCGCTCTAATTGTGTGATTGTCAGTTGAACTCCCACAATGTACTTAACCCCTTAAGGACACGGCCAATTTTGGCCTTGAGGACAGAACAATTTTTTTTATATTTCCCTCTTTGCATCCCGACGCTCATAACTCTTATTTTTTGTACGACGTAGCTATACTTTATGTAGGTACCATTTTTTGGTACAAATACATTATCGTTTAATTTCTATTAACTTTTATTTTGGCGAAAATGCAGAAAAAAGCAGTTCCGCAGCAGTTTTAATATTTATTTTTTTACACCATACACTGATCATCACAAATAATGTTATACATTTGTAGTACAGGTTGTTACGGTCGTGGCGATACCAAATATGTCTGTATTATTTCATGTTTTGGGACTTAAATGTAAAAGTTTATTTATGATAAAAAATGTGTGTTTCTGTATATTTTTTTTACTTTTTATTTATTTATTTATCATAAAAATTTTTTACATTCATTTAACTTTTTTTTTTAATCCCATAAAGGGATTTATCATTTTGATTTTTATTTTGTAACTGTAATGTACTGGCATAGATCTATATGCTAGTAGTACATTAGCATGTGTACTGATTGTGCAACAGGAAATATGTTCAAACAGCCCTGGGGTCCTTCAATGGACCCTGGGCTGTCTGGCCATACAAGTTATGGGCTTTGATCACGTCACAGTTATCTTCTGTGACGCGATCAATGTGCAGTCCCCTCTCCTTGAACGCCGCGATCAGCTTTTACCGCGGCATTCAAAGGGCTAAGGGCAGAGAGAGGATGTTTCTCTTCTCTCCGCTGTCAGAGCAGGACCGTGGCTGTGTATTACAGCCGTTGCCCCACTCTCGATCGCGCGCACAGATGGCTGTCACACAGGACGAGAATGCTCATCCTAATGCGCCAAGTACCCGCCACTCAGGACGAGCATTCTCGTCCTGTGTCGGCAACCAGTTAATAATAGTATACTTCACTGATATGGATAGTAGTATTCTAGTTTAACTCGCACTATAATATTGTAAAACTGAATTTCTGGTGAACTTTTTAAATAATAAAGTGTATTAAAACATAAACTTTATTGCTTGTAAATTCTTACAATATAATCCTCAACATTGATACGGATAGTTCAGAAAGGCGAGGATTTGTTTTAAATCTGCTGGACTGTGTGTGCCAGACAGTTTAATAACAGAGTAGATAGAACGGATAAATAGCCTGTCTGAACCCTAGATATTTAGTTCTGATCCTGGTGCACAGCCAAATCTGTCTACACCTAATTACAATCACAATCAAACATTCATTGCCTATCTATTTGATTCATTTAACGAGCGTTGACAGGGCAATGATCAGCCGATAAAGGATGTAACGATACATCTGCCGATTGTATTGTTAATTAAGCAAGAAATATTATCGTTGTCAGCACCACATCTCCCTGTGTATCGTTAGCTCGTCCCCATATATTACTGATTATTGCTCCTTTTGAAGGGAGCAAATGAGTGTTGATCAACAAGCTGCCTCCTTGATCGGCGCCTGTTTTCAAAGCCCATACCAGGCAGTATAAGAGGACCTTTGGACTATACACGTTTTATCTGTCCTATTCTTCAGGGGTCAGCAAGGCAGATCATTCATCTAATAGCCAGAGGCATAACAAAGCATTTGCGGCATCATGGCATTCATAACAGCCAAACACCATTGCTTGGAAAAGCTATGGTTCTTATAGGGGTAACTCATCCCTCTTTTGGCCTGCTATCATCGAATGGCCAGTGAACACATCAGAACGTTGTCACACTGCTTAATTTGCTAGGTTCAGTTCTGTGGGCATGGAAAGCTCTCAATGTTAGTATAGAAATGTAACGACACTGATATAAAATCACTGGCAAGTAATTCATTGTTTTGAATATCTAAAAGCTGAAATAATGGCTCTATTAGTACAGAACTCTTCTATATTGAACTTAAACTTATTATGTTCGATCTCCCTACTTAGCACTCATACTGACGTCCACATCTCTGACATGACTGATCTCTGAAATGCCAGTCCTTTAGAGGACTTCACCAAAATGATCGCAAATTGTTTTATTTTCTTACCACTTGAGGCTACTACTATAGGTTGAGTTCCCACAACAAAAATTGATTCTTTTAACAGATGTGCCCATTGCACGAGTGTTACTGTAAATTTGCACCGCATTGCACGGGTATCACCACAATCCCACAACACATAGCATGGGTATTGTCGCATCTTTAAATAAAATTATATATTTTTATTTTGATGAAAAAATACACTTGAATCTTTGAGTAATTTTGTTTGCACTTTAAAACTTTCAGAGGAAAATGTCAAATTTACTCATAGTTTGGCCATTTGGTTTTGCAATCTTGTTGTTCTTAAAAGTTTTTTTTTTTTAGGTTATTGTCATGCTATGACCATTCACCTTACTGGAACTGAAAACAATATAATTTATTAACCAACCTATTTTTTAACTATTTTCACAGGTTTCACTTGGACTTCTCCATGCACATGCAACTCATATACTGTGGCCTCCTAGCCGATGGCAAAAACTGAAGCCTCTGTTTCCTCAGAAGCGCACACCAATACTAAGTGACAAAGAATGACCTCAACTTTATATTCTTTTATATTATTTTATAAGTATTACATTAAAAGCTATAGTAAATTCACAAGATAATAGACATTGTTTTATTCATAAATTTGCAATATTTCAATCCAGACCTGTACTCACCTATGCTGTATTTTTTGGCTATTACCCACTCTTGGAGGCCTTATAAATAAATTTAATTTAGTTTGATTGGTTAACTTACCAAAAAGTTTTAGTTAAAATGTTATATTATTTAGTGATTTAGAAAAAACTATTATGTTATGAGCATGTTGAAGATAATATCTGTTAATTAACTGTTAATTCTTTTAAATAAAAAAAAGAAATAAATATCAAAAATGTTTGGTTTGATTGAATAAAAGGTTATTACTATATTACTATTTTTTGGATATATTTTTTACTCCAAACATATTGCAAACATGTGCAGATGAGTCAAGTCCCTAATGTAAATTATACTACTATTCATTAGGATTATTTAACTCACATTTATTTTACCAAGCAAAGCACATTTAGAGAGAGTGTTTCTTTTCATTATTGTTCTTATTGGGCATGTTAGAAAGTTGATCTATATGAACCTGAAAGTGAAATAATGGTAAATGGCTATATTTAAAGGGTAGCTGTCGTTTCATTTGATTTTTCAGGATAAGTTACCGTGTGTGTAGATGAGGAGGAGCACTATTTCTGATCGTTATATGACTTTGATTTTTAAATTTGGGCAGTTTTCCCCTTTGCATGCTATATCTGTAGTTTGTATTTCTCTCTGAGCCGGGGGGTGGAGACTAGCAGCCATGCACTACACACAGTATAAACAGGAGAATCTGATCCATAACCTTCTCTCTCACTCAGAAACAGCCCCAGGATCATGGAGGACATGTATAGAGAAGTACTGAACTGTACTGATGTGAAAACATTGCTTTGGTTGTGATAGAAAGTTCCTATGCCTGTCATTCTTCTCTTATCTACTGCACTTCCTGCTCACTCTTCCCCTCCTTTCTTCGATAGACACGTGCAATCTGATGCATGTGAGCTGCAGTCCGACGTGAGACAGATAGAGCTGAATTTTCAGAGTGAAAGTCAGTTTAACAGAGGGAGGGGGAGCAGGAAACAGCCAGATAAGAGCAGAATGCGGCTTGTTACTCTGATAAGATATATTACAACGTTAACATACTATTCATTTGTGCAAAGTACAAAGAACAATGATTGTACTCTTTGACCTCTCAGCATTTAGGGGGGGGGGTTTGGATTTAGTTTTTGTGGCTTTTCACATGTTAACCTGGATTAAAGGTAGAAACTACAGTTAGACGGTCTGGGAGTGACTTAATAAGGTGCTGCAAAGTTGTCTCAGCCATGCTAACTGCAGTGCCTCCCACATTTGCTGGATGGTGCATGGGGGAGGATCCATAGAGCGAACAGGACGATCGAGGTGGTCCCACAGATGCTCAATTTGATTCAAGTCTGGCAAATTAGGTGGCCGGGGAAGTAGTTGGAATTCTTGGTCATGCTCTTCCAACCACTGTCGGACATTTCTAACCATGTGACATGTCGCATTGTCTTGCTGGAACATTCCATCTGCCCCAGGGAAGACAAACAGCATGTATGAGTGGACGTGATCTGCAACGATGGATTCATACCCAAATCCGTTCAGAATGCCTTCTACATGGATGAGGGGGCCCAGAGAATGCCATGAAAAAAATCCCCAGACCATAACGCTGGCGCCACCTGCTTGTGTTCTTCCAGAAATGGTTGCAGGGTGTTTGTTCTCTGTTTTTGGCCTGACACGCCAACATCCATCCGTTTGATGAAGCAGAAAACATGACTCATCGGAGGAGGCAACCCTTTGCCAATCATCGGTGGTCCAATTCCGATACTGCCAAGCAAATTGGATTTTTTCTTTCCGATGCACCTTTGTTAGCATCGGAGCAGTGACCATCCGTCTGCTTCGAAGCCCTATACACAGTAGGGTTTGCTGAACTGATGTTTTAGACACACGTCTGGTAGCCCCCTGGTTGATTTTCACGGTGATCTACTCCACTGTACCGTGTCGTTCGGCCCCTCGCGCACCTTAGTAGAAGACGTTCACCTCTAGATGTAATATGGATCGCATGCCACTACCTTTTGTCATTTCATTGTGAGGTGTGATCCAGCACTACATGACAACAGCGGCCAATCCCTGTATGCTACTATGTCACTATGGATGAAACATCACTGCTGCAGTCAGCTATCATCAATAGCAAGATTACAACCAAGACAACAGAAAGTGCCTTGGTTACCAGTAGTGAGGCTCCATACACGTTTATAGGGGATAGCTCTTTTTTAAAGAATGCCACTCCAGTGATCAGTACCGCCCCCAAATCCCCAGAGATTAGCTGATAGCTCTATTGCCGACCATACAATGTAGTACAAATGTAGTATTACATGGAGTCCATTCAACTTAATTTGTGACTATGTAATATATGACCGGGTCAATGAGAAAAACTCTTACTTAACGGCTTGATGTCCATGGAAGGTCAGAGGCGTAAACGCCCGAAGATAGGGCATGTCCCTTCTTTCTCTGACGAGAACGGTTTTACCACTCGCTGGAAAAAAGCCGCCTCCACCTCCCATTGAAATCAATAGGAGGCATTTTTGGATGTTTTTTGATGAGTTTTGCGGCGCGGTTTCCGCGTCAAAAAACTCAGTGTGAACCCAGCCTAAAGCATACCTATGATTTTAGAACTTGAGACTGAGATCTGTCACTAGCATAATTTCTGCTTCTGCAAGAAAGAGAAATATAGAGTGAAATATATATATATAAATATCTCTATCTATCTATCTATATATATATATATATATATATATATATATGAGATATATATATATATATATATATATATATATATATATACACACACGTATATATATTTATACACCACTAACAGGTAAGTGATTAATATTGATTATCTTGTTACAATGGCACTTGCCGAGGGTTATGATATATTGTGCAGCAAGTTAACAAAATGAACAGTCAGTTTGGTTGAAGTATTGGAAGCAGAAAAAAAAGAGGGAAGCGTAAGGATCTGATCGAGTTAGACAAGGGACAAATTATTATGGCTAGAAGGTCAGAGAATCTCCAAAACAGCTGGTCTTGTGGGGTGTTCCCGGTAGGAGTTGGTTAGTACCTACCAAAAGTGGGCCAAGAAAGAAAACTAGGGAGCCGCAACAGTCATGATCACCCAAGGTTCATTCATGTGTGTGAGGAGTGAAAGCCGGCCTTTTTTAATCGATCCCACAGAAGAGCTCCTCCTTCACAAATTGCTGAAAAACAATGCTGGCTATGATAGAAAGGTGTTAGAACACACAGTGCTGCGTTTGGGGCTGCATTGATGTGGATTAGAGTGCCCATCCTGATCCCTGTCCCCAGCCGAAAGCGTCTACAATGGGCATATGAGACTGGATCATGGAGTAATAGTAGAAGATGGTGATGAATCACAATTTCTTTCACTTCATGTGAATGGCCGGGTGTGTGTGTGTATCGCATACCGGAGGCTGTGTAATGCTCAGACCAATGCTCTGCTAGGAAAACTTGGGTCCTGGTATTCATGTGAATGTTACACGTACCACCTACCTAAACATTGTTGCAGACCAAGTACGCCCCTTAACGGCAGTGGTATTTTCTAATGGAAGCGGCCTCTTCTGTGACCACAATTTATGTGAACACAATTGTTCTGGAATAGTTTGATGAACATGACAAAGTTCAAGGTGTTGACTTGGCCTCCAAATTCCCCAGATCTCAATCGATCATCTGTGGAATGTGCTGGAAAAACAAGTCTGATCCCAACTTATATATATATCGGTCGGACCCCCAGCGATCACACGTGTATCCCCTATCCCGTGGATAATGGATACATGTGTTTTGTGGGAGGGGGGCTTGGGGCTAGTTTTAACAAGATTGTCCCGCAAGTTTTTAGATCTGCGATAGGACATTAGAGGCGGGTTGTTCAGTTCACCAACATGGTTATAACTATTCTTAATGATAGGCCAATGTCTGTTTAATATTCTAGAGATACTGCCACTCAACGCATTATATGTGGATATAAATGGTATTCGTTTACCTTGAATGCGTTTAGACGTCTTCATCAATGTTTCCCTCTGAATATTTTTTATTTTCATTTTATGTTTATATAGTAAGCGTTTAGGGTACCCCCTTTGTTCAAAATTAGAAATCATGAGGTCTAAAGACTTATCTAAATCACTCGGATCATCCACTATCCGTTTTGCCCTCATCATCTGACTAAAAGGCAAAGACGTATCATGTTCTTAGGATGACAGCTCTCAAATTGTAAAAGGGTATTACGGTCTGTAGGGTTGGTGAACAACAGCCTAAAGGGAAACAAACCTTGTTAAAATCCCTAAGATCAGGCAATTTCCCATGCCACAGATGCATTAATTGCAATTTGATGCATAGGGGTAATACTTTTGAACATCCTGTAACGCACAAGACATATAAGATTAAACATCATGTAACCTGTGATTCAGACTGGGTTATTTATGTACTATGGTGTCCCTGCCACCTATTGTATGTGGGAGAAACCACATGTGATTTTAAAACGAGATTGTATAATCATCGATACTCAATAAGAAAAAAGAAATGTGATTTGCCTGTAGCAAAACATTTCACTGATTGTGGTCACACTGAGAAGGATCTCAAATTTATGATCCTGGACCATATTCCCTTATCGTGTAGGGACGGTGATCGACATAGGGCACTACACAAATGTGAACTTAAGTGGATCTTTTTATTGAACTCTTTGCGACCTAATGGTCTTAACGTTGAATTCAATGTGTCTAGGGTTGTTCTTTGACAGGGTTGTTCTTTGACAGGGCTATTTGTCTCTTGCAATAATGAACATCTTACATAGCAAACCCCAAGTAGTATTTAACTGGGATGGGAGCAATCATTTTAGGAATGAAGTAAAGTATGTATTGTGCAGTATTTAGAAAACGTAATGTTATGTTCTTATATAAGTTAAATCTGCACACACATATTAAATATTTTGTGTTCCATAATAATCTATTCCTCTGACCCAGAAAAATGAAGAGCCCAGGAACATTGTTCTGTTATCCCTGAGCAGCACAGGAAAGGTTTTATGAAGCAGTTTTACCAAAACATTTCAGAGTATGAATAAAATAAAAAAAGAAAGTGACTCTGCAAGTACTATGATTTACTTGTACTGGTATTTCATGTATTATTTTTCCATTCATATTCATAGCTTTATTTTTAATTCTTCTCTTTGCCCTTAGAAACAGACAACAGTTTAATTTCGCTCCAATGTCGAACATGTGATCTTACCACTTCGCTCTAATTGTGTGATTGTCAGTTGAACTCCCACAATGTACTTAACCCCTTAAGGACACGGCCAATTTTGGCCTTGAGGACAGAACAATTTTTTTATATTTCCTTCTTTGCATCCCAACGCTCATAACTCTTATTTTTTGTACGACGTAGCTATACTTTATGTAGGTACCATTTTTTTGGTACAAATACATTATCGTTTAATTTCTATTAACTTTTATTTTGGCGAAAATGCAGAAAAAAGCAGTTCCGCAGCAGTTTTAATATTTTTTTTTTTACACCATACACTGATCATCACAAATAATGTTATACATTTGTAGTACAGGTTGTTACGGTCGTGGCGATACCAAATATGTCTATATTATTTCATGTTTTGGGACTTAAATGTAAAAGTTTATTTATGATAAAAAAATGTGTGTTTCTGTATATTTTTTTTACTTTTTATTTATTTATTTATCATTAATTTTTTTTACATTCATTTAACTTTTTTTTTTAATCCCATAAAGGGATTTATCATTTTGATTTTTATTTTGTAACTGTAATGTACTGGCATAGATCTATATGCTAGTACATTAGCATGTGTACTGATTGTGCAACAGGAAATATGTTCAAACAGCCCTGAGGTCCTTCAATGGACCCTGGGCTGTCTGGCCATACAAGTTATGGGCTTTGATCACGTCACAGTTATCTTCTGTGACGCGATCAATGTGCAGTCCCCTCTCCTTGAACGCCGCGATCAGCTTTTACCGCGGCATTCAAAGGGCTAAGGGCAGAGAGAGGATGTTTCTCTTCTCTCCGCTGTCAGAGCAGGACCGTGGCTGTGTATTACAGCTGTTGCCCCGCTCTCGATCGCGCGCACAGATGGCTGTCACACAGGACGAGAATGCTCATCCTAATGCGCCAAGTACCCGCCACTCAGGACGAGCATTCTCGTCCTGTGTCGGCAACCAGTTAATAATAGTATACTTCACTGATATGGATAGTAGTATTCTAGTTTAACTCGCCCTATAATATTATAAAACTGAATTTCTGGTGAACTTTTTAAATAATAAAGTGTATTAAAACATAAACTTTATTGCTTGTAAATTCTTACAATATAATCCTCAACATTGATACGGATAGTTCAGAAAGGCGAGGATTTGTTTTAAATCTGCTGGACTGTGTGTGCCAGACAGTTTAATAACAGAGTAGATAGAACGGATAAATAGCCTGTCTGAACCCTAGATATTTAGTTCTGATCCTGGTGCACAGCCAAATCTGTCTACACCTAATTACAATCACAATCAAACATTCATTGCCTATCTATTTGATTCATTTAACGAGCGTTGACAGGGCAATGATCAGCCGATAAAGGATGTAACGATACATCTGCCGATTGTATTGTTAATTAAGCAAGAAATATTATCGTTGTCAGCACCACATCTCCCTGTGTATCGTTAGCTCGTCCCCATATATTACTGATTATTGCTCCTTTTGAAGGGAGCAAATGAGTGTTGATCAACAAGCTGCCTCCTTGATCGGCGCCTGTTTTCAAAGCCCATACCAGGCAGTATAAGAGGACCTTTGGACTATACACGTTTTATCTGTCCTATTCTTCAGGGGTCAGCAAGGCAGATCATTCATCTAATAGCCAGAGGCATAACAAAGCATTTGCGGCATCATGGCATTCATAACAGCCAAACACCATTGCTTGGAAAAGCTATGGTTCTTATAGGGGTAACTCATCCCTCTTTTGGCCTGCTATCATCGAATGGCCAGTGAACACATCAGAACGTTGTCACACTGCTTAATTTGCTAGGTTCAGTTCTGTGGGCATGGAAAGCTCTCAATGTTAGTATAGAAATGTAACGACACTGATATAAAATCACTGGCAAGTAATTCATTGTTTTGAATATCTAAAAGCTGAAATAATGGCTCTATTAGTACAGAACTCTTCTATATTGAACTTAAACTTATTATGTTCGATCTCCCTACTTAGCACTCATACTGACGTCCACATCTCTGACATGACTGATCTCTGAAATGCCAGTCCTTTAGAGGACTTCACCAAAATGATCGCAAATTGTTTTATTTTCTTACCACTTGAGGCTACTACTATAGGTTGAGTTCCCACAACAAAAATTGATTCTTTTAACAGATGTGCCCATTGCACGAGTGTTACTGTAAATTTGCACCGCATTGCACGGGTATCACCACAATCCCACAACACATAGCATGGGTATTGTCGCATCTTTAAATAAAATTATATATTTTTATTTTGATGAAAAAATACACTTGAATCTTTGAGTAATTTTGTTTGCACTTTAAAACTTTCAGAGGAAAATGTCAAATTTACTCATAGTTTGGCCATTTGGTTTTGCAATCTTGTTGTTCTTAAAAGTTTTTTTTTTTAGGTTATTGTCATGCTATGACCATTCACCTTACTGGAACTGAAAACAATATAATTTATTAACCAACCTATTTTTTAACTATTTTCACAGGTTTCACTTGGACTTCTCCATGCACATGCAACTCATATACTGTGGCCTCCTAGCCGATGGCAAAAACTGAAGCCTCTGTTTCCTCAGAAGCGCACACCAATACTAAGTGACAAAGAATGACCTCAACTTTATATTCTTTTATATTATTTTATAAGTATTACATTAAAAGCTATAGTAAATTCACAAGATAATAGACATTGTTTTATTCATAAATTTACAATATTTCAATCCAGACCTGTACTCACCTATGCTGTATTTTTTGGCTATTACCCACTCTTGGAGGCCTTATAAATAAATTTAATTTAGTTTGATTGGTTAACTTACCAAAAAGTTTTAGTTAAAATGTTATATTATTTGGTGATTTAGAAAAAACTATTATGTTATGAGCATGTTGAAGATAATATCTGTTAATTAACTGTTAATTCTTTTAAATAAAAAAAAGAAATAAATATCAAAAATGTTTGGTTTGATTGAATAAAAGGTTATTACTATATTACTATTTTTTGGATATATTTTTTACTCCAAACATATTGCAAACATGTGCAGATGAGTCAAGTCCCTAATGTAAATTATACTACTATTCATTAGGATTATTTAACTCACATTTATTTTACCAAGCAAAGCACATTTAGAGAGAGTGTTTCTTTTCATTATTGTTCTTATTGGGCATGTTAGAAAGTTGATCTATATGAACCTGAAAGTGAAATAATGGTAAATGGCTGTATTTAAAGGGTAGCTGTCGTTTCATTTGATTTTTCAGGATAAGTTACCGTGTGTGTAGATGAGGAGGAGCACTATTTCTGATCGTTATATGACTTTGATTTTTAAATTTGGGCAGTTTTCCCCTTTGCATGCTATATCTGTAGTTTGTATTTCTCTCTGAGCCGGGGGGTGGAGACTAGCAGCCATGCACTACACACAGTATAAACAGGAGAATCTGATCCATAACCTTCTCTCTCACTCAGAAACAGCCCCAGGATCATGGAGGACATGTATAGAGAAGTACTGAACTGTACTGATGTGAAAACATTGCTTTGGTTGTGATAGAAAGTTCCTATGCCTGTCATTCTTCTCTTATCTACTGCACTTCCTGCTCACTCTTCCCCTCCTTTCTCCATAGGCTTCGATAGACACGTGCAATCTGATGCATGTGAGCTGCAGTCCGACGTGGGACAGATAGAGCTGAATTTTCAGAGTGAAAGTCAGTTTAACAGAGGGAGGGGGAGCAGGAAACAGCCAGATAAGAGCAGAATGCGGCTTGTTACTCTGATAAGATATATTACAACGTTAACATACTATTCATTTGTGCAAAGTACAAAGAACAATGATTGTACTCTTTGACCTCTCAGCATTTAGGGGGGGGGGGTTGGATTTAGTTTTTGTGGCTTTTCACATGTTAACCTGGATTAAAGGTAGAAACTACAGTTAGACGGTCTGGGAGTGACTTAATAAGGTGCTGCAAAGTTGTCTCAGCCATGCTAACTGCAGTGCCTCCCACATTTGCTGGATGGTGCATGGGGGAGGATCCATAGAGCGAACAGGACGATCGAGGTGGTCCCACAGATGCTCAATTTGATTCAAGTCTGGCAAATTAGGTGGCCGGGGAAGTAGTTGGAATTCTTGGTCATGCTCTTCCAACCACTGTCGGACATTTCTAACCATGTGACATGTCGCATTGTCTTGCTGGAACATTCCATCTGCCCCAGGGAAGACAAACAGCATGTATGAGTGGACGTGATCTGCAACGATGGATTCATACCCAAATCCGTTCAGAATGCCTTCTACATGGATGAGGGGGCCCAGAGAATGCCATGAAAAAAATCCCCAGACCATAACGCTGGCGCCACCTGCTTGTGTTCTTCCAGAAATGGTTGCAGGGTGTTTGTTCTCTGTTTTTGGCCTGACACGCCAACATCCATCCGTTTGATGAAGCAGAAAACATGACTCATCGGAGGAGGCAACCCTTTGCCAATCATCGGTGGTCCAATTCCGATACTGCCAAGCAAATTGGATTTTTTCTTTCCGATGCACCTTTGTTAGCATCGGAGCAGTGACCATCCGTCTGCTTCGAAGCCCTATACAGAGTAGGGTTTGCTGAACTGATGTTTTAGACACACGTCTGGTAGCCCCCTGGTTGATTTTCACGGTGATCTACTCCACTGTACCGTGTCGTTCGGCCCCTCGCGCACCATAGTAGAAGACGTTCACATCTCACATCACTGGCACGTGGTGCTCCGTTGCTTTCACGTTGGTTATTCCCAACCAACGTGGATGAGTGTCCACCCACGATACACTTTCACTACATCAGCACGTGATCCGCTCACAAACTGCGCTTTTTGAGAAATACTGCCACCCTTGGCCCGAAAGCCAATAAAAATCCCTTTTTGCAACTCTGATAAATCGCCCCTTCAACCCATGGCAACAACGGACAATCTGTGTTCAGACAGTTTATCGCAAACTTATATACCCAATAAGCAAGCCCATGACACATCACTTCCTTTATGGGCTGCCAACATGCTGCCAACGTCGAAAGTGGTCGTCGAAAGGAGGTGGTCATAAT
Source organism: Rhinoderma darwinii (assembly GCF_050947455.1). Taxonomy (NCBI): domain Eukaryota; kingdom Metazoa; phylum Chordata; class Amphibia; order Anura; family Rhinodermatidae; genus Rhinoderma; species Rhinoderma darwinii. The sequence goes on along the minus strand of NC_134689.1, from coordinate 175,994,372 downwards.
AATGTGGCTCAACTGTGTATAATGACCAGCACATTGTTGTGTCCCTCATCATCTCTTCGGTATCTTAAAATGAATCAAACTCATCGGACTTGTATTCATTTTCATGATTTCAGGAATATTGACTTGTTCACTTCATAGCTTATCAAGTATACTGTTTGTAGGCACAAAACAAATGTACTGTTGTGGTGCATTAAGGGTTATTAGTTACCTTAATAAATATAAACTTAAGGTATGTTTTGTGAAAATGTTCCCTTTTTTTTTTTTACAAATACTTTTGCTAGATGGATATTATAAAAATACAGTGACACCTTAAAAACTCAAAATTTCTAGGGCAACATCTGTGCTGATTTTACAGATTTAATATTGCTAGCTCATTGAAAAGATAGAAAAGCTATTATAGTTGGCCTCTGAGTAAGTTTGCTTGACAGGTATAATTTAGCATAAAAATTCTAAAGCCTGAACCCATTTTTTATTGTCAGTGATCTACGAGTCACCACATACACAATACAATGCATGTATAGTAGTAAAAATTGTAAGTGAAAGGGAGAGTATAGTGTATAGCAGTTTTTTGTGTATTTATAGTAAAAGATGTAAAAAAAAAAATGTTTTTGGCATGTATTGTTTAGATCAATTATGGTATTCTCCTTATGGAGATAGCAAAATGCCCCCCTTGCAGATTATTAGCAAGGGTCTATGCACACTTAATTTGCAGTGTCCATTAGACAAATGTGCCGGGGAACGGCCCTACATATACGACAAATGTGTCCCCACTGTCCCATCCTATGCCAAACGATTGTCCTTTGAGAATAGAGCATTTGACACTGTATGCCACCACAGAGTTATGGGAAGATGCTGGGCATGCCAGAAGCCTCGACTCCTTGAACCTATAAAGCATTTTTTTAATTTATTTTTTAATATGTTATATTTATTCTAGGGCATAGCAATTTAAACAAGAAAAAACAGTTAAGGGCAGCGTGGTACTCTTTAACTCCCCTGGCTTTTGTGTACATCATATACATACTACGAAAAGAAAAAAAGAGAATAAACACATAATGACTATTATAGATCAGGCAATAAAGATTTATACAATAAAAGTAACAGAAGAAACATAGTAATTGCATTATGTAAAAAAAATAAAATGGTTATATAACAGTTATGTATTTATGCCCAAAAGGAAAGCTTAAAAATCACAAAAACCTGCAAAATAATATTCCTGAGGTATCGGGATCTATGATAAGCACTTCAAAATAATTATTATTATGTTCAATTAACTTATATGGGGGAGGAAAAGGATTCGGAAAAAAATAGACTTTTTATGCCTTCCAAAGACAAGAGGAGGTTTGGCATTCCCTGAGATCCGCTTGTACTTTTTGGCAGCCCAACTACTTTACATTAAGGAATGGAACAAGGATACATTTTTGCTGTGGGTTATGTCTAAGACCAAAGGTCAATACTCTAATTTCTTTGAAGTGTTAGAATCCGGCCAATTACTATCCGGTGTACTAGCAACTGTGCCAACAGCCCGTCATCTACATTACTGTTGGACTCTCATGGGTAAAATGCAGGGGCGTAGCTAAAGGCTCATGGGCCCCGATGCAAAATTTCTTATTGGGCCCCCCCCGCAAACTTCTCATGGCCGACGGTCCGCAGCTTTCAGCTGCATCGCTGGGTCTCCTAAGTGACCCAACAATGCAGCACTAACAGCCGGGGGCGTCACTAAGGACTTAAAATGTCAGGGGAAATAGCCCCAATACATATGTGTCCGCCCCAAAAAAATGTGTGTATAGGAGACGGCATAGCATATCTATAACACTACGACCCTATAAACTATGGATAGGATTAGATACATTGGCTCAGCAGACAGTATCACACATGATAGGATTAGATACAGTGGCTCAGCAGACTGTATCACACATGGTAGGATTAGATACAGTGGCTCAGCAGACAGTACCACACATGATAGGATTAGATACAGTGGCTCAGAAGGCAGTATCACACATGATAGGTTTAGATGCAGTGGCTCAGCAGACAGTATCACACATGATTGGATTAGATATAGGGCCCAGCAGACAGTATCACACATGATCGGATTAGATACAGTGGCTCAGAAGGCAGTATCACACATGATAGGATTACATACAGTGGCTCAGCAGACAGTATCACACATGATTGGATTAGATACAGTGGCTCAGCAGACAGTATCACACATGATTGGATCAGATATAGGGCCCAGCATACAGTATCACACATGATTGGATTAGATACAGTGGCTCAGCAGACAGTATCACACATGATTGGATCAGATATAGGGCCCAGCAGACAGTATCACACATGATTGGATTAGATACAGGGCTCAGCTCGCTGACATTGCGGCTCCAGCGCTGGACCCAGGAAAGGTAAGAATAATAATTTTGCTTCTTTATGTGTTACTGATTATTTTTGTGTGTTTGTGTTTTTTTTTACAGGTTCGGTTGTTGGACTTCGGATACGAGGACTTCAATGACGGAGTTTTTTCATTCTCAATAAAATGGTTAATGAGGGTTGTGTTTATTTTATTTCAATAAAATATTTTTTCTATGTGCTTGTATCTTTTTAAACTTTATTATCACTGCCTTAGTAATGGCCGCTGGCTGATTGACAACCTCCATTACTAAGGCGGGGCTTAGTGTTAGCCGGTGCAGAGGCCAACACTAACGACCATTATTACCCCGGTACCTACCGCCACCAGGGGTGCTGGGAAGAGCCGGGTACGAACCAGTACCCGTCCATCTGTAGTGACGGGCAGGCACCGGGGTGGCCGCAGGCTGGTAGTATTAGGCTGGGGAAGGCCAAAAACAGTGGCACCTACCACCCTGGTAATGCTGCCTGCTGCTGCTGTGTTGTATCCGGCTGGTTAGGAAAATTGGGGGGGACCCGACATCGTTCTTTCCAATTATTTTTTGTATTTTTATTTTTTAAATGACGTGGGGTCCCCCCCATTTTTCATAACCAGCCAGATACAATAAAGCAGCAGCAGCCTAGCATTACCAGGGTGGGAAGGGCCACTGTTTTTGGCCTTTCCCCTCCTGATAATACCAGCCTGCGGCCACCCTAGTGGCCGACCATCACTACAGATGGTCAGGTACTGGATGGTACCCGGCTCTTCCCAGCACCCCTGGTGGCGGTGGGTACCGAGGTAATAAAGTGGGTTAGTGTTAGCCTCTGCACCGGCTTACACTAAGCCCCGGCTTAGCAACGAACGCTGTCAATCAGACGGCGGCCATTACTAAGGCGGTAGTAATATAGTTTAAAAAAAAACACAGACATAGAAAAAATATTTTATTGAAATAAAAAAAAAAAAACACACAACCCTCATTAACCATTTTATTGATAATAAAAAAAAAGCCGTAATCGAAGTAGTCCTGGAATCCACCGTAGTCCAACGACCGTACCTGTAAGAAAACACACAAGAAAAACGATTAGTAACACATGTGTTAGGCTTAGATACAGGGCCCATGTGTGATACTGTCTGTGGGACCCTGTATCTAAGCCTACCACAAGGTAGGCTTAGATACAGGGTCCAGCAGACAGTAATCTTATACAGTATAAGATTACTGTGTGCTGGGGCCCTGTATCTAAACCTACAGTGTGGTAGGCTTATATACAGGGCCCATCAGACAGGATCACACATGGGCCATGTATCTAAGCCTACCATGTAATTGGCTTAGATACAGGGCCCAGCAGACAGGATCACGCATGGGCCATGTATCTAAGCCTACAATGTGATTGGCTTAGATACAGGGCCCAGCAGACAGGATCACACAATCTGTGATCCTGTCTCATGGGCCCCCTAAGCCTGCTACATCGTAGGCTTAGGGGTTGTGCAGTCCCTAAACATTGATGGCCTATCCACAGGATAGGCCATCAATAGCTGATGTGTCTCCCGGGACCCGAAAATCAGCTGTTTTGAAGGGGCCGCAGCACTCGTACGAGAGCTGCGGCCCCTTCATTTCACTACTCGCTCACACTGTGAATCGCCGACACCGATTCACAGTGTGACCGCAATGAAGTGACCGGAATGAAGGGGAGCAGCTCTCGTACGAGTGCTGCAGCCCCTTCAAAACAGCTGATTGGCGGGTCCCGGGAGTCGGTCCCCGCCAGTCAGGGCTAATCTTACCTTCCTCTTCGGCCGCGGCGGGAGTTCTGTCGTCTCGATGCTGTGCACGGCGCATAGCACTGTGACGTCATGCGCTGCGCACAGCGCTTGACGTCAGGACCTCCGCTGCGATCCGGAACCAGGAAGGTAAGTACTGTCTGTTACTATAGTAACAGGGGCCTGCGGCCCGAGTTACTATAGTAACTATTTATTGATGTGGTGCGGGGGGCTGTGGGCCCCCCTGGCTTCGGGGCCTGGTCGCAATTGTGACCGCTGCGACCCCTATAGCTACGCCAGTGGTAAAATGCTAGGAAGGAAAAGTTCAATAGAATTCTCGCCTTTATGGTATAATTCATGGTTAGAGCAGTTTAAGGATATCTCAGAGCTTCCTCTCCTAAAACAAAAAGGAATAAGGTGCATACTAGACGTATTGGAGGAGGGAAAAATTAAATCATGGGAGCAGCTTTCAGCAGTTTTTGATCTATCCTCAAAGGAAAGGTTCTCCCATGCTCAATTACAACACTCCCTTGATCACTTGGACAATAAATTTCTCCTTTATAAGGATGTTACGAATTGCTTCTATTCAAGATTTTTCACCCAAGAAGTAGGGGTCAAGGCCTTATCTAATATCTATAAAACATTGTTAGAGGTTAATTCAGATAAATTTCGATTTAGGAGTATTGAAAAATGGGAAAATGATCTGAAATGCATAGGGAAGTTTAAAATTGGATATTATATATAAAAACATTAGTAGAGCCTCATTAACCCGTTGGTGACCGCCAATACGCCTTTTCACGGCGGCCACTAATGGGCTTTATTCTGATGCATAGGCCTTTTCACGGCACTGCATCAGAATAAAATTGCGGTGCCGTGAAAAGAGATAGCTCCCTGCTCTCAGCTACCGGAGGTATTCAACGAATACCGGCGACCGCCGTTACAATTAACGCAGCAGTGGAAAATTAACATTTTTATCTCCTCTCACCATGAATGTTTGGTGAGAGGAGATAAAAAACTAACCTGAAGGGCCTCCGATGCCCGCGATCGTGCCCCCCTTCTCTTCTCCTCCCGCAGCTGCCGGGAAGAGAAAAAAAATGGCGCACACAATCTAATTAAGATTGCGGCGCCGTGCAGTGGGATAGCTCCCTGCCCTCAGCTACCAGAGGTAGCTGAGGGCTTGGAGCACAGTCTGGGGACCGTTGTTTGCGGTCCCCAAACCGGCGATCGCCGGTATTCAACGAATACCGGCGATCGCCGTTACAATTAGCGCAGGAGTGAAATCTAACTTTTTATCTCCTCTCACCATGAATGTTTGGTGAGAGGAGATAAAAAAAACACTTGTTAGGCCCCCGATCGTGCCCCCCCTCCCCCCTCCCCCAACCGCCGGGAAAATTTTAAAGAAAATGGCGCACGCATGCGCTGTCAGTGAAAGGCAGCTATTCTGCCTGTACATAGAAACTCATCAGGTACCGTTATAATTGGTCCCTGATCAGATGGTCACTGTGATATACCTATCACAGTGACCATAGTCCCATATTTTCAAAATACAGCACAAGATTTGTGCTCTTTCCCTCCCTCCTCTCACTGTAGTTGATCTGTGAGAGGAGAGAGAGAGATACTATACAAATCGTGTGCTGTATTATACTTTAAAATACACCACATACTTACTCGCTAGTGTTCCGATATTATCCGAATATTGTCCGTAATTACCCCAGATTACCCGTAATCACCCCAGATTACCGTAATCACCCCAGATTACCCGTAATTACCCCAGATTACCCGTAATTACCCCAGATTACCCGTAATTACCCCAGATTACCTGTAATTACCCCAGATTACCAGTAATCACCCCAGATTACACGTAATCACCCCCGTTTTTTTGTTTGTCTTCTAAAAAAAATAAAATAATTATTAGTGTGGTGAACATGAACCGCAGAAGCCGCAGAATGTTCTCTGCAGAGCAGGCATACGCCATGCTGTGCTCTAGCAGTTCCGGCAGTGATACGGACACTGCGTCAGAAGCAGAACTTGGCTCAGAAAGCGACACAAGTTCTGCTTCTGCCACTGGACCCCCCCAGCTCTATGGTGGTGGACGCAGCGGTCAGCGGTGAAGCGTCAGGAGACGGGCCTAGTACTGCAGTCCCTTCCGCAATTTGGGATCCTGCAATTGCTTTCTCCCCCAAAGTTTTGCTATTTACAGCGACTCCAGGCATCAACGCAGATGTCTCAAATTTTAGTCCCTATAATTTTTTTCATTTGTTTATAGGCGATCAGGTCCTGGAACTAATCGTCCAGCAGACGAATTTATACGCCAGGCAATTTGGCACCCAAAATCCCAGGTCTTGCTATGCCAGAGGATGGATCCCCACAACAGTTTCTGAAATATTTTTTTTTTGGGGAATTACCCTAAACATGGGCATAGTAAAAAAAACCTCTATTCGCTCCTATTGGGCTACCAGCGCTATTCATAGCACGCCTGTATTTGCAGCCGTTATGGCCCGAACGCGCTATGAGACTCTAATGCGTTTCATGCATTTTTCTGACAATACACAAATCCCCCCAAGAAGTGACCCAGCCTATGATCGCCTCAACAAACTGAGACCCCTAATCTCCCTCCTAAGTGACTAATTTTTCAATTTATACACCCCAGGCCAAAAACTAGCGGTAGATGAGTCCCTTATGTCCTTCAAGGGCCGTCTATCGTTTCGACAATACATCCCCTCCAAAAGAGCCCGATACGGAGTGAAACTCTATAAGGTGTGCGAGAGCACAACGGGCTACACCTGTGGCTTTTTCATTTATGAGGGCAGGGACCGCCACCTTAATCCCCCAGGATGCCCAGAGGATATTGGCATTAGTGGGAAAATTGTCTGGGAACTCATGGTGCCATTCCTACAAAAAGGGTACCATGTGTACACCGACAATTACTACACCAGTGTCCCCCTGTATAAGTCCCTCCATGCTGCGAATACAGGGGTCTGTGGGACGGTACGAAAAAATAGAGTCGGCTTCCCTCAACGACTGGTGTCCAGGCGACTAGTAAGGGGTGTGTCACTCTCATTTGCAAGTGACCAGTTGCTCGCTGTCAAATGGAGTGACAAAAAGGACGTGTACATGCTCTCCACCGTGCACGAGGACACCACAGTGGCAGTAAGAGAGAGGGGCGCTACCTCTGATAAGAGGAAACCGGTCTGCGTGGTGGACTATAACAAGTTCATGGGGGGAGTCGATCTATCTGACCAGGTCCTACAACCGTACCTGGTCAAGCGCAAAACTAGGGCCTGGTATAAAAAGGTAGCGATCTACCTTATCCAAATGGCCACTTACAACAGCTATGTGCTCTACAATACCCAGGGAACGCTCAGTTTCCTCCAGTATCAGGAGAAAATTATAGAGCACCTCCTGTTTGACTCCCCCGCACCTAGAGACTCCTTCGAGTCAGAGGATGTCAAAAGGCTCACTGAGCGCCACTTCCTTCACCCCGTCCCTGCCTCTGTGAACCAAAGATACCCCCAAAAGAGATGCCGGGTGTGCAGTAAACATGGAAGGAGGAGCGATTCCCGGTTTTACTGCCCCATGTGCCCTTCAAATCCAGGCCTGTGCAACTACCCCTGTTTTGAGACCTACCACACCGTTTCTAATTATTAATTTTATCTATAATTTAGGGAAAACCAAAAAGGGTGGGGAGGGGGGATTCTTTTTAGGGAGTCAATTTCATTTATGCATATTTTTTTGTTTCGTTTCTGGGCTTTCCAAGGGAGGGAGGGATTCTCACGGGGAGGTAGTAAAGTATTTATTTCAGACTGTAAAACTAAATTTCCCCTTTATGATTTTTTTATACAATTCTTGGACAATTAAATCCTGGACTTGATCACTCACAAATGAATACTGTTTATTGTGCAGGAGCCCACATCTGTCTATTCAGAACATGGACCCCACAAGTGTTCTTGAAATAAAAAATAAATGTGGGCATTGCATTTATTAGTAGATAAATCCAACACCTGCGGCCTGTGCCGCCCCTGAATTAGTGGAAGTCGTGCATTTTAGCAATGGTTACAAGAATAAATTGGGGATGTATTTCCTTTTTCTTATGACTATGTCCTGCCACATACGGCTGTTACATTCCTAATTCTGTACCGTGATACGGGCATGATATTTTTTTTTTTGGAGGATCTCTAATAATTGAGCTGTTCCTTATCAATACACCATGGGCTTTGTTACGGTTCTTATGGCAATACTGACATCATTTTGGGGATTAGTGATCCTTTACTGTTCCTATAGATGGTTTTGGACATTGCCCCTCTATATATTCTGTAGGTGATTGGTTGTTTTGTCCACATAGCGGTTCCTACTTTGCCGGGCAGGGGCCTGTTATGGTGTACCGCGTCACTTGGCACGTTCGTCCCTCATATAAGGATTGATGGAGCTAAAGAGACGTTGTACAACCAGTCACTGGAAAAAAAAAAAGCTTGTCTTGACAGCCCTACAGGTGTTCTTCTATCTAGTGAACAGACTCGAGTTTGCAACATAGTTGGATACATTTTCCTCCATTTGTTTGAAGATATTGCCCGTCACTCCAGTACAGTTTATTTTTTCCTCTCTGACTGATTTTATATTAGGACAGAATTCTGTCCACAATGACATCATAATGGCACCAACTGCTTCTTCAGCAAGACATAGTCATAAGTACAGGCAAATACGTCTATAGCAACATGTATCCGTTATGAATACACGGCTTCACTTCTCTTCTGTATGCCGCACAAATTTATTAATGTGGCATATTTCTAACAAAATAACCTTCTACCACGTCTCCTCTATTTCATGTGGAAACGTAATAAGAGTTTGAAGAAAACATTATATACCCATAGTGTCTGAAATGATACCCATTATTTCCTCCTTTAAAAAATGTTTGGTCCGCATGCCCACTACACCACTAGATGAATACCTTTAGGGTACCTCTAGTTTTCTAAATGGGGTCGTTTATGGGGAGTTTCTATCGTTCTGGTAGTTCAAAACCTCTCCAAATATACAGTGGGGCCTAAAACATTTTCAAGCAAAATAGGAGTCCTGAAAGCCTCCGGGTGCTCCCTTCCTTTCAAGCCCTGCTGTGTGTCCAGGCAATGCATTAGAGTCACAATGGGGGCATTTTTGAAAACAGAAGAAACAGGGTGATAGATTTTGGGGTGTGTTTCTTCATTCTTATGGTCGCTTTACACAGAAATCGGTCTTCAAAGTGATACTTTTATGGAAAAAGTGATTTTTTATTTTTTTTCACCTGCTATGCATTAAATTTAGCAAAAAACTGTGGGGTCAAAATACTCAGTACACCCCTAGATAAATACCTTAAGGGGTCTTGTTTTCTAAATGGGGTCGTTTATGGGGAGTTTCTATCGTTCTGGTAGTTCAAAACCTCTCCAAATATACAGTGGGGCCTAAAACATTTTCAAGCAAAATATGAGACCTGAAAGTCTCCGGGTGTTCCCTTCCTTTGGGGACCTGCCGTGTGTTCAGGCAATGCATTAGGGTCACAATGAGGGCATTTTTGAAAACAGGAGAAACAGGGTGATAGATTTTGGGGTGTGTTTCTTCATTCTCATGGTCGCTTTACAAAGAAATCGGTCTTCAAAGTGATACTTTTATGGAAAAAGTGATTTTTTATTTTTTTTCACCTGCTATGAATTAAATTTAGCATAAAACTGTGGGGTCAAAATACTCACTACACCCCTAGATAAATACCTTAAGGGGTATAGTTTTCTAAATGGGGTCGTTTATGGGGAGTTTCTATCGTTCCGGTAGTTCAAAACCTCTCCAAATATACAGTGGGGCCTAAAACATTTTCAAGCAAAATAGGAGTCCTGAAAGCCTCCGGGTGCTCCCTTTCTTTCGGGCCCTGCTGTGTGTCCAGGCAACACATTAGGGTCACAATGAGGGCATTTTTGAAAACAGGAGAAACAGGGTGATAGATTTTCGCGTGTGTTTCTTCATTCTTATGGTCGCTTTACACAGAAATCGGTCTTCAAAGTGATACTTTTATGAAAAAAGTGATTTTTTATTTTTTTTCACCTGCTATGCATTAAATTTAGCAAAAAACTGTGGGGTCAAAATACTCACTACACCCCTAGATAAATAACTTAAGGGGTCTAGTTTTCCAAATGGGGTAGTTTATGGGGAGTTTCTATCGTTCTGGTAGTTCAAAACCTCTCCAAATATACAGTGGGGCCTAAAACATTTTCAAGCAAAATAGGAGTACTGAAAGCCTCCGGGTGCTCCCTTCCTTTCAAGCCCTGCTGTGTGTCCAGGCAATGCATTAGAGTCACAATGGGGGCATTTTTGAAAACAGGAGAAACAGGGTGATAGATTTTGGGGTGTGTTTCTTCATTCTTATGGTCGCTTTACACAGAAATCGGTCTTCAAAGTGATACTTTTATGGAAAAAGTGATTTTTTATTTTTTTTCACCTGCTATGCATTAAATTTAGCAAAAAACTGTGGGGTCAAAATACTCACTACACCCCTAGATAAATACCTTAAGGGGTATAGTTTTCTAAATGGGGTCGTTTATGGGGAGTTTCTATCGTTCTGGTAGTTCAAAACCTCTCCAAATATACAGTGGGGCCTAAAACATTTTCAAGCAAAATAGGAGTCCTGAAAGCCTCCGGGTGCTCCCTTTCTTTCGGGCCCTGCTGTGTGTCCAGGCAACACATTAGGGTCACAATGAGGGCATTTTTGAAAACAGGAGAAACAGGGTGATAGATTTTGGCGTGTGTTTCTTCATTCTTATGGTCGCTTTACACAGAAATCGGTCTTCAAAGTGATACTTTTATGAAAAAAGTGATTTTTTTATTTTTTTTCACCTGCTATGCATCAAATTTAGAAAAAAACTGTGGGGTCAAAATACTCACTACACCCCTAGATAAATACCTTAAGGGGTCTAGTTTTCCAAATGGGGTAGTTTATGGGGAGTTTCTATCGTTCTGGTAGTTCAAAACCTCTCCAAATATACAGTGGGGTCTAAAACATTTTCAAGCAAAATATGAGACCTGAAAGTCTCCGGGTGCTCCCTTCCTTTCAAGCCCTGCTGTGTGTCCAGGCAATGCATTAGAGTCACAATGGGGCATTTTTGAAAACAGGAGAAACAGGGTGATAGATTTTGGGGTGTGTTTCTTCATTCTTATGGTCGCTTTACACAGAAATCGGTCTTCAAAGTGATACTTTTAAGGAAAAAGTGATTTTTTATTTTTTTTCACCTGCTATGCATTAAATTTAGCAAAAAACTGTGGGGTCAAAATACTCAGTACACCCCTAGATAAATACCTTAAGGGGTCTTGTTTTCTAAATGGGGTCGTTTATGGGGAGTTTCTATCGTTCCGGTAGTTCAAAACCTCTCCAAATATACAGTGGGGCCTAAAACATTTTCAAGCAAAATAGGAGTCCTGAAAGCCTCCGGGTGCTCCCTTTCTTTCGGGCCCTGCTGTGTGTCCAGGCAACACATTAGGGTCACAATGAGGGCATTTTTGAAAACAGGAGAAACAGGGTGATAGATTTTGGGGTGTGTTTCTTCATTCTCATGGTCGCTTTACAAAGAAATCGGTCTTCAAAGTGATACTTTTATGGAAAAAGTGATTTTTTATTTTTTTTCACCTGCTATGAATTAAATTTAGCAAAAAACTGTGGGGTCAAAATACTCACTACACCCCTAGATAAATACCTTAAGGGGTATAGTTTTCTAAATGGGGTCGTTTATGGGGAGTTTCTATCGTTCCGGTAGTTCAAAACCTCTCCAAATATACAGTGGGGCCTAAAACATTTTTAAGCAAAATATGAGACCTGAAAGTCTCCGGGTGTTCCCTTCCTTTGGGGACCTGCCGTGTGTCCAGGCAATGCATTAGGGTCACAATGTGGGCATTTTTGAAAACAGGAGAAACAGGGTGATAGATTTTGGGGTGTGTTTCTTCATTCTCATGGTCGCTTTACAAAGAAATCGGTCTTCAATGTGATACTTTTATGGAAAAAGTGATTTTTTATTTTTTTTCACCTGCTATGCATTAAATTTAGCAAAAACTGTGGGGTCAAAATACTCAGTACACCCCTAGATAAATACCTTAAGGGGTCTTGTTTTCTAAATGGGGTCGTTTATGGGGAGTTTCTATCGTTCCGGTAGTTCAAAACCTCTCCAAATATACAGTGGGGCCTAAAACATTTTCAAGCAAAATAGGAGTCCTGAAAGCCTCCGGGTGCTCCCTTTCTTTCGGGCCCTGCTGTGTGTCCAGGCAACACATTAGGGTCACAATGAGGGCATTTTTGAAAACAGGAGAAACAGGGTGATAGATTTTGGCGTGTGTTTCTTCATTCTTATGGTCGCTTTACACAGAAATCGGTCTTCAAAGTGATACTTTTATGAAAAAAGTGATTTTTTTATTTTTTTTCACCTGCTATGCATCAAATTTAGCAAAAAACTGTGGGGTCAAAATACTCAGTACACCCCTAGATAAATACCTTAAGGGGTCTTGTTTTCTAAATGGGGTCGTTTATGGGGAGTTTCTATCGTTCTGGTAGTTCAAAACCTCTCCAAATATACAGTGGGGCCTAAAACATTTTCAAGCAAAATATGAGACCTGAAAGTCTCCGGGTGTTCCCTTCCTTTGGGGACCTGCCGTGTGTCCAGGCAATGCATTAGGGTCACAATGTGGGAATTTTTGAAAACAGGAGAAACAGGGTGATAGATTTTGGGGTGTGTTTCTTCATTCTCATGGTCGCTTTACAAAGAAATCGGTCTTCAATGTGATACTTTTATGGAAAAAGTGATTTTTTATTTTTTTTCACCTGCTATGAATTAAATTTAGCAAAAAACTGTGGGGTCAAAATACTCACTACACCCCTAGATAAATACCTTAAGGGGTATAGTTTTCTAAATGGGGTCGTTTATGGGGAGTTTCTATCGTTCCGGTAGTTCAAAACCTCTCCAAATATACAGTGGGGCCTAAAACATTTTCAAGCAAAATATGAGTCCTGAAAGCCTCCGGGTGCTCCCTTCCTTTCAAGCCCTGCTGTGTGTCCAGGCAATGCATTAGAGTCACAATGGGGGCATTTTTGAAAACAGGAGAAACAGGGTGATAGATTTTTGGGTGTGTTTCTTTATTCTTATGGTCGCTTTACACAGAAATCGGTCTTCAAAGTGATACTTTTATGGAAAAAGTGATTTTTTATTTTTTTTCACCTGCTATGCATTAAATTTAGCAAAAAACTGTGGGGTCAAAATACTCACTACACCCCTAGATAAATACCTTAAGGGGTATCGTTTTCTAAATGGGGTCGTTTATGGGGAGTTTCTATCGTTCTGGTAGTTCAAAACCTCTCCAAATATACAGTGGGGCCTAAAACATTTTCAAGCAAAATATGAGTCCTGAAAGCCTCCGGGTGCTCCCTTCCTTTCAAGCCCTGCTGTGTGTCCAGGCAACACATTAGGGTCACAATGAGGGCATTTTTGAAAACAGGAGAAACAGGGTGATAGATTTTGGCGTGTGTTTCTTCATTCTTATGGTCGCTTTACACAGAAATCGGTCTTCAAATTGATACTTTTATGAAAAAAGTGATTTTTTTATTTTTTTTCACCTGCTATGCATCAAATTTAGCAAAAAACTGTGGGGTCAAAATACTCACTACACCCCTAGATAAATACCTTAAGGGGTATAGTTTTCTAAATGGGGTCGTTTATGGGGAGTTTCTATCGTTCTGGTAGTTCAAAACCTCTCCAAATATACAGTGGGGCCTAAAACATTTTCAAGCAAAATAGGAGTCCTGAAAGCCTCCGGGTGCTCCCTTTCTTTCGGGCCCTGCTGTGTGTCCAGGCAACACATTAGGGTCACAATGAGGGCATTTTTTAAAACAGGAGAAACAGGGTGATAGATTTTGGTGTGTGTTTCTTCATTCTTATGGTCGCTTTACACAGAAATCGGTCTTCAAAGTGATACTTTTATGGAAAAAGTGATTTTTTTATTTTTTTTCACCTGCTATGCATCAAATTTAGCAAAAAACTGTGGGGTCAAAATACTCACTACACCCCTAGATAAATGCCTTAAGGGGTCTAGTTTTCCAAATGGGGTAGTTTATGGGGAGTTTCTATCGTTCTGGTAGTTCAAAACCTCTCCAAATATACAGTGGGGCCTAAAACATTTTCAAGCAAAATATGAGTCCTGAAAGCCTCCGGGTGCTCCCTTCCTTTCAAGCCCTGCTGTGTGTCCAGGCAATGCATTAGAGTCACAATGGGGGCATTTTTGAAAACAGGAGAAACAGGGTGATAGATTTTGGGGTGTGTTTCTTTATTCTTATGGTCGCTTTACACAGAAATCGGTCTTCAAAGTGATACTTTTATGAAAAAAGTGATTTTGTTATTTTTTTTCACCTGCTATGCATCAAATTTAGCAAAAAACTGTGGGGTCAAAATACTCACTACACCCCTAGATAAATGCCTTAAGGGGTCTAGTTTTCCAAATGGGGTAGTTTATGGGGAGTTTCTATCGTTCTGGTAGTTCAAAACCTCTCCAAATATACAGTGGGGCCTAAAACATTTTCAAGCAAAATATGAGACCTGAAAGTCTCCGGGTGTTCCCTTCCTTTGGGGCCCTGCCGTGTGTCCAGGCAATGCATTAGGGTCACAATGTGGGCATTTTTGAAAACAGGAGAAACAGGGTGATAGATTTTGGGGTGTGTTTCTTCATTCTCATGGTCGCTTTACAAAGAAATCGGTCTTCAAAGTGATACTTTTATGAAAAAAGTGAGATTATATTTTTTTACGCCTGCTTTGCATGAATTCTTACAAAAAAACTGTGGGGTCAAAATACTTACAACACTCCTTAATAAATACCTTAAGGGGTGTAGTTTGCAAAATGGGGTCACTTGTGGGGGTTTCCACCATTCTGACACCTATGAGCCTCTGAAAACCTGGCTTGGTGCAGGAAAACCAAATGTACTTCAAAATGTATACAATTATTACTAAACTTGTAAGTCTTCTAAATTGCTAAAAAAAATAAAAATTTTTTTTCAAAAGTGCTGCCAAAATAGAGTAAAGAGATGGAAATATATATTTAATAAAAAAATTGTACTGTATGTATGTACATATGTGACATATTGCCGTTAAAAATAGGGAAAAAATGATAATTTTTACAAAATTTCTTCAATTTTTCTATTTTTTAATTAATTTCCGCAAATCGTATCAGTCTACTTTTACCACTAAAATAAAGTACAACATGTGACGAAAAAGCAATGTCAGAATTACTTGGATATTCAAAACTTTCGCTGAGTTATTCTCTGATAAAGTCACACATACCAGATTTAACAAATCTGGCTTGGTCATTAAGGCCCAAACACGCCCGGTCATTAAGGGGTTAAACAGGAATCACCAATTGAAAAAAGTGAGATTATATTTTTTTACGCCTGCTTTGCATGAATTCTTACAAAAAAACTGTGGGGTCAAAATACTTACAACACTCCTTAATAAATACCTTAAGGGGTGTAGTTTGCAAAATGGGGTCACTTGTGGGGGTTTCCACCATTCTGACACCTATGAGCCTCTGAAAACCTGGCTTGGTGCAGGAAAACCAAATGTACTTCAAAATGTATACAATTATTACTAAACTTGTAAGTCTTCTAAATTGCTAAAAAAAATAAAAATTTTTTTTCAAAAGTGCTGCCAAAATAGAGTAAAGAGATGGAAATATATATTTAATAAAAAAATTGTACTGTATGTATGTACATATGTGACATATTGCCGTTAAAAATAGGGAAAAATGATAATTTTTACAAAATTTCTTCAATTTTTCTATTTTTTAATTAATTTCCGCAAATCGTATCAGTCTACTTTTACCACTAAAATAAAGTACAACATGTGACGAAAAAGCAATGTCAGAATTACTTGGATATTCAAAACTTTCGCTGAGTTATTGTCTGATAAAGTCACACATACCAGATTTAACAAATCTGGCTTGGTCATTAAGGCCCAAACACGCCCGGTCATTAAGGGGTTAAACAGGAATCACCAATTGAAAAAAGTGAGATTATATTTTTTTATGCCTGCTTTGCATGAATTCTTACAAAAAAACTGTGGGGTCAAAATACTTACAACACTCCTTAATAAATACCTTAAGGGGTGTAGTTTGCAAAATGGGGTCACTTGTGGGGGTTTCCACCATTCTGACACCTATGAGCCTCTGAAAACCTGGCTTGGTGCAGGAAAACCAAATGTACTTCAAAATGTATACAATTATTACTAAACTTGTAAGTCTTCTAAATTGCTAAAAAAAATAAATTTTTTTTTTCAAAAGTGCTGCCAAAATAGAGTAAAGAGATGGAAATATATATTTAATTAAAAAAATTGTACTGTATGTATGTACATATGTGACATATTGCCGTTAAAAATAGGGAAAAATGATAATTTTTACAAAATTTCTTCAATTTTTCTATTTTTTAATTAATTTCCGCAAATCGTATCAGTCTACTTTTACCACTAAAATAAAGTACAACATGTGACGAAAAAGCAATGTCAGAATTACTTGGATATTCAAAACTTTCGCTGAGTTATTCTCTGATAAAGTCACACATACCAGATTTAACAAATCTGGCTTGGTCATTAAGGCCCAAACACGCCCGGTCATTAAGGGGTTAAACAGGAATCACCAATTGATACCATTTAATATAGTGCACAGACTTTATTACACTCCGGTGTTCCTGAATAGAATCTATAAAAAAAGTATTCTAACTGTCCCAGATGTGGGGTAGTGCAGGCCGACTATATGCACATCCTATCAATCTGTCCGGCAGTTGTAAAATATTGGGTAGCAATTTTTAAAGAAATTTCATACCGTCAGGAAGTGGATATTATTTTCTCGCCCCAATTAGTATTACTGGGAGATGATTCTGCTTTAAATGTACCTAGAAATAGGAAAAATGGTGTAATAAAGTTATTGTTTATCGCCAAACTTCAGATTGTTAGAAAATGGATCTCTAAAACTCCTCTGGCTGTGTTAAATTTTTCCATTACACATTTACTTCCATGCCCAACGCACCACTCCCCTTAAGGTTAGTGGGAGTGGCTATCATTATTTAAACACACCTGGGCACTTCCCTTCAGCAGCATTCTCTGACCTGGCTGCGTCCTGTTTGGAACGGGTTTTTACCCTCCTCCTAATTTGTGAGTATGGCCTTTTCTGTGGTTTTAATTATATTCTATGTCCCAATTTTTTTTGCATATCTTAGAGTTTAAAAGCCAATCGCTACTGTTGGATTATTCTTGGTCTATTGTTGGATTATTGCTGGATTACTCTTGAGGGAAAAAAAAACAATAGGATAGAGAGAATCTGTTTGTTACAAATACCAAGACAAATACTGTTGGACCTTCAGGAAAAAGAAACGTCTCTGAGACCTCGATCAGGTTGATCATGCTGGGAAAATATAATAAACAAAGCAAAAACTGTACTATGCTGAGTATGCTGCTGTAAAAAGTAAAACAGCGAAAATAACTAAGCAAAAGCAATTGATAATAGTAACAAACAATATTAACATTTTAGCATCTGCTGAGGCTGTGAATGCATGTGTATATGTACTCTCTATTTTTGTGCTCTATAAACTCTACACGCAGTATAGTCATCACCAGTCCTACCTTCCTACCTTTCTTACACCTTGTTTGACATATGCTAAAGCAAGCACTGTGCAATAAGAGAGTGAAGTATGATGTCCAGGAGACAAAGGGGCGCCCAATCGCGACCCTATCATTCATCTAATTGATCTTCATCTCATAGTCGCACTCAAGGTTTAGACAGGTATCTCTCAATGGGGAACCTTCCCATGGCTACTACCACTAATACCACTGTTGCCACCTTAGGAATGGAAGGATCAAGTTCCATGGCCCTAGCTTCACAACAGGACCCGCCGCGGTTACAAGGGCCTAGAAAGATGGACCTGCTAGAAATGAGCAATGCCCCAACAAGTGTTAAAACTCTGACAGCGGATGCCCTAGCCCCCATTTATATGACTTCCATACCTCAAGTGCAATGGGACCTGCACAAATGTATATATGGGTCCACAGGCAGTAGCTACTATTCGGTCACCACCGGTCCAGTTGACATATGGAGCTTCAAAAACTTAGAGAACTAATACAAGCATTGCCATCTAAGAGTGACTTAGTCTTAGTGGTTACTCGGCTTGAACAATCCCAACGGGAGGCACTATCTGAAATCAAGGGTCATGTGGACCAACTAGATAACAGAACCACTGCTGCTTAAAACACTTGTTACATTAAATGAACAGGTCTAGTTCTGGAAAGTGAAGTTGCTACCTCTCGTTTCCAGTTCCAAAACTTGTCTCTCAGTTTGATAATCAGGAGAATAGAGATCATAGGAACAATATACGATATGATCTGGAATTGGGGCCGCAAGAAGATCTTGTGCACTGGGTTACTACTATCTTCAATATTGTGACACGAAGACCATTAGATGCTACATTTATGATGGATAGAGTCCATCATGTTTCAAGGATGAATTCCTCTTACCATACCAACCCCGGGACGTACTTTGTTTGCATCATTTCTCAAACAAGGAATTGATCCTTAGAGAGGCTTGGAATCATGACCCAATCCAGTTGGAAGGCTCAACAGTGAAACTATTTCTAGACGTATCTACCCACACTCTTCATATGAGACGCATTCTCCAACCAGTGCTGGCTAAAATATGTGATTCTGGTGGAATTTATTGATGGGGCTAACCCTTGCACTTAATTGTTAAAAGAAATACTCTAACATTCTATCTTCACTGCTATGAGGAACTTGCAGATGTGTTTGACTTCTTGGGAGTGACCCCAGTCTATGTTCCGAATTGGCTGGTGGTTGATAGGTCATTAACCCTGCCACAACACCGACATAGACAAACTCGGCATCCTGCCTCTGAACTGCCACCTCGAGAACCGCTAACCTGAGATAAAGCTGAAAACTTGCCAACATAAGTCTAATGGATGACTTAGTCCCAATTATTCCATATAACAATCACTTGCGGTTGTTATTGGGGAGTGGGGGTGCTTTTGGTTTTTTATTTTCCCAACAGTTATCCAATATTTATTGGACTATATTACTGTTTTGAATGGGGAATGAAACGAGGTGATGGGGCATGTTCTCACTTTCTCCCCTCTCTACCCGATACATACAGTGAAGGAAATAAGTATTTTATCCCTTGCTGATTTTGTAAGTTTGCCCACTGTCAAGGACATGAACAGTCTAGAATTTTTAGGCTAGGTTAATTTTACCGGTGAGAGATAGATTATATTTAAAAAAAAACAGAAAATCACATTGTCAAAATTATATATATATTTATTTGCATTGTGCACAGAGAAATAAATATTTGATCCCTTTGGCAAACAAGACTTAATACTTGGTGGCAAAACCCTTGTTGGCAAGCACAGCAGTCAGATGTTTTTTGTAGTTGATGATGAGGTTTGCAAACATGTTAGATGGAATTTTGGCCCACTCCTCTTTGCAGATCATCTGTAAATCATTAAGATTTCGAAGCTGTCGCTTGGCAACTCGGATCTTCAGCTCCCTCCACAAGTTTTCGATGGGATTAAGGTCTGGAGACTAGCTAGGCCACTCCATGACCTTAATGTGCTTCTTTTTGAGCCACTCCTTTGTTGCCTTGGCTGTATGTTTCAGGTTATTGTCGTGCTGGAAGACCCAGCCAAGAGCCATTTTTAATGTCCTGGTGGAGTGAAGGAGGTTGTCACTCAGGATTTGACGGTACATGGCTCCATCCATTCTCCCATTGATGCGGTGAAGTAGTCCTGTGCCCTTAGCAGAGAAACACCCCCAAAACATAATGTTTCCACCTCCATGCTTGACAGTGGGGACGGTGTTCTTTGGGTCATAGGCAGCATTTCTCTTCCTCTAAACACGGCGAGTTGAGTTAATGCCAAAGAGCTCAATTTTAGTCTCATCTGACCACAGCACCTTCTCCCAATCACTCTCAGAATCATCCAGATGTTCATTTGCAAACTTCAGACGGGCCTGTTCATGTGCATTCTTGAGCAGGGGGACCTTGCGGGAACTGCAGGATTTTAATCCATTATGGCGTAATGTGTTACCAATGGTTTTCTTGGTGACTGTGGTCCCAGCTGCCTTGAGATCATTAACAAGGTCCCCCCGTGTAGTTTTCGGCTCAGCTCTTACCTTCCTCAGGATCAAGGATACCCCACGAGGTGAGATTTTGCATGGAGCCCCAGATCGATGTCGATTGACAGTCATTTTGTATGTCTTCCATTTTCTTACTATTGCACCAACAGTTGTCTCCTTCTCACCCAGCGTCTTACTTATGGTTTTGTAGCCCATTCCAGCCTTGTGCAGGTCTATGATCTTGTCCCTGACATCCTTAGAAAGCTCTTTGGTCTTGCCCATGTTGTAGAGGTTAGAGTCAGACTGATTAATTGAGTCTGTGGACAGGAGTCTTTTATACAGGTGACCATTTAAGACAACTGTCTTTAATGCAGGCACCAAGTTGATTTGGAGCGTGTAACTGGTCTGGAGGAGGCTGAACTCTTAATGGTTGGTAGGGGATCAAATACTTATTTCTCTGTGCAAATAAATATATATCATTTTGACTATGTGATTTTCTTTTTTTTTTTTTTTTTATATAATCTATCTCTCACTGGTAAAATTAACCTAGCCTAAAAATTCTAGACTGTTCATGTCTTTGAAAGTGGGCAAACTTACAAAATCAGCAAGGGATCAAATACTTATTTCCTTCACTGTATATACATAAGCAGACATCTGATGGGATTTTTTACCACCAGGTATCGGCTCTAGAAAACTCTATATGAGTAGAACCTTCCAGCTGAGTTCAATTTAGGTACTCAATGTCCTTCTTTAATACCATCAAAAGAGAATGTACAGTTAGGTTGTAATGATGGGGTAGGGAGACAGGTGAGCCCTAATCTACCCGCCACTCAGTCCCTGCCTACTTGCAACGACCCGCCCTAGGCGACGGGGTACAACTGGGCGACGGTCCCTACACTCAATAGGTGCAAGATAGACAAACAGACAAGGGTACAAAGACGCCGGGGAAAAGGAAGTTGCCCTCGGGAACACCGTGAGCAACAAGTGAGGTGAACGAGCCGAGTCAAACCAGGAGATGAGCGAGGTAAAAAACGCAGAGCAGAAGAGTGGTCAGTAAAGCCAAGGTCAATAACAAGCAGAGGGTCAGTAGTTCAAGAAGCTGCAGCAGGGCCAGGAAACCAGCAGAGAAGAATCACAAGCAAAGGAGGAACAGGAAAGGCAGGTATAAATAGACAGAGGGCGGGAGCTAGCTCCGTCTGGCCAGGCTGTGATAGGCTCTCCCACTCCTAAGCCTGCCATCCTGAGTGGTGGAAGATGGAGTCAGTCTCACAGACATAGAAGCAGGTGCAGACTGATTACCTATGGGCGTTGACACAGAAGCTGTGTCTGGCAGATCCTTTACATAGGTCCAGAATTATTTGGACAGTGACACAAGTTTTGGCATTTTAGCTGTTTACCAAAACATATTGAATATACAGTTATATAATCAATATGGGCTAAAAGTGCAAACTCTTAGCTTTAATTTGATGGTATTCACATCCTAATTTGAGGAAGGGTGTAGGAATTACAGCTCTTTAATATGTAGCTGCCTCTTTTTCAAGGGACCAAAGGTAATTGGACAATTATCTCAAAAGCTATTTAATAGGCTGCAAGGGCTATTCCCTCATTAATCCATCATCAATTAAGCAGGTAAAAAGTCTGGAGTTGATTTCAGGTGTGGCATTTGCATTGGAAGCTTTTGCTGTGAACCCACAACATAAGGTCAAAGGATCTCTCCATGCAAGTGAAACAGACCATCGTTAGGCTGATAAAAATGAGGATATTCATCACAGAGATAGGACAAATGTTAGAGGTGGCCAAATCAACAGTTTGGTACATTCTTGAAAAAAAGAGCGCACTGGGGATCTCTTGAACTCCAGAAGGCCTGGACGTCCACGGAAGACAAAAGTGGTGGATGATCTCAGAATCCTTTCCCTGGTGAAGAAAAAGCGCTTCACAACAT
Source organism: Rhinoderma darwinii (assembly GCF_050947455.1). NCBI lineage: Eukaryota > Metazoa > Chordata > Amphibia > Anura > Rhinodermatidae > Rhinoderma > Rhinoderma darwinii. The sequence continues at coordinate 175,972,153 of NC_134689.1, read as the reverse complement.
CTACCCAAGTGAAGAACACTCTCCTGGAAGTAGGTGTATCATTTTCTAAGTCTAACATAAGGAGAAGACTTCATGAGAGCAAATACAGAGGGTTCACCACTAGGTGCAAACCATTAATGACCCTCAAAAATAGAAAGATCAGATTAGACTTGGCCAAACAAATGCAAATAAGCCAGCCCAGTTCTGGAACAGCATTCTTTGGACAGATGAAACTAAGATCAACCTGTACCAGAATGAAGGGAGGAAGAAAGTATGGCGAAGGATTGGAACGGCTCATGATCCAAAGCACACCACATCCTCTGTAAAACATGGTGTGTTAATCCAACAGCGCTCTAAAATCAAACGTGAACACACTGAAACTATGACTATTTTACTTTCCCACATGCAAGAACTAGAAATGTCACATAAATCCTCTTTTGATGAGAAGCTGCAAATTAATCTCATGCAAACATGAGATGAGTCTACTTCTTACCGAAAAATTACTCTTACTAGATGTAGTTGTAATTTTTATGAATTTGGCAATAAGTATAGTATGTCTCTGGCTAGATCCATGGGAATACAACAGCCTTCCACTTATGTGCCTGCCGTTGTTACTAACTTCTCTTTTTGAGTTCATCTTCCCAGTGACATCGCAGCAACCTTTTGAGATTACTATGCCTCCCTATATATGATAGACGGTACTAACCCTAATACCTCTCAGCTAGATTTCAGAGACCGTGTCAGAGAATATATTGCGAGCTCTAATATTTTAACTTTAGCTGACTCTGATTTAAAGACCCTGGAGGCTCCAATTACAGAGGAAGAAATGAAAGATGAAATTAAAAATTTCCAAACTAGGGAAGCTCCAGGTCCAGATGGATTTTCTCTTGATTACTGCAAGACAATGCAGGATGTTACTGGACCTTTCTTCCTGCGTTTTTTTTAAAATGCTCTCTCTACTCCTAACCCCTCACTAAAGGGGGTTTTACACTGGCAGATTATCGTGCAGACGAGTGTCCATATAACACTCGTTGCTGATAATTGCCCTGTGTAAATAGGGGAATGATCAGCAGATAAACGAGCAAATGCTCGATAATCTGCTGGTTGTATCGTTTTAAAAAAGTAAAATATTGTCGTTGTCGGCAGCACATCTCCCTGTGTAAACAGGGAGACACGCTGCCGACATAATAATAATGGATGGGGACGAGCGATTGGAGTAATGATCGGAGTCCCTTACAGTGCTCCAGTTAAAGACCAATCTTGCTGCCTAATATGGATATTAAAATCTTTGCAAAAATTCTCGTAACCAGATTAATGCTGTTGATGAAACCTATTATCCACTCAGATCAGGCAGGCTTTATTCCAGCCCAGCATGATCCACAGCACAGTGTGATTGTGCAGTGAAAGAAGCTGGGCTGGAACAATGAGAAGTGCATGACACTGATTGGTCACTGATTGGTCAGCCTCATACACTTCTTTACAACACCCACTTGGTCAAAAGTAAAAACACGCCCAGTTGTCTATTGAGAAACTAAATCTAAAATTGCTCATAACTTGCTCAAAAATGATCATTTTTCAAAATAAAAACCACTGCTGTTATCTACATTACAGCGCCGATCAGACTATGTGGGAGATAGGGCACTTATAATCTGGTGACAGAGACTCTTTAAATTGTATTCGGAACTTTCCAATTTCAAAATCAACCTATCAAAGTCAGAAGCGATGGATATTACTTTGACACCTGAACTAACACCATCTCTCAAACAATCTTCTGATTTTCGGTGGAACACCTCCTCGTTGCAATATCTGAGAGTTAACATCACCTCAAATCCAGCTGACCTTTATCAGTCTAATTTTCTCCCCCTTATATGTACTATATGTGAGGACTGTATGAGGTGGACTAAGGGGAACTTTAGCTGGCTAGGGCGATGTACAACGTTTAAAATGAACTTACTACCTTATCTTGTTTACCTTATGCAAGCTTTTTAGAATTCCATCTTCTTTTTTTAAAATTATTGACTTTATTCAAATACAATTTATATGGGCGGGGAAAACCACAAGGATTAAGCGGACATAGTTGTGTCGACCAGAAAACAGCGGAGGCCTTGCTTTGCCAGATCTCAAGACATAATATTATGTTATTGAATGGTGTAGACATGGACCCTTTAAACCTTGGGTCCAAGCCGAATAGTGCTTTTCTCGTGTCTAATTGACTGCATGCCCATGGCTGGAACCTATCCATCTATCCTTCCTGCGCCTCCACCCAAATACCCAAATATAGGCCTGACTCTACAATGTTGGTCTCACCTGAAAATGCGCTCTTTTCTCCTTCCATGTATTTCTACTCAATATCCAATTTTGAGTCTCTCGTTTCTCCCCTGGAGTAGGCGATTCGATCTTCCGCTACTGTGTTACTGCTGGCAAATTTAGAGTAATTGATATGCAAATAGATAATCAATGGCCCTCCTCAGACGCCATGATCGGACTGTTGGGCTTCAGTTCATTGGGACCTTGGAGATCAATGCAACTGAGTCTCTTCCTCCACTGAACTCATATACACAAGATAATACTCCATTTCAGATGTGCTGTCTGGGGGCAGGCCTAATTGGGCATACATTGCCTCTGGTCTATGCTCTTCTCCAGAAACCTCCCGGACAAACACCTCCATCTTTTATGCTTCAATGGGAAGCTGATCTTAATATCTCATTTGCCTCTGGTCAGAGACAATGGATTTTTACTCTGACACATAAATCCTCCCTTAGTCCACGCTTCCAGGAAGACAGTTATAAACTAGTCTCTAGATTAAATAGGGTGCCATCACGCTCAACGCTTTTATCCCAAGTGTTGATCCAACATGTTCGAGATGTGGAAGTGATATTGACCATATGTAATTGACGAAGACAATAAAGAATTTCAGAAGTGACCTACAGTAGGTGTATTCTATTGAGTGGAATTATCTCCTAGTCATTTTACATAAATTTGGTTTTGGCCCAAAGTGTTATCATAATTATGCTTAGATCAGCATTCAGCAGATCCAAGAAGCCTTTTCCAGATCGAGCCACAAGACAGCCTGACTGATGGATTTCACAGTGAATGGCATTCTGCATCCTGATATGTATTGGAATACATGCAAACTGCAAAACCAAAAACCGTGGCTTCCCCGGTGATAACAGATTATTTCTGGGGGGATAGAAGCCAGACCCACAGCGATCAGCCACCTTCTCTTCATGAGACAACCTCTTTAATATAAATAATTATAAATAAATTAAGTGTGCTGGATTAATTGAAATCATGGTCCCCATAAAGAGAAAAAAAAGGAAATAAATATAAACTACTGAATAAAAGATTTACATATTAGCAACAAATACTCAATATAATTTTGAAGAACAAATAGACTTTTGGCTTACAGTTAAAATGCTCTTATACTGTATGCTATAATAAAGCAGCAATAGAACACAGGTAGCACAGAACACAAGGTCAGAATAATAAAAAGAGTTATTATGCAAGTTAGGTGTGCTTTTATTTTCCGAACACAAGACGGGCTGCAATGCTGGATTGGAATCTATTAGTTCTGGTCATTCATTTATATAGTTAAATGTATGCAGTTGCTCAAACTTCACATCAAACATCTGGATTGGATAGTATTGTACAGTACATCGCTAGCTTGAAAAATATTTAGGAATATCCCACAATAAAACATATTGCAAAATACTGGGCTCTGTAATGTCAGCGTTGTCTACCTCCGTTTCTGTTTTGTTTCTGGAGAACTTAGTCAAAAAAGCATGTAATGTGCTGTACTGAACTCATTCGAGAACCAAAAATGGAATATATGAATATATGTCTATAGAACCGAACAATAAGATGAAGGCATTACCAACATTTGTTATAATGTTTCTTTCTATTACGGACACTGGACTCTCTGAATTTACAGACTGTTTGCAACTCTGTGTTAAGTGGACCAACCAAAGAAATCAAACATAAAAGCCCACATCTGTTCATGAGACAACCTCTTTAATATAAATAATTCTAAATAAATTCAATGTGCTGAATTAATTGAAATTATGGTCCCCATCTAGAGAAAACTCCTGCCAGGTTTTGGCATAAACTGTAAAAAAAAAAAAAGTAATAAATGTGCAACAAATTTGTAAAAAAAAAAAATTATCTTAATATTTCCGATTATAAAAGTGGGTGTGGTCTTCAAGCAGATTTGTTTTTCTGCCTCTCATGCAGTGCAAAATGCATCAAACTTATTAAGAGATGTGCACCTTTTACAACATTTTGCGCAAATCATGACAACTATCTCCTTTACTAAGACTGGTGTAAGATGCGCCTGCCTTAGCAAACCTGGGCCATAAACTTTTTTTCTGGGCAATATAATGCTTTCAGCAATGGTTGTCTAGTAAATCCACAGTAATAAGGAGTATGTGTATTTTCATTTTATGAATTACAGTTATTAAGAAGGGCTTTGTACGCTTAATTGTTTGCTTGTCTCATCAAAGACAACCCTTTTAATATGAATGCCAAAGCCTGCCAGACATAACAGGGCTGGCACGAGTCTGCCAGAAGGAGAGCTGCTTCATGTTAGTTGCTTTCTGCTCTGGCTCAGTGAGAGGGTTCATTCTAGTATATCCATGCGCCCTAATAGGATATATAGACAGGTTTACAAAATCTATAAAAGCACTAACCTCTATAAGCTGTTGTAAAATACCTATAAGGAAATAAGATTAAAACAATTTCCACTCCTTCCTTCCACTACTTTTTTTCAGTAACCCACTCACAACACATTACATGGTTTATCCCCAAAATGCCTAGAATAACTAAGAGATAGACCAACATTAAAACAACCTGGCGCCTAAACAGGGCCTCCATGGACCTGACTTGTTGCTCCAGTCAACACCTTGAACTCCACAGTTGGAATTTATCAATGTTTCTATGCCAGTTTTCTGGCAAAGAAAAGTAAAAAATAGGCCCATAGGACTTTGGTCCTTTTTACGCCACCCTCTCAACTTTTGTGGAAAGGATCATGGCTTTGCAAAAGGGGGTGGAACCACATTGGCCTGACACATTTATTGTAAAGCACTAACATCTATAAGCTGTTGTAAAATAGCTATATGTGTATACACAGTACTTAGTTTAGTAAATTATTATTTATAATGGACAAGTGGTATAAATTATAGTGGAATTCTGCACTCCTAGCTGCGTAGATTTCACTCTGTGTGGCTTAGCAAGGTAGATGCTAAGGTTGGGCCTCCTACCTTACCCCCCCCCCCTCCCAATCCCCATTTGCCCCCTTGGACAATTAATAAAATAAATAAATAAAATAAATATACTCACCTCACCGCTCCTCTTCACCTCCCAGGTGCGCTTAGCATGATGCGGCTCATGCAACGCACTGATGCTGGGCAGCAGCAGGACATTGTTTGCGACGCAGCACTGATAACATTTAGTGCTCCGTCGCATATATGGCCCTCACTATGCTCGGCATCAACAAGCAAAGTAGAGGAATTGTAACAGCGAGGTGTTTTTATTCCAACATGAGATGTTTCGGCTGTAACCCAGCCTCTATCAAGCAAGTCAAGGGGTAGGATATATCACATACTTGTCAGGATGTACAGTATGCCACTATAATATGTTATTCAGAAATATTATAATCTAATATTCAGAAATTTTTCGAAGCCCATGATTATTTTAAAAGAATTCAATTGGTTTTAAGAGTTACAATGATATAATAGAACATCTTATTAAGTATTCTATATATTATTACATTATTGTGCAACTTGTTTCCTGTTTCACAGTTGCTATGGAGTCCAAATGAGTACTATTATGACTAGTTCTCTTAAAGCAATTATTAACAAACTTGTAGCAATTATTAAAGGGGTATTCCCATCACATTATGTTATGGCATATTACTAGCATATGCTACAGCCTTATAATCGGTGGGGGTCCGGTGTGTGGGACGCAAAGTAACTACCAGCCAACTGCTGTGCTGAGAACTACAACACAGATCTATTAGGGTATGTTCACACGCAGAGTCAAAAATGTCTCAAAATACGGAGCTGTTTTCAAGAGAAAACCGCTCCTGATTTTCAGACGTTTTTTGTGCCACTCGCGATTTTCACAGCGTTTTTTTACGGACGTTTTTGGAGCTTTTTTCAATAGAGTCTATTGAAAACGTCCCAAGAAGTGTCCTGCACTTCTTCTTCATGGCCGTTTTTTTACTCGTAAAAAAACGCAGCGAGAAACGATCTGTCGGAACAGAACGCCGTTTTCCCATTGAAATCAATGGGCAGATGAGGCGTACCGCTTCCAATTTTTCGGCCGTTAACAAAATACGTCTGAAAATACAGAGCTGATTTTCAGCTCCTGATTTTCAGATATTTTTTGGTCAACTCGCTGTGTTTTCGCTGCGTTTTCGCTGCGTTTTTTTACTGCCGTTTTTGGAGCTGTTTTCAATAGAGTCTATGAAAAAACGGCTCCAAAAACGTCCCAAGAAGTGTCTTGCACTTCTTTTGATGAGCCGTCATTTTATGCGCCATATTTTGACAGTGACGCGTAAAATAAAGGCTCGTGGGAACAGAACATCGTAAAACCCATTGCAAGCAATGGGCAGATGTTTGCAGGCACAATGGAGCCGTCTTTTCAGGCGTAATTCGAGGCGTAAAACGCCTGATTTACATCTGAAAATAGGCAGTGTGAACATACCCTTAAAGTGACAAATTGCTCCTTCCAAATAGTCGGTGTCCCAGGCTTAATCTAGAATACTTGGAATTGTGTTAGCAAATATAGATTTGCTAAGCACAAATGTATTCTTTGTCATCGCAAATGCATTTTTATGGAACAGTAATCCTAATTTACTTTGATGTTCAGCATTCGGTTAAATGTTAAACAACAAGAATTTGCATTATATCAAGGGTTTCTAAAGCTTCCAATGAAGTAAAATAGTAGTAGTAAAATAGTCAACCGATTGTATAGGTTTCCCATCTTTTTAGAGGCAAGGGCAGTGATAATCTTGAAAAATACTTGAATCGTGACAGATTGCATTTAAGTCAATGGGGCCCATCAGGATTTTCTTGCATCCATTTTATGTACTGTATCTGGTATAGCTGTGGTGCCTCTGTTATAATTGGAACCTATGATGCTAATGTGAACAATGAAGAGTAAGCCGAATGTTTAGTAAGGTGAGTTTAAATAAATTCTAATACATTATATAACATAAACTGTGCAAAGGAAACACTCAAAAATGCCACACAATACATGATGTTTTTCTCCTATCATCATGTAATTGTAGAGGACTTATATTTAATTGCTTTTATATTACTAACTTAATGTTTTAGTGTTTTTGCTTTGACAGAAATAATGTAGAATACAAGACTACGAATTACAAAAGGCAGCATAAAATAAGGTAATTCGCCTCTTCATGTTTTTGTTCTGCTTAGTTAAAGTTTCTCTTTGCAGAAAGTTCATTACATTTCTATTATCAGAATATGTGAATGAAAAGCACATCCGAGGTAGTGTTTATTGTTATATACTTGAAACTATCCTGACAACATAGGTCACACATACTTTGCCTGCTGCACTTGTCAAATAAAACACAAATGATTAACAGAACAGAAGCTGTAGGTGACCTAAACTGGTAATTCTCCAAGGCACAGGGGACCTTGAAAAGTAGATCAATTAACTACATAGACTGTGCTTTAGCTACATAAGCTCCTTCACATCAAACCATCACTTGTGTTTGATAACACTGCAAAAGGTCATGTCTTTTCTAAACAGATTGGTCGCTAAGAAAATAAAGAATAATACATTGGCAGGGATTCTAAAAGATGGTAAAATCTAAAATATACAAAGAATGGAAGCAAATGTATTCCACACTACAGATTCATCTCATGTGTTTTTTTGCTGTACCATATCATACAATAAAAACATATATGTGTTACCTTTACACTGATTTATCTTTTAAAATCTTTACTCACTGAAAAAAATGTTTTCAGAACTACCAGTATAAATGGATAACATACAGTACAAGATCGTATAAATCCAGACCATGAACAATGTTTAAAGATTGAAATTCCATATAATCTGTTAGTTATTGGTCTGCTAGAATAGCAACCATTGAAGCTGGGTGTCACGTAGCGGGTTAGTGGACCCACTAGGCCGCACCGCCGTAGCAGGGATGCAGCTGCCCAAACAACAGGAACCCCATAATACAAAGTCCCGCACAAGGGTACCTGGATAGTCCAGACAGTGGCCACAGCTCTGGCACAGATGGAGATGGGTGCAGCAGGTATCGCCAAACGTGGCGGATGTCAGAGGTGCCGCAGGTTGCGCCAGACGTGCCAAATTCCTCTGGACAAAGCAGAAGACACAGGACATGGCAGATGACACAGATGCCGCAGGTTGCGCAAGACGTGGCGAATTCCTCTGGACGTGGCAGATGACACAGGATGTGACACAACTCCGACACTAATAGGCACAAGAACAAGAACAGCACGGGATACAGAAACAGGTAACAGGGCACGGGTAACAACTGGAACGGGAAACACTAAGGGACCATTTGCAAGACAGACTGGGAAAACTAACAATGCTCAGGCAAGGATCAGAAGGGCTGGGGCCTTCGTATAGACCAGGAAATCATGGGCCGTTGATGATGATGATTTCCTGATGTGCGCGCAGGGACACAGCAGAACGAAGCGGAAGTGAGCGCTGGCGTCTCCTAGGAAGGAGATTGGCATCAGCGCTCACGGATCCATGGCTGCGGGCGTCGGGATGTGAGTAAACCCGATGGCCCATGGACGATACACTGGGTTTCAGAATAACATAGCATCAGAAACATCTCAAGCATATTATGGTTGAAAACAAGAGACAAGAACATTTAGGAGTTGGGGGGAGGAGCGGAGGTACAGAAAAAAAAGAGGGGTCACAAAGAGCTTTAGTGCATGGTATGTGAGATATGAGTGCCTATTATCCGCGTTTAGGAGATGTTCAGCTTTTGAAATGGTAGGAATCAGTCAACTCTATTAACAGATGGCATGGCTTTGTATTTCTTCTGAGGAAATCCAGGAACCCCAAATTTAAGTTCATGCTAGAAGAGGACAAAAGATCTCGGACCTGGATAGCAGGGGATTGGGATGTAATTAATTTTTGAGAGGATGTTAATGGAGTGCCATCTGTCAAAGATGGTTTTGATAAATATTTTTGGCAAGGGAGCTAAGAGTGAGGTGATATCTCATGCTTAACAAAGGCTGCACTGAGCAGCTGAAATGTTGCAGTTTACTGCACTGATGGGAGAATAAATCCACTTTTCTGATGACATCTGTTTGGAGTGATGCCTCTCTTTTCTACTTCTTGTTTGGACATTGTGGGATTTACAAGTCAGATCAATGGAGGTCGGCACCCATCTGGGGCCCTGGAGGCTTCTCGTGTTCTGTTGTGCTGCCCACACTCTCTTTCTATTAAATATTAGTTGCCTTAAAGGAATTAGTGAGTTATAGCTGTCTATAGCCATCCAATACTTCTGTTCTGGTTTGTGTAGCCAGTCCACCACTTGGTGAATGTGTATTCGTTTGTAGTAAAAAGGTAGATCAGACAGACCTCTACCACCCTTCTTACCTGGTCTAGTCAATATCTTATGTGCAATCCGTGGTTGAGAAGCCCGTCATAGTAATTTGGAGATCAGTTTACGTAGAGTGACAAAGCAGGATGACAGTACATGAATAGGAAATGTTTGGAAGAGATACATAATTTTAGTTTTGGATGACATTTTTATGGCCAATCCAAGATGAGAACGGTGTTTGTCAGGAGTCTAATGTTTGTGTTATTTGAAGAATCGGAATTCTTAACCCCTTAATGACCAGCCTATTTTAAACCTTAATGACCAAGCCATTTTTTACATTTTTCCATCGTCGCATTCCAAGAGCTATGACCTTTTTATTTTTGCATCGACATAGCTGTATAAGGTCTTTTTTTTTGCGGGACAAGTTGTATTTTTTAATAGCACCATTTTGGGGGACATATTATTTATTGATTAACTTTTATTAACTTTTTTTTGGGGGGGGGAATAGAAAAATCCCTGAAATGTTGCCACTCTTTTTCGCGTCTTAAATCTACGCCGTTTACCGTGTGATATAAATAACACAATAACTTTATTCAGCAGGTTGTTACAATTACAACGATACCAAATTTGTATCGTTTTTGTATGTTTTACTACTTTTACACAGTAAAAACGCTTTTTTTTCAAAATTATTTGTTTTTGTGTCTCCATATTTGAAGAGCCGTAACGTTTTTATTTTTTCGCCGATGCAGTTGTATGAGGGCTTTTTTTTTGCGGGAAGACTTGTAGTTTTTATTGGTAACATTTTGGAGTAGATCCGACTTTTTGATTACTTTTTATCACATTTTTTTAAAGTCAGGATTCACAGAAAACAGCAATTTTTCCATAGTTTTTTATTAAATTTTTTACGCCATTCACCGTGCGGGTTAAATAATGTTATAGATTTATAGTCGGTGTCGTTACGGACGCGGCGATACCAAATATGTGTAAGTATTTTACTTTATTTTGTTTTTTTAATAGTAAAGCATTTTGTAAGGGGAAAAGCTGGGTTTGACATTTTTTTTCAAATTTTTTTTTAAATTAACTTTATGAAACTTTTTTTTCACTTTTTTACTAGTCCCACTAGGGGACTTTAATATGCGATTCTCCGATCGCTATTATAATACACTGCAATACTTTTGTATTGCAGTGTATTACTGCCTGTCCGTTTAAAACGGACAGGCATCTGCTAGGTCATGCCTGCGGCATGATCTAGCAGGCATTTGCTACAGGCAGACCTGGGGGCCTTTATTAGACCCCCGGCTGCCATTGGAGACACAGACACTCGGCGATCGTGTCGGTCTATTGCGCACCGCATCTGAGGGGTTAAACATGTGAGATCGATACTAATATCGATCTCACACGGCAGAGCAGCAGCTGAGAGCAGGGAGATTTGACGCTCCCTGCTCTGTTTACTTTATCCTGATGCAGTGCCATAAAAAGGCATATGCATCAGAATAAGCCCGTTAGTGGCCGCCGTTCAGTGGCGTAACTACCGCTATAGCAGCCGTAGCGGCTGCTACTGGGCCCGTGGCATGAGTCCCCCACCATGGCTGGAGGCTCCGCTAGCTGCCGCTATGGCTGCTACAGCGGGACGCCACTGAACACTACGGCAGAGCAGGGAGGTATCTCCCCGCTCTGCCATTAAACAAAAGACATGTATCCCCTCTCCACAGGATATCCACAGGACAGGGTATACATGTGTGATCGCTGGCAGCGATAAGCAGAACGGGGGACCGAAAGCCCCTGAAGTTCTCCATCACAAACCTCGGACTTCCGGGGTCTGTGTCGGCAGCTCCGTAGAAATGAATGGAGCGCCGGTCGCGCTTGTGCACATGCGTGACCAGCGCTCCTTTCATTTTTCTTGAGCTGCGCAGACGTCGGAAGCCAGAGGTTAGTCATGGAGAACTTGGGGGACTTTCGGTCCCCCGTTCTCCCTATCAATGCCAGCTTTCACACATGTATCCCCTATCCTGTGGATAGGGGATACATGTCTTTTGTCTTTTCACACTGTAGGTCGCATTTTTTGGGGGGGTTGGGGACGCTGTATGGCGTTCCCTGCAGGGGAGGGGCTGTATAGCGTTCCCTACAGGGGGGCTGTATGGCGTGCCCTACAGGGGGGGCTGTATGGCGTTCCCTACAGGGGGGGCTGTATAGCGTTGCCTACAGGGGGGCTGTATGGCATTCCCTACAGGGGGGGGGCTGTATGGCATTCCCTACAAGGGGGGCTGTAAAGCGTTCCCTACAGGGGGGGCCTGTATGGCGTTCCCTACAGGGGGGGGCTGTATGGCGTTCCCTACAGGGGGGGCTGTATGGCGTTCCCTACAGGGGGGGCTGTATGGCGTTCCCTACAGGCGGTTGGCTGTATGGCGTTCCCTGCAGGGGGGGCTGTATAGCGTTCCCTACAGGGGGGGGCTGTATGGCATTCCCTACAGGAGGGGCTGTAAGGCGTTCCCTACAGGGGGGGCTGTATGCCATTCCCTACAGGGGGCTGTATGGCGTTCCCTACAGGGGGGGCTGTATAGCGTTGCCTACAGGGGGGCTGTATGGCATTCCCTACAGGGGGGGGGCTGTATGGCATTCCCTACAAGGGGGGCTGTAAAGCGTTCCCTACAGGGGGGGCCTGTATGGCGTTCCCTACAGGGGGGGGCTGTATGGCGTTCCCTACAGGGGGGGCTGTATGGCGTTCCCTACAGGGGGGGCTGTATGGCGTTCCCTACAGGCGGTTGGCTGTATGGCGTTCCCTGCAGGGGGGGCTGTATAGCGTTCCCTACTGGGGGGGGCTGTATGGCATTCCCTACAGGAGGGGCTGTAAGGCGTTCCCTACAGGGGGGGCTGTATGCCATTCCCTACAGGGGGCTGTATGGCGTTCCCTACAGACCCCCCCTGTAGATAACGCCATACAGTCCCCCCTGTAGATAACGCCATACTGTCCCCCTGTAGATAACGCCATACAGTCGCCCCTGTAGATAACGCAATACAGCCCCGTCTGTAGATAGCGCCATACAGTCCCCCCTGTAGATAACGCCATACAGTCCCCCTGTAGATAACGCCATACAGTCCCCCCTGTAGATAACGCCATACAGTCCCCCCTGTAGATAACGCCATACAGTCCCCCCTGTAGATAACATCATACAGTCCCCCCTGTAGATAACGCCATACAGTCCCCTTTGTAGATATCTACAGTGGGGGCTGTATGGCGCTATCTACAGAGGGGCTGTATGGCGTTATCTACAGAGGGGGCTGTATGGCGCTATCTACAGAGGGGGCTGTATGGCGCTATCTACAGAGGGGGCTGTATGGCGCTATCTACAGAGGGGGCTGTATGGCGCTATCTACAGGGGGGCTGTAAAAAAGGCACTATCTACAAGGGGGGGTTGTGTGACACCCAGGGGAGGGGGGCCCCAGTCAAAAGTTTGCTATAGGGCCCAGTCTTTCCTAGTTACGCCCCTGCCGCCGTTAAAAGGCGTATTGGCCGTCACTAACGGGTTAAGTATGTAAGCACATTTTTGAACCAATCAAAACAGGATGTGCTATTAAGGATATCTATTGTTGCATTTGGAAGAGTAATATAAAGGATTTGTGGCTTGGACATATTTACATTAAAACCAGATATGAATACGAATGATTCAAAGAAAGAATGTGCATGAGGTAAGGCCAAATGTAGATTAGAAATGACTATGAATAAATCAGCAGTGAACGCTGCTCTTTTATGTTTCCTTCCCCTACTGCAGTTTTAATCCAGTCAGATATTTTTTAAAAGAGTCTCCATATTGAGTACAAACAAAAGGGGTGAAAGAGGTCATCTGTCTCAGCCCATTGCCAATAGTAAACGGAGAGGAAGAAATACTGTTAACTGCTATTTTTGCTGTGGGGAAGAGATACATATAGAACATAGCATCTAGAAACTTATTGGGAAAATGTAATTCTTTGAGGGCCGCCCACATGTAGGACCAACTAACTCTGTAAATAATCTTCTTGGCAACTTTGCAGAGAAGGACAGTGGGGGTTGAGGACATGTTAAAATATTGTATTAATCGAAGTATTCTATATGTATTGTCTTTCTCCTCTCTCTTTGGGACGAAACCAACCTGATTTGGATCTATAAGAGCAGGTAAGAGTGTCTTTAACCTACTAGCAAGTAACTTTGCATAAAGCTTCAAAGGGATACTCCGGTTACAACAAGTTACCCCCTATCCGTAGGGTCAGGGGTAACTTGGTGAACGGTGGGTGTCTGACAGCTTTACGAGAACGGGGATCCCGAAGTTGCCTGAACCCCAAATTTGAACCGAGCGGCAGGTCGCTCATGCGCACTGCCGCTCTATTCATTTTCTATGGCAGCGCCGGAAAAAGCCGAACACTGCATTTGGCTATCTTCGGCGCTCCCATAGAGAATGAATGGAGCGGCAGTGCACATGAGTAACCTGCCGCTCGGTTCAAACTTGGGGTTCAGGCAACTTTGGTAACCAGAATACCCCTATAAATACAAGGTCAAAAATGAAATGGGTCTGTAATTCCCACTGAGAGAGAGGTCTTTAACCTCTTTATAGATAATAGAGATATGGGCACTCAAGGTTATTTGCAGAAAAGGAGTACCTTTTAGTGCTGCATTATACACCATTGTTAGATAGGGAAGATTTTTTTTTTGTAACGTGATATAATAAAAGGGTGGTAGGCCATCAGGGCCTGGGCATTTGTTTTTAGGGGAATTTCGTAGAACCTAAAGTATTTCTGTTTCTGAAAATAGTTGACATAAGGAATCCGCTTGAAATTTAGAAAATTGTGGGATACCTAGGGAGCTCAAGGGTATGTTCACACGATAGCAGGCATTTACGGCTGAAATGACAGCCTGTTTTCAGAAGAAAACAGCTGCGTCGTTTCAGCCGTAAATGCTCCTCCTCGTAATATACGAGGCGTCTGTGACGCTCGTATATCTTGAGCTGCTCTTCATTGAGTTCAATGAAGAACGGCTCAAATTACGTTGCAAAGAAGTGCCCTGCACTACTTTGCCGAGGCAGTCAATTTACGCGTCGTCGTTTGACAGCTGTCAAATGACGACGCGTAAATTACAGGTCGTCTGCACAATACGTCGGCAAACCCATTCAAATGAATGGGCAGATGTTTGCCGACGTATTGTAGCCCTATTTTCAGACGTAAAACGAGGCATAATACGCCTCGTTTACGTCTGAAAATAGGTCGTGTGAACCCAGCCCAAAAATAAATCGGTATGTTTTCTTTTGTTTTCAGTTGTTTCTACGGAGTCAGAGCTGTCTAGGTTATATAGGTCAGTGTAAAATGACGAAATTCCTCAGAGATTGAATTCATATCTTTGAATCACTGCCCATTTTCTGACCATATAAATGGGGTAAAAGCTTTAGTCTTTTTATGCTCAACCTTTGAGATCACAAATTTTCGTAGGCTTGTCTCCATGGGCATAATGTTTAAATTTAAAAGAGAGGTAAATTTTTGCAGATTGCAGGTTCAAGTTGTTGTGTATGTATCTGCTAACGATTGCTTTCAAAGACACTTGTGTTCTGAAATTTTTTCAAGCAGCCCTTTTAATCTTACTTCTCTTTTGTTTTAAAGAGGCTCTGTCACCACAATATAAGTGTCCTATCTCCTATGTAAGGAGATGGGCGCTGTAATGTAGGTGACAGGAGTGCTTTTTATTTAGAAGAACAATCTATTTTAAACCAATTTATGAGCGATTTTTAGCTTTATGCTAATGAGTTTCTTAATGCCCAAGTGGGCGTGTTTTACTTTAGACCATTGGGCGTTGTACAGAGGAGTGTATGACGCTGACCAATCAGCGTCATGCACTTCTCTCCATTCATGTAATGGCAGGAAGGAGGTGAAGGGAAAGTGAGCCCTAATCTACCCACCGCCCTGTCCCTGCCTACTTGCAACGACCCGCCCTAGGCGACGGGGTACAACTGGGCGGCGGTCCCTACGCTGTCTAAGTGCACGGGAGAACAAACAGGGAACACGCAAGGGAAGGGGCAGTAGCCACGGAACGCCGCGAGGAAACGGAGCGGTGAATGAGTAGTCAGGACCAGGATGAAGTGGAGTATACCAAAGTGAGCACGGAGAAGGAAGCAAGCCAGGGGCAAAGCAAAGCAGGTTAAGCGGAACTGCAGCAAGGCAGAAGCACGGCAGGAGCAGGCTGGAGCAAGCAGCAGTGAGGCCAGTAATCCAGAAGAATTACAAGCACTGAGGAAGAGAACACGGCAGGTAATAAAGGACAGGGGGCGGAGCTAACTCCGACTGACCAGGCCGCGATAGGCTCTCCCACTCCTGAGCCTGCCACCCTGGTTGGTGGGAGATGGTGTCAGTCGAACAGGTCTGGCCTCAGGTGTGGATTGATTAATCCCAGGAGTATACCTAGACGTAGTACCTGGCAGATCCCTAACAGTACTCCCCCTTTTATGAGGGGCCACCGGACCCTTACTAAGAGGACCCGGTTTAGTAGGGAAGAGAAGGTGGAACCTCCTGATCAATACCCCAGCGTGAACATCACGGGCAGGTACCCAAGTCCTCTCCTCCGGCCCGTATCCTCTCCAATGGACCAGGTACTGGAGGGAGCCCTGGACCATCCTACTGTCCATAATCTTGGCCACCTCGAATTCCACCCCCTCAGGGATGAGAACGGGAACAGGAGGTTTCCTCAAGGGGCACCAGGACGGGGAGCAGCGTTTAAGGAGGGAGGCATGGAAGACGTCATGTATGCGAAAGGATGGGGGCAGCTCCAGACGGAAGGATACAGGGTTGAGGACTTCAATGATCTTATAAGGTCCAATAAATCGGGGAGCAAACTTCCTGGACGGGACCTTAAGGCGCAAGTTCCTGGACGACAACCAGACCAAATCCCCGATGACAAACCGGGGGTTAGCAGAACGTCTACTATCCGCCTGAATCTTTTGTGCGCTCTGGGACGCCTCTAGGTTCTTCTGAACCTGGGCCCAGACAGTGCACAGTTCCCGATGAACATCCTCTACCTCAGGATTATTGGAACAACGAGGGGAAACGGAGGAGAACCTTGGGTTAAACCCGAAATTACAGAAAAACGGGGAGACCCCTGACGAGTTACTGACCCAGTTATTCAGGGAAAATTCAGCAAGGGGAAGGAATGAGACCCAATCGAATTGACAGTCAGAGATGAAACACCTTAAATATTGTTCCAGGGATTGGTTAGTCCTTTCCGTTTGGCCATTAGTTTCGGGATGGAAGGCGGAGGAGAAGGACAGATCAATCTCCAACTTTTTACAAAAAGCTCTCCAAAATAAGGAAACAAATTGTACCCCTCTGTCAGAAACGATATTGACTGGGGCCCCATGGAGACGCAGGATGTGTTTCACAAACAAAGAAGCTAACATCTTGGCGTTAGGTAGCTTCTTAAGGGGCACAAAGTGGCACATCTTGCTGAAGCGGTCTACTACCACCCACACCACCGACTTGCCCTGAGATGGAGGCAAATCGGTGATAAAATCCATGGAGATGTGGGTCCAAGGTCTCTGGGGAATGGGCAAGGAATGTTGTAGGCCCGCAGGTCGGGACCTAGGGGTTTTGGACCTAGCGCAAACCTCACAAGCGGCGACGTAAGCCCTAACGTCTTTAGGCAACTCAGGCCACCAATAGTTTCTGGTAATGAGGTGTTTGGTGCCCAAGATGCCAGGATGACCAGATAGAGCGGAGTCATGGTTTTCCCTGAGTACCCTTAGCCGGTATTGCAGGGGAACAAACAGTTTGTCCCCAGGGACGTTCCCGGGAGCTGCACCCTGATCAGCCGCGATATCAGAAGCTAAATCAGAATCCGTGGCAGAAACGATTATACTAGGGGGTAAAATACAAGCAGGATCCTTCTCGGAAGGAGGATTGGCCATGAAACTACGTGACAGAGCATCAGCCTTAATATTCTTGGACCCAGCCCTATAGGTAACCAAGAAATTAAATCTGGTAAAGAATAGTGCCCACCGAGCTTGTCTAGGATTAAGCCTCCGGGCCGATTGTAGGAAAACCAGATTCTTGTGATCCGTAGGGACCGTTACCTGGTGTCTGGCCCCCTCCAGGAAGTGCCGCCACTCTTCAAAAGCCCATTTAATGGCTAGAAGTTCGCGGTTGCCAATATCATAGTTACTCTCCGTGGGCGAAAACTTCCTAGAGAAGTAAGCACAGGGGCGGAGATGGGTGAGGGAGCTTGTACCCTGGGACAAGACGGCCCCCACTCCCACCTCGTATGCGTCAACCTCCACAATAAATGGCTCCTCTTGGTTGGGCTGAATCAGCACGGGGGCCGAGATAAAGCACTTCTTGAGGGTCTCAAAGGCCTGGACGGCCTCAGGGGGCCAATGGAGGACATCAGCACCCTTGCGAGTAAGGTCCGTAAGAGGCTTAGCGACGACCGAGAAGTTGGCAATAAATCTTCTGTAATAGTTGGCGAACCCTAAAAAACACTGTAATGCCTTAAGGGAGGCAGGTTGGACCCATTCCGCCACAGCCTGAACCTTGGCAGGGTCCATGCGGAATTCATGAGGAGTGAGGATTTGCCCTAAAAATGGTATCTCCTGTACCCCAAAGACACATTTTTCAGTCTTAGCAAACAGAATATTCTCCCGAAGGACCTGGAGCACCTTCCTGACATGCTCCACGTGGGAGGACCAGTCCTTGGAAAACACCAGTATGTCATCAAGGTACACAACAAGAAAATTACCCAGGTAATCTCTCAGGATTTCATTAATAAAATTCTGGAAGACAGCAGGGGCATTACACAACCAAAAGGGCATGACCAGATATTCGAAATGACCCTCGGGTGTGTTGAACGCAGTTTTCCACTCATCCCCCTCTTTGATGCGGATAAGGTTATATGCCCCCCGTAGATCAAACTTAGAAAACCAGTGGGCTCCCTGAACCTGATTGAAAAGATCCGGAATCAAAGGAAGTGGGTACTGGTTCCTTACGGTGACCTTATTCAGGTTACGATAATCAATGCACGGCCTAAGACCACCATCCTTCTTCCCCACGAAGAAGAAGCCAGCACCTACAGGAGAAGTCGAGGGGTGAATGAAACCCTTGGCCAGGCATTCTTGGATATACACCCTCATAGCTTCACGTTCAGGACATGAAAGATTAAATATCCTACCCTTAGGAAGCTTGGCACCAGGCACCAAATCGATGGCGCAATCGTAATCTCTATGAGGGGGCAACACCTCGGAGGCCTCCTTAGAAAACACATCGGCGAAGTCCTGAACAAACTCAGGAAGCGTGTTTACCTCCTCCCGGGGAGAAATAGAGTTAACAGAAAGACATGACATAAGACATTCACTACCCCATTTGGTGAGATCCCCAGTATTCCAATCAAACGTGGGATTATGCAACTGCAACCAGGGAAGACCTAATACCAGATCAGACGATAATCCCTGCATCACCAGTACAGAGCACTGCTCCAAATGCATGGAGCCAACCAGGAGTTCAAAAACAGGAGTATGCTGAGTAAAATAACCATTAGCAAGGGGAGTTGAGTCGATACCTACTACAGGGATAGGATAAGGTAAATCAATAAAAGGCATCTTTAGAGACATAGCAAATTCCACAGACATGATATTAGCAGATGAGCCAGAATCCACGAAAGCACTGCCCGTGGCAGACCGGCCAGCAAACGAGACCTGAAAGGGAAGCAAAATTTTATTGCGTTTCACATTAACGGGAAATACCTGTGCGCCCAAGTGACCTCCCCGATGATCACTTAGGCGCGGAAGTTTTCCGGCTTCTTATTCTTGCGCCTGGGACAGGTGTTCAGTAGATGCTTGTCGTCCCCACAGTAGAAGCAGAGACCATTCATTCTGCGAAACTCCCCACGTTGTCGAGGGGACATGGAGACCCCGAGTTGCATAGGTACCTCCGAGTCCTCCGTGGAGGCGTGAGGAGACGGGACCTCGGGGGGAATCGCAGAAAAGTCAGAGGGGAGCACATTGAAGCGTTCAAGCTGACGTTCCCTGAGACGTCGGTCAAGTCGTACTGCTAGGGCCATAACCTGGTCAAGGGAGTCAGAAGAGGGGTAGCTAACCAGCAGATCCGTCAGGGCGTCAGATAATCCTAACCTAAACTGGCACCTTAGGGCCGGATCGTTCCACCGAGAAGCTACGCACCACTTTCTAAAATCAGAACAGTATTCCTCAACCGGTCTCCTACCCTGACGTAAGGTCACCAGCTGACTCTCGGCTAAGGCAGTCCTGTCAGTCTCGTCGTAAATGAGTCCGAGGGCAGAGAAAAAACGATCAACAGAGGAAAGTTCAGGGGCGTCAGGAGCCAAGGAGAAGGCCCACTCTTGGGGCCCTTCCTGGAGTCGGGATATGATGATACCCACCAGCTGGTTCTCGGAACCTGAGGAGTGGGGTTTTAGGCGGAAATACAGTCTGCAACTCTCCCGGAAGGAGAGAAACGTCTTACGGTCCCCTGAGAGCCGGTCAGGTAACTTGAGGTCGGGTTCTAGAGGTGAGGTGAGGGGTACTACTAAGGCAGCGTCACCCTGGTTGACCCTCTGGGCCAGGGCCTGGACCTGTAGGGAGAGGCCCTGCATCTGCTGGGTCAGGGTCTCAAGGGGGTCCATGATAGCGTCAGCGTAGGAGAGATGGTAGACTAGGTAAGGGCTTGTAATTATGTAATGGCAGGAAGGAGGTGAAGGGAAAGTGAGCCCTAATCTACCCACCGCCCTGTCCCTGCCTACTTGCAACGACCCGCCCTAGGCGACGGGGTACAACTGGGCGGCGGTCCCTACGCTGTCTAAGTGCACGGGAGAACAAACAGGGAACACGCAAGGGAAGGGGCAGTAGCAACGGAACGCTGCGAGGAAACGGAGCGGTGAATGAGTAGTCAGGACCAGGATGAAATGGAGTATACCAAAGTGAGCACGGAGAAGGAAGCAAGCCAGGGGCAAAGCAAAGCAGGTTAAGCGGAACTGCAGCAAGGCAGAAACACGGCAGGAGCAGGCTGGAGCAAGCAGCAGTGAGGCCAGGAATCCAGAAGAATTACAAGCACTGAGGAAGAGAACACGGCAGGTAATAAAGGACAGGGGGCGGAGCTAACTCCGACTGACCAGGCCGCGATAGGCTCTCCCACTCCTGAGCCTGCCACCCTGGTTGGTGGGAGATGGTGTCAGTCGAACAGGTCTGGCCTCAGGTGTGGATTGATTAATCCCAGGAGTATACCTAGACGTAGTACCTGGCAGATCCCTAACAATTCATTTACACTGCACTAGCGATATAGTTATATCGTTATGTGCAGCTACATACACAAACACTAACATTACTGCAGTGTCCAGATAATGAATATACATCACTACCAGCCTGGATGTGATGTTTATTCAGAATCCTGACACTTCTGAATCTTTTCTGTGAGATTCCAGCAAGGCAAGCGTAATCTCGTTTGAAATGACAGGTTACATCGTAATCTCGCGAGATTACGCTGGCTTGCTGGAATCTCACAGAAAAGATTCAGAAGTGTCAGGATTCTGAATAAGCATCACGTCCAGGCTGGTAGTGATGTATATTCATTATCAGAACACTACAGTAATGTTAGTGTTTGTGTATGTAGCTGCTCATAAAGATATAACTATATCGCTAGTGCAGTGCAAATGAATGGAGAGAAGTGCATGATGCTGATTGGACAGCGTCATACACTCCTCTGTACAACGCCCACTTGGTCTAAAGTAAAACACGCCCACTTGGGCATTAAGAAACTCATTAGCATAAAGCTGAAAATCGCTCATAAAGTGGTTTAAAATAGATAGTTTTTCGAAATACAAAAGCATTACTGTCACCTACATTGCAGCGCCGATCTCCTTATATAGGAGATAGGGCACTTATAATGTGGTGACAGAGCCACTTTACGTAAGAGATGCCAAAGCTATGCACTCTCCTCTAAAGAAAGCATTGAGCTTTTCCCATAGCGTTCCTACAGAGACAGAGCCCTCATGATTTATTTTAAAGAACTTAACAAGTTTTTTAGAAAGCTGTTCTAAATTGCAGGCGATTTTAGCAACGTCTCATTGAGCCACCACGTTGGGACCCTAGGATGAAGACTTTCAATTTTAAGTAGCATAATTATGGGGGAGAGCTTCGACAATATGTTTGTGTCAATAAGCAATTGACTACAGTTTTTCCAGTAAGGAGTGGAAGTAAGGAGGTAATCTAAGGGTATGTTCACACGCTGAGTCAAAAACGGCTGAAATTTACGGAGCTGTTTTCAGAGAAAACAGTCTCTGATTTCAGGCGTTTTTGAAGCTGAAAATTAAGCTTCTTTTAAATTGGAGCTTCTTTTCAGGCTTCTTTTGAGGTGTTTTTTGAGGCGTTTTTCATAGTGTTCAATGGATAATCAGCTCCAAAAAACGGCTCAAGAAGTGACATGCTACTTCTTTTTATAGAGCATCTTTTTACGCTGCGTTTTTTAAAACAGCGCCTCGTATGAACTAAATGCTGTTTTATCCATTGATTTCAATGGGCAGATGTTTGTAGGTGTTCAGCTTTTGTTTTTTTCAGGCGTTTTTCGAGTCGTAAACCCCCCAAAATGCACCTGAAAACACTGCGTGTGAACATACCTTAATTGTTTGTGTGACTTATGCAGAGAAGAGTAATGCATATCATCCTGTTGGCCAAAACATCTCCATATATCTCGCAAATCGTAAGTATGGAGTTCTTTTCATTTGGTCAAAGCAGCATGTGAGAATTGGAAATGTCTAGGCGACGAGTGCACGACTGGGTAAAGAGGTAAGTTAAAGTCTCCACCAAGGCATAGGATTAGAGATGAGCGAACTTATCAAAAGTTCGGTTCGGCTAGTTCGCCGAATTTCACAAAAAAGTTCGGTTCGGACCGAACCTGACACTTCCCTGCGCCGAGCATGCTACTGTCCGGGGTGCTGATAGAGTTAATGGGCTGCACTAACTCTTTCAGCAACCTTGACAGTACATGCTCGGCGCGCGGAAAATACAATTTAAATGTAATAAAAAAATAAAAATTATACGTTCGTACTTACTTTCCTCCTGTCCGGCCTCCAGCGATGACGTTTCATCCCTTTCGCCGCTGCAGCCAATCACAGGCTGTAGTGGCGGTCACGCACGTCAGGATGACGCTTCATCCCACGTGACCGCCTCTGCAGCCAATCACAGGCTGCAGCGGCGACATGGATGAAACGTCATCGCTGGAGGCCGGACAGGAGGAAAGTAAGTATGAACGTATTATTATTTTTTTTGGGCATGTATGTATGTTTGCATGTATGTATGTATGTATGTATGTTGGCATGTATGTATGTTGTCATGTATGTATGTATATCTGTGCATGTATGTTGGCATGTATGTATATATGTGCATGTTTGTATGTATATTTGCATGTATATATTTGCATGTATGTATGTATGTTTGCATGTGTGTATGTTTGCATGTATGTATTTTTGCATGTATGTTGTCATGTATGTATGTATGTATGTATGTATGTATGTATGTTGTCATGTATGTATGTATATATGTGCATGTGTGTATGTATATTTGTATGTATGTATGTTTGCATGAATGTATGTATGTATGTTTGCATGTATGTGTGTTTGCATGAATGTATGTTTGCATGTATGTATGTATGCATGTTTGTATGTATATTTGCATGTGTGTATATATATGTATGTATGTTGTCATGTATGTATGTATGTATGTATGTATGTATGGTGTCATGTATGTATATATGTGCATGTATGTTGGCATGTATGTATATATGTGCATGTGTGTATGTATGTATATTTGCATGTATATATTTGCATGTATGTATGTTGTCATGTATGTATGTATATATGTGCATGTATGTTTGCATGTATGTTGGCATGTATGTATATATGTGCATGTGTGTATGTATGTTTATTTGCATGTATATATTTGCATGTATGTATGTTGTCATGTATGTATGTATATATGTGCATGTATGTTTGCATGTATGTTGGCATGTATGTATACATGTGCATGTTTGTATGTATATTTGCATGTATATATATGTTTGCATGTGTGTATGTATGTTTGCATGTATGTATGTTGTCATGTATGTATGTATATATGTGCATGTATGTATGTTTGCATGTTTTTATTTTTGCATGTATGTTTATATATATGTGCATGTATGTAATTATGTTTGCATGTATTTATGTTTGCATGTATATTTGTGCATGCTTGTATATATGTATGTATGTATCTTTGCATGTTTGTTTGTATGTATGTATGTTTTCATGTGTGTGTGTATGCATGTATGTACGTATGATAGTTTGCATGTATATATGTGTGTATGTTTGCATGTATGTATATTTGCATGTATATATGTGCATGCTTGTATGTATGTTTGTATATATGTATGTATGGCCATGTATGATACTGTCTGCTGGCGCCCTGTATCTAAGTCAACTTCGCGGCAGGCTTCTATACATGGTATAACGGTCAGTATCACACATTAAACTGAATCTAAGCCTACGACATGTTTTATTTCATTTTTTTTTTTTTTACAGGTTTGGTGTTTGGACTACGTCGGTTTCGAGGACTACTTAGATGACGTTTTTTTTTCTACAATAAAATGGTTAATGAGGGTTGTGTTGGGGGTGCTTTATTTCAATAAAATATTTTATCTATATCTTTGTCTTTTTCTTTTCAAATTTTATTACTACCACTTTAGTAATGGCCGCTGTCTGAGTGACAACATCCATTACTAAGGCGAGGCTTAGTGTTAGCCGGTGCAGAGGCTACACTAACCACCATTATTACCCCGGTACCCACCACCACCAGGGGTGCCGGGAAGAGCCAGGTACGATCCAGTACCCGACCATCTGTTGTGATGGTTGGGCTCTGGGACGGCCGCAGGCTGGTATTATGAGGCTGGGAAGGGCCAAAAACAGTGGACCTTCCCACCCTTGTAATGCTAGGCTGCTGCTGCTGTGTTGTATCTGGCTGGTTATAAAAGTGGGGGGGACCCCACGTCATTTTTTTAAATTATTTATTTATTTAAATAGTTTTTTAAAAAAAGACATGGGGTTCCACCCAATTTATCATAACCAGCCACATACAACACAGTGTTATTAGCCTGGGAATGGACAAAACCAGTGGCCCTTCCCACCCATGTAATGCCAGACTGCGGCGGCCTTGTATATGGCTGGTTATTAAAAATGTGGGGGACCCGTCTATTGCTAAATTTGTTAAATTCAAAAAAAAAAAAACGACGTGGGGGTCCCCCCCATTTTTATAACCAGCCCGATACAACACAGCAGCAGCAGCCTAGCATTACAATGGTGGGAAGGTCCACTGATTTTGGCCCTTCCCAGCCTCATAATACCAGCCTACGGCCGCCCCAGTACCCGACCATCACAACAGATGGTCGGGTACTGGATCGTACCAAGCTCTTCCCGGCACCCCTGGTGGTGGTGGGTACCGGGGTAATAATGGGTGGTTAGTGCTAGCCTCTGCACCGGCTAACACTAAGTACCGCCTTAATAATGGACGCTGTCAATCAGCCAACTGCCATTATCTAGGCACTAATAAAGTTTAAAAAAAACCACAAAGACAATTCTTTTTTATTGAAATAAGAAATCCCCAACAAAACCCTCGTTAACCATTTTATTAAAATTTGAAAAAACGTAGATCTACGCAGTAGTCCAACGAATCGAAGATGTAGTCCAATCGGTACATCAAAATCTGCAACAACATAAAAAAACAGTTATCAATGTGAACAATACCAATACTTCTACTCACCTACACACATATATATACACGCACACACAAACAAACAACCATACACAGACACACACATATATACACACACACACACACACACACACAAACAAACAGACAAACACACACACATATACACGAACTCACACATATACAAACAAAAACACACATACCCAAACACACATATACACAAACACATATACACAAACACACCCATATATACACACAAACACACACCCATATACACACATATACACAAACACACACATATACAAAAACACACACAAACATCTACACACAAACATATACACAAATACACCCATATATACACAAACATATACACAAACACACATATAAAAACAAAAACAGACAAAGTCACATACCCAAACACACATATATACACAAACACACACATACACAAACACGGTTTCTTTTAAATGCTGCTGGGGAACCCGCTCGATCCACTATATAAGGCTGCGCTACAGTGCAGCATTTAAAAGAAACAGGATCCTGACCTGTCCATAGAGTTTAAGGCAGCACAGAGTATTTCAGGAGATGAGCGTGCAGATTCAGTGCTGCTGTGAACTCTGCTCTTACCATTACGTAGCTCTCAGTCTGTTACCTCTCCTCCACTCCTGTCCTCCAGAACACCTTCACATGATTGGCAAGTCACCACGTAATGGTAAGAGCAGAGTTCACAGCAGCACAGAGTATTTCAGGAGATGAGCGTGCGGATCTTGTGCGGGGTGGTGACTTGCCAATCATGTGAAGGTGTTATTGAGGACAGGAGTCGAGGAGAGGTAACAGACTGAGCTACGTAATGGTAAGAGCAGAGTTCACAGCAGCACTGAATCTGCACGCTCCTCTCCTGAAATACTCTGTGCTGCTGTGAACTCTGTTCTTACCATTACGTAGCTCAGTCTGTTACATCTCCTCCACTCCTGTCCTCTATAACACGTTCACATGATTGGCAAGTCACCACCACGCACAAGATCCGCACGCTCATCTCCTGAAATACTCTGTGCTGCTGTGAACTCTGCTCTTACCATTACGTGGTGACTTGCCAATCATGTGAAGGTGTTATTGAGGACAGGAGTCGAGGAGAGGTAACAGACTGAGCTACGTAATGGTAAGAGCAGAGTTCACAGCAGCACTGAATCTGCACGCTCATCTCCTGAAATACTCTGTGCTGCCTTAAACTCTGTGGACAGGTCAGGATCCTGTTTCTTTTAAATGCTGCACTGTAGCGCAACCTTATATAGTGGATCGAGCGGGTTCCCTAGCAGCATTTAAAAGAAACAGGATCCTGACCTGTCCACAGAGTTTAAGGCAGCACAGAGTATTTCAGGAGATGAGCACGGGCAGCCGTTCGTTTTTCCGAGCCGTGCTCCCATTATGCACACGACCTTAAAAACACCCGTTATTGCGGGTCGTAATTACGACCCGCAATAACGGGCTCATAGACTTCTGTTACCCACGGGTACCTTTCCGTTTTCTCACGGGAAGGTGCCCGTGCCGTTAAAAAAATAGAACATGTTCTATTTTTCTATTTTACGGGCCGTGCTGCTATAATTATAATGACAGCACGGTTCGCAAAAGCGGCCGGCTGCCCGTGGCCGGCCGGCCGTGCTCGTAATTACGAGTCGTAATTACGAGCACGGCCCGTAAAATAAAAAAATAGAACATGTTCTATCTTTTTAACGGCACGGGCACCTTCCCGTGAGAAAACGGGAAGGTACCCGTGGCTAACAGAAGTCTATGGGCCCGCTATTTCGGGTCGTAATTACGACCCGTGATAACGGGTGTTTTTATGGTCGTGTGCATGAGGCCCCGTAATAACGGGTGGCTACATGTGTGCACCCGTCATTACGGCAGCGTTGCTAGGCGACATCAGTAAGGGTATGTGCACACACACTAATTACGTCCGTAATTGACGGACGTATTTCGGCCGCAAGTACCGGACCGAACACAGTGCAGGGAGCGGGGCTCCTAGCATCATATTTATGTATGATGCTAGGAGTCCCTGCCTCTCCGTGGAACTACTGTCCCGTACTGAAAACATGATTACAGTACGGGACAGTTGTCCTGCAGAGAGGCAGGGACTCCTAGCATCGTACATAACTATGATGCTAGGAGCCCGGCTCCCTGCACTGTGTTCAGTCCGGTACTTGCGGCCGAAATACGTCCGTCAATTACGGACGTAATTAGTGTGTGTGCACATACCCTAAATAGTCACTGTCCAGGGTGCTGAAAGAGTTAACTGATCGGCAGTAACTGTTTCAGTACCCTGGACAGTGACTACCGATCACAGTACCTGTAAAAAAAAAAGACGTTCATACTTACCGGGAACTCCCTGCTTCCTCCAGTCCGGTCTCCTGGCCGTTGCCTTGGTGACACGTCCCTCTCGACATCCGGCCCGACATTCCTTGATGACGATGCAGCCCATGTGAGCGCTGCAGCCAATCACAGGCTGCCGCGGCCTCTGCAGCCAATCACAGGCTGCAGAGGCCTCTGCAGCCAATCGCAGGCTGCCGCGTCAGAAAAGGTCGGACTGGAGGAAGAAGAGGGACTCGTCACCAAGACAACGACCGGGTACGTATGAAATGCTTTTTATTTTATTTTTAATTAGCAGCCTCTTTTCTCTATCAGTGATTGATAGAGATAAGTGGCTGCCGATTTGTATAATGTTTTTGACCGGGTTCGGTCAAAACGGGTTCGGCCGAACCCGGTGAAGTTCGGATTCGCTGCGAACCGAACTTTTCCGGAAGTTCGGACCGAAACCGGGTTCGGTTGTCCCGGTTCGCTCATCTCTACATAGGATACTTTCTTGAAAATCATGGAATTATTGTAAAGAGGATGTCAATCAGGTCATTTAATCTAAATTAGGATCATAGAGGCTTCCAATAGTAACAGTTTGATTTTCTATGGTACCTTTAAGGTCTAGGTATCTGCCATCCGAGTCAGCTAATTTGGTCAGAAGATGGCGTTGATCTGCTAATGAAGATGCTAACTCTTTTAGAGGCGCGTGAGGATGATTCACTATGAAACTATTGGGAAAAGTAACCTTTTGATAAGGAGGGGATATGGTCATTTCTAAAATGGGGCTCTTGAAACAGGTAGATAGCCGTTTTTACTTTTTTAAGATATGCTAGAATTTGGCCCCTTTTGGATGGAGAATTTTTGCAGCACAAGTTTTATATCAGCCATTGTGTTTTTATTTTAAAAAAAAAGTAATGACAGCAATTTTGAAGGTAGTGCATTTCAGAGAGAGAACTGAACCACCCGAAGGGAAAGCAATATACTGGAGAGAGTATAAAAATAGGTAATTAACTGGGTGTGTCACTTTCAATACACCAAAAAAATTAAGGGTAAGTCCAAACTATGCAGCTCTGACCTGGCTGCGATGCGGCCAACAACCGCGCTGGCACCATGTTTGGTGCGAGTGTCAACTATCCTGTTAATGGTCGCGCGTTATTGCGGGTAAAACGTCACTTTACCTTCAAAAACTTGCGACCATAAAGGGTGTATTAATTAATAACTGCTCGATTTTGAAGTAAAGGGACATTTTATCTGCAATAACGCATGGCCATTAACATTCTATTTGACAGCTGTACCGAACATGGTGCCAGCGCGGTTGTTGGCCGCATCTCAGCCGGGTCAAGGCTGCTCCGTTTGGACTTACCCTATAAAAGTAATGTATAATTGAGCACAAAAGGTGGTATATGTCTGTTGACATGCAACTAACTGCCGTGTCACATCGTAATGTTATACAATAGTCAGAAAGTTGATAAAACCTCAAACAGAAATTAGTATTATAGCAATACAACATTTTCGAAGTAACAGTGCTTAATTAATTGGAATCATATTAGACCAAATGATATATCTTGTCAAATTTGTCGAGTCTGTGTTCTTCAGGTGTTGTTCAACAATATGCGTTTTGGCATCAGTTTGCCTGTGTGTCTTCTGCTTTTCATGCTCTTCACCAAAGTTTCAGGTACCCATGGTGTAGGCAGTGGAATGGTCGGCTGTTGTGAAAGAACTTGTATCACATTCCAATCTTGAAGCATCGCATGTGTAAGCTCGAGTTTCTCTAGGAGATGATCTGCATCATATTTTTAAGAGTATCGTGTAACGAGTAGCTTCCACCGAGGTGGATAAGCCAAAGGGGAAGCATAGAGCATCTGTTATTGACTTCAATAGGCGCCTCTTGGTGAGGTTGACTGGGATCAAATCGGGAACACCGCAACGTTATGTCCTTCAAAGTTTTAGAGACCATTTTCTCTTGTCTTTTTCAATATAGTATAGCCTCTTTCACTCTGAGGTCCAATAGTTTGCATTTTACATCTCTTTGGGGTTCAGAAATTTTGAGCCATGTTCTAAATAATCTTTGTGCTCTTTTAATCTCTGTACTTGGTATGGATTCTGGAGCTAAAGATCTGGATTACCTTTGAGTCGGATTGGCCCACCATGGGAACGGATGATCCTCCGATGGGCCCAGGAAGCGAGCTGCTTTTATCCGGCAGCGGAGCAGAGAGACATTGTCTCCTTGTCCCGCTGCTTACTCTTGTAGGCAGTGCCAGCGTTAGGGCGCCCTGTCAACTATAGCTGCCATAGCGGCTGCTACAGGCCCGAAGCATGAGGAGGCCCACGCCACCCGGCACATAAATGTTATGTGCCAGGCCACCTAATGCCCGGTGGCATCGCTAGCCCCGTAGGGGGCCCGATGCTGGCAACTGTCACATTGTCAGGATGCAGATACAATTGAATAGTATAGGCTGCAGGCCACGTTAGGCCTGTAGCCTATAAGACACTGGCACAGAGTCCCTGCACAGGCCAGCGTGATGACGTCATTGCATCACGCTGGTGTACACAAGGGTCCAGTTTGAGGCGGTGGAGCGTTCCGTCTGTTGCGGGAATGGGAGGGGGCACGATGCTAGCAACTGACACATTCACGTGTATCTGCGTCCTCAGGACGCAGATACAATTGAATAGTATAGCCTGCAGGCCACGTTAGGCCTGCAACCTATAAGACACTAGGACAGAGTCCCTGTGCAGGCCAGCATGATGACGTCATTGCATCAGAATGGCATACACAAGGGAACAGTCTGAGATGGTGGAGCGCTACGTTCGTCGCGTGAACGGGACTAGGTAAGTACAATTTTTTGGTGGGGATATGGAGCTTTATACAAGTGTGTAGAACTTTCTACTAGGGGGGCTATGTGGCGCCATCTACTTGGTGGGAGCTGTGTGGCACTATTTACTAGGGGGCTGTGTGGCACTATCTACTGGGGGGGCTGAGTGGCACTATACAGGAGGGCTGTGTGGCACTATCTACTAGGGGGGCTGTGTGGCACTATACATGGGGAGGGCTGTGTGGCGCTATCTACTACGGGGTCTGTATGGTGCTTTCTACAGTGGGGCTTTTTGGAACTAAATACAAGGGGGGTGTGTGCCACTATCTAATAGGGGGGCTGTGTGGTGCTATTTACTGGGGAGGGCTGTGTGGCGCTATATACTTGGGGGCGCTGTGTGGCGCTATCTACTAGGGGGGCTGTTTGGCACTATACAGGGGGAAAGCTGTGTGGCACTATGTACTAGGTGGCTGTGTGGCACTATACGGGTGGCTGTGTGGCACTATCTACTAGGGGGGCTGTTTGTGGCACGATCTACAAGAGGGAGGCTGCGTGTGGCACTATCTACAAGAGGGGGGTTCTGTGTAGCACTATCTACAAGAGGGAGGCTGTGTGTGGCACTATCTACAAGAGGGGGGCTGTGTGTGGTACTATCTACAACAGAGAGGCTGTCTGTGGCACTATCTACAAGAGGGAGGCTGTGTGCGGCACTATCTACAGGGAGCTGTGTGTGGCACTATTATTATTGTGGGGCCTAGAGTGGGTACTGTTATAAGGTGTGGCACCGAGGGGGCATTATTTCCATCTGGGGCACTTCAAATGGTGAGGTTTTTGTAGAGGGTGGGGAGGTTCTAGAATAGCGAGAAGCCAAAGATGTTTGTGTTGCAAATTCTGCCAAGGCAATTCGTAGTCGGGAAAAGGCGTCAGGGCAATCTGGGCCGGATGAAGAAGAAAAGGAAAAGTGAGCGACTCCAATCCGAGAAGACGTCACCAGCGAGTCACTGGATTTCACTCTATTGTATTAACCCCTTCCCGCCGCAGCCCTTTTTCAGATTTTCATTTTCGTTTTTTCCTCCCCACTTTCCAAAAGCCATAATGAATTTATTTTTCCCTCGATATAGTTCTATGAGGGCTTGATTCTTGCGAGACGAGTTGTAGTTTTTCGTAGCAGCATTTATTTTGTCATATAATGTACTAGGAAATGGTAAAAAAATTATTTGTGGGGTAGAAAATGAAAAAAACAGGGATTCCTCCATGGTTTTTTTGCACGCAGTTTTTACGGAATTCAATGTGCAATTAAAACAACATGTTAACTTTATTCTGTGGGTCAATACGATTACAGCAATAAAAAAATATATATTGTTTTTTCTATATTTTACTACTTTTACAAGTAAAAACCTAAGTGTAAAAAAGAACATTTATTTTGTGTCGCCAAATTTCGAGAGCCATCATTTTTTTATTTTTCCATCCATTAAGTGGTATGAGGGCTTATTTTTTGCAGGATAAGCTGTAATTTTTAATACCATTATGGTGACGTTTTTATCACTTTTTATTTCATTTTTTGTGGGAGATTAGATTTTTTTTTACGGCGTTCACCGTGCGGGTTAAATAATGATACATTGTAATAGTTCAGACTTTTACGGACGCAGCGATATGAATTCTGTTTATTTATTTTTTTTTACTATGCTCTAGGGGGAAAATGGGAAAAGGTTTTTTTTTTTTGAAGTTTAATTTTTTTTTATTTTTTTACATTAAAAAAAAAACTTTATTTAACTAATTTTTACTTTTTTTTTTATTAGTCCCCCTAAGGGACTTCAACCAGCGATCTAACTGCACGATATACTGCAATACTAGTGTATTACAGTATATCGTGATTCTGACAGGCAACTATTATGTTCATTTGCAAACTTCAGACGGGCTTGTACATGTGCCTTCTTGAGCAGGGGGACCTTGCAGGCACTGCAGGATTTTAATCCATTACGGCGTAATGCGTTACCAATGGTTTTCTTGGTGACTGTGGTCCCAGCTGCCTTGAGATCATTAACAAGTTCCCCCCGTGTAGTTTTCGGCTGAGCTCTCACCTTCCTCAGGATCAAGGATACCCCACGAGGTGAGATTTTGCATGGAGCCCCAGATCGATGTCGATTGACAGTCATTTTGTATGTCTTCCATTTTCTTACTATTGCACCAACAGTTGTCTCCTTCTCACCCAGCGTCTTACTTATGGTTTTGTAGCCCATTCCAGCCTTGTGCAGGTCTATGATCTTGTCCCTGACATCCTTAGAAAGCTCTTTGGTCTTGCCCATGTTGTAGAGGTTAGAGTCAGACTGATTAATTGAGTCTGTGGACAGGAGTCTTTTATACGGGTGACCATGTAAGAGCTGTCTTTAATGCAGGCACCAAGTTGATTTGGCGCGTGTAACTGGTCTGGAGGAGGCTGAACTCTTAATGGTTGGTAGGGGATCAAATACTTATTTCTCTGTGCACAATGCAAATAAATATATATCATTTTGACTATGTGATTTTCAGTTTTTTTTTTTAAATATAATCTATCTCTCACTGGTAAAATTAACCTAGCCTAAAAATTCTAGACTGTTCATGTCTTTGACAGTGGGCAAACTTACAAAATCAGCAAGGGATCAAATACTTATTTCCTTCACTCTATATGGCTCCTGCGCCTTCCTAGGTCTTCAATAGTGTCCATTGCGGGCCTTATATGGAGCAAGGCTTTATGGGAAACTGAGTGGGGGCATTGATGGAGTCGTGCAACGGGGCTGCAACATTCATTTACCCAGGGGTGGGATTCAAATTTTTAACAACATGTTCCCTGTTTTTCGGACGAAGACATGTGGGAGGGGGGGGATGGGTTCACGGTGTTTTGCGGTATATCTCACTATTGAAAATTATTTTAATAATAAAATAAAACAATTATGATATTCCAAATACATTAAAGTGGACTCTAAATAAAGAAATTCCCTGTCCAGGATGTTTTTTTAAAACATCATTTTTTATTAACAGTTTTCACATTTTCTTATAAACATTTCACGCAAAGGTTGCGTCATAAGTGCATAGCACTCAACTGTCATTAAATTAACATTGAATTAAACACAACATAACATAACATAACATACAAACATGGCATAAGTGTCGATCTTCATATAAACAGAAAACATGACTTCCCCCATCCCCGACACGACTTAGGTCATCAATGAGTAGCTACGTTTCATTTATCCCCTGACTAGATCAAAGTTGCAGACCCCCTAAAGTGCCTGCCAAGAGCTGCGTATAATACCACGCTGTGTGCCGGAAAGGCGTAACAATTTCCACTACCTCGGCTGCTGTGCACTGCGATTCTATGAATATTTGCCATTTAGCGAATAGCTTCTTCGTTCCCGTTTCCTTCCGTCTTTCCACCTCCACCCTCTCAAGAACTAATAACTGCTTCAGGCGAGACACAATCAGGTCTAACCCCGGCGTGTCTGTTTCCAGCCATTTACTCAGGAGGCATCTCAAGGCCAACAGTAAAATCGTGTGCACCAGCAGGGGCGGAGATCTCACCCCTCGAGCACCCTCTTCCTCCGGCGGTCGCGCCTGATGGAACAGCAGCGCTTGAGGCGTCATTGGGAGTTTCGTTTTCCAATGATCCGAAATATATTTGTGTACAATCACCCAAAATCGTTTAGTATGAACACACCCCCATACTCCATGCCACAAATTCGTCAGGGGGGTGTTGCATTTGGGACAACACGTAATGAGGTCGGGGAAGGATTGTGAAGGCAAAATATTAAAGCCATATATAGCCGAATGCATCAATTTAAAATAGGTTTCCCTCCAGCTCTCGTTTATAACACTTTTCCGTACCGTCTCCCAACCCCCCAATATGATCTCACCTATACCTGGATCTTGAGTCCATCGTTCCCAGACTTTGAATCTAACCCTTGATTGCGGACGAACAAAACCATCCCCCAGTGCTCTATACAACCCTGAAATAGTCGCACGCACAGTCGTTGGACCTATGACCTCATCTAGAGTGTGAGAGGTGGCTTCCTTATTCAAATCCCTGAGCCTAGAGGTGTAAAATGATCGTGCCTGAAGAATTTGTAAAAAATTAACCCTACCCTCTAGGGGTCTAAGTTTAGCGGTGATTTCCGCCCCGGTTAACCATCTCCTTTCCTCTATATGCATAAGATCCCCTGCGGTATTAATGCCTACAGTCCCCCAAGAGGCAAATCTGCCTCCCTTGCCTACTCCCGGTAGAAATTCCGGGTGTCTGCCCAACGGCATATGTTTCGATAGCAGGTGAGGTAGGTCAAAGTGCTTACGTACCGCTTTCCAAGCTATGACTGTATCTCTCAATACAATGGAGGTTTTGAGACGGCACAGAAGAGAAGCAACTCTACAATGTAGCAAAGCTTTCAGGTTCCAGGGTGAGGCGTACTCCCCCTCCAGATCTAAGTTGGAATAATGGCTCGTTTCGTGAAGCCAATCCACTACATGACGAAAGAGACATGCCACGTTATAGCCCCTGATATTCGGGAAGTTCAAACCCCCTTCTTGTTTGCCCATCATGAGCTTGGTGAGTGCAATGCGAGGCCTTTTTCCTGCCCATATAAATTTTGTGAATGAGGAAGTCAGTTTAGAGACATCCACATGTTTCAATAGGAGAGGGAGTGTTTGAAAGGGGTATAGCAATCTGGGGAAACTAACCATCTTAATCAGGTGGCACCTCCCCAGAAGGGATAATGGCAATTGGCACCATCGGGTGAGTTCCGCTTGCATTTTTTTAAATAACGGGGGATAATTTAGGCCGTACAGGGTGTCTGGCACCTTCCCTATCTTGATGCCCAGATAACTAATGCAGTGTTCAACCGGGGATATCCCACATCCCAAGGATTGCCAAAAGGTCTTAGGCAATGGTTTGCCCAACTCCAGCAGTTCGCTTTTAGCTAGGTTGACTTTATATCCCGAGCATTGCCCAAATTCCTGTTAAAAATGAAAAACCAGCATTAAATGCTCTTGAGGATTTGACATAAAAAGTATAAAGTCATCAGCAAACAGGGCTAACTTAACTGGCAGTGACCCCACCTGAATACCTCTGAACATATCGGATTCCTCCAGGAATCTAGCCATAGGTTCCAGTGCTAGATTGAATAACAGTGGCGACAGGGGACATCCCTGCCGGGTTCCTTTATGCAATTGAAAGGGATCCTGAGGAATCAACGCGGGCCTGGGGATTATTGTAAACACCCTTCAAGAAGACCCGGAAGGGCTCACTCAGGAGTAGAACGACAACTTGAGCGCAGAGATTACCTTAGAGGAAATCCAGAGCACCATTAAGACCTTATGCAACGGAAAGGCCCCGGGTCCAGATGGATTTACAGGAGAGTTTTTTAAGTCCCTGAGAGAAGAAATTAGCCCTATCTTGGTGGCATACTATAATGTTTTACTAAGGACCGGTACTCTCCCAGCAGAGGCCAAAATAGCGCATATAAAGGTATTACCCAAGAAGGGGAAGGATCCTCTTGACCCGGGGTCGTACCGTCCTATATCACTGATAGACCAAGACCAGAAATTACTCACAAAAGTTTTGGCCAATCGTCTGGCTACGTATCTACCGACACTGGTGGGAAAATCCCAAGTAGGCTTTGTAAAGGGCAGGGCAGCAGTGACTAATTTACGTAAGGTGTTGACGGTGCTAGAAACAGTCAGGCACGATCCCCAGTCAGGTACCCGGCCGGCACTCTTAGCGCTAGATGCAGAGAAATGTTTTGATAACATACAGTGGGAATGGCTGGGGATGGTGCTGGACAAAATGAATGTCCAGGGAGCCTGGCAGCTTTACCTTCTCCAAAAATTCCCTACCTTTTTGGGGGTCTATGGGCGTGTCTGAGTAAAGGGCTTGATAGTATTTACTTAATATAGTGTTATTTTTTTGGGGGTCTGATGTAGGATTTCCGTTGGAGTCGTTAAGTGTTGAAATGTGTGACGGTGCAAACCTCCCCTTCGCTAGTCGTGCTAATAATTTGCCCGCTTTATTGCCGAAATGCATTAGATCGGCATCAAATTGGGACTGATAAATACTTTCTCTTTTATCTAACCACTGATCAAATTGCCGCTTAGCTTCCCTCCATTTCTCCCCCAAAGACGTTGATGGAGAGTGTAGAAATGCACACCGTAATCGGTCACTCGCTGCCTTGTACCCTTCGGTAGTCTTGCGTTTAAGATTAGACATAAATTGCATAATTTTCCCTCGTATTACCACTTTGGCTGTACGCCAATACAGTGACGGGTCCGAACGATGTGATGCATTATCCCCATCAAATTCCGTCCACCACCCCTTTAGCTTCTGTAGAAAGCCCTCATCCTTTGCCAGAAAGGAGGGGAACCTCCAAATAAAATCCGTTCCCCTAGCTACTGTGTTGGCCAAAGTAATGGTAACCGGGGCATGGTCCGAAATAACGAGATCCTCAATCGCCGCTTCACATAACCGTCGAGATAAGGCGTCATTAACTAGCAAGTAATCAATACGCGACCATGACTGATGGACATGAGAAAAATGTGTGTATTCCTGCGCATCAGGGTGTAGACTCCTCCAAGCATCTGTTAGGGCAGTGTGTCTTAAAAAGTCTGGCAAGATCTTATCCCTATTTCTCTGCGAACTAGTCCCTGCGCTCCTATCTTCCCTGGAGGACCTTACAGTGTTAAGGTCTCCCCCTAGAATTAAAAGCCTAGTACGATCCTGCTGGAGTTGGGCTTCCAAGTGACCAAAAAAACCTGTGTTGACCGCATTTGGGCCATACACATTATGAATACTGATAGTTTCCCCTGCATGTTCCACCACTAGATGGATCCAACGGCCCTCATCATCACGCTCCTGGGACACCAGCGTAAAAGTAAAATTTTTGTGTACCAAAATTATAACTCCCGCCTTACCATTCCTTGCCGGCGATCAAAAAACCTGACCCACCCAGAATTTTTGCAAATACTTAAATTCTGGCTTGGTAAGGTGAGTTTCCTGTAATAGGGCTACATCTGGGTGTAATCGTTTCATGGGTTGCAAAAGTTTGGTCCATTTCTGTGGGGACCTAAGCCCCTTAACGTTCCATGAGATTATTTTCATGTTATTTGGCAATGCATAAGATGAGCTAAAATGTCTAAAAGTCGTGATAGGCTCGGGGAGTCAGATCCATCCTTTCCCAAAAGCCATGCGTAAACATTAAGAACATAGCCAAAACCCGGCTTAGAAACCAAAACTAAACTCCATATCAAGGCCATCAGGCCATTACCTAAACAAAACGAAAAATCACCTGCGGCAAGGGTCACCAGCCCCTTAATATCCATTGGTGTAAGAGACTTCACTTTTTTCTGTTTCGCACGTCCCTCCCTCCCCCTCCCCCCCAGACCTGCATATATATCACCTTCAATGAGTAAGCTGCACCTGCCCTTACCACCTCATTAACCCTTTGCCGCCGATACACAAATTTATACACTCTTATACCATCGGTCTAACATCTTAGAGTCCGTTTGGACTATAAGATAACGTGTCAAAATGAACCCTGCTCCACCGCTAGACTTCCCTCCCTCATTTTCCAGAATCCCCTACCGAACCTTCCCCGAGTATGCGATCTGTGGCAGATATAACTAATCCCTTGCGTAGGGGAGGCCTTGTATCATTCCCGGTCGAGCACGCCCACAAGGAGAGATCTCAGAGCATGCCCTAAGTCCAGAATGTTTTAGTGTGGATTGCCACACTATTTATATAATTACATAAGCGTACAGACCTACCAACACATTATATTAAACTCATCCATTATGTATAGGCCTATATGCGCACAGTCAATATCCTATGCATGCTCAGCCCATTTAGTTAGGCTGTGCACATGAGAAGGGTGGAGGACAGTGCGGCGTGCGCAGTAAGCCGCGGCAACTCTCCCGGTTAATGCACAGATACAGTGCCAGGAGCAAGCTCAGTACATATATACAGCACAAGAACAAAGTTCAGTACATATATACAGCACCAGAACATGAAGATTCAGTTTGCCCCCCTCTTTCCCGACATCTCCTTCCCCCTCGCCATGTTTGTTTTCTCTACCAATCAAAGATGTGTAATTTTTTTTGTGTAACTTGTGCAGAAAACCATTTGTCTATTTTACAAGCAATATAGTTCTATATACATCACCAGAACAAAGCTCATTACAAATATACAGCACCAGAACAAAACTCAGTACAAATATACAACACCAGGACCAAGCCCCCTGTGGCGTTCCCTGTAGATAGAGTACCCTGTGCCCCTGTCGCGGTCCCTGTAGATAGGGCCCCATGTGGCATTCCCTATAGATGGGTCCCTATCTACAGGGAACGCCACATGGGGCCCTATCTACAGTGACCGCCACAGGGGCACAGGGGGGCTCTATCTACAGGGAACGCCACAGGGGTCTCTAACTACAGGGAACGCCACAATGTGCTCTATCTACAGGAAATGCCACAGGGGGCCCTATCTACAGGGAATGCCACATGGGGCCCTATGTGGCGTTACCCTGTAGATAGGGCCCCCTGTGGCGTTCCCTATAGATGGGGCCCTATCTACAGGGAACGCCACATGGGGACCTATCTACAGTGACCGCTATAGGGGCACAGGGGGGCTCTATCTACAGGGAACGCCACAAGGGTCTCTAACTACAGGGAACGCCACAAGGGGCTCTATCTACAGGAAATGCCACAGGGGGCCCTATCTACAGGGAACGCCACATGGGGCCCTATCTACAGGGAATGCCACATGGGGCCCTATGTGGCGTTACCCTGTAGATAAGGGCCCGTATATAGTCCCCTGTAATTAGTTCCCTATATAGTCTTCTATAGTTCTCGTTCCCTGTATAGTCCCCTATGTAGTGCCCACAGTAGAAGGAAAAAAAACACATTTTCTTACCTGTTTCGTTGCCGCGCCATCCTCCAGCGACGTCTGTCCTCCTCCATCGGAACGATGCAGTGGCGGGATGACGTCATCGGACATCGCGCCGACTGCATCATCACTAAAGCGCCGAATGGCGAGACAACATGTGCCTCGCCAGGGCTGCGCTAGTCAACTAAATTGTATCCGTGTCCTAAGGACGTGGATACAATTGAGTGCAGGGGACCGGACCGGTTCTGGCTTCCCGCTTCACCCGATTCTTCAAACCGGCTGTCATTTTAACAACCGGTTCGGGAGAACCGGGGCAAACTGGCCGGATCCCACCCCTGAGTTCCATTTATATGGGAATTTCTGTGACCACAGAGGTTTGGAAGGGCTTTTCAATACCATCGTTTCTGTTTTATCTAGGTTCAGGGTGTAGCCTGACAGTCGCCCCACCCCCTCAAGCTCGTGCAGAAGAGGGTCTAGGACCAGTTTTGGGTTAGCGACTGCTAACAAAATATCGTCTGTGAAGGCGGCTACCTTTAGTTCCATATTATGTAGTTTGATTCCCCGGAAGGTAGGTGGGAAAGATTACGCAAAAGGGGGTCTAAGGAGAGGTTAAAAAGGAGGGGGGATAGGGGGCATCCTTGTTTAGTGCCCCTAAATATATCTATGGGGGTGTTATGCCCATTGACCATTACGCTGGTCACACAACCAACACGGAGTGATCGTATGAATTGAGTAGGTCGATCCAAGTTTTATTCGCCCCATTACCTCATCAAGAAAAGGCCAAGCAACAGTGTCAAAGGCCTTCTCCACATCAAGTCTCATCAACATGTTAACTGGTTGATCTTGATCCTGAACCAATGACTGTGGCAGCAACAGCTGCTGTTATGTTTTTAATGCTAGTCCTGCCTTGTGTGAAACCCATTTGAGCTCCGCATAGAAAATCGGGGAGAACAATCTGGAGTCTATCAGCCAATATTCTTGCCAATAATTTATAGTCTTGGTTGTGTAGTGAAACTGGCCGATAGCATTGGGCCAGAGAAGGTTCTTTGTTTGGTTTAGGCAAGAGTACTGTGCGAGACCCCGTGAAACGGTTAATGGCTATCTGACGTATAAAGGTGTCATTGAGTCATTACTTTTTAGTTGCACTCCTTTCGATGTGACTGATTGTGGCATCAAATTGTGCCTGGTACCACAAATAAAATAGATTCATCTTTTGTATCCAATCACTCCTAGTAATGTCTCTGGAGAGGAAAATAAGAGGATAGTCCCTGCAAATCCTCAAGGTTCACAAAACAGTCATATATGTAAAGAGTGGCATGGCTTGAAGTTTTTTGGCCCCAATAGAAAACCTTTAACACCTACCATGTGCCATTTATAATACTGGTGTCTCCTTGTGTGGTAGAAGGACCTTTCATCCCCCTCAGGCAGCAGGGTCCAGATGTGACAGCTCACTCAGCACCCTTATAGCTACTCCTCTGTATGAAAAATCTTCCAAACTGCAATAGAATATAAATCTAAAAGTCTCTCTAAACTCACCACCGCTATTGGAGGGAAAATAGAAAAAAAGTAAAGATTGTATTAGGCATCAGTATTAACAATACGTAAATAGCTCACAATCTAATAACCTCAGAGCTTCAACCTCAACTTCTATGTAAAGGAAGGGGTACATAAATCAGTGTAATGGAAAGAAAGAGAGTAAAAAAGTAGTTGCATTGGATTGAAGTGTAATGTACTCCTTATCTAGATTTGTATAAAGGTTGAAGATGCAGCTATTTATGTATAGTGAATATCTATGCTTCAGACAATCTTTGCTTATTTTCTTTCTCTTTGATGGATGTGTGATCAATTCAGAGAGAGGCTTTTCGTTTTATATACTGATGCCATTTGAAAAATGTTTTATGCAAGGTAAAAGCTAGTAAAGTTCAGTACCATATGTAATATCCCTCCATAAACATGCTCTATTTGTTAATATAGCGCACACTACGCTGTAATTACATTTTGGCATACCACTAGTGGTAAACTTGTCTTAGTAAATGTCTTCATATATTTTCCTTAACCCCTTCCCGACATCTGCCGTATATATACGGCGCTGTCGGGAGGTGCTTCCCGCAAAGCGCCGTATGGGTACGGCGCAACGGGAAACGGTCATCAGTGCTAATTGCACCGTGACAAAGTAAAGATGGCTGCTGTTCATGACAGCAGGCCATCTCTACTACTCGCCCAGCGTGCCGTTTTGGCCCCCCCGCATCGGCGATCGCTGCTATTGGCCAGTCAATTCTGACCGGCCAATAGTAGGGATTTTTGTTAAAACTGCGCCCTGGAGTCACAGGGCACAGTTAGACAGTGGCGATTGGTGCTGTCTAAGACAGCACCCATCGCCACCAACGTCACCTAGGAAGGTGGCAGTGATGCCACCTCTAGGAGCGATCTGATTGGTCGGTCTGTAATTACCGACCAATCAGTGCACCAGGCAGTGTTGTGAACATCGACACTGCTCTGCACGCCGCCATTCCAGTTTGAGGCAGCGTGCAGAGCGGTTGAGAGAGTGTCTGCTGCGGATTTGCTGGTATTTGTAGTGCGTCCTGCACTACTGGGTAAAAAATAAGAAAGCCCTTTTGCTGCTTCTGTCTGATCACCTTTTTTTTTTATTTTTTTGTGATCAGACAGATTTTTTTGGCCCTGTCCCTGTCCTTGGGCCTGTCCCTGTCCCAATCCACCCCCTCCCTGTCCCAATCTACCCCACCCCCTCCCTGTCCGAGTCCTGTGCCCACTGAGTGCTGATCAGTGACCACCATCACTGATCAGCATCTGTGCTCAATTTTTGGCGCAGGATTTTTTTAAAAATTTGCACCATCTCCCTGTGTGCGCCCTGCGGCCACGAAGTGCTGGTTAGTGACCGTCATCACTGATCAGCATCCGTGTTTTTTGTTTTTTCCCGCAGGTTCTTTCTTTGTGCCTTTTTTTCACCCACACCAATTACCTGTGTGGGTCCTGTGACCGTTTGAGCGCTGATCAGTGACCGCCATCACTGATCGGCATTTGTGCTCAACTTTTGGTCCAGGAATTTTTTATTTTTGTCATTTTTTTCCAATTATAAATTTGCACCATCTATCTGTGTGCACCCTGCGGCTACAGACTGCTGATTAGTTATCAGCA
The DNA here is from genome assembly GCF_050947455.1 of Rhinoderma darwinii. NCBI lineage: Eukaryota > Metazoa > Chordata > Amphibia > Anura > Rhinodermatidae > Rhinoderma > Rhinoderma darwinii. The sequence continues at coordinate 175,929,658 of NC_134689.1, read as the reverse complement.
TCTGTGGTCATTTTTTTACGCAGGTTTTTTTAGGTCTTTCTTTCACCCGCAGCTTTCCATAGTGTGCGTAGCAAGTTAGTTAGACTTAAGGTTTTTTTTAGTAATAGATAGCGTCAGTTACTGACGGACGTTCAGTTGTTTTTTTCTAACTGACGATCGTACAGTAAATTCTATTCTTTTTTTTTTCCTTTTCCTCTCTTCTTTCTTGTCTTCTAATTTCTGTTCACTATACACGTGTAAAAACACCACACATACACACACCCCCCTGTGTAAAAATGAAAGTTGATTACACGTGTAAAAACACCACAAAACCCCCTGTAATAAATCAAAATGTCTCAATCGTCCAGAAGGATGTATTCAGTCGAGGAGGCATACGCCATCATTGCCTCTGACACGGAGTCGGCCAGAGAGGGAGAGGAGGAATATGCCCCACTCCTTTTAGTTTCCTCCTCTTCCTCCTCCAGTGATGAGGAACCCCCCCAAAGGCGACCCAGGAGAGCAGCTGAGCCAACCCCAATGATTGATCCTGTGTGGACTCCACTCCCTGAAAATTATGAGCCTCAAATTCCTGATTTTATAGGCAGCTCAGGAATTCAGTTTTTCTCTGAGGAGTTTGTTAATTTAATGGTGGCCCAGACGAATCTGTACGCCCAACAATTTTTAACCCAAAACCCCACTTCATCATTTGTTAGGTGGACCCCAGTAGATGCAGCGGAGATTATGACATTTTGGGGCCTTGTGCTGCATATGGGACTAGTGACACTAGTGAGGAAGCCAGAGGTTAGGCAATACTGGAGTGCGAATATTTTGTACAGCACCCCAATTTACCGCATGGCCATGACCCGGACTCGCTTTGCAGCCATTTTAAAATTCTTGCATTATAATGATAATGCACAGTGCCCGCCCCAGAACGACCCCACATTTGACCGTCTTTTTAAAATCAGGCCACTCATTGATCATTTCTCCACCAAATTTTCACAAGTGTACACCATCCAAAAAATATATTTCCATAGACTAGTACCTTGTTCATTTTAAGGGGAGGCTTAAATTCCGCCAATACCTGCCCAATAAGAGGGCAAGGTATGGAATTAAATTGTACAAAATGTGTGAGAGTACATCTGGGTATACACACAGGTTTAGGGTTTACGAAGGGAAGGACTCTATTATTAAACCCCCAGAATGCCTCCCCGTCCTGGGAGTTAGTAGGAAAATAGTGTGGGATTTGATGCACCCATTGCTGGACAAGGGTTATCACCTTTGCGTCGATAACTTCTATACCAGCATCCCACTATTTAAGTGCCTTTCTGCCAGAAGTACGGCAGCATGCGGTATTGTGCGCAAAAATCAGAGAGGCCTCCCTAAAACACTGCTTATCCAAAGCCTCAGAAGGGGTGAGAGCAGGGAACTATGCAGTGAGAACATGCTGTTCGTCAAATATAAGGACAAGAGGGATGTCCTTATATTGACCACAATTGATGGCAGCGGCAGCACCCCTGTCCCTGAACGAGGTACCACCACAGTGACCCAGAAGCCAAATTGCATCCTGGGCTACAATAAGTACATGGGCGGGGTTGATCTCTCTGATCAAGTACTGAAGCCTTATAGTGCCCTACGGAAAACAAAGACATGGTACAAAAAGCTGGCCGTGCACATTGTACAGATGGCAATGTATAATGCTTACGTACTATCCAGATGTGCAGGCCGGACAGGGACATTCCTTAACTTCCAAGAGGTGGTGATCAAGGCACTTCTATTTGGGAACCAGGCAGGGGAGGGCCCAAGCACATCTGCTGGTAGCGATACTCCACGCATTGTACCAGGGCAACATTTCCCCAATGAAGTGCCCCAAATTGCGAAGAAGAGAAGGACACAAAAAAGGTGCAGAGTGTGTTCCAAAAGGGGAATAAGAAAAGACACTATTTACCACTGTGAAACCTGCCCCGAAAAACCAGGCCTGTGTATCAAGGATTGCTTCAAACAGTACCATACATCCATAAATTAGTAATTTCATGATTCATTAACCCCTTTATTATGCCAAAAGCAACAATGCGTCCACACACATATGCAGCTACATCCTAGTCCCAAAAGTCAAATGGCGCTTCTGAGCCCTGCAGTGTGTTCAAACAGCCGTTTATGACCACATGTGGGGTATTGTTTTACTCGCGAGAAATTGCTATACCCCTAGATAATTTCCTTAAGGGGTGTAGTTTCCAAAATGGGGTCACTTGTGGGGGGTTTCCACTGTTTTGGCCCCTCAGGTTCTTTGCACATGTGACATGGCCTCCCAAAACCATCCCTGTCAAATTTGAGCTCCAAATGTCGCTCTTTCTCTTCTGAGCCCTGCCGTGTGTCCAAACAGCCGTTTATGACCACATGTGGGGTACTGTTTTACTCGGGAGAAATTGCTTTACAAATGTTGTGGAGCTTTTTCTCCTTTAGTCCTCGGGGAAATGAGAAAAAATTAGTTAAACCTACATTTTCTTTGAAAAAAAGTCGATTTTCATTTTCACTGCCTACTTCCAGAAATGTCTGCAAAAATACTGTGGGGTCAAAATGCTCACTATACCCCTAGATAATTTCCTCAAGGGGTGTAGTTTCCAAAATGGGGTCACTTGTGGGGGGTTTCCACTGTTTTGGCCCCGCAGGGGTTTTGCAAATGCGACATGGCCTCTGCAAACTATTCCTGCTAAATTTGAGCTCCAAAAGTCAAATGGCGCTCTTTCCCTTCTGAGCCTTGCCATGTGTCTAAACAACCATTTATGACCACATGTGGGGTATTGTTTTACTCGGGAGAAATTGCTTTACAAATATTGTGGAGCTTTTTCTCTTTTAGACATCGTGGAATTGAGAAAAAATTAGCTAAACCTAAATTTTCTTTGAAAAAATGTAGATTTTCATGTTCACTGTCTACTTCCAATTGTTTCTGCAAAAGATCTGTGGGGTAAAAATGCTCACTATACCCCTAGATAATTTCCTCACGGGGTGTTGTTTACAAACTGGGCTCACTTGTGGGGGGTTTCCACTGTTTTGGCCCCTCAGGGGCTTTGCATATGCGACATGGCCTCTGCTAACTATTCCTGCTAAATTTGAGCTCCAAAAGCCAAATGGCGCTCTTTCCCTTCTGAGCCCTGCTGTGTGTCCAAACAGCCGTTTATGACCACATGTGGGGTACTGTTTTACTCGGGAGAAATTGCTTTACAAATATTGTGGAGCTTTTTCTCTTTTAGTCATCGTGGAATTGAGAAAAAATTAGCTAAACCTGCATTTTCTTTGAAAAAATGTAGATTTTCATTTTCACGGCCTACTTCCAAAAATGTCTGCAAATAACCTGTGGGGTCAAAATGCTCACTATACCCATAGATAATTTCCTCAAGGGATGTAGTTTCCAAAATGGGGTCACTTGTGGGGGGTTTCCACTGTTTTGGCCCCTCAGGGGCTTTGCATATGCGACATGGCCTCTGCTAACTATTCCTGCTAAATTTGAGCTCCAAAAGCCAAATGGCGCTCTTTCCCTTCTGAGCCCTGCTGTGTGTCCAAACAGCCGTTTATGACCACATGTGGGGTACTGTTTTACTCGGGAGAAATTGCTTTACAAATATTGTGGAGCTTTTTCTCTTTTAGTCATCGTGGAATTGAGAAAAAATTAGCTAAACCTACATTTTCTTTGAAAAAATGTAGATTTTCATTTTCACTGCCTACTTCCAAAAATGTCTGCAAATAACCTGTGGGGTCAAAATACTCACAATCCCCATAGATAGTTTCCTCAAGGGGTGTAGTTTCCAAAATAGTGCCACTTGTGGGGGGTTTCACACTGTTTTGGCACCGCAAGAGCCCTGCAAACTTGACATGGTGCCTAAAATATATTCTAATAAAAAGGAGGCCCCAAAATCCACTAGGTGCTTCTTTAATTCTGAGGCCTGTGCTTCAGTCCATAAGCACACCAGGGCCACATGTGGGATATTTCCTAAATCTGCAGAACCTGGGCAACAAATATTGAGTTGTGTTTCTCTGGTAAAACCTTCTGTGTTACAAATAAAAAGGGATTAAAAATGAATTTCTGCAAAAAAAAAATGAAATTTGTAAATATCATCTCTACTTTGCTTAAATTCCTGCGCAATGTCTAAAGGGTTAAGAAACTTTCTAAATGCTGTTTTGAATACTTTGATGGGTGCAGTTTTTAAAATGGGGTGACTTATTGGGGGTTTCTAATATCTAAGGACCTCAAAGCCACTTCACAACTGAACTGGCCCCTGTAAAAATAGCATTTTGACATTTTCTTGAAAATGTGAGAAATTGCTGCTAAAGTTCTAAGCCTTGTAACGTCCTAGAAAAATAAAATGATGTTCAAAAAATGCTGCTAAACTAAAGTAGACATATGGGGGATGTTAATTAGCAACATTTTTGTGTGGTATAACTGCCTGTCTTACAAGCAGATACATTTAAATTGAGAAAAATGAAAATTTTTGCAATTTTGTCGCAAAATTTTGGTGCTTTTCACAATTAAATACTGAATGTATCGGGCAAATTTTGCCAGTAACATAAAGTCCAATGTGTCACGAGAAAACAATCTCAGAATCGCTTGGATAGGTAAAAGCATAGCGGAGTTATTACCACATAAAGTGAAACATGTCAGATTTGAAAAATGAGGCTCTGTCAGGAAGGTCAAAAGTGCCCAAAGAGGGAAGGGGTTAAATATTTGCAATGAATTTATGCATTCTAAGAATATAGATTATTTAGAAAGAATGCAAATTTAAGACAGCAGTATGTCAGCAATGCATTGTGGCAGCCGCTCTGCTCACTTTGCTATCTATACTGCCAAAATTCAGACTGTCATAAAGGGCACCTATATTCTGCTGATCGCACAGGGAGAGCTGCCACAGGGAATTGGCAGTTCACAGTTAATAAAATAAGATGGTGTCCTCAGTTATACACTTTGCAAAAATGTATGCATTCACATAGCAAATGCATTAATCTCACATGATTTGGCTCACTTAGATTACGCCCTGTAGTAGTAGAAGGTAGAAGACTGTAAGGATGACGCTACATGTAGCAACTGAAACTCATCCAATGTACAGCCCCCCAGCCGAAAACACCAACAACAAGTGGTTCTGCCGAGAATCAGCAGCGTGATTTTTTTGCCAGATGTTTAACATGATTTACCTTAAACCTCCGACATTTGGCGCAAATGTACGCCATAGTCAGTAGATAAGAATTATGGAGCGGGCTCACGGACTAAGCCTGCTTCAAATGCTGTTAGTGTGAGCTGTGTCTTACAGCTGACACCTCGCACCAGGACCGCCATCAGGAATTTCAGGGCCCCATACAGCTAAATTGTCTGAGCCCCCCTACCGTGGCACCGCCAGTTAACAATACTCCGTCCAGCACCATATCACGCTCTTTGTGTGATACATAACTAATAACTTTTTATTTGTCCAAAAGATTTTGAAGCCTGCCACCACGACAAGGTAGACTCTTTTGGCAGGGCCCTACTCTACTCTAACTTAAAAATATATAAACTTTATTCCTTTTTCTGCAGATTTAATGAATATAATACTTAAAGGGGTTTCCCAGCCCCTAAAAATTGATGCCCTATCCTCAGGATAGGCCATCAATAGCCGATGGGTCGGGTTCCGACTTCCGGGACACGCGCCGATCAGCTGTTTTGAAGGGAGTGCAGCGCTCGTACGACACAGATGTAGTGCAATTCAGAGTATTGCAGCCTTCTCACATTCACTTCATTGCTTCATTGTGAAAAGGCTTCAATACTGTGAATCGCCGCTACATCCGTGTCGACGATTCACAGTGAGCAAGTAGAAATGAATGGGAAGCAGCGCTCGTACCGACCCATAAGCTATTGATGGTCTATTCTGAGGATAGGCCATAAATTTTTAGGGACTGGAAAACCCCTTTAAAAGGAACCTTTTAGCACACTCATGCTGCCCTAACAATGGACACAAGCCAGTGCTAAAGCTATGACTTCTCTTATATGACGCGACACTTTAGAATAACACATAGTTTAGTTTAATCACCTGCCACTATATCATACTGCCCGCAGTGAGGGCAACATTAACAGGCCGACAGGTTCACATATATAAAATAGAAGATACAGGATTTGTTTTAATACAATCTTAAAACCCCATCTATGACCAAAAATAGATGCATAAGAGCAAAGGAGAAAAAGGTTGTTAAAACAGGGGCCTAACAATTGCGGTCACAGGGGGTGGGTCAACCTGGAATGGACAAGCCCCACTTAAAACCGGATCCTCGTATTTAACGAAGCGTTAGGACGGTGTATGCTGCGTCTCATATAATTTACTAATGTTTACCAGGCCATGAAGGCAAGAGGAGCGAGTAGTGGGGAGTAAATTTTTTTACATTTTTATGTCGGTTCTGGGGTCCATGCTTAAGGTGGACGAGGCTATTCAAAAGTGTGGCATGAGGCCCAGCACAATGTAGTTACACCCCTGTGTATAAATATTATTCTAATTCTCTATGTAACCCATTTATTCATTTTACACTTACCTTTGCAGTCTTCTCTTCTCTTCAGCAGGGGGGCATCAAGCTCACAAGTGCTTACCACACTCTGAAGCTGAGCCGCTCCCTCTGCCCTATCCAGACACAGCAGTTGGCGTTGCTGGGATTGCTCTTCACTGCTTTGGACCTTTAGCAATAATAATAATTATTAAGTGAAAGAAAAAATAAATATATATAAATATTGTAAAGAGCTTCGCCATTAGTTCTACAGAGTTTTAAACGTTAGGGTTAACGCTTATGACATTGAGCATGACGTCAAGATGTGCTAGATTGCAGCATGAGACCGCTGAGCAACGTAAATACACCCCCGCTAGACGTACATTGGAGCTGCTGCTTACTGGTTAAAAAGCAACCATTCAGTAAAAAAAAAAAAACTAATTAAATACTGCAAAATTACTGTTAACCTACCTGCTGGCCTCACTTGCTTGCTTCTGGTTCTGCTTCCTCATTCCGATCCCTGTTTTCCGGAATCCAAGATGGTTGGTGCTGTGTCAGACTTGCATATAGAAAGCATTGCCTGCAAGTCTGAGACATGCCCCCACCTCCTTCACTGCTCTCGGAAGGACAAGCACCGATGATGTCAGTGCTGTGTCCATCTCTTCTGACACTTCCCCTGCTGGGTTCTTGACAGGGGTTCCGGCTGCAGCAACATCCTCACTGACAGCGTGTCAGTGGAGGACGGAGGAAAACAGTGCCTTGGTTGGCATGAATCATCTTCTGTATTTAAGTATATCACATTGTCTGCTTGTAACGGTCTTATATGTTTTATTGCCTGTGGTTTTCCGTGTCTTGGACTACGTTGGATTGTCGTGGGATCTAATTTTTACCAATAAAATGGTCAAAGCGGGCTGTAGGGGAGGCAGTTTATCTCAATAAAGTGTTTTTGTTATATTTTTTTCAACTGTGTAACAGCGCTAGTAATCGTGGTGTCTGACTGACACCTCTCCATTACAATTGCTAGGGCTTGGTGTCAGTCGGGGGTATGTTATGTCCACCTTTGGATGACACTAACCCCTCCAATCTATTACCCCAGTACATATCAGACTGTAGCAAGTTATCAGAATCAAGTTAAAGATGGCTACATCTGTACATTATATGGTACATTAAATTGTGTCATTAAAAAATTACAGCTCCCCCGCACACAAAAAAAGCCATCAAACGGCTATGTTTACTGAAAAATAAAAATTATGGCTTTTGGAATGTGTCTAAAAAAAAATAAAATTAAAAAAATACATGTCTGCGGCAGCAAAAGGCTTAATAATCCTGTGGTGAGAAACCCACATTGTAAAGCCACGCTTATTCATGGTAAAGCAGAAAGTACCTGCTTTTTTTGTCCCCAGTATGGCCACTCATCAACTGAACTTCAGCCGCTATGTGTGTCCTCGGAACAAATACTAACTTATTGTTTGGGAAAAAACCATAAGGTATTCCACAAAGCCTGGTATAGAACACTCCGCCCATATGCCTGAGATCCTAGGCTTGTAGTCTTATATAAAATATATAAAAATATTTACATTATTTACTGTTTAACTTGTACAGATCACAAACAGTGGCGTAACTACAGCTGTAGCATCCATAGTGGATTAGAGGGGGCCTGTGCCATCAGCCGTCACGGCCACCCCATGCCCGGAGGCGCCACTAGCAGCCGCTATAGCTGCTACAGAGGTAGAGATGCCACATTCAATAGTGTCTGCGTCCTTCGGGCGCAGATGCTACTGAATACTGTGACAGAGCAGGGAAGTATCTCCCTGTTCTGCCACAGGCTACTGTAACAGTGACATAGCCCTAGGGGTTGCAACGGTTGCAATTGCGACTGGGCCCCTAAGTCTGGGGGGCCAACAGAGCCACCGTAGCTACACAGCGCTGACCGCGCTGGTCCCGCTTCCTGAATGCTTGAGCTAGTAGCTGACGGCTCCTTGCTCCAACATTCACTCTGCCGTGAGCAGCCCAGCGCAGGCAGGCGCCATCTAGTGACGTCTGTCTGCGTCAAGTCACTCACTGCACAGACTGGAGGAGAAGGATCCTCCACCCGTCGTGGGAACGGGGATAGGTAGATAATTATGTTATCATTTTTCTATTAGGCACTATGGGGCATTATACTGGGTAGGGAAGGGGGGCTGATATGGTTGCAGCTATAGGTGCATTTTACTTGATATGAGAGGCATTATACTTGATGGTGGCATTATACTGTGGGGACAGCTATGGGGTGCATTATACTGTATGGGGGCATTATACTGTGGGGACAGCTATGGGGGGCATTATACTGTGGGGACAGCTATGGGGGGCATTATACTGTGGGGACAGCTATGGGGGCATTATACTGTGGGGGCAGCTATGAGCGGCATTATACTGTGGGGTATTATACTGTGGGGGCATTATACTGTGGGGGCAGCTATGGGGGACATTATACTGTGGAGGCAGCTATGGGTGGCATTATGTTGTGGGAGCATGCAGCTATAGAGGGCATTATACTGTTTTGGTCAGCTATGGGGCATTATACTGTGGGGGCATTATACTGTGGGGGAGGCATTATACTATGGGGCATTATACTGTGGGGACAGCTATAGGGGGCATTATACTGTGGTGGCAGCTATGGGGGTATTATACTGTGGGGACACCTATGGGGGCATTATACTGTGGGGACAGCTATAGGGGGCATTATACTGTGGGGGCAGCTATGGGGGCATTATACTGTGGGGGCAGCTATGAGCGGCATTATACTGTGGGGTATTATACTGTAGGGGCATTATACTGTGGGGGCAGCTATGGGGGACATTATACTGTGGAGGCAGCTATGGGGGACATTATACTGTGGAGGCAGCTATGGGTGGCATTATGCTGTGGGAGCATGCAGCTATAGAGGGCATTATACTGTTTTGGTCAGCTATGGGGCATTATACTGTGGGGGCATTATACTGTGGAGGCAGCATTATACTATGGGGCATTATACTGTGGGGGCAGCTATGGGGGGCATTATATTGTGGGGGCAGCTATGGGGGCAGCTATGGGGGGCATTATACTGTGTGGGGGCAGCTATGGGGGCATTATACTGTGAGGGCAGCTATGGGGGGCATTATAATGTGGTGGCAGCTATGGGAGGCATTATACTGTGGGGGCTGCTATGGGGGGCATTATACTGTGGGGGCTGTTATGGGGGTAATATACTGTGGGGGCTGCTATGGGGCAATATACTGTGGGGGCTGCGATGGGGGACAATATAATGTGTGAGGGCAGCTATGGAGAGCATTTTACTGTGGGGGCAGTGATGGGGGTATTATGCTGCATGGGAGCAGCTATGGGGCATTATGCTGTATGGGGGAATATGTTTGGGCATTATACTACATGGGGGTATCTGTGTGGGCATTATACTGTATTGGGCATCTGTGTGGGCATTATATTGTATGGGGCATCTGTGTGGGCATTATACTGTATGGGGCATCTGTGTGGGCATTATACTGTATTGGGCATCTGTGTGGCCATTATACTGTATGGGGCATCTGTGTGTGCTTTATACTGTATGGGACATCTGTGTGGGCATTATACTGTATGTGGGCATTATGCTGTATGGGGGCAGCTATGGGGGTATTATACTGTGTGTGGGGCACTATGGGAGCATGATACTGTGTGGGCTGTGTGTATGGGTGGGTATTGGGTGGAATTAGAGGCGTGGCTTAAAAGAAAAAAAATTGCTGCTGCGCGCTGCATTGATTGTCCCTCTTTGTGATACTTGAAAGTATAGCCCTGTCTACAGGGGGCACTGTATAGCCCTGTCTACAGGGGCGCTTTATAGCCCTGTCTACAGGGGGGCTGTATAGCACTGTCTACAGGAGGGGGCTGTAAGGCACTATTTACAGGGGGCACCATCTACAAGGACGGGCTGTGTGTGGCACCCAGGGGAGATGGCCCAGTCAAAAGTTTGTTATGGGGCCCAGTGTTTCCTAGTTACGCCCCTGACCACAAACCACATATATCCATGATAATTATATGCTTCAATTTCAGGAAGTATAATTAATATAGGAATTCTGAATTTATAAGGAGAATATCTGTATGAATTCTGTATAGATTGCACTTAAAGGGGTTATCCCAGAATTGGCAATTATGATCTATATACAGGATAGGTGATTGTCTGTTCACTGGGGGTTCCACTGCTGGCAAGAACAGGGTACTGAACCCCCAAATCCCCCTCAATGCACCCCCTTCCAGTGAGGAAAAGCTTAAATGGTCCAATGTCTATGGGACTGACAGAAACTGCCAAGCGCTTTACTTGGCTGTTTCTGTCATTCCCATAGACTTTGACTGGAGCTGCATTTAATATCCTCCTCACTGCAGTCAAGTATTGAGTAGGGGCATGGGGTTTGGGCCCCCTGTTCTCAGAATCGGTGGGGGCCCCAGAGGAGGGGCCCCTAGCGATCAGACAATTATCCCCTATCCAATTGTCGATTTTGGGAATGCCCCTTTAAATTGACTTTCATGACAGAAAATATTTAAAGCATACCTTTACAGCAGTCTGTTTTATATTTGGAATAAGTACAAAAAAGGAAATTTAAAATCATTGAACCATAAGACTAATTATAAAATGCATAACAACACCAGGTTTTAATTATTTTCGAAAGTAGCAGTGCTTTAAAAAACTTGTAGAAATTAAATACTGCATTATTGTATTTTAAGGAAATACAAATATTTAAGTTTTCTAAGAGTAATTATGCAGAAATGTACTCCCATCGCTTAGACTTACGAATTAAACACTCTGTTTCACAATCCTTGCATATTATACAATGTGAATGACTGAAACCATTATTTGAATCTGAATATACCTAATCCCTATCCCCAATGTTAAAAAGACAGATAGTTCTACTGCTTTATTTGTGTGTATGTCTGTATGTCTGTGTGTGTGTGTGTGTGTGTGTGTGTGTGTATGTGTATATATATATATATATATATATATATATATATATATATATATATATATATATATGTAAAGGATCTGCCAGGCACAGCTTCTGTGTCAACGCCCATAGGTAATCAGTCTGCACCTGCTTCTATGTCTGTGAGACTGACTCCATCTTCCACCACTCAGGATGGCAGGCTTAGGAGTGGGAGAGCCTATCACAGCCTGGCCAGACGGAGCTAGCTCCCGCCCTCTGTCTATTTATACCTGCCTTTCCTGTTCCTCCTTGCTTGTTTGGTTTCCTGGCCCTGCTGCAGCTTCTTGAACTATTTGTCCCTGCTTCATACTGACCCTGGCTTACTGACTACTCTCCTGCTCTGCGTTTGGTACCTCGTACACTCCTGGTTTGACTCGGCTTGTTCACTACTCTCCTGCTCTGCGTTTGGTACCTCGTACACTCCTGGTTTGACTCGGCTCGTTCACCACTCTTGTTGCTCACGGTGTTGCCATGGGCAACTACCCCATTTCCCTTAGCTTCTTTGTACCCTTGTCTGTTTGTCTGTCGTGCACTTATTGAGCGTAGGGACCGTCGCCCAGTTGTACCCCGTCGCCTAGGGCGGGTCGTTGCAAGTAGGCAGGGACTGAGTGGCGGGTAGATTAGGGCTCACTTGTCTTTTCCCTACCCCCATCATTACAATATATATATATATATATATATATATATATATATATATATATATAGTTATAGATATATATGTATATATATATAGCAAAATCCAAGATACAAGACAGTACTCCAAATTCAGTGAAAAAATAGGATTACTTTAATCACCACTTGCGACGTTTCAGCCTTACTCCATGGGGCCTTTCTCAAGAAAATTGCTTGAGAAAGGCCCCACGGAGTAGGGCTGAAACGTCGCAAGTGGTGATTAAAGTGATACTATATTTTTACTGAATTTGGAGTGCTGTCTTGCATCTTGGATCTTGCTGCATATTTGGGACATTGGTCGTATGTCTGAACAGGAACTTTTGCACCCTACACTAACAGAATGGTGCTGAAAATTATCTGCCAGGCACAACTTCTGTGTATACGTCCATAGGTAATCAGTCTGCACCTGAGTCTATGTCTCTGAGACTGACTCCATCTTCCATAACTCAGGATGGCAGGCTTAGGAGTGGGAGAGCCTATCGCAGCCTGGCCAGACGGAGCTAGCTCCCGCCCTCTGTCTATTTATACCTGGCTTTTTCTGTTCCTCCTTTGCTTGTGATTCTTCTCGTGTGGTTTCCTGGCCCAGCTACAGCTTCTACTATTTGATCCTGCTCCATACTGACCCTCGCTTTCTGACTACTCTCCTGCTCTGCGTTTGGTACCTCGTTCTCTCCTGGTTTGACTCGGCTCGTTCACCTCTCTTGTTGCTCACAGTGTTGCCGTGGGCAACTGCCCCATTTCCCTTAGCTTTGTGTACCCTTGTCTGTTTGTCTCGTGCACTTAGGGACCGCCGCCCAGTTGTACCCCGTCGCCTAGGGCGGGTCGTTGCAAGTAGGCAGGGACAGAGTGGCGGGTAGATTAGGGCTCACCTGTCCGTTTCCCTACCCCCATCATTACAGGTGCTGCTTTTTCTCTGTTTTTACAATGTATATATATATATATATATATATATATATATATATATATATATATAGCTAAAAATTGTGTATGTGTGTATATGTTAGGCTTCCTTCATACACACTTCATACACACTTCATGTAGATCTGTGGGGGACAAACCCTACAAAGCCCTTATTCACACGACAGGGTTTCCCGGCCGGGTGATGGCCGTTCATAAATCGTCCGTCACCCGGCTGCATTAGGAACAATATACCCCTAATGGGGCTATTCACACAACTGATTTTTTGACGGCCCGGGAAACCTGGCCGTCAAAAAATGGGATATGCCCTATTTTCAGCCGTTTACCCGGCCGCCCGGCTCCCATAGAAGTCTATGGGGCCGGGTAATACACGGCCATCACCGGAATGTGTCCCGAGTGATGGCCATGTATTCCGTCGCTCGCGCTCTCTCTCCTCCTCCTCCTTACAGTGCAGAGTGCATGTGAGGAGGAGGAGGGTATTTTTTGCTCCCTGTAGAAGTCGGAATCTCCAATCCCCGGCCGTGGATTGGGGATTCCGCTACAGGAGACTTGGTGGCATTACCTACAGGGGACTTGGTGGCATTACCTACAGGGGACTTGGTGGCATTACATACAGGGAGCTGGGTGGCATTACCTACAGGGGGCAGGGTGGCATTACCTGCAGGGGGCTGGGTGGCATTACCTGCAGGGGGCTGGGTGGCATTACCTGCAGGGGGATGGGTGGCATTACCTGCAGGGGGCAGGGTGGCATTACCTGCAGGGGGCTGGGTGGCATTACCTGCAGGGGGGTGGGTGGCATTACCAACAGGGGGCTGGGTGGCATTACCTACAGGGTGTTGTGTGGCATTATCTACAGAGGGCTGTGTGTGGCAACAAATTTAAATAAAATTCATCCGATTTTAAAACAGACAGGGAAAAAAATGGATGCAAAACTAGTCAAAATTTTGCCACAAAAAAAAAAGTAAAAAAACGCCGGGAAAAACTATCATTAAAAAGTTTTGTTTTTCCTAAAATCGCTGCGTGTTAGGCCACCCTTAGGGCTTATTCAGACAAACGTATAATAGGTCCGTGCAACGCGCGTGAAGTCAAGTCATTGAAGCCATCGGGTGTGTGAAAATCACGTGCAGCACACGGAAGCACTTCTGTGTGACACCCGTGATTCGCGCAACAGCAGTAAAAACTATGAATATAAACAGAAAAGCACCACGTGCTTTTCTGTTTGCAAACATACAAACAGAGTGTCATAATGATGGCGACTGCGTGGAAATCACGCAGCAACGAATCATACGCGGCTGTCACACAGGGCTGTTAAGTACCTTTTGCGCGTGCAAAATAGCCACGTTTTTTACGCACGCAAAACGCACACGCTCGTGTAAATCCGGCCTTAAATTGAGAAATAGATCAGTTAAAATATGTTGTGTTTTAGTTCCTTTCCTTAGAAAAAAGTGGAACAGACTTTACCTTAGTGATGTAAGATATCAAACACCAAACCCATAGTCAACAAACAATACCTATTTTACCTAATACTATAGAAATGAAACTACAGACATATATAATTGAGTCAGAAACATAATATATAGTTTATGATTCCATATTATATGACTTGCCAGTGCACAATTTTCATCTAAACCAGAATAATGTATGGAAAGACTCCATGGCAAAACTTTTTGCAGTGGCCCTCCCTCCATTTTTTATTTTAAGATTCTTCAAGGGATTGGACAGGATTTAAAAAATATGGCTGCTTTTTCCAGAAAGAGTGCCACACCTGTCCACACGTTGTGGGTGCTATTGCAGCGCAGCATTGGAGTGGAGGTTTATTACCAGGTACAACCCATTGACCGGTGTAGCACAGTTTCTGAAAGACAGCAGCCATGTTTTTCTAATGCTGTACAATCCCTTTAACGTTATCTATCATTATTGCAAAGGCATTAGATTTAATTTTTATAACAGAAGAGCTATTTCAAGCAATTCCAATATGTGTTGACCCCACAAGATTAAAAATCATGTTAAAAACATCCCGCCAGAAAAGATAGATTTTGGGGAACAAACAACCATGTATGGCGAAGATCTCCCACCATCTTACAGCCCCTCCAGCATTAACTACAACTGAGGGGGTAGAATTTGGCCAATTTGGCAGGTAAATGGTACCATCTCAGTTGTTATATTTTTGTCTGTTCAATGTGATTAATTCAATGCATATGAGGAACAGACCATATAATGGCTATATGCCAAAGATTTTCCAAAATCTCTCCCATCTATACATGTAATTCAGTTTAAAAGTATATGGTATGGAAGTCAGTTCTTTCATCTTGGAACCCTGTAAGTAGTTAGAATAGTTTGGGATTTAAGATACCCCCCCCCCCCCCCCATTTTAGCTAGTATCTTGTACCTTATGGTTATATTCCCAATCTGCACCTAGGCAAGTAATTAGTGTGAGTGAGATGAAATCTATCCACTATCCCCCCCCCCCCCCCATACTAAGAAGCTCCCTTTCTCGCAAAAATCACTGTGAGAACATATTGCTGCCATAATTCAGTATCTAAGGGTAAAGCATTTAAACATTTTAAAATCTTTAATTGTTAGCATTGGAGGCAGCTTTTTGTGCAATGACTGTACCAAGATTTTAACATCATTCTTAACCACTTGAGAAGTACATAAGGAAGTAGGCAAATCCAGCTGTGTAAATATTAATATCTATCTAAGCGACCATCCATTTTCTAAGGTGATATTCTGCAAGTGAGACCAAAGATTGGCAATATCCTCCCTCCACCAATATGTAGTTATTTCCCCAACAGCCTTAATATGTCCAAATATCCCATGCTTTTCTTCTTTAACAACTATGTAAACCTTCACTTACTTTTTTTTTTTTTACTAAAACAATGTATTATGCAACTTTGTAATTAACCCCTTAGTGACCAGCCTATTTTAGGCCCTAATGACCAAGCTATTTTATTCGTTTTTCTATAGTCGCATTCAAAGAGCTATAACGTTCTTATTTTTTCGTCTACATAGCTGTATGAGGACTTGTTTTCTGCGGGATTAGTTGTGCTTTTTAATGGCACCATTTTTGGGTACATATCATTTTTATATTAACTTTTATTAACCTTTTTGGGGGGGATTATAAAAAAAAACTGAAATTCCGCCATTGTTCTATGCGTTTTTAAATTGACGCCGTTCACTATACAGCGTAAATAACACGTTACCTTTATTCTATGGGTCGGTACGATTACGGCGATACCACATGTGTAGAGGTTTTACGACTTTTGCACAATAAAAACACTTTTGAACTAAAATTATTTGCTTTTGCATCGTCGCTTTCCAAGAGCCGTCATTTTTTTATTTTTCCATCAATGTAGTGATTTTTTGGGCTTGTTTTCTGCAGGACAAGACGTAGTTTTGAATGGTACTGTTTTGGGGTGCGTGGGACTTATTGATTCATTTTTATTATGACTTTTTTGGGGGGCAATGGAAAAAAATTGCAATTTCGCCATGGTTTTTTGCGTTTTTTTTTTACGGTGTTCACTTTGCGGTTTAAATTACATATTAACTTTATTAATGGAGTCATTACGGTCGCGGCGATACCACATATGTGTATTTTTTTTTTTTTTTTACACTTTTACTAAATAAAACCACTTTTTATGGAAAAAAATGGTTTTATTTATTTTTTTACTGTACTTTTTATTAATAATCTTTATTTCACTTTGATGACTGATTTTATTAGTCCCACTAGGGGACTTTACTGTGCGATGTTCCGATCGCTGCTATAATGCTCTGGTATACTTCGTATACCAGAGCATTATTGCCTGTCAGTGTAAATCTGACAGGCAATCTGTTAGGACGTGCCGCCGATGGGTGACAGAGGGAGCGCACTCCCTCTGTAAACAAAGTTAAATGCCGCGGTCGCTATTGACGGCGGCATTTAACGGGTTAAACGGCCGCGATCGAAGTAAACTTCGATCGCGGGCGTTGGAGCAGGAGCTCAGCTGTCATCAGACAGCAGAGCCCTGGCTCCTGCCTGCACGGGAGACCCGTGCAGGACTTAGACTAGGCTGACGTGAAAAGGCGTCAGCCTAGCCTAAAGCCCATTAGTGACCAACGTAAAAAGGCGTATTAGTGGTCACTAAGGGGTTAATTTTTAATAAAAATTATCCTGGATACATAGAAGCTGTATATCTTGCACTGAAACCCGAATCTGTCAGGTCAGCGGGACTGATGGCTTCAACAACAGTGGGTTGGGATCCACCTGTTATCATTCACATTTAAGTCCATAACTTAGATGTGATCGATAACAGGTGGATCCTGCGTGTCAGAGACACACGCAGGGCCTGATGTCACCGATGACATCAGTCCCGCTGACCTGACGAATTTGGGTTTCAGCACAAGAGATACAGCTTCTAGGAATCCAGGATACGTAGAAGCTTTATCTCAAAATGTAGACATTTTTTTTAAAATAAAAACTAACTACGAAGTTTCATTAAACACTATAATATATTGTTTTAGTTTGCTACTCTCAATTGCCTCCTTTCCCTTCGTTTCCGTTTTATTCACAGAAGCAAAAGCACTGTAAACATGTACTGAAACTCTCTTTATTCTTTATAGCAGCAAGACATTGATAAATCTGTCCCAAGTGTGGTATTAACTTATGGCATTTGTAACTATGCAATAAGATTGCTGGTGGCAAATGGTAGAATATTTTTGCCAGATTTCAGAGTGATTCCCATTTTGGAGAATGAATGGTGAATATAATTTTTTGAGATCAGCTCATCTCTAGTTGTCATAATAAAGCGTAGCGCTGAGACATTTACTTGAATATGTTGTCTTTTCTATGATCTGTGTTCTTATAATTGAGTACCTTGGCAATTTTAAATTATGCTATTTATCATCATATAATTGTTTCTCCTAACAAAATAAATTACACCATGTTTTATCTTTCATTATTGTCCTAATATTAAGAAATGAACATATCACTGATCTAATCATGCCTTTATTTGGTCATTTTGGAAATCTATCATCTTAGCAGGTTACTTCTCCAGGCTTATAAACAGCAAACAGTTGTGAAATCAAGCTTGGGATTTACATCAGAAAACGTTGACAGCTTGACTATGACCCCTCTAACATTGGAAAACCTGTTGTTTTAAAACCTTATTAAAAGTATCTAGTACATATTAATTCTCATGAAAGTAGATATTTTTTCCCAATTACATCCCTTTCCATTATTCTTTATATTACTAAGGAGCCTGAGGTTGCTGTGTAAGCACCATGAGCACACAGCATGGTACTCATTGTGGTGCCATATGTTGGAGATACTGTATTCTCGCCTAAAAGCAATGCTTTATGAGCAACGCAAACTGTGGCCGATTTTACTGCTAAAATGATGCAAGTGATGACTTCTCCAGATCACTTGGCATACACTGCTTAATAAACGTAGACCATTGCTTTTATTTTGGGGTTTATTTTTTTTAGGCATCGTTATTTCCCTTGTTTTTTTTTCCCTAAGTGAAGCATGCCCATTGTGGTGTTGTTTTGAGAGTGTTTCACACGTATAAACCTAGACCAAAAATGTCAACGGCCCGTGTAGCATGTGTTACAGTTTTTGGAGCAGTATTTTTTAATGGTATTTTTCAAGCATGTGAAGGCTTTAATTATAACATAAAGTGATTTTCAGACTAAATTTAAAAAAAAAAACATTTCATAATAGTCAGATTAGTCAATAGTCAGTAGTTATGCCTCCATGGATCTTAAACATTATGGGGACCAATTCTAGTTTTCACTACATATTCCATCAGTGTAATAGGGTATTATAGTCACTGTGTATAAAGTAGTTTCTAGTACCACTTCAGCCAGTGGGCTTCACAATATTCCATTACTTATTTTTGGATACTAAGGTATATAAACACCAAAGGGTTGGATTTATTAATACTTACATATTTTTTACGTTTTTCAGTACTTTACAGTACGTTCCAACAATTTTTCATAGTTATAAAATGTTTTATTCAATAGAGCAGGATTGTACTTATAAAGGAAAACATTTTCAGTCTTATTTTGTTTCTTATATCTTTCCCTTTGTAACTTTGCACAGTATAATACAGTCACTTATGCATTCCTATCATTAAACAGTACAGTGAGCAGCGCGGCAGGATTTCCCATCTACAGTTTTAAATATTGATGAAGGCCTCAACTTGTTTTATTGTTCAGAATTCTCCACTCTCCAGATGAGCAGCTGTTCAGAACACATCTCTTTCATCTGCAATATCTGATACTTAATGCTTATTGAAACTAATGATTCTCCCTCCTGCTGGTGCAAAGTGAATTAAATTACAGTCTTGAGTGTAGTAGACTATACAGCCTAATCCCTCACCATGTTTAGCTGCTAATAGATATCAATTTTTTTTTGTCTTTCATAATGTCTATCAAATAGTACAGCTATTTAAAAATGTGCATTTTTTATTATATATCACATAAAAATACAGATGACTGCATCCTGTTACAATATAAGTGGTTTTGTATTTGAAGTTAGTAGTAAAAGTAAAGCCTATTCTGAGACAGTACATGCCATTCACCTCACTAAGCTTTTGTAAATGAGAGCAATAGATAAATTGTAATAAATAACAATTCATACCATAAAAATAGATTTAGAAGGCACAGTTAGGCCTCATGCACAGGAACGTGTTTTAGCGGGTGAGTGCGGACCCATTAATTTCTATGAGCCCATGCAGATTACCGTGGTTTCCACGGTCCGTGCATTGGCCAGGAGCCCGGACCGCAAAAGGCTAGGACCTGTCATTATAGGGGCCGCATTAGCGGTCCGGGCTCATTGATATCAATGTGTGCACGCTACGTAATATGTGTGCGGCCTGCGGATGATACTCCGTGGCCATCCGTGCTGCAATCACGGGCCATGCACACGGCTATGGTTGTGTGCATGAGGCCTTAGGGTATACTTACATGCAGCATAATTGTTGCCAAAAATATCTGCACCAAATCTGCTGCATGTGAATATACCCTTAAACTGTCCATATACCACAGCTTGCCAGGTGGTGCCAGACTCACAGCAAACAGCTGATCGCCAGCAAGTCTTCATTTAGAGAAAGCGTCCTCTTTAAAGCTATGTACACCTTTGAAATCTTTTTTTGTTTTTTTTGGTTTATTAAAATGTCTATCAGTGTGTTTGGTGCAACTTTCTAAATACTTTTTATTAAAAATAATTTTAACTTTTTGAGGTACAGATGCTTTGTATCCTTTATATGGAGCAGCTGTATCTGGCGCTGAAACCTGTATCTGTCAGGTCAGCGGCACTGACGGGTTCAGTGTCTGCGGGTTCTGTGCGTCTCTGATATGCAGGATCGAGCTGTTATCGCTCACATATAAGTTCATAATTTAGATGTGATCGATAACATCTACGTTATGAACTAAGATGTGATCGGTAAGGGTATGTGCACACGATGAGAGGCTTTTACGTCTGAAAAGATAGACTGTTTTCAGGAGAAAACAGCTGCCTCGTTTCAGACGTAAAAGCTCCTCCTCGTAATATGCGAGGCGTCTTTGACGCCTGTAATCTTGAGCTGCTCTTCATTGACTTCAATGAAGAACGACTCAAATTACGTTGCAAAGAAGTGTCATGCACTTCTTTGCCGAGGCAGTCAATTTACGCGTCGTCGTTTGACAGCTGTCAAACGACGACGCGTAAATGACAGGTCGTCTGCATAGTACGTCGGCAAACCCATTCAAATGAATGGGCAGATGTTTGCCGACGTATTGTAGCCCTATTTTCAGACGTAAAACGAGGCATAATACGCCTCGTTTATGTTTGAAAATAGGTCGTGTGAACCCAGCCTAACAGCTCGATCCTGCGTGTCAGAGGACCCCCGAAATGTCGCTACTGCGTTGCAAGAAGGCAATCCTTCCTCCTCAAGGAGTCTCCGCACAAGATCCATAATCCATGGAAAAAATCCATCTGGAACTTTTTGGGATTTTGGCACTATGGGTGATGTTGAATTATAAATTATTTACATTTTACTGATAAGCAAATCTTTTTGATAAAGCAACAAATGTCTTTTTTGCACAGAAAATTGAAAGTGTTACGTGTTCTATTTCATTGCACTTTTCGCTCCGCATCTTTACAAGCATAGTAGATGGGTCAAATTTGAGTTTTGACAATGAGACTTATTTAATTAAACAGTATGAGAAGCTTTTAAAGGTTTAACATTATAGAAGATATGTATTAATATTTAGGAAACTTAGACTTGAGCTTTTCTTTACTGAATGATTTATTGATATCAACGCAAATGAAATGGTGTGAAGAGTCCATATTATCCAGCATTTCTGGGGTCATATTTTTGAATGTTTCGTATACTAGAGTTTATAAAGTTTTCGTACATGAGATACTGCACCTTAATGTCAGTAATACACACCTAGCACTCATTTAGTAACACTTATAGAAATCAATATATTCAACAATGCGTATAATTTAGAAACTGACAGCAACGGCTATTTGTTAGTACGAAATATTACTGTTGACATAATGACATTATACATTGCCTGTGGCATAATTGCTTGTTCTTTACCAGTTAGCTTTTGCATGTCATAGGCCTTGCTCACTCAAGTGTATTGAAATGCAGTTTAGAATACAGAGAAGTATACTGTTATTTTTCATCTGTAATCATATCTATATTGATTTTTTTTAGTTCACTGTTTTGTCAGTTTTTCACCTTATATAAAATGCAACTATAAGAATCCTATTTTTTCCCAAAGTCTCCTTTACTATTGTGTAATGTGTATATACAGATTGTGATTTTTCAGCTGTTTAGTGTTTTTACGGCGGCCGTTCAGGGTAGTTCTTCTGAGATGTCGCCTTTTCACGTTGGCACTTCAGAAGACGTTTTCCCGCATCGTGCGGGTTGCTGCTGAAGCCCGGGCTGTTGCTGTCGGGCAATAAGGGTATGTGCACACGACAGCAGGCATTTACGTCTGAAAAGACAGACTGTTTTCAGGAGAAAACAGCTGCCTCGTTTCAGCCGCAATTGCTCCTCCTCGCATTTTGCGAGGCTTCTCTGACAGCCGTAAATTTTGAGCTGTGCTTCATTGAGTTCAATGAAGAACGGCTCAAATTACGTCTGAAAGAAGTGCCCTGCACTTCTTTTGACGAGGCTGTATTTTTACGCGTCGTCGTTTGACAGCTGTCAATGGGCAGATGTTTGCCGACGTATTGTAGCCCTATTTTCAGACGTAAAAAGAGGCTTAATACGCCTCGTTTACGTCTGACAATAGGTCGTGTGAACCCAGCCTTATACACTGCAATACAGAAGTATTGCAGTGCATTATAAAAGCAATCAAAAGATTGCACAGTGAAGTCCCCTAGTGGGACTAAAAAAAAAGTTAAAGTTTTAAATAAATAAATAAAAGTCCCAAGTAAAAAAAAATGAAAAACACGTTTTCGCCTTACAAAATACTTTATGAAAAAAAGTTACTCATATTTGGTAACGACCCCAACTTTAATACGATTACATTAATTAACCGCAGGTAGAACGACTTAAAAAAATAAAATAAAAAACAATGTCAGAATTTTTTTATAAAAAGTGACCAAAAAGTCACATGTACTCCAAAATGGTACCAACAAAAACTACAAGTTGTCCTGCAAAAAAAGCTCTCCTACAGCTAGATCGGTGGAAAAATAGAAAAGTTATGGCTCTTAAAAGAAGGCGACACAAAAACAAATAATTAAAAAAAAGAAAGTATTCTTACTGTGTAAAAGTAGTAAAACATAAGAAAATCTATATAAATTTGGTATCGCCGCAATCGTAACGATTTGCTGAATAAAGTTATTATGTGATTTATACCACACAGTAAACAGCGTAAAATTAAGACGCAAAAAAGAATGGTGAAATTTCTGGTTTTTTTCCAGTAATTTACTAAAAAAGTTAATAAAAAGTTAATCACTGAATACAGTGTTTCCGTAACGCCCATAGTAGTGAATGGCAGTTACAGAAGCAGCATAGCATGCGAGCTATGCTGTTTCCATAACTACCATTCAGTTCTATGGGTGTTACAAAAACAGCATAGCTCAGCGAGATACGCTGTTTTCGTAACTCCCGACCATGTAACACTTTTCATGGTCGGAATTCAGCAACAACACAGTGGCAGAAAGGGGTTTAGGGGGCCCTGTTCTAGAGATAGATGCAGGTCCCAGTGGTGGGACCCGCATCTCTCTGACATTTAAGAAATCCTGTGGATATGTCACAAATGTCTCTCATGGTAAAACCCCTTTAAGGATATTATTTAACAGGTTCTAAATTGTTCAATGCACACAAAACTTTGACAGTAGCATTTAAGAACAGAAAATTATTTTTCGGCTGATATTTTTTTTTTCCTCATTACAGTAATGAATTTAATATCGACCAAAAAAATAAAAAAAAGGTTAAGCAGTTTTGTCTTTCAGAACACAGCAAAGTCTATACATGATATGAATCCAGCAAAATAGGCGAAGCAGCTATAAATGCCCACTCAAGCAATATGCATACTTTCTTAGCTGATGTTTTTTGTCAAGCCTCCAGCATCATTAATGGTTTTTTTTTAGTGGGCATACATAGATTCTCCATTTAGTAGCTGACTTTGCCATACAATGTTTTATCCCTCTGCTGTACCATCTAGGATTTCCACCCTACCAGTAAACCAATGGACCATGCGGTATCCACATCAAGAAGCCGGTTTCCTGTACAAGTTTTTAACCGGCAAATAATAATTAACTGCAATTTAATGTTAGAAAATAAATAAAAAAAGATGACTCACCTTTTAAATTCTTCTGCCACTCCAGTGCTGTCGTTCTGGTGGTTTCTGCTGGTTCTGCAGGGATGACAACACGTACATCATTCATGTGACCACTGCAGCAATTGGCACCTGGTGGCACTATCTATATTGGACACTGTGCGTGTCACTTTTAACAGGGAACACTGTTTGTTGCAATATATACAGGTGGCACAGTGCTTTTCATTATATACAGGGCACTGTGTGTGTCACCTTCAACAGGTTTGTAGCGCTATCTACAGGAGGCTCTGTGTGTGGCACTATCTTCAGAGGGCACTGTGTTCATAATTTTCTACAGGGACACTGTGTGCATTACTTTCTACAGTGGTCACTGTGTGGTACTATATACAGATATCACAGTGTGGCACTTTCTACAGAAGGCACTGTGTGTGGCATTTACAGGAGGAAATGTGTGTGACATAATCTACAGAGGGCACTATGTATGGCACTATTAACAGGGGGCACTCTGTCACTTACTACAAGAGGTACTGTGTGTGTCACTTTCTACAGAAGTCACTGTTTGGAAATAAAATGACTATTTGTATAACTTAACAATTTTCCTCAGGCAAAGTGATGGTTTTCTTGCTTGCTGACATGTAG
Organism: Rhinoderma darwinii; assembly: GCF_050947455.1. NCBI lineage: Eukaryota > Metazoa > Chordata > Amphibia > Anura > Rhinodermatidae > Rhinoderma > Rhinoderma darwinii. Next base: position 175,905,209 of record NC_134689.1, on the reverse strand, counting down.
CTGGTATTTGTAATTCTGAAATAGCTATCCCAGGTGCTTATGGCTTGTCTGGCGACTACAGGCCCTTAGGGTATGTTCACACGGCCAAATTTCAGACGTATACGAGGCGTATTATGCCTCGTTTTACGTCTGAAAATAGGGCTGCAATACGTCGGCAAACATCTGGCCATTCAGTTGAATGGGTTTGCCGACGTACTGTGCAGACGACCTGTTATTTACGCGTCGTCGTTTGACAGCTGTCAAACGACGACTCGTAAAAATACAGCCTCGTCAAAAGAAGTGCAGGACACTTCTTTCAGACGTTTTTGGAGCTGTTTTCTCATAGACTCCAATGAAAACAGCTCCAAAAACGAGTTGGTAAAAAAATGAGTTGGTAAAAATGCGAGTTGGTAAAAAACGTCTGAAAAGCAGGGTCTGTTTTCCCTTGAAAACAGCTCTGGATTTTCAGACGTTTTGGTTGACTACGTGTGAACATACCCTTACCCTGAAGTGGATCTCTAGTTTATCCATCGAAATTCTCAGTAGTGGGTTTCACAAGTAATGAGCTCTGGGGATGCTGCTCTAAACTACTTAGCAGCTTTGCACATTAACCCATGCCTCTCAGCCAACACACTGTATTCCACATGCGGACCAGTAATAATAACAACTTTAGTCTCACCTGTCTGCTTTGCATATGCATAAGTGGAGGATCCTGCTAGGGCATTCCCAACCACATGTCAGAACAAGAAAGTTAACACCATAAGTACCACATGTCTTCAAAACATGGCTAAACAGAGCAAAGTAACATGGCTTTAGGAAACAGTAAAACAGTTGCAGAATGTTAAAGTGACAGTGTCCATAAATATATATGTCGGACACCACAAAACCACGCCTAGAAGCAACACTTAAGAAACTAGAGAAGATGAAGCCGAGTACTAAAGAATATCCTGAAATTCAAAGGCACAGCAGCATATTGGTCTGAGGCTCATACTGTTAGGCCTCGTTTACACGAGCGTGTTATTCATCCGTGCGACGCGCGTGATTTTCACGTGTGTCGTACGGACCTATAATAGTCTATGGGGCTGTGCAGACAGTCCGTGAATTTTGTGCAACGTGCGTCCGTTGCAAAAAACTCACGACCTGTTCTATATTTGTGCGCTGTTCGCGCATCACGCACCCATTGAAATAAATGGGTGCGTGAAAAACAACCATTTCACACGGAAGCACTTCCGTGCGAACAGCGTGATTCGCGCAACAGCAGTGAAAAGGATGAATGAAAACAGAAAAGCACCACGTGCTTTTCTGTTTACAAACATCCAAATGGAGTGTCATAATGATGGCGGCTGCGCGAAAACCACACAGCCGCGCATCATATGGTGATGACACCTGGAGCTGTTAAGTGCCTTTTGCGCACACAAAACGCTGTGTTTTTTGCGTGTGCAAAACGCACACGCTCGTGTAAACGAGGTCTTAGTGTCATTACAATATATGTCAGAATATGTTAATTACCACCCCCGATCTAAAAGCATTTCCAATCATGCCAAAGCAAATGATACCAACTGGCGCAACCTAGAGATTCCTAACAGATATGAGCACACCTCATTTTCTCACCAGGATAATACACCTCAAGTACATCCTACTTTTAATTATGCCTTTTAAGGTATGGCTAAAATATGCCTTTAAAGTATAAATGTAATAGCTAGGATATTCCCAATGATTGATCAGTTATATAAAATGGATACATACATCAATCTTTAATACTATGCTGATGGGGAATATACACACATTGCATTGTCTTGAGAACCTATTGTCCTTGATGTGTTCAGTTACTCATGGCTTTTGACAAGCTCACAGGTAGGATTCTTGAAAGATTAATAGAACTCAAATGGGGAGAGGTATTGGAAATGATACAAACTAGCGTGGAGTCAGTCGATAAGCTCTCATATCCTACTGATTTTGCTGAGATTAAAATTTTATCCTGCCTGTTTTAGAAATAATTTATCAACAAACAATTTTTGATAAGCAAATCTTCATTTTTTGTGCCTAAGAAATAAAGCAGCATGATAGAATATGTTATGTCATATCTTTAATACCTTTACAATATTTGAGAAACCAACAAAGAAATTCACAGGGTAAAGTAAATCATGACATCTTTGCATCTTATAGATTTTATGTTATATTATAGCCTATCCAGGACTATACTAAAGTAAAATAAACTTTTTAACCCTTTAAAGTATAACTAAACTTTCAACAAACTTCTGACATGTCATAGTCACATAGAGCACATAGAGCACTGAGACCCCTCACCGATTGCTAAAACAAAGTGGCAGAAGTGCTCGGGTGAGTGCTGAGCCGCTTCATTTCTGATCAGCTGTTTTAGGAAAGCTGATGTAACAGTGTACAGGCGCATAGACTTTCTATTAAGTTCATACACCGTTACATCAGCTTTACGAGAAAAGCCGATCAGAAACAAAGTGGTTCAGCGCTCACACGCTTCTCTCTTCGTTGTAGCGATCGTGGGGGTCTCAGTGCTCAGACCCCCACCGATCAAAACTTCTGACATGTCACTATGACATGTCAGAAGTTTGTTAAAAGTTTAGCTACCCTTTAAGGATGCAGCCAGTTTAGGCCATGTGGACACCGCCCCATTTTTCAAATCTGACATGTGTCACTTTATGTGGTAATAACTTTAGATTGCATTTACTTATCCAAGTGATTATCAGATTGTTTTTCCATGAGACCTTCAACTTTATATTAGTGGCAAATTTTGGTCATTACATTCTGTGTTCATTTTTGAAAAACACAAACTTAATGAAAATGTAACCAAGATAGCATTTTTCTAAATATGAATTGCTCTGCTAGTAAGAAAGATAGTCATACCCATGGGTAGATTAGGAATTTAAAGTGGCCCTGGAAATTCCTTTTAAGTGGCTTCATGTTGTAGGTCGGTCCAATTCGCAGCAGGCGTGGCCAACACATGTAGGCAGGGTCAGCATACCGTTAGCCCTAGACATTGGTGGCAGGTGGGGCCAATGCAGAAATACAATTGTGAGTGGAGCCTCCCACAACATAATGACTGAATAATACTACTGTTACGGAATAAAAAAAACAACCCTATACCAAGATTATTAACACCATATTGAGACTAAATAATACCACCATACAGTAGTGTATGCTGTATCCGACTGACCTGACACAGACAGAGTGCATAACAATTACATTCAGTGAATTAGAGGTAATGTCTTTTCTGAGCCTGTTCTCTTTCCTTAGAATCTCCCACCAGGAATCTGTGTCCTTTCAGGTTTTTTTAAATGTTAAACAGCTCAAGGCATTTTAAGGGGTGTAGTGAGCATTTTGACCCCGCAGATGTTTTCCAGAAATTAATGCGCAGCGGATGGTGCAAGGTAAAAATTGCAATTTTTTTCACAGATTTGTGTCACTGGAGACACACACCCCATAAATTTCTAAGCGGAAAGCAAAGCAAAATATGTGGATGTAAACTGCTGTTTAAGCACGCTGTAGGGTTCAGAAGGGAGGGTGCGCCATTTGGATTTTGGAACACAAATTTTGCTTGGTAGTAGTTTTGTTTGGGGTTTTATTGGTATTTCAGTTTATAATGTGGGGGCATACGTAATCTGTGCAGAGTACATCACGGCATAAAAATTGGTATAATAATAGACTAAATAAATAATAAAAATATTCCATAGATGTGTTATATGCTTTAAAACAATCCTTTATGAAAAAGGCCAATGCTGCACATATAAAAGTTGTCCATTCTTATTCTCCTTTTGGAACACACGCTGCACTTTTTTAGGGTATTTTCATTCTTTGCAGTTTGGGGAACTTCGCTGGTAAAGTGTTGCACTGGTATAATAGAAGGCCTGATTCCATCAGATGTACTTGCGTGCTACCCTTCCTGGTTTTTGAGTTTTTATAACCACTTCTTGAAACTAAAAGGAATGTTTCCCTCTGGCCTGCACATCGGGATATTTTTCATTTCCTCCTTACTAGAGCCATAAAAAAATAATATTTTTCCATCAATGTAGCGCCGGCGGCCGCGGGTCTCACTCACCCCAGCGGCCGCCAGCTTACCTGTCTTCAGCACCGGCGTCTCTCTGCACGCACTGCTCTCTCCTTCTTCCCTGGACTGTGCCCGTAAGGTGCGTGCGCTCGTCTCATTACTAAAGGGCCAGCACGCGCACAAGGAATATTGCTGCCAGCCTATCCCAGCACACCCTGGACATTTTAAGGAACTCTGCCCACTTCCTCATTGCCTGAGCAATGTTAATATCAAACCAGAGTTGGTCTGTGCAGGTTCCGTTTCCCTGAAACCTGTGTCTGTGACTATCCAGTGTTTGTGTCAAGTTCAGTATACGTGTCCAGTGTCAGTGATGACTCCAGAGTCCGTGACGACTCCAGTGGCTGTGACCAGTTCAGCTTTCGAGAATCCAGCACAAACCAGTTTACGTTAATCCGGGACAAACCAGCTTACAATATTTCGGCACAAACCAGCTTCCGATACCAGCACAAACTAGTTTCCAATAATCCAGCACAATCCACTTTCCCGTGGATGTTACATAGCGTAGGAGGATTTGTTTTTTGCGAGGCGACATGTATTTTTTTAATAGTACAATTTGGGTGCATTTCGACATTTTAAAACCATTTTTATTCAATTTATTGTCAGACAGGGTGACCAAAATCAGCAATTCAGGCATTTTTTTTTATTTATTTTTTTTACAGCTTTCCCTGTGCAGGAAAAATAGCTTCAAAATATTATAGTTTGGGTCATTATGAACGCAACAATATTATTTATGTATATTTTTTTTCACTAATAAAATACTTGCTACTGTTTTCTTAACTTGAAATGTTTATTTTTGTGATTTTTTTTCTGTTTATTTTTTCACTTTTTTTTATCCACTAGAGGACTTAAAGATCCAATACACTGATTGATGGTGTCATATACTCCACTACTTATTGTCACAGTGCGGGGTGTGGACCCACTGGGCCGTATTGCATAGTGGGATAGCAGCTGGCCAAACAGGTATAGGCAATGTCTATAGTTCTGGAAAGGGTACCTGAGGCAATGTAGACAGTAGCGGTAGGTTTCAGGCTGAGATGAGGCTCCGGCAGTAGGCAATCACCAGGCGGGGTGCAACACAGCAGATGCAGCAGAGAGCACAACATGACTCCAACACTTTACAGTACCTGCGGGAGCCAGCACCAGGTGGGAGATGTCGCCCGACACTCACTCGTCCATGGCCGCGGCCGTCAGGGGGTAAGTCAGGACGACGGTCCGTGGCCATAGATGTTACAGTATCCCCCCTCTTACGCCCCCTCTTCTTGGGACTAGAGTGGGAGAGAAACTTCTTCACGAGGGCAGGAGCAGTGATGTTCTCCTCCGGCTCCCAGGACCTCTCCTCTGGACCAAATCCCCTCCAATCCACCAAATAAAAAGTTCTTCCTTCTACTCTCTTTGTGTCCAAGATCTCCTTCACCTCGAATGTCTCCGACAAACCGCTAGGAGGCACTGCGGGACTAGGGGTCTTGGTGTAGCGGTTCAGGATCACAGGCTTCAGCAGGGAGACGTGAAAGGAGTTTGGCATCTTGAGGGTGGGAGGCAGCCGAAGCTTGTAGGAGACAGGGTAGATGTGCAGCAGTATCTCGATGGGTCAGAGGAACCTGGGGGCAAACTTGCAAGACGGCACCCTCAGCTAGATATTCTTAGAGGACAGCCAGAACTTAGTGCCAGGAAGAAACTGGGGAGGCTCTCGTCTTCTATTGTCTTCCTTTATTTTCATGCGGTCGACTGCCAGCAGAATAGAAGATCGGGTCTGCTGCCAGATTTGTAGAAAGTCCCTCAATGTAGAGTTAGCTGCAGGCACCTAGGACGTGGTGCAAAAAGGAAGAGGTATTCATGGGTGTTGGCCATAATCAATGAAGAATGGGCTGGAGGCGGTGGACTCACTAGTGTGGTTGTTGTAGGAGAACTCAGTCCAAGGGAGCAGCTGCACCCAGTCATCATGCTGCCTGGAGATAAAGTGTCGTAGATAGTTCTCCATAATCTGATTAATCCTCTCGACTTGACCATTGGACTGGGGATGATAGGCTGAGGAAAAGTCCAACTTCACCCCGAGGAGACCGCAGATGGCTCTCCAGAAGTTTAATGTGAACTGAACCCCCTGATCCGACACAATATACAGAGGCAAGGCATGCAGACAGAAGATGTGTTGGATGAAGAGATTGGCCAGTTGGGAAGCAGAAGGTAGGCCGGTCAGTGGAACAAAATGAGCCATCTTGGAGAATCGGTCCACCACCACCCAGACCATACTGCATCCAGCAGAGGGAGGCAAGTCCGTGACAAAGTCCATAGCAATATCTTGCCAGGGGGCATTGGGCAAGGGCAGCAGCTGGAGCAGGCCAGCCGGTTTGGAGTGGACAACTTTATTTGCTGCGCACACCATGCAGGAGGAGACAAAGTCTGTGATATCTTCGGGCCGCTTGGGCCGCCATAACCGATGGGCAATCAGGTCTCGGGTCTTACGGGCACCCGCGTGACCTGCCAGTTTAGAAATGTGTCCCCAGCGGAGGGTTCTTCTTCTGTCTGTCCCTGGAGGAATGTCTCTAACTTGCAGAGGGTTGACAGGGATGATGCAGGATGGATCAATGATATTCTGTGGAGACTCCATAGTGTCCTCTGTCTCAAATGACCTGGACAAGGCATCGGCCCTCACATTCTTGTCGGCAGGGCGGTTGTGGAGCTCAAACTGGAACTGGGCGAAGAACAGCGACCACCTGGCCTGATGGGGGTTCAGCCGCTGTGCCGTCTGGAGATAGGTGAGGTTCTTGTGGTCCGTGAATATTAGGATTGGATGAGCTGCGCCCTCTAGTAGGTGTCTCCACTCCTCCAGAGCCAGCTTGATGGCCAGTAACTCCCCATCCCCAATCGAGTAGTTGCACTCTGCGGGAGAAAAAAGCTTGAAATAATAGCCACATACCACTGTCTTGCCTTTGGAGCCCCTCTGGAAAAAAATTGCGCCAGCACCAACAGAGGAGGCATCCACCTCCAACGAAAACTGCAGAGACACATTAGGATGATGGAGTATTGAGGCTGACGTGAAAGCCTTCTTTAAGCTCCTGAATGTGGCCTCTGCTTCTGGAGTCCACACCTTGGCGTTCATGCCCTTTTTGGTGAGAGTAGAGATGGGAGCTGTCAGTGAGGAGAAGTTGGGGATGAACAGCCAGTAGAAGTTGGTGAATCCCAGGAAGTGCTGTATGGCCCTTAATCCTTGAGGGCGTGGCCATTCCAGCACAGCCTTTACCTTCTCAGCATCCATTTTGAGACCTTGATCAGAGATGATGTAGCCCAGGAAGGGTAGAGACTTTTTTCTCGAACACGTACTTCTCCAGCTTGGCATATAGGTGATTCTCCCTCAATTGAAGCAAAACTTGACGGATATGTCTTTGATGAGTCGCTGGAGCTGGGGAAAAAAATCAAAATGTCATTACATGCCAAAGGGCATCACCAGGTATTTGTAGTGCCCATCTCGAGTATTAAATGCCATCTTCCATTCATCACCCCGATGAATCCGGATTAGGTTGTAGGCCCCCCCCGCAGGTGTAGTTTGCTCCCTGTATACGACCAGTAGTCAATTCAGGGTCGGAGAGATCCGTCTTTCTTTTTGACAAAGAAAAACCCGGCCCTGGCCGAGGATTTACGTATGAAACCCCTTTTTAAATTCTCCTTAATATAGGCGATCATAGACTGGGTCTCAGGTAAGGAGAGAGGGTATACTCTTCCACAGGGAGGAGGTGAATCAGGAACCAAGTCAATAGGACAGTCATACGCCCGGTATGGAGGCAACATCTCTGCCTCCCTCTCTGATGCAGAGGAGGATGAACCAGATGGATATGCCCCAGGCAGCGGTTGAGACACTTGGGACCCCACTGGAGGACCTCTCCGGAGTTCCAATCCAGGACTTGGGCATGTAGACGGAGCCAAGGCAAGCCCAGCAGCTCGGGGTTGACGGCCCTGGGCAGGACGAAAAAGGAGATGAGCTCGGAATGAAGGGCTCCCACTTGAACCCTCAGCGATTTGGTCACAGACAATATTGGGTCAGGCAGAGGCAGTCCATTTACTGAGGCAACGATTAATGGCTTATCCAGAAGTGTTGTAGGCAAGTGAAGGAGATCCACTAGGTCTCTGTGTATAAAATTGGCTGCAGAGCCAGAGTCCAGATAGCCAGAGGCAAGGTGGGTCCTCTAGCCAGCGACAATAGTCACAGGGTTAGACAACTTGGAAGAAAGTTCTCTGTCAAATGCTGTGTCGCCCAGGGTTGTCTCCCAAACCAATCCTAGGCGTTGGAGTTTTTTTGGCTTCTGTGGACACAGGCGCACGACATGGCCTCCGAGGCCGCAATATAGACAAATTCTGGAAGTGCACCTGCGCTGTTTCTCCTGGACAGATAGTTTAAGTCGATCCACCTGCATGGGCTCCTCAGGTGGGCAACAGATCAGGACAAGAGGGGTTGCTGGTAGTTGGGAACCAACCTAGGGAGACTTCTCTCCCGATGAACCTCTTGGGATCTTTCCCTGAGCCTCATATCAACCCGGGTAGCAAGTAAAATGAGGTCATCCAGGGTAGGTGGTAGATCACAGGCAGCCAGTTCATCTTTGATCACTGATGACAGTCCATGCCAGAAGGAAGCTACCAACGCCTCGCTCTTCCAGGACAACAGACCTGCCAGGGTCCGGAACTGGATGGTGTACTTTCCCACGGAGGTGTCCTCCTGGTGAATGTTCAGTAGGGAGGTAGCTGCCAACGAGACTCATCCAGGCTCCTCAAACACAGTGCGGAATGACCGCAGGAACCCCTGGAAGTCACGGGTCTCAGGCCCCTGTCGTTCCCAGATATGGTTTGCCCATGCCAGGGCCTTGCCAGCAAGCAGGGAAACAATGAAGGCGATCTTGGCACCTTCCGAGGAAAATGCTCTGGCATGCAAGGTAAAGTAAATGTGACACTGATTGAGAAATCCCCTGCATGCACTTGCTACTCCGTGGAAACGAGGCGGTAGTGGCAGCGAGAATCGGGGATCAGAACTGGTGCACAGGAGGTGTAGCTGGAGGATCAGCCAGATAAACTGGAAAAGAAGCAGAGGAGGAGGCAGCTAGCGTCACTAGCTGTTGTGCCATGGCGTTTACTGCCACAAGGAGTTGATCCTGTCGTGTTTGCAGGTCCTGCAGATCCGCTTTCATTGCTTGGGAAGGTGACAGGCCCTTGAATTGACCAGCGGGGTCCATGGCTTGAGAGTACTGTCACAGCGCGGGGTGTGGACCCACTGGACCGTACCGCGTAGCGGGATAGCAGCTGGCCAAACACGTATAGGCAATGTCTATAGTTCTGGAAAGGGTACCTGTGGCAACGTAGACAGTAGCGGTGGTTTCAGGCTGAGATGAGGCTCTGGCAGTAGGGAGGCACCAGGCGCGGTGTAACACAGCATATGCAGCAGAGAGCACAACACGACTCCAACACTATAAGGCACAGGGGCGTGGGATATGGGTTCTGGAGCGCAGGAACGGAACACTGGGAACTGGGATACGCTAAGGGACCATTTGCAAAGACAGACTAAGGTAAAACAACAACTCTCAGGCAATGAATAGAAGGGCATAGCCCTTTTTATAGTCCAGATGCATTCTGTGCTAATTTGCAGGTATTCTGCATGTGCACGTACTGGCCCTTTAAGGCCGAGCACGCGCTGGCGCGGGCACCCTGCTTCAACCTTGATGTGGAAGTGAGTGCCGGCATCTACCAGGAGGGAGATGCCGCCCGGCACGCTGTCGTCCATGGTCGCGGCCGTCAGGGGGCAAGTCAGGACGACGGTCTGCGGCCATAGATGTTACACTTATGTAGTGCAATATATTATTGCTGTCAGTTTTACAATAACAGGCAGCCTATTAGGCCCTGCCTTTGGTTTCCATAGATGGCAGACCTGTAGGCAATTGTTAGGCCTCTAGTTGCCATACCAATTATAGGTACCCCTCGATCACCTCGCGGAGAGTTCTAACCTCTTATATGTTGTGGTCGCTATTGACCTCGGCATCTAAGAACTTAAACAGCTGGGATCGGTGCTTGTTCCGATCAAGCCATTACACCATAGTGTAAGCTGTAGTATTTTTCTGACACCTGCTGTTGTTAGCGCAGGATCAGCTTCTGAGCCCGTACCATTACCACGGTGTAACATTATGGCGAGATGCCCTAACAAGGGAAATAAAATGGTTTAAAAAACAATGCAGCAAAGCTCATGATAAGGATATTTTTGGGGATCCCGTAAGTGCTAGTTTCAGTAACTGTAATGACGTTAAATAAGTACCATAGTTTGATTATTTAAAGACACTTTGCTGACTAGCTCAATATAGTTATAGGCTGTGATCTGCAGACGCATCCAACGATAAGTACTATTGTAGGTTAGCAATTAATTGACTTGTCGTACCGCCTATTAGAGGGATTTATTGCACTAACACAGAGCTACAGGCAATTATTTTATAAAATTTGTCTGTGTCTAATAATTAATAATAAAAGTTATGTTTTATTAATGGGATTTAAAAGTTATACTCTCCAGGTAGAGTGGTAAAAGGGTATTTATTTGCCTCGTGGCAAACTGTTAGTACTATTGATTATAGATATACCTGCCCCGAGTTTTTAAAAAGACCCTGAGCTTCAACACCAGACAGCCCATTGACAGTGTAATGCTGTTGCTGCAAGGAAGCAGTCGTGTTTTGTAACCTCATACAACACCTGTAATTCTCACTTGCTTGAGGAACCTTGCACTTGACATCTGAGAGTTGCTCTGTCATCCTAACCTTGCATAATGGCACAGAAGATTTATTCAAACATTCCTGAATCCTTTCCACGGGTTTTCATAGCAAACAGTAAGAGAGAGTGAGAGAGAGAGAGAGAGGGAGAGAGAGAAAGAGAGAAAACTTCCCCATTATCAGGAAGGATGTGACATGAGAACAAGTAGGAGAAAAGACAGCAGGGTCCACAGGTCAATGAGAATTTGCAAATGTTGTTGGGTTTCAATCTTTTGGTTTGGATTCTCCTGCTTAAAGCCTGAGATGTAAAGTACTTATTTTCATGTTTTCAGCTGTGAAAACACTGAGCATAATCTTGTCAATTAAATTATTCATTATATTATCCTAAAGACAGATGTCTGAATCTTTAAAAATATACTTTACCCAAAGTTAATCATGATCATAGGGAATCAATTTGCCCATACCATTTACATCATGGTCCTTAAGTGTAATCTGGAACCTGGTCAAGTGCTTTGTCCCTCTTGACCTGTTAATGTATGAGATGTTTATATTTTCACCGACCTTGTAACCTATGAAGAGAAAAGTCATTCAAAAGGACCATAGTTCATCGACTCTGATCATGATTTGGCAAACACTGAGAGATTAGAGCATCACCTGGGGGATAGAAATCATTAGCTTTATTTTGATTCCTTTCAAATCCACAGCAAGACACAGAGTACAGTTGACGTACAGCTTACATGTTTCAGGCCGCTCTTGACCACTAGTCATAGTATAGCATTTGTTATAATTAAAGGCTATATGTGTTTGGTGAAACATTATAATTAGTTTTTATTAAAAATTATTTTAACTTTTTGAGATACAGCTGCTCTGTATCCTGCATACAATTCAGCTGTATCGTTCGCTAAGACCTGAATTCTTCAGTCCCGCAGACCTGACGGGTTCGATGTCAGCGGGGTCCTGCGTGTCTCTGACATGCAGAATCCACCTGTAATCTATCCCATCTAAGTTATGAACTTAGATGGGATAGATTACAGGTGGATCCTGTGTGTCAGAGACACACACTAACCTCTGACACTAAATCCATCAGGTCCACAGGACTGACGGATTCAGGTCTTATCGAACAATGAACTTAGATATGCTAGATTACAGGTGGATCTCAAAAAGGTAAAATATTTTTTTATAAAAACTAATTTTAAAGTTTAAATTTGCACCAATCACACTGATTGACCTTTTTATTAAAATAAATAAATAAATCCTTTCAAAGGTTTACTTAGTGTTTAAGGGCCAAGAGCGACCTGAAATGCGTAAGCTGCGTGCATTTTGCAGGTGGATCCTGCGTATCAGAGACACGCAGGTCCCGCTGTCACTGAAGCTGTCAGGCCCGTGGGACTGACGGATTCAGTAAATAGCGCTAGATACAGCTGCTCTGTATAGAGAATACAGAGTAGATGTATCTTAACCACTTCCCGCGCTATGCCACAACTCTATGTCCTGGAGAGGGGTTGCTTCCCCCAAATTGACAGAATACATTACACTGGTGAACACTGTAAACAAAATAAACTAAAAAAACATTGTCAGAATTGCTGTTTTTTGGTGACCTGGCTTGCAAAAAATGGAATAAAAAGTGATCAAAAATCGCATGTACCCCAAAATGGTACCAATGAAAACTAGAGATTGTCCTGCAACAAATAAGCCCTCACACAGCTCCGTTGGGGAAAAATTAAAAAAGTTCTGTCTCTCAGAATATGGCGATGCAAAATGTGCAGTGTTCCAAAATCGGATAAGATTGGGCACCATTTATCAGTGTGACACTGGCCACATATCTATGAATTATTATTTATTTACCGCATTATAATACCCTCTTATTATGCCCTGATGTACTCTGCACAGCTTACATATGCCCCCACATTATAAACTGAACTACCAGTAAAACCCCAAACAACTACTACCAAGCAAAATCTGGGCTCCAAAAGCAAAGTGGAGCTCCCTCCATTCTGAGGCCTGCAGCGTGCCCAAACAGCAGTTTGCGGCCACATAAATGGCATCTCCTTACCCGGGAGCACGCACTTAACGTTTTATGAGGTATTTGTCTTCAGTGGCACAAACTGGGCACAACATATTATGCACTAAAATGGCATATCAGTGGAAATTTGCAATTTTCACTTTGCACCATCTGCTATGCATTAACCCCTTTGTGCACTATGACTTAATAGCACGTCATGGTGCGGGGTTGATATATGGAGCCGACTCACGTGCTTAGCCCGCTCCATACGCTGCGGTTGTCAGCTGTGTATTACAGCTGACACCCGGGACTAACGGACAGGAACAGCGATCGTGCTGTTACAGAAGCCTGTAAAAATAACAATATACTGCAGTACATTAGTATTGCAGTATATTGTACCAGCGATTCAATGATTGCTATTTCAAATCCCCTAAGGGGACTAATAAAATGTGTAAAACAATTAAAGTTATTAGTAGTGAGAAAAAAAAATTTAAAGTTCAAAAAAATAACCCTTTTCCCATTTTTCTTCTAAAGTAATGTAAAAAAAGAAACTAAATTGGTATCGCTACGTCCGTAAAAGTTATAACTATTACAATATACCATTATTTAACTCACACGGTGAACACCGTAAAAAATTAAATAAAACATTTAAACCGCCAAAATCAAAGTTTTGTTTGTCACCTTAGAACTCCAAAAATAAAATAATGCACATTTTTTATCACTTTTTATGTAACAAAAAATAACACCTATAAAAACAACAGCTTGTTACGCAAAAAATAAGCCCCAATAGCACTCAATCGACCAAAAAATAAAAATGTTACGACTCTCAGAATGTAGTGAAACAAAACAATTTTTTATTTTAACAAATAGATTTTTCTTTGTAAGAGTAGTAAAATATATTAAAAGAAACATATAAATTTGGTATCACTGTAATTGTATTGAGCTGCAGAATAAAGTAAAGTTTTTACCAGACGGCAAAAGCCGTAAAAACAAAACCCCCAAAAAATGTAGGAATCGCAGTTTTTTCAAATTTAGCCCGCAAATATTTTTTTTTCAGTTTCATAGTACATTTGATGGTACTTTAAATGGTGTCAATAGGAACTACAACTCGTCCCGCAAGAAATGAGCTCTCACAAAACTCTATTGACGGAAAAAGAAAAAAGTTATGGCTCTTGGAATGTGGGGAGTGAAAAACAAAATTAAAAGAGCAAAAAAATTGATCAGTCCTGAAAGGGTTAATTTATTTCTAATGAAAAAAAAAATGTATGACCACATGTAGGGTATTTCTACTCGGGAGAAATTGCTTTACAAATGTTGGGGTGTTTTTTCTCCTTTATCCCTTGAGACAAATTTTGATAATCATTTTCGTGGCCCAATTCTAATAAATTCTGCAAAAGATCTATGGGGTTTAAATGCTCACTATACCCCTAGAAAAATTCCTTGAGAGGTGTTGTTTACAAAATGGGGTAACTTTTTTGGGGTTTCCACTGTTTTGGTCCGTCCAGGGCATTGCAAGTGCGACATGGCACCGAAAACCATTCCAGCAAAATCCGTGCTCCAAAATTCAAATCGCTCTCCTTCCCTTCTGAGCGCTGCCATAGGTCCAATCAGCAGTTTATTACCACATATAGGGTATTGCCGTAATCAGGAGAAATTGCTTTACAAATGTTGTGCTTCTTTTTTTTCCTTTATTCCTTGTAAAAATGAAACATTTCTCAATTTTTTCAGAAAAAAAAGCATTTCCCGGAATGAGCACACTGGAGGAAGCTGGGCTCCTAGCATCATCGTTATCTATGACGCTAGGAGTCCATGCCTCTCAGCGGATCTACTGTCCCATACTGAAAAAAAATATTTCAGTACGTGTCAGTTTTCCTGCAGCGAGGCAGCGACTTCTAGCGTCATAGATAAAGATGACGATAAGAGCCCAGCTCTCTGCAGTGTGCTCAGTCCGGGAAATGCGGCCGACCTGCGGACCGTATATCACGGACTGAACACGCTCGTGTGAATCCAGCCTAAATCCAATATATTTAGCGAAAAACCTGTGTGGTCAAAATGCTAACTATACCCCTATATAAATTTTTTGATGGGGAAATGTTTGGAGTGTTTCCACTATTTTGGCACCACAAGACCTCTTCGAACCTGACTTGGTGCCTAAAATATATTCTAAAAAAAGGAGACCCCAAAATACACTCGGTGCTCCTTTGCTTCTGAGGCCTGTGTTTCAGTCCATTAGCACACTAGAGCCACATGTGGGATATTTCTAAAAACTGCAGAATCTGGGCAATAAATATTGAGTTGCATTTCTTTGGTAAAACCTTCTGTGGTACAAAAAAAAGTATTACAAATGAATATCAGCAAATAAAATAACATTTGTAAGTTTCATCTCTACGTTGCTTTAATTCCTGTGAAACGCCTAAAGGGTTAAAACAATTTATGAATGCTGATTCGAATACTTTGAGGGGTGCAGTTTACAAAATGGGGTGATTTATGGGGACTTTCTAATATATAAGGCTCTCAAAGCCACTTCAGAACTGAACTGGTCCATGAAACACTTGCCTTTTGAAATTTTCTTTAAAATATGAGAAATTGCTGCTAATGTTCTAATCCTTGTAACGTCCTAGAAAAATAAAAGGGCGTTCAGAAAACGACGCAAACATAAAGTAGACATATGGGAAATGTTAACTAGTAACTCTTTTGTGTGGTATCACTATCTGTTTTACAAGCAGATACGTTTAAATTTAGAAAAATTGTAGTTTTTGAACATTTTCTCTAAATGTTGTTTTTTTTTCAGAAATAAATACTGAATTTATCGACCACATTTTTTTCACTAACATAAATTAAAATATGTCACGAGAAAATAATATCAGAATCGCTTGGATAGGTAAAAGCATTCCGAAGTTATTACCACATAAATTAACACATCAGATTTGAAAAAATGGGCTATGTCCTGAAGGCCAAAACAGGCTGGGTCTTGAAGAGGTTAAAAAGTAAAAATAATTTTTAACAACACGTATATACAAAGTTTATTAACACACACTAATATACATTTACATATATATATACATATAAGTTTTTAACATTTTTTTTTTTTAAAACAACACTTTCAAACATTTACATAGCCTTTAGCTGTCCGATTCATAAAGCTGTTTTTAAAATGCAAGACATGTCCAACCCATACTACTTGCTTAGTTTTACAGATTTTTTTTATGGTATGTATTATATATTGATTTTTGCTGTGAACTTTTAAAATCAAGTAATATTACTGTATAGAAATAGTCACTCCAAAAACTTCCTAAAACTCCCTGTTCTTTTTTCACACATAGATGAAACAGAATATTTAAGGGCAGAATATCAATACTGAAAGAATAAATTCTACTGTGGGACAATTGAATTTAATTATTGTATTCATTGCACGGTAAAAATCTATTGTTTTAAAGGGGAAAATCATATTGTTTTAGGTACCTGATGAAACATTGTGGAATTTAGGTTTATTTACAATTGCTGTCTATCTATATCTATCTATCTATCTATCTATCTATCTATCTATCTATCTATCTATCTATCTGTCTGTCTGTCTGTCTGTCTGTCTATCTATCTATCTATCTATCTATCTATCTATCTATCTATCTATCTATCTATCATCATAGATTTTATCTCCCCAGTAATAAATCAGTATTACTATGCATTTTTCTTATTTTTTTGTAATGAATAAGAGGGCTAAATAATAATAACATTAATAATAATAAGACCTTGGACACCCCTTTATTTCTATATTTTTTAAAATTTTAATTTTTATTGTATTTTAAAAGAGAATTATACAAGGTGGACCGAAGTCCATATATTCTCTGACATTCAGAGAAACAAAATCAACAGTTGTAACATTAACTAGGAACAAAAGACTTTCAGCATCATACGGTATCAAAACAAGCACAGCAATATGTACTCAAAGAAGGTATCCAGTGGCGTTACTACCGCGGTAGAAGCCGTAGCGGGGGGCCTGTGCCGCCAGACGACACCCCCCCCCATTTGCCTGGTGGTGCCGCTAGCAGCCGTTATGGCTGCTACAGCGGTAGCGCCGCTACTACGGGGCCCGCGCCATCGAGCCTCCAACAAGTATGTGCCCTCTCATGCCCGTAGGCGTCGCTAGCATCGGAGGGGGCCCCCAGTGCTAGCGACAGCCAAATACATGCATTAGCGCTGAATGGCCGGGCATGCCCGACCATCCATCGCCATACAATAATGCTGATTGGCGGGGCAAAATGACTTGCCCTGCCAATCAGTGCTGCTAGCGGCGCAATGACTTCATTGCGCCGATTCCGTGCTTGAAAGGCACTGATTGACGGGGCATATCATTCTGCCCCGCCAATCAGCGTCATTGAACGATGCGTTGTTCAGCTCCAGGAGACCTGCTCAGAAGAGAGCAGGTCTACATTGCCATCTGACGGCACGGGATCATGTGAGTATGTAAAGTTTGTTTTGGTTTTTTTTCTAATAAAAATGTTTGTGGCATTATCTTTAGTGGGGGCTCTATCTACAGGGGGGTCGTCTATACGTGGGGATGTGGGCCACTATATAGGGGGTCTATATGTGGGGCACCATCTACTGGGGGGTCTATATGTGGGGATTTGTGCCACTATATACAGGGGGGGTCTATATGTGGGGATTTGGGGCACTATCTACAGGGGGGCCTATATGTGGGGATGTAAGCCACTATATACAGGGGGGTCTATATGTGGGGATGTGGAGCACTATCTACAGGGGGGGTTTATACGAGGGAATGTGGGCCACTATATACAGGGGGGTCTATATGTGGGGATGTGGGGCACTATCTACAGGGGGGCCTATATGTGGGGATGTGGGCTACTATCTACAGTGGGCGTCTATAGGTGGGGCACTATATACAGGGGGAGCTATATGTGAGACACTACAGGGGTGGGCTATATGTAGAGCATTATCTATAGGGGAGCTATTTTTAGGTCACTTTGAAGAGGGGTGGGCTATATGTGGGACACTATATACAGGGGTGGGTTACCTGTTGGGCACTAGCTACAGGGGGGCTATATGTATGGCACTGTCTACAGAGGTGGGCTATACGTGGAGCACTATCTAAAGGGGAAGCTTTATGTAGGGCAGCACCGTGGCTCAGTGGTTAGCACTATTGCCTTGCAGCTCTGGAGTCCATTTGTGGGCACTATCTACAGAGGGTTGTATGTGGGACACTATCTACAGGGGCTTTTATGTAGGGCACTATCCACAGGGGGCTATGGGGGCACTATCTACAAGGGGCATGGTGTGTGTGTGTGTGTGTGTGTGTGTGACACAGTGTATGGTACTATTATACTCAGGGACGCAGTGTATGGGAGAAATCCATCATAGAGGTCTGGATCGGAGGGAGAAGAAAAGAACTAGAATCTGAGATGTCACCTGTGAGTCACTTAATGTAAATGTTTATTCTGCCTCTAATCAGCACTGTAGTCACTGTATGATCTGCAGCGAGGTGATGGTGGTATGATTTTTTTTGTGAAACAGCATCTCCCAGCATATCCTTACCATTGTTCGTGCCATGCTGGGAGCTATAGTTTTATGCCGTACAAACCTATACGGAAGTGGTTGCACTAAATTGAGCTGTATTTGTGCTGGTGTTGTATATATGTACTGATCTTGGTTCTGATGCTGTATGTAAGTACTGATTTGGTTCTGGTGTTGTGTATATATATATATATATACTGAGCTTGGTTCTGGTGTTGTATTAATGTACTGAGCTTGGTTCTGGTGTTGTATATATGTACTGAGCTTTGTTCTGGTGCTGTATATACGTATGAGATTGGTTTTGGTGCTGTATATATGTATTGAGCTTGGTTCTGGGGATGTACAGTATACATTCCGAAATGAGAGCATAGACTTGTTTCCATAAATGCAATATAATAGGACAAGACCACCACATGTACAAAGGGGATCCCATTCGACCACAACCATGTCAACAAGAATTAGAGTTGGTAAAATGTGGGCCAGTCTAAAGGGTGTCAAGTACCACCTAAGATGGATTTTTCTCAATAATTCCACATCGTTTACACATTTAGAGTGTTTAGTTAACCAGTTTGAAACTTTTAGCCATTGATCTTCCGAGAAAGATTCTCCCAACTCCTCCTCCCATTTTAACATGTAGTCAACCTTACCTTCTCGATCTATATTTAGAGCTAGATTATAGCTTCTTGGTAGACCTTTCGGATAACCTCGCAAATTGAATAGGAATTTATGGAATGAGGAGCTTTTAGATGGTGCCTGTTGGAATTGCATGGATTGAAATAGGCATCTAAATTGTAGGTATTGATAAAAAAAAGGCTATGTGTTAGGTGTCACAATCTAGGGATATGTGGACCCACTAGGCTACTCCGCCATATCGGAGTGGCAGCTGGCCAAGTCACAGTCTATTAAACGTTTGTAGCACAAGGGTACCCGAGATAGTCCAGACAGTCGCGGAGGCTTTGGCACAGATGGGGCTTGACGTGGCAGGTGACTCCAGACGTGGTGTATTCCAGCAGTCGTAGCAGATGACACCAGATGTGGTGTATGACAGCAGGCGTAGCAGATGACACGACGTGATTCCAACACTAAAAGGGTTCAGGAAGAAAGACAGCATGGGATGCAGGATACAGGTAGCAGGGCACAGGGACACTGGGCGCAGGATGCAACTAAGGGACTGTTTGCAATATGAACATGGGTAGAAAAGAACAACACCCAGGCTAGGAGTGGAAGGGCGGAGCCATTTTTATAGTCCTGGTGGAACTGGGGATAGGTTAGGGAAACTTTAGTGAGTGTGCGCGCTGGCCCTTTAAGACCGGGGATGAGCGCGTGCGCATCCTATTACACAGTCCAGTATGGGGAGGCCGCGCAAGCTGGCTTCTCCGGGGAGGGAGACTCTGGCAGGCAGACATGTATCTAGCCAAGGCCGTGTCGAGATGTGTGGAATAATAAACTCCATAACAATAATGGGAATAATATCCAATGAAATATAAACCCATTTGTATTTACATACATAATTAGACCAAACCTTTAATAAGTCAGTCAAAGATTGAAAAGGCATTAGTGGTAAGGAAGCACCAAGGTATGAAGCAATAAGTAAGTTTTGAAAGGAAGAGCAAGGGGCCAATGTAGGTTCCAAATTTGACCAAACTAAAGTTTCTGGATTATACCAGCAAGGATGCAGTTGATCCATGATAGCAGCTAAGTTGTATGCTACCACATTTGGATTTACGATATAGGCTATGTTTAGCTGCTCTGGCTCTATTTTTATTCCATATACAATTTAGAAATATTTTTTGAATGTCTGACGATAATGAGGGGGGATAAGGTACGGCAAGGTTCTACAAAGGTACAAAAATTTGGGGAGCACCAACATTTTAACCAGATGAATTCTGGCGTTCCATGATAAATGGAGAGTGTCCATAATTCTACATTCTTGTGTAAGAGAGGCGATTAAAGTATTTTACCTGGATTACCTTCAAGGGACAAGCGTAATGCCTAAATACTTTATTCCTGAGTCAGCCCAAGCAAAATTAAATCTGGATAAAGAGGACTTCATTTGGGGTGAGAGGTGAATAGGCATCATCGACATTTTGGAAATATTTAATATATAAAATTGGAGATCTCCGAGTATTGTGAAATAACCTTGAGAATCCCAGGAAGTGAGGAAAGGGGAGGCCTATTTTATGCTCTCTATCCCCAATGGTTATACCTAATATCTCTGTGGAATTACGTATTAAGTCAGCAAAAGGTTCCAAACATAGGGTAAAAATTAAGGGAGACAGTGGGCACCATTAACGAGTGTCGTTTGAAATATGAAGGGCTTTGGAGAAGAAACCTGAGGTAAACACTGTAACAGTTGGTGTGGAATATGAGAGGATTGCCTTTTTGATAAAGTATTTAAAGCCAAATTAATCTAAAACCGCTTCTAAGAAATTCCAGTTCACCCTGTCGAAGGCTTATTCAGCATCCAAGGAGAGATACACAACTGCAACTCTTGATTCGTATACAACTTGGATTAGATCTAAAAACCTTCTAGTGCCATCTCTGGCATACCGTCCCTTAACAAATTCCACTTGATCAGGTGCCATAAGAGAGGATAGACATTCATTAAATCTCGAGGCTAATAATTTTGAATACAATTTTATATCACTATTTAATAAAGAAATATAGCAAAAATTAGTGGGGGAGTTAGGTGTTTTGCCAGGTTTTGGAATTGTTACTTATAATTGCTTGTAGCAATTCTGTAGGAGGCGCTCCGCTGTCAGCAATCCTTATGAACATTTCATTTAAGTGAGGAAAATACTCATTAGGAAGCCCATCAGGGCTTGGAGTTTTATTTTGTTTGGAACTACTGATAAGTTTTCTGAGTTCTACTTCAATGACAGGATCATTCAGGCGTTCTAAATGTTGTTCAGATAGACCCGGTAATTTTATAGAGGACAAAAAGGATTTGGCTGCATCCAGAGTAACTGTCGGAAGCGTGGGATCATCTCTAAGATTATATAACTGATTATAGTAATCTGCAAAGGAATCTGCTATTTTTTGCAGATCATAGATTACAGAACCATCCAAGGACCTAATATAGGGTATTTTAGCTTTTGCTGATTGTTGTTTCACTCTGTTTGCTAATAGTCTGCTAGGCCTGTCTCTCTGCATGTAGAAGTTCTATTTCATGCGTTTCAGGTTTTTGTCATATTGAAACAAATTTAGTGATCTCAATTTGTCTCTAAGATCCTTCAATCTGTCATTATGGGCAACTGAAGGGGTAGTTTTCATTAGTCCTTCATATAAGTAAATTTCCATTAGGAGAGAGTCTATCTCCTTGTATCTTTCCTTCTTGGTTCTGGCTGCTAATTGAATTAAAATGCCTCTAATGTAGGCTTTATGCGTGCACCATAGTAGGTGAGGGGCGGATACAGAAGGAGTATTGATATCAAAGAAATCCTTTAAATTTTGTGAAATCGTGGATTGGGTCTTAGAGGATTTCAAAAGGTAAGTTTTAAGTCTCCACAGTGAACCTAGGAGGAAGATCATCGTTATCAGAAACAGTTCACAGTTAAGTCAATAAGAGCATGATCCGAAAAAAGTTTTTAAGCCTATTTTAGATGATAATGAATTGCTCTATCCACCAAAAAACATATCTATTCTCGTATATACCTGATGAGGGGAGGAAAAAGGTATAATCTCTTTCCGAGGAGTGTTGGTACTGCCAAAAATCATGTTGATTCTCGTCTAAAAGTATAACATTCAAATCTGGAGATAGTCTATGACTGCTTGACGAACGATCTAGTCGGGAATGGGAGACCACAATAAAGTCGCCTCCTAAAATGAGACCCCCTTATAATTCTCATGTCTTGAGTTGGGGGCATTAATAGAGACAACAGTAAATACAATAGCATTGAGTTCACAGATTAGTATTACATATCTACCTTTCGGATCAGATACGGTGTTAATAAATTTAAAAGCAAATGTATTTTTAATTGCTATTACAACTCCAGCTTTCTATTTGTCTTGAGTGTCAGAGAAAATGTTTGAGAAGGAGTGCGTCTTTATGACATACTGTAGATGAGATTCTTGAATACAAAGTACATCACGATTAGATTTAAGGGCATCTCTCTTGAGAAAGTAGCTTTTGAAGGGGGAATTCAAACCTAGTGTTAAGCGAAAGAACTTGGATACCCATTTCATACTTAATGACTCTCTATCAAAAATGTACTATATGGGGGGGCGTGGCCTGACTGTTGAACTGGATGGCTGTGTGAGTGCTTAGCTCCTGCACCACTAAGCAACTAAAGCGACTTTCAACGGATTTAAGCTCTTTTTTTTCCAACTACACCCGGTCCACTGCTTATTTACGATGCCTAGGAGAAAGAGACCGCTGAAGAAACCGGAGAAACTCCTAGATTTCTTCTGCCCCGCGACATCGGGCAGAACTCAAGATGGCGCCGGAGACGATTCACGCGCGGAGTCTCTGACTTCAGAGCCTGCACTGGAACATTCAGAGCGGGGAGAAGATGAGGATGCTGTACATGCTAGAAGGAGTACATCCCTACCTCCTAGATCGAGATCATCAGTATTACCTCCCCATGTCAAAGGCATAACAACCCGACATCTGGCAGATGAGGGGAAACTTACCTCAGAACAACAGGGCGTTGTCCGGCGCCGTTCACAAGATGGGAACTCGTCAAGTTCCTCATCTCCTCGGCCATGCAGTCCCGAACCACGGAGACTGAGGATACAGCCGCAAGATACCCTCCTGACACAGGTGAGAGATACACCCTCACCACTGCTATCTGTTGCACATGAGCTCCCTGACGGTTTTGATGAATTACCGGCTTCCAATATGGTGGTTACAGAAGCCACCATGAAACACATGTTGCAGGCATTGCGCCAATCTCTGCAAGCGGGGTTTGCTAACCTTATACATCCTATTTCCACATCTTTGCAAGAAGTGGAGAACCGGGTTAACCACGTGGAAACTAAAATGGGGTCGTTTGCTACTTCACATAATGATCTTATAGACGCTCATTATGGCCTTGAAACGGAAGTACAACAATTACGAGCTAAAGTCGCTGACTTGGAGGATAGATCAAGGCGCAATAACGTGAAGTTCCGTGGTATCCCTGAATCGGTTATGCCTCAAAATCTGACCCTATATATACAATCTCTGGCTAAATGCCTACTGCCTGACTGCACTCCGCAGGACTTGATTATTGATAGAGCACACCGGGTGCCACGACCTAAACATTTAGGAGAACATGTTCCAAGAGATGTATTGGTTCGTGTCCATTTTTTCCAAACCAAGGAAAACCTGATGTACACGGCTAGGAAGATGAATCGCTTGCCGGAGCCTTACCAGATGGTCACTCTATATATGGATCTATCTTCTGCAACCTTGCAACTTAGACGCCAACTATCACCTATTACGTCTGCATTGAGAGATCAGAAAATTTTATATAAATGGGGTTTCCCGGTTCGCCTGCTCATTAACCAAAATAATGTTCTGCACATCATCAGAACGCTGGAAGAAGGTTCTGCTTTATTACACCAATGGAGGATCCCGCTTTCATCAAGACAGGCTCTTCTGCCAACATCTTCTAAACGTATCACGGATGAATGGCGTGTTGCTGGCTCTCCAAAGCACCCACACCGTTGAGGTACTTTCGCTATATTACAGGTGCTTCCTCGGGATGGTTCTCCCGAGTCTTGAGGAAACTCACTGACTGTTCTAACCCCCTTTCTTATAAGACGGCTATAATGCTGTTATGGTTTAACAAAATTTTGTTTTATTGCTGGTATATCAGCTTGTTTCTCTATATGTTTGTCTATTTTTCCCTGTTAATCAGTATGTGGAATGATGCATCAACAAATTTTTTCTTCATGGCTGTAATTGCAATGTGGTATAGTGATGGTGGGAGTAGTCTGTTATCATGTAATATCCAGCTCAAATGTGAATATTCAGAATATTACTCTGCACTTATTGACACATTCTAATGGTGTTAAAAATTGCATCCCTTAATGTGAAAGGTCTTAATAGCCCGCAAAAGAGAGCATTTATGTGGACAGAAGCCCATGATTTGTCATGTGATGTTTTCTGCGTTCAGGAAACGGATATTATCCAGAAAGATGCGTTTAGGATTAAACACCCTAACTTCCCAGTAATATACCAATCACATTACACCTCTAAGTCCAGAGGGGTACTCCTAGCCGTAAAAAATACCATAGCATTCCAACTTATCCAGGAGAAAATAGATACTGCGGGACGATATATTATTTTGGTTTGTTCCCTTAATAATGTCATTTATACAGTGGTGTCGGTTTATGCTCCTAATAAGGGACAAATTTGCTTCTTTAATAAGGTACTACGTCTCATATCTAAAGTGCGACAAAGAAAACTCCTTATATGTGGTGATTTCAACACGATAACGGATACAAACCTGGATACTACCTCTAGTGTGAGAAGACAACCTAACTCATTGGGTGAGGGTTTATGGAAGGCGGAATTATATGATGCCTGGCGTGTTTTACATAGCACGGAGAGGGATTACTCCTATTTTTCTGCGGTTCATAATAGTTATTCTAGGCTGGACATGTTTCTGGTGGACAGAGCATTATTGTTCATGTCTAAATCTTCTACCATTGAAACTATCACATGGTCTGACCATGCGGCCATTACACTCCACATAGAAGAAAAACATAAAGCTCCAGACACCTATCTCTGGCACTGTAATCCATATCTCCTCTCTCATTCTGCACATAAATCCACGATAGAACGTGACCTAAGAGAATTTTTCAGTTTAAATGCCCCTTCTGTTACTAGCTCAGAGATTCTATGGAATGCTCATAAAGCATATATCAGAGGAACTTTCATTAAACTTGGACATAGACACAGGAGGGAGCAGACAAAACGGACGCTGTCCCTTATAGAGAATATCAAACAGCTAGAAACACTAAATAAAACCCAACAAACATCAGATTACGCTGAGAAACTTATGGATCTCAGACATCAATTAAGAGAGTGCCTGCTACAAAAATATGAGAAGAAGGTTAGGAAGACTAATTCCTACTATTACTCTCAAAATAATAAAGCGGGTAAACTATTGGCCTCCAGACTTAAACGGCAATATACGAAAGCCAGAATCCCATTTCTATTAACAGAGGGAGCAAAGGGAAAGGTGTATGACCCGAGAGAAATTGCTAACAAATTTAAGACTTACTACTCGTCGCTTTACAATTTAAAGGAGGACCCTGAATCTCCTCAGGTGACAATATTCAGGAATTCTTACAATCTATTAATCTCCCTACTTTGACCTTAGACCAACTGTCATCCCTTAATTGTCCTATTACTGAAGCAGAAATTTTGACTGTCATTAAAAAACTTCCTTTGGGGAAATCACCAGGCCCTGATGGGTTAACAAATGAATATTATAGAACCTTCCAAAATATCCTTATTAAATACCTTAGACAGACATACCAAGACGCGAGTCTACATGGCAGATTCCCCAAAGAGAATCAATCCGCATTGATAGTTACCCTCCCCAAACCAGGAAAGAGCCCAGACGTTCCCCAAAACTTTCAACCTATTTCGCTGTTAAATACTGATTTGAAAATATATGCTAAACTGCTAGCGTCTAGATTAGCTCCACTTTTACCGAATCTGATTAAGGAAGACCAGGTGGGATTCATAAAAGATAGACAAGCTACTGACAACACTAGAAGGGTATTAAATATCACTAACTATCTATCCACACGAGAGATACCTGCAATTTTACTTTCGCTCGATGCCGAAAAGGCTTTTGACCGCATCAATTGGATGTATGCCTTTTCCGTGTTGAAGCGGATGGGCTTCTCAGGAAATATTCTATCCGCAATTCAAGCTTTATACTCAGACCCTTCGGCTAGGGTATTTATGAACGGCTCTTTATCAGATGAATTCCCCATTACTAATGGTACCAGGCAGGGGTGCCCTTTATCCCCTCTCATTTTTGTACTATCGATTGAACCCCTTGCGCAGGTTATACGAGAAGACAGCTTTGTAAAGGGTATACAAATTGGAGATCGTACTCATGTTATATCTTTATATGCGGATGACGTTATACTTACAATGAGGGCCCCTGAAATATCGTTAAGGAGAACTCTCGATATTATCAAGGAATTTGGGAATATCTCAGGGTATAAATTGAACGGGCCGAAATCACAGATACTACCTTTTCACATTACCCCTGATTCACTATCCATTTTGAAACATAGATTCCCTCTGGATTGGCAATCAGAGGGTATACAGTATTTGGGCCTCACGTTAACTGTCTCACACCAAAAACTCTATAAAGCTAATTATCTGCCACTCCTAGAAGCTATCTCCACTGAAGCATGTCGACTTTCAGCATTTGAAGTTTCGTGGATTGGCAGAACAGCGGCTTTTAAAATGCTCCTACTACCAAGACTTCTTTATCTATTCAGAACACTCCCTATTGAGGTCCCAAGATCCTTTTTTACTTCCATACGTCGGGTTGTTTCCTCGTTCATATGGGCTAACCGCAAGCCACGAATTTCATACAAACTACTTACCAAAGATAAGACGAAAGGTGGCTTGGGGGTACCCGATATACACGACTATTTTGTAGCATGTCAGGTTTCGCAGTTGAAATGTTGGTGGTCGCTGGACACTGGGTACATATTGAACATTTTTTGTCTTCCCCTACCAATTTGAAAGCGCTATTGATAGCTAATCTATGGAATATTAGAGAACCATCCCAGATTTCTCCTTTCACGAGGTCATCGCTAATATGCTGGGCTTATTTCCATAGGAACTCAGAAGTAAACACAGGTCTGCCAAGATCGTATGTACCTTTGGAAATGATGAGCGCTGCTATACCAGATTTAAATGTTAATTTATGGGTCAGACGAGGTATTTGCTCATTGGCTGATTTATACGACAATAACCTCCTCAGGTCTTATACGGATTTATCAACTAAGTTTTTGCTACATCGAAGTGAGTTCTATAAATATTTACAAATAAGACATTTTTTGTCTAGCACCAATATTGGTCTAATCAGATATAACTCTCAAATATTTAATATATTTCAAAAAGGCACCAGAGGTCTAAAGCCGATCTATAGTTTGTTGCATGACCATATGATTTTTCAGAAGGCATACCCTTTTAGAGTGTGGGAACGAGAGATGGATGCCTCCTTCACTGAGAAGGAATGGACAGGTGCACTGACTTTAATTCATAGATCGTTCAGGTGTAGCTTCCACCTCGAGGCGGCTATGAAAACTATGCTGAGATGGTATTTTACACCTGACCGATTACATACCATGTATCCGAGTTTGCCACCTACTTGCTGGAGAAATTGTGGGTGCAGAGGGTCCTTATACCATACCCTGTGGAGCTGTCCTATATTGAAGTCATATTGGGAAGATATCTTCCGATTATTATCTGATGTATTAAAATTTACAATTACTGCTGTACCTCGATTGGCATTACTGTTTATAGGTATCCAGGATATACCGGCACAATGTAGAATTCTGACCTGCAAAATCCTGCTCCTTGCCAAATTAGTTATAACCCGACATTGGAAGAGCCCGAAGGCTCCAGTTCTTGAGGAGGTGATCTCACTACTAAATACCACCTACTTGTACGAGAAGCTCATTGCTTATGGTGCAAATACGGCCCATTCCTTTTCTGCTATATGGAAAGCATGGACTCAGAATGTCAATTTTAAATGTGATGCATTGTATCCACATTGATTTCATCTTTTGTTAATGTTGTGTATGTTATGTTATATTATGTTTTGTTTGCTTCTTAAAAAGATGTCTAAAATGATGTATCTATACAAGATGGTTTTGGAATATTTGTATATGATGTGACATCAAAATTCTTAATAAAGACAAACTTAAAGAAAAAATGTACTATATGCACATGACAGAACAATACAGAAAACCGCATTATGTAGATCAAGAAATACAAGAACTGTAAAAACAATCCCTCTTTCAGGGAAAGGAAAGGAAGCAAAAGTCAGTGCGACTTCCAATCCTTCAAAAAAGGGTTCCAAAGATGGATTAAGGCAAAGAAGTCCCATTTTGAGCTAAGGCTTCTCGACTAGATTATCTAGATTTCAGGTGAATTATCAGTCCCCAGCTTTGGTATGTAAGCGGCAGACTTTTTCCTACCATAACAGGGTTATAATTTCCGGCCTATAATAATTTCTTCGAGGTGGACTGTTAGGGGAGGATGAGATCAAACCCAAGGATTGTAACAAATCTCTCACTGCTTCAGGAGAGAAACAGACATGTTGGCCACCATTTCTTGTGACAATCAATTTGACTGGAAAACCCCACTTGTATAAATGTTTTTTTCCCTTAGGAGTTTGGTCACATGTAAATATTCTTTCCGGCGTAACATTGTAGAAGCAGATAGATCACGGTATATCGATATGTTCTTACATTTTCCCAGCAAATCTGGAGAAACTTTTAGAGCTCTTAGGAATTCATTGTTCACGTCAAAGAAATGTATGCAGGCTATTTTGTCCCTAGGGAGCTATTTTTCTTGGCTTAGGGATATGGTGTATACTATTGATTGTTCGATCCTAGATAGATTGCTGGGGTAGGACCTGGGCCATAAAGTGTGTCAGATATTAGAGAAGCAATCCTGGGGAGACCGATTCTGGGATTCCACTAATCCCTACAATATTTCTCCTAGAGCGATCCTATAAGTCCAGGACTTTATTTGTTAGCCTCTGTACTTCCTATTCTAATGCCGAGTTAGTGTTTATGAGAGAGTTATGGGATTTAGCAAAATCCTCCATTTTACTCTCAATGCCGTCTGTGCGAATAGTAATAGATTGGATGTCAGTCTGTATTTCTCCCACCGTTTAACGTATATATCTGTTTGAAGAGAGTCTCTCCAGGAATTTAGGAGCTTTCTGATAACTGCTTCTGATACGGGATGGGAATCTAATGCATCCTGTGGTTCATTCTCCAAGGACTCTGCCCTGGACTATGGGGTGGGAGAAGATGGGTGCAGTGATATGCGTCTGTTGACTTCTAATAGTTGAGATGGAGGGTTATGAAAAAATTCTGTAAGCTTGGTAGGCTTTGCTTGAGCATTCCTTTTTGATGTACCTCCCATATTGAGAATGTCAATATTTTTATTTTTCAAGTCATAGATAATAGATAAACTTTGACTATTGCAAGCTACCACCCTTCAGCTGATGACCGCCAGAAATTTAGACCACATCTTACTAGGCCACAACTACTGGCACGGCGGTAGTCGTCTGAAGAGGCGCTTAGGGCGTCCGTAAACACCCAACCATGATATTCCTTGGGATCAGCAGGTAACCAGGGACCGATATACACCAAACAGTGTAGTAGCTGGGCGCTTTTGGGGTTTATTTGAACGTTTAATAGCTTCTGTCAGCACGAGGAGTTTTTCAAGAGGAAACCACTCACATACCGGTCCAGGCAACGCCCCTGGACAACCCTTTAAAGGGAAATATTGACCAACTAGGAAATCTTAGTTGAATTACCTTAATCCTTTAATGCTCATTTGTTCTCACCCCTCACCCTTCTTCAGGGAGTTATTATTGGTGTATATACAGTCCTGTCCAAAAGTTTTGAGACTGACACAAATTTTTATAATGTTTGCTGCTTCAGTGTTTTTAGATCTTTTAGTCAGATGTTTCAATGGTATACCGAAGTACAATTATAAGCATTTCATACGTTTTTTAAATTGTATTGACAAATACACCAAGTTTATGTAAAGACTCAATATTTACAGTAAATACTCATAACTGTATGTGAGGATATATCACACCTCCACAAAGGGAAGAATAACAACAAGTACAAATGGTATCTTGCAAAAATTTATGAATCCTTTATTACAATAAATCATAAAAACATATTGGCCATCAGGACCTAAAATTAGACAGACAATTAAAATACACTGATGTGGAGAACAAAAAAGGCTACTCAAAAAATGACATATACTCTACAGTGCTATATGGTATGGTAGCACAACAGGTCACTTAAACAGACAAGCTGTGAATGTATACTACAAAGAAATGTAATCACCACAAATATGGTTCAGAAACACATGTCTCCACAAAAAACCTGTCATTGACCCAACAAAATGGCAAAGGATGGCAACAAACACTTAGTGTCAATATGTATGTAGCTAAATAGAAACCAGGAAATCACCAAAAGTCAAAAAGGTCCCAGAGACTATACCAACCCATGTGTTGCATGATAAGCCTGAGATGAACTCCACAGCAAGAGCCCCGACGCGTGTTTCGCGGTAGCTTTTTCAAGGGGTACCTGGATCAAAGGGAGCAAGTTGATCTTTAAATGTCTTATAAAATGTATTATTAAACCCATCAGGGCCTGGACTTTTGCCCAAAGGAGAGTCTCCAATTGCACACTCCACTTCAGACACCAAGAAATCCTCCTCAAGTCCCAAAGCCTCCCCGTCCCCCAAGGACGGTAAAACAGTGTCATGTACATACTGGTCAATTTTGTCCCGTAACGAATCAGCCTGCATATCATGAAAATGTCCTTTGAGATTGTACAAGGCAGAATAATATTGTCTGAAACAGTCAGTAATGCCGACCGGATCATGAACCTCGCCGCCAGTGGGAGATGTAATTTTAGGAATGTATGACGCTTGTGTACGGGGATCTAAAATCCTCGCAAGAGACCTGCCACATTTGTCTGCAAATTCGTAAGAATGCTTCCGCATCCGATCCCTAAACCTAGCATGTGACTGGTCTAGTAGAGAACGCAATGATTCTCTCGCTGTGGTAAGGTCCGAAAAAACCTGTGAGGAGGGAACGCGTTTATGACAGGATTCCAAATCCCGTATCTGAGCAAGGAGACGCGCAATAGCTACCCCTTTTTCTCGCTTTAATCTTGCCCCCTGCTGTATCAGGACACCTCTAACTACACATTTCAATGCCTCCCACTGAAGTGGTAGAGGTTTAGAGTCACGCGCGTGTACCTAAAAAAAGACGTTAAGCGTGTCCTTAAGAGCCGACACACCTACCGCGTCGCGCAATAGATTGTCATTAATTTTCCAGGACTGAAAGTTGGGCACCGAATTAGGAAACGTAAGCAACAAAAATACTGGGGCATGATCCGACCAAACCATAGGACCCACTGCAGAGGTGGGATAAAAGGTAAGCAAGTGGTGGCTAACCAGACTATACTAGTCGACTATACATATTGTGCAATGGGGAAAAGTAAGTATACTCTCTTGCCTGAGGATGGAGTATCCTCCACACGTCAATCAATTGCATGGAGTGCATCTCGTTTTTCAACGCTACCATGTGCGATTTAGGAACAGCAGACCTGCCCGAGGAGGTATCAAGCCTGGAATCAAACGTCAAATTAAAATCACCTCCCACAATTAACACGCCCTCCGAAAACTCCTCCAATTTCCTCAAGAACAATCGGCACACCCGAGCCTGATCCTGATTAGGGAGGTAAAAATTAGCCAACGTGAAGATCTTATTCTGAATGGACAGTTTAAGAAAAACATACGACCACCTGGATCCACAAGGACATCTATGGTCTTGTGAGAGAGTGATTTATGAAGACATATACTAGCACCCTTGGACTTGGATTCCGGGTTGGCACTGTGAAACCAAATAGGAAAATAACGATTAGTAAACTGTGGTGTATGGATCACCTGAAAATGAGTCTCTTGTAAGAACAATATATGCACCCGCTCTTTGTGCATGTTATACAGCATCTGAGAGCGTTTGTCAGGGATAGAGATGAGCGAACCGGGACATCCGAACCCGGTTTCGGTCCGAACATCGCGAAAAGTTCGGTTCGCAGCGAATCTGAACTTCACCGGGTTCGGCCGAACACGTTTTGACCGAACCCGGGCGGGCAGAAAAAACATTACAAAAATATTATACTAATTGGCAGTCACTTGTCTCTATCAATCACTGATAGAGAAAAGAGGCTGCTGATTAAAAATAAAATCAAAAGCATTTCATACGTACCCGGTTGTTGTCTTGGTGACGAGTCCCTCTTCTTCCTCCAGTCCGACCTTCTTTCCTGACGCGGCAGCCTGTGATTGGCTGCAGAGGTGGTCACGTGGGATGAGGCGTCATCCTTGGAGGCCGGCCTTTTGATGTCATCCTGACGTGCGTGACCGCCACTACAGCCTGTGATTGGCTGCAGAGGCCACTGCAGCCTGTGATTGGCTGCAGAGGCCGCTGCAGCCTGTGATTGGCTGCAGAGGCGGTCACGTGGGATGAAGCATCATCCCTGGAGGCCGGCCTTCTGATGTCATCCTGACGTGCGTGACCGCCACTACAGCCTGTGATTGGCTGCAGCGGCGACATGGATGAAACGTCATCGCTGGAGGCCGGACAGGAGGAATGTAAGTATGAACGTATTTATTTATTTTTTTATTACATTAAAATGTTATTTTCCGTGCGCCGAGCATGGTACTGTCAAGGTTGCTTAAAGAGTTAGTGCAGCCCATTAACTCTTTCAGCACCCTGGACAGTACCATGCTCGGCGCACGGAAATTACAGGTTCGGTCAGAACTAGTTCGGTCCGAATCGAACTTTTTCGTGAAATTCGGCGAACCAGCCGAACCGAAATTTTTATAAGTTCGCTCATCTCTAGTCAGGGACATTAAGCCCTCTAGCATTAAAGGTACAAACTTTCAGCTGTGCCATCTGCACTGCACTTAGAATAAGCAAGCCAATAATATGAACTAAAGCAGCGAAGAAAAAGACAAGACAGACATGGGAAGGGAACCACGACAACAAAGACGGACAAACGGGCAAAACAATCACCCACTCCTTGATCTAATCGAGAAAAAACAAGCAAGTAGACACCGGATACAACCAGTGACTCCCTAAGAGGAGAAGTGTCAGGGCAAGAACTAGCCAGCGCCCCGCTCCCCCCAAACCAGCAGCAATATAAACATGGCTAAATAAAGATATAAAATAAGAAGGAAAAGAAACCAAGGCATTTGGAATTACATCCCAAGATTACTAACCAATGGTATTGTAATGACGGGGGTGGGGAGACAGACAAGTGAGCCCTAATCTACCCACCACTCAGTCCCTGCCTACTTGCAACGACCCGCCCTAGGCGACGGTGTACAACTGGGCGACGGTCCCTACGCTCAATAAGTGCACGACAGACAAACAGACAAGGGTACACAGAGCTGGGGGGAGAAAGGGGCAGTTGCCCACGGCAAAACCGTGAGCAACAAGAGAAGTGAACAAGCCGAGTCAAACCAGGAGAGTACGAGGTGCCAAACGCAGAGCAGAAGAGTAGTAAACAAGCCGAGTCAAACCAGGAGTGTACGAGGTACCAAACGCAGAGCAGGAGAGTAGTCAGCAAGCCGGGGTCAATATGAAGCAAGGACAATGGTACAAGAAGCTGCAGCAGGGCCAGGAAACCAAACGAGAAGAATCACAAGCAAAGGAGGAACAGGAAAGGCAGGTATAAATAGACAGAGGGCGGGAGCTAGCTACGTCTGGCAAGGCTGCGATAGGCTCTCCCACTCCTAAGCCTGCCACCCTGAGTGGTGGAAGATGGAGTCAGTCTCACAGACATAGAAGCAGGTGCAGACTGATTATCTATGGGCGTTAACCCCGAAGCTGTGCCTGGCAGAACCTTTACAGGTATATGGCATTATCAGGGACATAAAGAAACCCCAGTAAAGAACCACCCTAAATACATTCATTGTCAGCATAAATGTACATACAGGCAAATAACAATAAAAAGAAAATAAGAAAAATATAAACATTCACATTTAAGTAAATCTTATATCTCATCAGCGACAAGCGACCACCAGCAAGTGGCCCGCTCGTTATCCAGAAGTATCCACCTAGAACAAAGAAAAACAGGTGGCCTTCTCTATAGTGAAACATAGCAGGCAATATCCTCATATTGATGGGCACAGGAATTAAAATCCAACAGCAAACTCTGGAGGAGACATCGGGAAGGTATCACACCGGATCAGCGCGACGACCATCATGACGCCCCATAGGAGATGCAGGAGAGCGACCTCGCCTGCATGATCGTGGATGTGGAAGTGGAACATAAGGCCAATCAGGAAGAGAAACTCTAGGCAAATGGAGATCAGTGCAAAAAGCAGGAACATCGGCCGGGTCCCTAACGGTCAGCAGCACTCCATCCTTGCGAACCTGCAGCTGAAAGGGGTGACTCCACGAGTAAGAAATTTCATGCTCTCCCAGGACATCAAGCAGAGGACGCAGCACACGACGTTTGTCCAGAGTCATCCTGGACAGGTCAGACAGCAGCTGGATCTTGACACCATGCAAAAGAACTTCGCCTTTATCACGGGCCTTCCTCATGATCTGCTCTTTGATAGAGAAAAAATGAACACGGAACAGAACATCTCGAGGCCTATCAGGATCCAGATTACGAGGGCCAAGAGTCCTATGAGCTCTATCCAGTTCCAGAGGATCACCAGCAGGACGCTCCAGTAAGGAGTTAAACAAGGACTGTAAGGCTGGTATGAGTTGCCCAGGAGAAACATCCTCAGGAATGCCCCGAAGCCGAATATTATTACGGCGATTCCGATTTTCGTGATCTTCAGCTTTGTTAAATAGCATATTAATCTGATGGGAGTGTCGATCCAAACGATCTGTATGAGAAGCCTGTTGCTGTGTAACAGTGGAAATATCTCCCTCCATACATTGCACTTGATCAGACAGTTGAGAGAGATTACTGGTGAGAGATTGTATCTCTGACTCATAAGTTGTCTCCAGACGATTGACAAAATGCTCCATGTCCTGTTTAGTGGGCAATGCTGAGAGCTGTAGTCTCAAGGCCTGTAAATCATCCCCCAGGACAGCAGATCCGACTATAGGCGGAGAGAAATTAGTATCCTGGACCCTGGGAGAGATGGTATGCAGCGATGTAGGTCCCAGCACATGAGGGGATGAAGAAAGGGAAACCAAGACGCCATGACAGACACTACGTGGCGAACGGACCAAAGCAGGAGGCGCCAATACATCCTCAGAAGAATACCGCTCTTCACTACCCAGCAGGGAAGGAAACTGCCACGAAGGACCAGGGGCTGAGGAGAGGGTACAGTCGGTACCTGATACAGCAGCAGCTGCCGCAGATGATAACTCTTCTGCAAGCGGAGTCCCGGTGCCATCTCGTTTCCCCTCCAGCGGCACCATCTTGGTATGTGCTCCAGCAGCAGTGTCCGAGAGGTAACGCTGAATGGAGCCGGCTGAAGACATCTGCCTCGTAAGATAAGGAGTCCCCGTAGTAGCCTTGGTTTTCCTGACCATCAGGTAAGTATAATTCGTCTTATAGATGTGCTTATGATCGGGTTAGGGAAGCGCAGGAACGGAGCTCTCAGACAGCACGTCTGGTCAGCGCCATGTCCAAGCCACGCCCCCATCTGATCACTCTTCATAACAAGGTAGTTATTGCAAATTGCCACTTTAAAAACTGAAGCAACAAACCTTGGAAAACCAAAATTTGTGCCAGTCTCAAAACTTTTGGCCAGGACCGTATATATAAAAACACATATACACACGCACACACGCACACACACACACACACACACATATATAGATCTATATATATATATGGATCTTTTTTTTAATATATATATATATATATATATATATATATATATATATACACCGTGTTCCAAATTATTATGCACATTGGATTTAAGTGCCACAAACATTTAATTATTAGTTTTTCAATTAAACTCTTGGATGGTATTGTGTCTTAGGGCTCTTTGGATCATTGTAATCAATCTCAGACACCTGTGATAATTAGTTTTCCAGGTGTGCCAAATCAAAGGAAAACTACTTAAGAAGGACGTTCCACATTATTAAGCAGGCAACAGGTTTCAAGCAATATGGGAAAGAAAAAGGATCTCTCTGCTGCCGAAAAGTGTGAAATAGTGCAATACCTAAGACTAAGGTATGAAAACATTGGATATTTCAAGAAAACTTAAGCGTGATCATCATACTGTGAAAAGATTTGTGGCTGATTCAGAGCACAGACGGATTCGTTCAGATAAAGGCATAATGAGGAAGGTTTCTGCCGGACAAATTAATAGGATTAGGAGAGCAGCTGCTAAAATGCCATTGCAAAGCAGCAAACAGGTATTTGAAGCCGCTGGTGCCTCTGGAGTCCCGCGAACCTCAAGGTGTAGGATCCTTCAGAGGTTTGCAAGTGTGCATAAAGCTATTATTCGGCCACCCCTAAACAATGCTCACAAGCAGAAACGGTTGCAGTGGGCTCAGATATACATGAAGACTAATTTTCAAACCGTGTTGTTTACTGATGAGTGCCGTGCAACCCTGGATGGTCCAGATGGATGGAGTAGTGGATGGTTGGTGAATGGCCACCATGTCCCAACAAGACTGCGACGTCAGCAAAGAGGTGGCGGAGTCATGTTTTGGGTTGGAATCATGGGGAGAGAGCTAGTAGGGACCTCTGCAAAGTACGTAGAGCTTATGACTGACCACTTTCTTCCGTGGTACAAAAAGAAGAACCGTGCCTTCCGTAGCAAAATTATCTTCATGCATGACAATGCACCATCTCATGCTGCAAAGTATACCTCTGTGCCATTGGCTGCTATGGGCATAAAAGGAGAGAAACTCATGGTGTGGCCCCCATGTTCCCCTGACCTCAACCCTATTGAGAACCTTTGGAGCATCCTCAAGCAAAATATCTATGAGGGTGGGAGGCAGTTCACATCAAAACAGAAGCTCTGGGAGGCTATTCTGACATCCTGCAAAGATATTCAAGCAGAAACTGTCCAAGTACTCACACATTCAATGGATGCAAGAATTGTGAAGGTGATATCGAAGAAGGGGTCCTATGTTAACATGTAACTTGGCCTGTTAAGGTTTTTTTGATTGAAAGAGCTTTTGATTTTTTGTAAATATGACCTCCCGATGCTGCAAATTCAACAAATTACCATTTTAGTTCTCTTTACAACCTTTAAAATGTTTTGATCTCTGTTGTGCATAATAATTTGAAACAGTGCACTTTGAGTTTTTTTACTTCTAAAAAAAAATCTGTTATCATTAGGAGATTTGTTCAATAAAATTTGCATTATACTCCAACGGTTGATGGCTTGAAGATTATACTGACTGTCATTTACATCGAATATTTAGGAAAATCAGCGAAAAATAACATATGCATAATAATTTGGAACGCTGTATATATATATATATATATATATATATATATAGCAATAGAAAGCAGCAGCACTCACTGGAAACAAATGTGTAGGTGCCAAGCAAGTCGTCCAGATCCAAGGACAAGGCAGTATATAAAAATAGAAATCTTGCAGCACTCCAAAAGTGTGAAAAATAAGTGGTTTATTCAGCCAACAAACAGCGACGTTTCTGTCCTAGAAACGTCGCTGTTTGTTGGCTGAATAAACCACTTATTTTTCACATTTTTGGAGTGCTGCAAGATTTCTATTTTTATATATATTTTTATATATATATATATATATATATATATATATATATATATATATATATATATATATATAGATAGATAGAAAGAAGCATAGAACACAGCAACGGCACCAGGACTTCAGAGTAGATGAAAGCAAAAAGTGGATTTATTCACCTCAGTAAAGCAACGTTTCGGTTCAACAGGAACCTTTTTCAAGCCATAACAAACTAAACAAAGTGTCAGGTATTTATAGGAGGAGTATACATAAATTGACAATAAAACAAGTAAATGCATAATTCCATCAAAACATATACATGAATGTGTGGCAGTTATATAAAAAGACATACAGAAAGTGCACATAGTTCTTTCACTATGAAACATGTAAATATAATACAATATATATAAAGAGTGTAGTGATAATCATACAAAGTGCTGTAAGTAGGGGCAATTTTAGATGATTGGAAGCAGGCAGAGGCTAGTTATATTTAATCAGCAATGTACTTACTGTAAAGACGTTCAGTCATGCAGAGGATAGGGAAGTGCGCCCGACACACACGTGTGTGTCAACTGCGCATGTCCCAAGATGGCGCCCACACCGGATATTAAGTCTGGTGGAACGCATCTGACAACAGATCCCCACTGCGCATGCGCCACGTCGGAACATGCGTTCCACCTCTACTGCACACGCGCCAGCCGGGATTTGCAAAAAATACAGAGCGGTGATTACTGATACTAGCAACAGAGCTGTAGTTAGTCATAGTCCACACAATATCGTGGATTATAAGGTCCAACCCCCAGAGAGTTATGTAGGTTTTGGACCATATTTTCCATAAATCAAGAAATTAAATCAGGGGAGCTACAAAAACACTGATAACAGTGTAATTTGGCGCCCCCTAGTGGTAAAAGCATAGAATTATATGTCATAATAGTTCACTGTAATTTAACTATGATCACCAATGGGGCAAAAGATAGGAATATTATACTAGAAGGAAAATTAACACTCAAACAGGGATATCAAATATTCCCATGTGGATGTCATTTTCAAGAAGAAACGCATCTGTCGAAATAAGGCAGCATGCGTTAAATATTAATGCTAAGCCCACATTTGGAAAGAAACAATAATAGACATAAATACAGATACCAAAACGCAGATACAAATATCCACAGCATAAGGACTATAGAATCCAAATATATAATTCTCTTGGACCCATGCTATTTTTCAATAAGCTATCTCATATACGCTCAATAGATATATATTCCAAACATGACTTTAACGTCTTTTTAAATAAAAACAGGGAGACTTCTGCCGCTTTCCAATATCTCTCAAAAATTGCTTGACATGTAGTTGTGTATCTGAAACATACAAGAAAAAGAAATAATTTTTTATATATTAATATACAATGTATATGAAATATAAAAACAAGTATAAAAAATGTATATTAGAAAAAGGTCAAAATAGGACCTCAAAAATATACATCAAAAACACAAAATTACACCTTTGAAAACGTCAACCAATCATATCTCTATAGATCTTTGGGAGAGAATAAATGACCCATCCCTATCTCAAATATGTGGACCACAAGGATTTTCTATATTCAATCCCTTAGGAGACATGGTCTCTAATTTAAAATGTGGGCTTAGCATTAATATTTAACGCATGCTGCCTTATTTCGACAGATGCGTTTCTTCTTAAAAATGACATCCACTTGGGAATATTTGATATCCCTGTTTGAGTGTTAGTTTTCCTTCTAGTATAATATTCCTATCTTTTGCCCCATTGGTGATCATAGTTAAATTACAGTGAACTATTATGACATATAATTCTATGCTTTTACCACTAGGGAGCGCCAAATTACACTGTTATCAGTGTTTTTGTAGCTCCCCTGATTTAATTTCTTGATTTATGGAAAATATGGTCCAAAACCCACATAACTCTCTGGGGGTTGGACCTTATAATCCACGATATCGTGTGGACTATGACTAACTACAGCTCTGTTGCTAGTATCAGTAATCACCGCTCTGTATTTTTTGCAAATCCCAGCTGGCGCGTGTGCAGTAGAGGTGGAACGCATGTTCCGACGTGGCGCATTCGCAGTGGGGATCTGTTGTCAGATGCGTTCCACCGGACTTAATATCCGGTGTGGGCGCCATCTTGGGACATGCGCAGTTGACACACACGTGTGTGTCGGGCGCACTTCCCTATCCTCTGCATGACTGAACGTCTTTACAGTAAGTACATTGCTGATTAAATATAACTAGCCTCTGCCTGCTTCCAATCATCTAAAATTGCCCCTACTTACAGCACTTTGTATGATTATCACTACACTCTTTATATATATTGTATTATATTTACATGTTTCATAGTGGAAGAACTATGTGCACTTTCTGTATGTCTTTTTATATAACTGCCACACATTCATGTATATGTTTTGATGGAATTATGCATTTAATTGTTTTATTGTCAATTTATGTATACTCCTCCTATAAATACCTGACACTTTGTTTAGTTTGTTATGGCTTGAGAAAGGTTCCTGTTTAACCGAAACGTTGCTTTACTGAGGTGAATAAATCCACTTTTTGCTTTCATCTACTCTGAAGTCCTGGTGTTGTTGCTGTGTTCTATGCTTCTTTCTATCTTTATGGGGAATTGATTCACCCCCAGGTAACGAGCACATGGCCTGATTTTCTGGAAACCATTGGAGTGCTGTGTTCATCTACCATTGGACTGTATATATATATATATATATAGATATATATATATATGTCTATAGATATATCTATACATATATATATATATATATATATATATATATATATATATATATATGCACACATATATTGCGTCTACATATATATAAAAAATTTATATATATCAAGAAGAAATTCAACAGCACTCCAATGTAAGCAAAAGTAAAGTGATTTATTCAACTAAATGCAGAGATGCAAAGAATCTGTCGAGCATTAGGACCTTTCTCAAGCACCCGTCACTGTAGTGGGATTTGCTACAGAGTGCTGCTGCTTTCTATCGATATATATCTTTTATATATATATATATATATATATATATATATATATATATATATATATATATATATATATATATATATATATACCTGATAAATCAATGTTTTTGGTAGAAGTGACATTTATACATAGCAAATCATTTACTTGTAAGTGTAGTAGAATAGTAGAAAAAAAACCAGAGCCAACAAATAGGACATGGATGCCGCTCATTCTGAGTAATTTAATTATTAATTGAAAGGGGCTTGTTCAAAATAATAGCAGTGAGGAGTTAAGTTGGTGAAGCCATTCATTCTGTGGAATAACAGGTGTCGATTTTAGCCCTTTTTAAGGTAGGAGGGTGGCAAATGTTGCACATGTTGGTTATAGTACATTTCCTTCTAAAATCCTGGGGACAATGGGTCGTTCCAGACAGGGGTGTAACTAGGAAAGACTGGGCCCCATAGCAAACTCTTGAATGGGGCCCTCCCCCAGGTGCCGCACGCAGCCCCCCTTACAGATAGTGCCCTCTGTAGATTGTGCCATACAGCCCCCTGCAGACAGTGCTATACAGCCCGGCCTGTAGATAGTATCACACCCCACTTGTAGATAGCGCCCCCAATCTCCCCCTTGTAGATAGTGCCATACATCCTCCTGTAGATATCACCATAAAGCCCCCCTGTTTATAGCACCATACAGCTCCCCCTGTATATAGTGCCACACGGCCCCCTCCCTTGATTATTGTGCCACACAGCTCCCCTTAGTAGATAGTGCCACACACACAGACCCCTGTAGATTGCGACACACAAAGCCCCCTGTAGATAGAGCCACAGCCCTCCCCCTTGAAAATAGTGCCATACAGCCTCCCCTGTAGATAGTGCCACACAGCCCCCCTTAGTAGTGCCACTTAGCCCCTTGTATATAGTGTCACACAACTCCCCCATGTTTATAGTGTCGCACAGCTCCCCCTTGTGTATAGTGCCACACAGCCCCCCTTGTATATAGTGCCACACAGCACCCCAAGTAGTACAAGGCAATGGTGCATCTGAGAAAGTTGTATCAGCCAGGGAGATGTCACTCAAACATGGAAAGGTGGGTTTGGAGGCAGGACTATGTGACTTTTCAGGATAGCCTCACTGCCCCATGACCCTTTAATGAGTAATTAGCATATAGTGTGTGTCATTTTAAAAGTTGATTTTATAGATTTTGCTGCATCTGAAAAAAATATACATTTGGAAATATTATCAGGTGATGTATTACTTCATGGTGGCGGTTCAAGGAGTTAAAACTACCAGACAGGTTCCCATTAAATATACAATAAATTTAAAACAATTCCATCTGCCCTGCAATTTTGTTATTATAAATATATTCTATATAATTATAGCTCCAGAACCAAGCTCATACATATATACAGTACCACAACCAAGCTCAGTACATATATACAGCACCAGAACAAACCTCAGTACATAAATACAGCACTAGAACCAAGCTCATACATATATACGACACGAGAGCCAAGCTCAATACATATATACAGCACCAGAACAATCCTCAGTACATAAATACAGCACTACAACAAATCTCTGACATATATACAGCACCAGAATCAACCTCAATACATAAATACAGCCTTAGAACCAAGGTCAGTACATATATATATACAGCACCAGAATCAACCTCAGTACATAAATACAGTGCCAGAACCAAGCTCAGTAGATATATACAGCACCAGAACCAAGCTCCGTGTCATGCCCATGGCCACGGGCCATCAGGCTCACTCACCTCCTGACTGCTGTAGCAATGGATCTGTGAGCGCTGGCCCCCATCTCCTCCTCAGGAGACGCCAGTGCTCACTTCCGCTTCTGTCGCCCTGGTCCCATAGGGTGCACGTGCATGCTCGTGCCCGCTCTTAAAGGGCCAGCCCGTGCACCTGAGTTAAAGTACCAAATTAGCCCATGAGCACCCTGGACTATAAGAAGGGCTATGCCCCTTTCTGCATTGCCTGAGCTTTGTTGCCATTACCCTAGCATGCCTTTGCAAATGGTCACATAAGTGTTTTCCAGTTCACAGTGTTTCCCGTTCCTACTACATGTAACCTGTATCCCGTGCTATCCTGGTCCAAGTGCCGTATTGAGTTGGAGTCATGCTGTGCTGAGTACCACGCCTGTCCTACTATACTATGCCTGGTGCCTGCCTGCTGCATATTCCTAGCCGAGCCTGTCTTGCTACTCTCTGACCTACCACAGGTACACCTATACGAACTATGTACTGTGACCTGTGTCCTGTTGGCCAGCTACCATACCGTCAAGGCGGTACGACCCAGTGGGTCCACTTACCCAACATGACACTCAGTACACATATACAATACCAGAACCAAACTCAGTACATATACACAGCACCAGAACAAAGCTCAGTACTTAAATACTGCGTCAGAACCAAGATCAGTATGTAATGATGGGGGTAGGGAAACAGACAGGTGAGCCCTAATCTACGCTCCACTCAGTCCCTGCCTACTTGCAACGACCCGCCTTAGGCGACAGGGTACAACTGGGCGACGGTCCCTACGCTCAATAAGTGCACGACAGACAAACGGACAAGGGTACACAGAAGCTAAGGGAAATGGGGCAGTTGCCCACGGCAACACCATGAGCAACAAGAGTGGTGAACGAGCCGAGTCAAACCAGGAGTGTACGAGGTACCAAACGCAGAGCAGGAGAGTAGTCAGTAAGCCAGGGTCAATAAGAAGCAGGGTCAAATAGTTCAGAAGCTGCAGCAGGGCCAGGAAACCAAACGAGAAGAATCACAAGCAAGGAGGAACAGGAAAGGCAGGTATAAATAGACAGAGGGCGGGAGCTAGCTCCGTCTGGCCAGGCTGTGATAGGCTCTCCCACTCCTAAGCCTGCCACCCTGAGTGG
Organism: Rhinoderma darwinii; assembly: GCF_050947455.1. Classification (NCBI taxonomy): domain Eukaryota; kingdom Metazoa; phylum Chordata; class Amphibia; order Anura; family Rhinodermatidae; genus Rhinoderma; species Rhinoderma darwinii. The sequence continues at coordinate 175,861,532 of NC_134689.1, read as the reverse complement.
TGGAAGATGGAGTCAGTCTCACAGACATAGAAGCAGGTGCAGACTGATTACCAATGGGCGTTGACACAGAAGCTGTACCTGGCAGATCCTTTACACAGTACATATATACAACCCCAGAACCAAGCTCAGTATATATATACAGCACCGGAACCGAGCTCAGTACATAAATACAGCTCCAGAATAAAGCTCAGTGCATATATACATCACCAGTACCAAGCTCAGTACATAAATACAGCAACAGAACCAAGATCAGTACATATAAACAGCACCAGAACAAAGCTCAGTACATATATACAGCCCCAGAACCAAGCTAAGTACATATATAAAACACCAGAACAAATACAGCTCAATTTAGTGCAACCCTTGCCATATAGGTTTGTACGGTGTGAAACTACAGCTCCCAGCATGGCCAGAACAATGGTAAGGATATGCTGAAAGATGCTGTTTCACAAAAAATAACAAAAAAACATACGACCCATCATCTCGCTGCAGATCATACAGTGACTACAGTAGTGATTAGAGGCAGAAATAACATTTACATTAAGTGACTCACCGGTGATGTCTCAGATTCTAGTTACATAGTTACATAGTTACATAGTTACATAGTTACATAGATCGTACGGTTGAAAAAAGACACATGTCCATCAAATTCAACCAAGGGGTGGGAAAAGGGAAGTTCTTTTTCTCTTTTCTTCTCCCTCCGTTCCAGACCTATATGATGGATTTCTCCCCGCCACGACCCATTTCTGCAGTTTTCCACTCAGATATCTTCAGCTTTTAAAACATTTCTGAGCCTATAAAGAAAGATAAAATTCCCAACGCCTCTAAATATAACAGGGCCATACACTGCACCTCTAACTATAATAGCGCCTTACACTATGTCCCTGATTATAATAGTACCATACACCGTGTCTCACACACACCGTTCCACCTGTAGATAGTGACCCCATAGAGCCTCTGTAGATAGTGCCCTACATAGAAGCCCCTGTAGATAGTGCCCCACATATGGACTCCAGAGCTGCAAGGCAATAGTGCTAACCACTGAGCCACTGTGCTGGCCTACATATAGCTTCCCCTATAGAAAGTGCTCCATGTATAGCCCACCTCTGTTGACAGTGCCCTACATATAGCCCACCCCTGTAGATAGTGCTCTACAAATATCTCCTCCTATAGATAGTGCTCAACATATAGCCCACCTCTGTAGATAGTGCCTCACATATAGCTCCCCCTGTATATAGTGTCCCACATATAGCCCACCCCTGTAGATAGTGCCCTACAAATATCTCCCCCTATAGATAGTGCTCCACATATAGCCCACCTCTGTAGATAGTGCCTCACATATAGCTCCCCCTGTATATAGTGTCCCACATATAGCCCACCCCTGTAGATAGTGCCCTACAAATATCTCCCCTATAGATAGTGCTCCACATATAGCCCACCTCTGTAGATAGTGCCTCACATATAGCCCCCCCTGTATATAGTGTCCCACATACAGCCCACCCCTGTAGACAGTGCCTTACATATAGCCCCCCTGTAGATAGTGCCCCACAGGTAACCCACCCCTGTAAATAGTGTCCCACATATAGTCCACCCTATAGATAGTGCCCTACAAATAGCTCCCCCTATAGATAGTGTTCCACATATAGTCCACCCCTGTATATAATGTTCCACATATAGCACACACCTGTAGATAGTGCCCTACATATAGCTACCCCTGTATATATATACTGCTCCACATCCCCACATATAGACCCCCCCTGTAGATAGAGGCCCCACTGTAGATAATGCCACTCACAGTTTTAGTAGAAAAAAAACAAAAACTTGTCATACTCACACTGATCCTGTTCCCTCGCCGTCCGGTGGCAATGCAGATCGGCTCTCTTCTGAGCAGGTCTTCTGGAGTTGAACGACGCAAGCAGCGCGTCTTTGAAAGGCGCTGATTGGCAGGGCAGAATGACTTGCCCCGTCAAACAGCGCCTTTCAACCACGGAAGTAGCGCGATGACCTCATCGCACCACTAGTGTCAATGAAAGACGCTGGTTGGCGGGGCAAGTCATTTTGCCCCACCAATCAGTGTCATTGTAAGACGCTGAATGGTCGGGCATGGAACGTGCCCGGCCATTCAGCGCTAATGCATTTATTTGTACTTGCGTGCTATTGACGCAGGTACAATTACTGTAAAAGGGGGTGGCTGTCGCTAGCATCGGGGCCCCCTCCGGTGCTAGCGATGCCTCCAGGGATGAGAAGGCACGTGCCGCCAGGCCCATAAATGTTAGAGGCTCTGCGGTGTGGGCCCCGAAGTAGCGTCGCTACCGCTGTAGCAGCCATAGCGGCTGCTAGCGGCGCCACCAGGCATATGGGGGACATGTCGGCGGGCAGCACAGGCCCCGTCATGCCATGGGCCACGTAGCAGCCGCTACTAATGCTACAGCGGTGGTTACAATGCAACCTAAACCTGAAAGACACGGAAGGAAACAGGGAACTAATGTTCGAATGGATTGAAGAATAGCCAAAATGGCAAAGGCTCAGCCAATGATCACCTCCTGAAAGATAAAAGAATATCTGAAGTTACCAGTGAGTACTGCTACAATCAGAAGACGATTAAGTGAAGCCAAATTACCAGCAAAAACTCCCCGCAAAGTACCGTTGTTAAAAAAAAAAGACATCCTGAAAACAGGAACACATTGACTGGAGAATGTGAGAAATGGCGCAACATTTTGTGGACTAATGAAAGCACAATTGTTCCTTTTGGGTCTAGTGGCCGCAGACAGTATGTCAGACGACCCCGGACATTTGTTGTGTGGATACATCATGGAAAGCCAGTGCTTTTTGCCGTATCTATACCACAAATGGATGGCACCGGCTCAGAAGCTGAGTCGGTGTTATCATCGCTGGATGTCAGCAGTGTATTACAGCTGACATCCGGCTGTAATGGCGGGGACCGAAATTAGCTTAGATCCTCGCCATTATGAAATTGCCGGGGTTCCGGTGGCTGTAATGGCAATCAAGGGCTAATGCTGCCCACCCGGTCTTCCTAGCACGGAAGCCGTTCAGGCCCCGTCCGCCTGACAGCAAGATGGTGTCATCAGCGGTGGATGTCAGCTGTATATTACAGCTGTATGTTACAGCTGATATCCACCTGTAATGGCAGGAATGAGTGATAGCTGCGTTCCCTGCCTTTAACCCTTTAGATGCAGTGATCGAAATCGATCGCTGCATCTTAGGGTTTGCTAGCAGATCGGCAGCTCTGCCCTACAATCGCAGGGCTGCCGACTGCTGCTATGGCAACAGGTGGCCTAACAAAGGCCTCCTGCTCTGCCATTATGGAAGTCGAGCCGGGAGGTGAAGCCTAATCGGCTTGCTGTCAGTGAATGACAGACAGATCTAATACATTGCACTAAAAAGGTAGTGCAATGTATTAGAAAAAAATATAAAAATCAGACAGTTGGAACTTCAAGTCCCCTAGTGGGATTTAAAAAAAAGTGTAAAGAAAAAAAAGTTTTAAAACATATAATAAAAGTTTCAAGTGATAAAATAAAATACAATCGCGCTTTTTCACTTATCATGTCCTTTATTATTGAAAAAAATGTAAATAAACCATACGTATTTGGTATCACCGCGACCGTAATGGCCTGAACTATAAAAATATTATATTATTTATTCCACACGGTGAACGGCGTAAAAAAATCCCGTCAAAAACTATATCAGGATTTCTGTTTCCTGGTCCCTTTTATTGGAATAAAAAGTGATCAAAAAGTCACATGTATCCAAAAATACTACCTATAAAAACTATAGCTCTGTCAATGCAAAAATTCAAAAGTTATGGTTCTCACAACTTGGCGACAGAAAAAATACATTCATTTTTACGAAAGTAAGTTTATTGTGCAAAAAGTTGTAAAACATAAAAAATTGCTATAAATTTGGCATCGCTGGAATCGGACTGACCGACAGAATTAACATGTAATTTATAATGCATGGTGACCGCTGTATAAAAAAACCCTAAAAAAAACCTATGCCAGAATTGCAGTTTTTGAGTGACCTGGCCTCAAAAAATTAGGATAAAAAGTGATAAAAAATTCACATGAACCCCAAAATGGTACCAATAATAACTACATATTCGCCATAAACAGCTCTCATACAACTACGTCTATCAAAACATAAAATATGTTAAAGCTCCAATAAGTGAGGAAATAAAAAGTATGCAGTTGTGCAGACCTGAGGGGAAAATTTCTTCTGCTTGAAGAGGCGAATTATCAAGGCACTAAAATTAGGGAGCCAGGAAGGGGAGGGCCCAAACATATCTGCTGGAAGCAAGGGTGCCCGTATTATACCAGGACAACACTTCCCAGCAAAATTCCCCAAACTGCAAAGGTGCGGAGTGTGGACCAAAAGGGGGATAAGGAGGACATTTATCAGTGCGACACTGGCCTGTGCAGAAAGGATTGCTTCACAGCGTAACACACATCTTTGGATTATAATTTTATTTTTTTTACACCATTATTATATCCCCTGACTATGCCCCTGATGTACTTTGCCCAGCTTACATGTACCCCCACATTATAAATTGAAATACCAGTAATACTCCAAACAAAACTACTACTAAGCAAAATCCACGCTCCAAAAGCCAAATTGCGATCCCTCCCCTCTGAACCCTACAGCGTGCCCAAACAGCAGTTTACTTCCACATATATGGCATCGCCATACCCGGAGAACCCTTTTAACAATTATTGGGGCGTGTGTCTCCAGTGGCACAAGCTGGGCACTATATATTTGCCACTGAAATGGCATATCTAGGGAAAAATTTTAATTTTTACTTTGCACCATCCGCAGCGCAATCATTTATGGAAAAGTCCTGTGCGGTGAAAATGCTCACTACACCCCTTAATAAAAGCCTTGAGAGGTGTATTTTCCAAAATGGGGTCACTTCTGAGGGGTTTATTTTATTACTTCACATCAGAGCCTCTGCAATTGTGAACCAATACTTTGTAAATCGCCAAATTAGGCATCAACTTCGCATGGTACTCTTTCACTCTTGAGCCTGGTCGAATGTCCAGGCAAAAGATTAGCACTACATGTTGGGTGAATCTAAAACCGGGAAACAGCATAATAATTAGAGAGCTGTCTTGTTAAGGTGGCACAAGCTTGGCACCACATATTGGCATATCTATGGAAAAAATACAATTTTCACTCTGCAACGTAGAGTGTGCACTAATTTCTGCAAAACACTTGTGGGGTAAACATGCCCACTGTACCACTAGGTGAATACCTTGAGGGGTGTAGTTTCCAAAATGGGGTCACTTCTGGGGTTTTCCACTGTTTTGTTCCCACAGGGGCTTTGCAAATGAGACATAGCGACCAGAAACCAATCAAGCAAAATCTACACTCCAAATGCCAAATGCCACTCCTTCCCTTCTGAGTCCTACTGTGTGCCCAAACAGCAGTTTCTGACCACAAATGGGGTATTGCCATACTCGGGACAAATTGCTTTACAAATGTTGGTGTTTTTTTTTTCCTTTATTTGTTGAGAAACTGAAAACTTTTGAGCTACACCACTAGATGAATTTCTCAAGGGGTGTAGTTTCCTAAATTGAGTCACTTTTTGGGTGTTTTCTCTTTTGTTCCCTAAGGGGCTTTGCAAATGTGACATGGCCTCTGCAAACTATTCCTGCTAAAAAGAAAATTTGAGCTCCAAAAGCCAAATGGCGCTCTTTCCCTTCTTTGCCCTGCTGTGTGTCCAAACATCCGTTTATGACCACATGTGGGGTATTGTTTTACTCTGAAGAAATTGCTTTACCACTGGAGTTCCCGTTTAGAACACACTATAAATTTCTCCTCCTGTTTCGTGGTCACTTAAGGTTATCCAGGTCATGATCGATCACGTACACTCTTGTTTTCAGCCTATGTGTTTTTGGATGTAGTTTGAAAATGTGTGAATTTATCATAAAATAACAATGCAAAGAAATTTACAGTAAGATCCCAGCTAGCTCTGAATCTTAATAACTATTTTATGAGTAAAAACTGTTGGTGATTTTTTATTGAATAGTTTAGTGTACATTAGACGTTAGTAACGATTTATTACCTATATCCACAAAGATATCATTACTGCACATAAACAAAATAAAATCTTGAGATTGCTTACAAATTGTTCTTCATCGTACATGCAGGGGTTTCTCAACAGAAGGATAATTTATTATCTATCAGAAAATTACACCTGAATCATGACTTCCTAGAAGTAATGAATAAAGATTAAATTGTGACATCAAGTTGTTTAATGTTATTTGACTCCTGTGCAAGAACCAATATGTATGATAGAATTTTCAAGCTAATAAAGCAAAGGCTCACAGTTAATTGCCATTTTAGTGGATTCAAAATATATCCATTAAATCTTTTATTAGGAGTAACAAAAAATATTTGTGACACTACTAAATATTATTTCTTTAACTCATTTTGGACATTCCAGTTGGATTCTTATGGAATCTGTCGTGCCTCATTAATTGCCAAAGCATTATGTCTAGGGAAGAATATTTCTGTACAATTGTGCTAGACAGAGGCACATTTTGGCGGCACATTGAATAGTACGGAGCCATAGGGAGCCTGTGTACCACCATACAGGTTTTGGGCACATGGCTCTACTGTGTGTAGAAAAAAAATGCTGCCATATGAAATCAGGGGCATACAGAGATATAGAATGGCATCACATGCTGTGGGTGCTATATTGCAGGTGTATACAATTGGAGCATCACACACATGGCAGAAAAAATATAATGACATTCTACATCAGATGTCATTTGCACAGAGCCTTTCCTCTAGGGGAGAATAGCTCAGTACCTACAGCATCCGAAGAAGCATACCTGATTGTACAGAATCAGGACAGAAAAAAAACCCTTTATATGCCTCCATATAAAATTGGTAAAATGTTGCATCTATGTATTTATTTATTTATTTATTGTTAGCTTTCACGTAACACACCCTTCCTTCTTTATCTGTATAGAAAGTGCCGCAGGGTGTTTGTGCTTTATGGCAGCTAAAACGGGACTCCTCGCAATGAGACTAAACAAAATCAGCTTGTTTCCAAGTAACTATATTTAAAAAAACAAAATAGGAATTGTCAAAAGCGGACAACCCCTTTAAAAATAATGCCACACTAAATATTAGTCATTGGGAATTTAGAAGATACTGTGGATCTCATGTATGATTCTTTCCAGTATAGAAAAAAAGAGGTTACTGTATGTTGAAAAGTATAGCAATGTTTGAAATAAAAAACGTTGGTTTAAAAATAGCTTGAACCACTTTTTAGTTTGGATGGTGTTGCAACTGATAAACAATGATAATCAGGAACTTATGAACTAATTAACATTAGAAAAGTATTTATCTGTAGGAGAGTATTTTGGCCTCACAAGGTACAGTATACTATTCCAATGCTGACATGGTTAGTTGTCATGCTGTTGTATCTGTCAGTTTTCTGACTAATTTTTTTTGGTGTAGTCTTCACCTTTCCAATTATTTTTATATATTCATGGAAGGGTGCACCACCTGGGTTCTTATTGGATTTATATTTATAGCGAGCAAATATGCTGTGATAAATTTTTCCTTTGCGAATATTGTTGCAGTGCAGGATTGCCAACCTCCACTTCAGAAATGTATGGACAGCAGAGCTAAAAATCATGGACAGACCAAAACTTTTATGGACACATTACAAAATCAAGAGTAAGTGATACTAAAGAGCATAAGTAACACCTTTTATAAGTGATCACACCCGGTTCAGCCCACACAGTATCATGCTCCCATACTGCCTCCCACTCAGTATAATGCCCTCTAGCTGCGACCATACAGTATAATGCCCCCATAGATGCACCCATACAGTATAAAGCTAACACAGATGCCCCCACACAGTATAATGCCCACACAGATTCTCCCATGCAGTATAATGCCCACACAGATGCCCCCATGCAGTATAATGCCCAAACACATTCCCCCATACAGCATAATGCCTCATAGCTGCCCCCATGCAGTATAATGCCCCTATAGCTGCCCCATACAGTATAATGCCCCATACAGTATAATGCCCACACAGATGCCCCCATACAGTATAATGCCCCCATAGTTGCTCCATACAGTATAATGCCCCCATAGCTGCCACCATACAGTATAATGCCCCCATAGATGCACCCATACAGTATAAAGCTAACACAGGTGCCCTCACAGAGTATAATGCCCACACAGATTCTCCCATGCAGTATAATGCCCACACAGATGTCCCATACAGTATATTGCCCACACAGATGCCCCCATGCAGTATAATGCCCAAACACATTCCCCCATACAGCATAATGCCCCATAGCTGTCCCCATGAAGTATAGTGCCCCAATAGCTGCCCCATACAGTATAATGCCCCATACAGTATAATGCCAACACAGATGCCACCATACAGTATAATGCCCCCATAGCTGCCACATACAGTATAATGCCCTATAGCTGCTCCATACAGCTTAAATCCCCAAAATCTGCCCCATACAGCATAATGCCCCCATGGCTGCCCCCATATAGTATAATCCCTCCCTAGCTGCCCTTATACAATATGCCCCATTAGCTTCCCCTAGTGCCAGTGCCCACATATAAAGTGCTAGTGCCCTTGTAGATAGTGCCATAATGCCCATGTAGATAGTGCCAGTGCCCACATATAAAGTGCCAGTGCCCTTGTAGATAGTACCACAGTGTCCACTGTAGATAGTGCCCCTTTATAGTGCCACAGTGTCTATGTAGATCGTGCCACACCCCCTTGAAGATAGCGCCAACCCCCTTGAGATAGCACTACTCCCCTGTAGATAGCGCCATTGGGATTCCCTCTAGGATCGGAATCCCCAGCTAGAACATAGACCAGAGATACTGCTCCTAGAGTGAAGCCCCGATGTCACTGTTCATATATGGACAGTGAGGTCAGTGGCTACTCTTTCAGTGGAATCCCCGTTGCAGACTGGCTGGGGATTTCGCTCCAGGAGGAGCCCCTGACATCAATGTCTACATATGGACAGTGACCTCAGGTGTTTCCTCTAGGAGCGGAATCGCCAGCCAGATCATCGGTAAAGGGGATTCTGCTCAATCAGTAGCCACTGATGTCACTGTCTGTATATGGACAGTTAAGTCAAGAGCTTCCCCGAGCATAGCACTTAAAGTATCGCTGTGCCCGGGGAGTCCTCGGCGAGCGGAGGAGCTCCCCCTGCTCTGAACTAATTCTGAAGCAGGGAGCTGATGGTTCCCTGCTTCAGCATTGGGTTCAACTGTAACTCCTTCCTGAGGACGCAGATAGAATTGACAGCGGGACATATCCCCGGCCGCCCGGGACAGCTGGACATAAGCCTGAATCCGGGACTGTCTTGCTGAATCCGGGATAGTTGGGAGGTATGCTCAAAGTGAGACTCAGAGTCAGAATGGCTGCCTCTGCTGCTGCATGCAGTATGTACTGGGACTTACTGTGGGAATGAAGCGCAGGAAAGCTTCAAGCGAGGCTGTGATTGGTGAGTCTGACACTCAATCCACCCCCACCCGCATCCCCTGCCTGGTCTCGGGATTTGAGGTCAGGACCAGGTGACTCACACGTCACTGGTCCCGGGCCAGCACCGACCTAATGATGGTCTGTGTGTCTCTGACTGAGGTCACCTCAGTCAGAGACAGTCACAGACTGTCACACGCTCCTCCGCTGCAGCCGCTCCGTCTATTCTCCTCCTAATTGCGGGCTCCCGCCGCCCACTTCCCTTCTTGTTTGCACTGCACAGAGGGAACAGAAGAAATCCTGGACAGTGTTTTTGCGGACTGTCCGTAAATTTATGGACGGTTGTCAAGCCTGTTGCAGTGTTCAGCAATCATTTTCTTTGATCTGTGTCCAGTTCTGCCTAAGTACTGAAGTCCACATGGGCATTTTAAAATGTAGATGACCCCTTTTGTGTTAGAAAATACTCTATTTTAAAACATTCACACTCAGTTTGGTCAATAAAATGTTTTTATATAATTTGGGATTCTCTTATGTACCACCACCTTTCATGCTTTGCATTGAAGACATGGATATTGCGGGATTATATGAAACTATTGGTAAATATATCTTTTAGATTTTGTGATCTCCAACATATTATTTGTGTGTAGTTGGGAATGATGGAGCCAATAACAAGGTCATGTTTCAGGCTTTCTCAATTTCTTTAATGATGTTCTTGAGCAAATAAGAATCTGTGCTAAAGTTCATTATAAATGGTATTTGTACTCTCTCTAAGGCTTTGTTCACATCTGCGTCAGGGCTCGTTTACATCACCATTGATTTCAATGGTGACGAATCCGGTGCAAATGGTTTCCGTTTGTCTCTGGTGTGCAAGGGCTCCGTCGTTTTGATGGAAGCAATACCATAGGAGACAAACGGAAACCATATGCACCGGATCCGTCACCATTAAAATCAATGGTGATGCAAACGGGAACATATGATTTCCGTTGGTTTCAGTCAGGGTTCCGTTCTGACGGAAAGCTCAAACGGAACGCCAGAACAGAGCCCTGACGCAGATGTGAACCAAGCCTTAATGGAGATGTTTCATCTTGTTTGTTTCTTCTTTTTATAGGATTAATATGCCCGTTGTATTCATTATTAACTTCTACCCAAGCTTTACGAATAACCTCTGTGTCATAATTTCAATCGGAAAATCAAACTCATTCCTTTATTATTTTTCATTATACAGTAAAATACCCATGTTTGGTGCAATTTCTCTTGACTAGTTTGAATTGGCCTTTTGGTATCCAAGTTCTAGGACGGCAACTTGAGAAATTTATGTAACTATTGCAATCTGTAGGCTTGAAATAGTTACACATTCTGAACATGTTGCCCTCCTTATAGATTTCCAGATCTAAGTAGTGGACTTTACTTATGTGGTGATCTGAGGTGAATCTTAAATTATATGTGTTATTATCACCTTCCCACAAACAAAACAAAACATTTTTTTTCAAACGTCTTTAGCTCAGCAAAGTATGGGTTGTTAGTGAATGAATGAAAATGTCATCCCAGACAGTCAGGTACTGGTTGTCATAACTGAGTGTGAAATTTGCGACCATGGCAGTATCGGCGGTTTGGAGGTAACAATCCTCTTTAAAAAGTCAATACCTGCCACAATGGGGAGTCCAGGTGGATTCGTTTTGTCTTTATGTATAAGCAGACAATACATGATGTTGAAATAATTAAATTCTTTATCATTAAAGGCTATGTACACCTTCGAAAGTGATTTAAAAAAAATAAAAAAAACGGGACTGACGGATCCCGCTTAAATGATTACATTTTACTAAATATATTTATTATTATATTGGTGTGAGATAAAAGTGCAAGCACACGAAAATATACTTTTGACTAATTTTTATATTTTTATATATTGCTGAGCCGAGTGCCTGTTTACTAGTGGTTTCCCTTCAACATTCCTCATATTCCTTGCCCCTTCCCCAATTTCCCTTGTTCCTCCCTTCCTCCCCGCATTATAATAGTTATTGTTCACTGGTTGGCACTGTACGATTTGTACTGAGCTCCAGAACTTGATATGATCTAATCATATATACACTCAAAACAGGCTGGGTCCTGAAGAGGTTAAAACGTAAAAATAATTTTTAATAAAACGTATATTCAAAGTTTATTAACACGCACCAACATACATATATATATATATATATATATATATATATATATATATATACACATAAAATGTTGCCAATACATATATAAGTCTTTAACATCTTTGTTTTTTAAAACAACACTTTCAAACATTTACATAGCCTTTAGCTGTCCGATTCATAAAGCTTTATTAAAATGCAAGACATGTCCAACCCATACTACTTTTTTTATGGTATGTATTATATATTGATTTTTGCTGTGAACTTTTGAAATCAAGTAATATTACTGTATAGAAATAGTCACTCCAAAAACTTCCTAAAACTCCCTGTTCTTTTTTCACACATAGATGAAACAGAATATTTAAGGGCAGAATACCAATACTGAAATAATAAATGCTACTGTGGGACAATTTAATTTAATTATTGTATTCATTGCACGGTAAAAATCCATTGTTTTAAAGGGGAAAATCATATTGTTTTAGGTACCTGATGAAACATTGTGGAATTTAGGTTTATTTACAATTGCTGTCTATCTATCTATCTATCTATCTATCTATCTATCTATCTATCTATCTATCTATCTATCTATCTATCTATCATCTATCTATCTACACACACGTAACAGTGTAAAGTGTGAATGGTGCGTTAAAGGACAGGTGTCACGAAAAAAATAAATTTAATATCACTTTGCTTTTAGTGTGTTATTTAAATAAATTTTATTTATTTGTCTTTTTGTGTTTTACTTTTTTCTTTTTTCTAACTTTTACTTCACTACGGGGGCTGCCATTTTTTTTTCATCTCTGTATGTGTCGATTAACGACACATACAGATATGGAATAAGGCACATACATCCCCATAGAGAATGTGAACTGGAGCCGTTCCATTCACTGTGGTGTACGCCGTCTGTGTGGGAACGGCGCATGCACAGTCCAAAAGGAAGGTCTTCGGCCGAGCGACATCCGGCACCATTTTCTTGTGGACCAGAAGCCGTGGCCGGACAGTAAGATGACTACTTCCGGTCGCGGCTTCCGGACATGTGTTCAGAAGCAAGGACTAGGAGCGGAGGGAGCGAACGAAGCGGAGGGAGCGGGGGCGGCAGGAGCCGGTAAGTTATGTTTGTGTATGTTCGTGTTTTACTGTGTGATTACCACTGAATGTAAGCCTACTACACTGTGCATTCGCTCAAAAAATGGGGGCACACAGTGTAGGAGGTTTGAACATTCAACCCCCTCCTTTCTCCTGGCACTAGCCAGGATAAAGGAGGGGGATTAATTGAGCACGCTAGAGCGAGTGTGTCTTCTCCAATTTTGCAGCATAAAGCAATAACGTTGCTTTACCACATGCCAATGCTGCAATTTTGGGAATTACTCCCTCTAGTGAGCAGTACATGGAAATATTATAAATTAGAATCTAATTTATAATATTTCCTGACTTGTGAAAAAATAAAAAAAAATTAGAAAAATGTCTAATCATGTATATACTAACAGTTTACCTAAAAGAAAAAAAAAAAACATTTTCTAGCAACACATTCCCTGTAATTAAAAAGTGAGGAACAAAATGATAAGACCCCGGGTTGGAGTGTAACACCCTTACCGGTATAAATAAATTATTGCCTGCATTTTAGCGTTCGGTATCCAAAGTTAAGGCTTAAAGGCTATGCATACCTTTGAAATAGACATTTTTATTAAAAAAAGAAAACTATCTGTGTGTTTTGTGCAACTTTTTAAATACTTTTTATAAAAAATTATTTTTACTTTATGAGATACAATTGCTATTCTGTATACAAAGCAGCTGTATCATGCACAAAGACCTGGTTAGTGTCATTGATGGGTGTTGTGGAAATGCAAGTGGAGCGATACCTCAAGGCTGCTGGAGTCTGCCGGGAAAAAGCGTGCAGGTAAACCCGCAACCTCAAATGCATAACCACACTGATCGACAGTGTCTAAGGCTACTCTAAGGTGTTTGCCAAAGCCGACCACAAGGTAGGGTGGACTTTGCTGCTTAGAACCCAGGTTGTCTTAACAGAGGGAAGTTTTGGATAAGACGTGCAATGCAGGCAAATCTGTGCTGGAAACCAGACAGCCAATAGATTAACTGAAAGTCCAGAAACGGAGTAGAGGTAATCAGACAAGCCACGGTCAAAACCAGCCGGGAGTGGATAGTCAGAATCAGCAAGCAGAGGGTTAACAAGAGACAAGCCGAGGTCAGTATACACGAGGTCCGGAAAACAGAAGTGCAGGAGCAGTCAGGAGCTTGATCAGAAACCAGGAGATAGAAAAATTCACAAGCAAAGACAGCTGGGAAAAGACAGGTATAAATACAACCCCACAGCTGATTGGCAGATGGACAGAGAAGAGAGATAGGTTCAAGGTAAAAGTAGAACCACCCAGAAGCTAGACAGGTTGTCATATTAACCTTAAGGGAACAAGTGTTTTCCTAACTGTACCCCCTTCTACGAGGGGCATCTGGACCCTTAAGCCTTGGCCTAGGTTTAAAAGAAAACTTCAAGTGAAACATTTTAACCAAATGACTGGCGTGTACTGAATGGGCAGTAACCCAAGTATGTTCTTCTGGCCCATACACCTTCCAGTGTACCAAGTATTGTAGAGTACCTGTGACCCTTCTAGAATCCACAATTATCTGAACTTCAAACTCCATATCTCCTTCTACCTGAACAGGAGGAGGAGGTTTCCTTAGTGGATTGGATGATGTAAAAAACATTTTTAGGAGAGATTTGTGAAATACATTATGAATCCTAAAAGGAGCAAGATGAAACGACCCAGCGTTAATTATTTCAACAATTTCATATGGACCAATAAACTTAGGGACAAACTTACGAGAAGGTACTTTCAGTAGTAGATTTTTTGTAGAAAGCCAAACTTTTTGATGCAAACAAAATACAGGACCCACAGTATGTTTTTTATTAGCATTTTTCTTTTGAATAACTTGGGAGTTCTTCAGGTTCAATTGAACCTGAGCCCAAACTGTGCTCAGTTTATTTGATTCAACTTCCACCTCAGGGTTATCACTAGAAGAGGCGGAAAATGAACCAAAACAAGGATGAAAACCATAATTACAGAAAACGGCGAGGTATCAAGAGCAACATGGTGGTGATTATTTATAGCAAATTCGGCTAAAGAAAGATATGAGACCCACTAACGGACAATCCAGTAATATCTGAAAGAAGGCGGAAAATATAATTCCAGAAATTAGGGAGTATGGAACATCCCCAAAAAATATGATATAATGTACCTATATGGCCACATTGTCGCCAACACAGGTCAGACGAGTGGGCAAAGATTCTAGCAAATTTGAAGGGAATATAGTACCATCTCATCAATACCTTATGATGTACTTCAAGTAGATTTGTACACAGTGAGGATTTCATAGTCCATTTAAGTGCTGTGGACCATTGGTTAAAGAGAAAAGTTTTATTAGGATCTCTCGTAGGGGACTGCAAAAATCTGCCCTCTTGCTGAGTAGGAGGTCCAGCTCCAGTCTGGGTTTCTGCATTCTGGGCTTGCAGAGGAGGATGCCATATCAGATTGTGCGGGATCCTTTGCCGGCATTTCAGTCTGGCTAGTGAGCGGTTCTAACAAATCTGATAGCGGAGCATCTCCAACTGTCTCTGAAGGACTTTGGCAGGTCGGGCTAGCTGTTCCCAAGTAAGGTAAGGACTTACCCTTCTGAACTGTGAGGGATGTCGCTGGTTCGGCATCGCTTCTAGAGGATGAGGTAGGAGAAGCACTTCCGGAAGATGGCGCGTCTCCACCATGTCTAAGGCCTGTCGAGGAGAAAAAGTCTGTGAGGCGTTTAAGACCCGTCTTGAGAGATTTCCTGTGAGTCATCATACTTAGGGAGAAACAATTAGTCTGCTGAATGCTTGCAATACGTTGCTTTGAATAATAGCTGAGAGGTCTCAGAGCGGAGCTCACAAGAATGTGACCGCTCTGTTAGGCATCCAGGCCACGCCCCCAAAGGATTTTACATTCAGTTTCCCAGTACATTAAATGGCACTTTAAATGGTGTTAATAGAAACTACAACTCCTCCTGCAAAAAATAAGCCCTCACACCACTCTATTGATGGAAAAAGAAAACATTTTTATGCCACTTGGAAAGCGGGGAGAGAAAAACGAAAATGAAAAAGCAAAACATGGACCAGTCCTGAAAGAGTTAATTAATTTCTAATGAAAATTTTTTTATGACCACATGTGGGGTATAGCCGTAATCTGGAGAAATTGCTTTACAAATCTTGGGGTGCTTTTTCCTCCTTTATCCTTTGTGGGAATGAAAAAATGCAACATTTTAGTGGAAAAAATGTTGATATTAATTTTCATGGCCTAATTCTAATAAATTATGCAAAAGACATGTGGGGTCTAAATGCTCACTATACCCCTAGATAAATTCCTTAAGGTGTGTAGTTTCCCAAATGGGGTCACTTTTGGGGGGATTCCCCTGTTTTGGTCCCTCGGGGGCTTTGCTAATGCGACATGGCACCCGAAAACCATTCCAGCTAAATTTGAGCTCCAAAAGCCAAATAGCGCTCCTTCCCTTCTAAGCCCAACTGTGGGTCCAAACAGTTGTATATTACCACATAAGGCTTATTACCGTAATCGGGAGAAATTGCTTTACAAATGTTGGGGTTCTTTTTATCCTTTATTCCTTGTAAAAATTAAACATTTCTTTGTTTTTTAGATTTTCATTTTTATGGCCTAATTCCACTAAATTCAGCCAAAAACCTGTGGGGTCAAAATGCTAACTATAGTTCTAGAAAAATTCCTAGAGGGGTGTAGTTTCCAAATTGGGGACACTTTTGGGGTGTTTCCACTATTTTGGTCCTTCCATGGCATTGCAAATGCGACATGGCACCCGAAAACCATTCCAGCAAAATCTGCGCTCCTAAATCCAAATGGCGCTCCTTCTCCTCTAAGCCCTGCCGTGGATCCAACGAGCAATTTATTACCACATATTGCTGTAATCGGGAGAAATTGCTTTACAAATTCTACGGTGCTTTTTATTCTTTATTCCTTGTAAAAATTAAAAATGTCTATGTCTTTTTCAGAATAAAAGTAGATTTTCACTTTCACAGACTAACTCCAATAAATATAACAAAAGACCTGAGGGGTAAAGATGCTAACTATACCTCTAGAAATTCCTTGAGGGGTGTAGTTTCCAAAACGGGGTCACTTTTTGGGGGTTTCCACTGTTTTGGCACCACAAGACCTCCTCAAACCGGACATGGTGCCTAAAATATATTCTAATAAAAGGGAGGCCCCAAAATCCGGTAAGTGTTCCTTTGCTTTTGAGTCCTGTGCTTCAGTCCATTAGCAGAATTTTTTTTTATAAAAAAATTATTTCGGCCAAAAAAAAAGAAATTTGTAAATTTCACCTTTACTTTGCTTTCATTTCAGTAAAATGCCTAAAGGGTTAAGAAACTTTCTGAATGCTGTTTTAAATATTTTTACGGGTGCAGTTTTTAAAATGAGATTTATGGGGTCTATCTAATATATGAGGCCCTTAAAGCCACTTCAGAACTGAACTGGTCCCTAAAAAAATTGCCTTTTGAAATTTTCTTGAAAATCTGAGAAATTGCTGCTAAAGATAGAAGCCTTGTAACGTCCTGGAAAAATAAATGAATGTTTAAAAACCAATGAAAACATAAAGCAGACATATGGGAAATGTTAACTCATAACTATTTTGTGTGGTATTACTATCTGTCTTACAAACAAACATTTAAATTTAGAAAAATGCTAATTTTTGCTTTTTTTCTCCAAATTTTGGTGTTTTTCACAAATAAATACTGAATTTATCGACCACATTTTTCCACTAACATAAAGTACAATATGTCACGAGAAAACAATCTTAGAATCGCTTGCATAGGTAAAAGAATTCCAAAGTTATTACCACATAAAGTGACACGTGAGATTTGAAAAAATCGGCTTCGTCCTTAAGGCCAAAACAGGCTCAGTCCTGAAGGGGTTAAAATACTCGGTTTGACCAATAGTCTCAGGTTGGAATGCAGAAGAGAACGATAATTGTACACCAAGAATTTTACAGAAAGCTCTACAGAAGCTAGCCACAAATTGTACACCTCTATCAGAGACAATATTTTCTGGAATACCATGCAGATGAGCCACTTGATCAATAAATATTTTAGACAATTGTTTTGGAATCAGGGAGCTGAGGCAATGGAATGAAATGACACATCTTACTAAAATGGTCCACCACCACTCAAATGACAGTTTTCCCTTCGGGGGGAGGTAAATCAGTGATGAAACCTATCGACAGATGAGACCAAGGTTTCTGCGGAACAGGCAATGGCAGCAATTTAACCATAGGACGAGTTTGAGGAGTCTTAGCGTGAGCGTAGACATCGCAAGCAGAGACATAGGAAATCACATCACGAGACAAGGACGGCCACCAATAGAGCCGTGAGACCATTTTTTTAGTACCAATTATCCCTGGATGACCACACCAAACAGAATCATGTAACTCATTGAGCAAACGAAATCTGAACTGAGGAGGTACAAACAACTTCCCTGCAGGAATAGTTTGCGGAGCAAGTTGTTGATATTCTTTAATTTCAGTTGTAAGATCAGATGATATTGGAGAAACCACTATCCCCTTAGATAAAATAGGTTCAGGATGAAAGTCGGGGACCTGTGAGGAACAAAAGCTTCGGGATAATCCGTCGGCCCTGACATTTATAGACCCGGGTCTGTAGGTTACAATTAGGGATGAGCGAACCGGGACAACCGAACCCGGTTTCGGTCCGAACATCGGGAAAAGTTCGGTTCGCAGCGAATCCGAACTTCACCGGGTTCGGCCGAACCCGTTTTGACCGAACCTGGCTACATTTTGGCGCCTGCCACATGTTAGATGTAAAATGGAGGATTTCACAATATCACCTGACATCAGGCTACCCCATAATGCCTTGCAAACGGCTCTCCCAGCCAATCGGGAGGCAGCATAGGGGCGGGCTCAAGCCTGCAATAAAAGTCTATGCACGGAGCTCAGCGGCCATTTTAGAGACAGGAGCTGTAGGGATAGCATCTCTGTGCAGTAAGGAATCTAAAAGCCAGGAATCCAGCAATCGAAGGGGCTCATCCACTACTCACTACTCAGCCAGTGTGTGAATACGCTTTTATAAGGGGCTCATCCCCGTTGCATCCAACTTGCAATACAGGCAGCCTTTGTAGTAGTACTACAACGCCAAGCATTCCCTGAGTGCACCGCGGCGTGGCTGCTAGAAATTCTTATTCATTGCCATTTGCCAAGCCAGTGTGTGAATACGCTTTTAGAAGGGGCTCATCCCCGGCCGTTAACATAACAAATAACAATCCAACTTGCAATACAGGCAGCCTTTGTAGTAGTACTACAATGCCCAGCATTCCCTGAGTGCACCGCGGTGTGGCTGATAGAAATTCTCATTCATTGCCATTTGCCAAGCCAGTGTGTGAATACGCTTTTAGAAGGGGCTCATCCCCGGCCGTTAACATAACAAATAACAATCCAACTTGCAATACAGGCAGCCTTTGTAGTAGTACTACAACGCCCAGCATTCCCTGAGTGCACCGCGGCGTGGCTGATAGAAATTCTCATTCATTGCCATTTGCCAAGCCAGTGTGTGAATACGCTTTTAGAAGGGGCTCATCCCCAGCCGTTAACATAACAAATAACAATCCAACTTGCAATACAGGCAGCCTTTGTAGTAGTACTACAACGCCCAGCATTCCCTGAGTGCACCGCGGCGTGGCTGATAGAAATTCTCATTCATTGCCATATGCCAAGCCAGTGTGTGAATACGCTTTTAGAAGGGGCTCATCCCCGGCCGTTAACATAACATATAACAATCCAACATGCAATACAGGCAGCCTTTGTAGTAGTACTACAACGCCCAGCATTCCCTGAGTGCACCGCGGCGTGGCTGATAGAAATTCTCATTAATTGCCATATGCCAAGCCAGTGTGTGAATACGCTTTTAGAAGGGGCACATCCCCAGCCGTTAACATAACAAACAAATAACAATCCAACTTGCAATACAGGCAGCCTTTGTAGTACTACTACAACGCCCAGCATTCCCTGAGTGCACTGCGGCGTGGCTGATAGAAATTCTCATTCATTGCCATTTGTCAAGCCAGTGTGTGAATACGCTTTTAGAAGGGGCTCATCCCCGGCCGTTAACATAACAAATAACAATCCAACTTGCAATACAGGCAGTCTTTATAGTAGTACTACAACGCCCAGCATTCCCTGAGTGCACCGCGGCGTGGCTGATAGAAATTCTCATTCATTGCCATTTGCCAAGCCAGTGTCAGTGTGAATACGCTTTTAGAAGGGGCTCATCCCCGGCCGTTAACATAACAAATAACCATCCAACTTGCAATACAGGCAGCCTTTGTAGTAGTACTACAACGCCCAGCATTCCCTGAGTGCAACGCGGCGTGGCTGATAGAAATTCTCATTCATTGCCATATGCCAAGCAAGTGTGTGAATACGCTTTTAGAAGGGGCTCATCCCCGGCCGTTAACATAACAAATAACAATCCAACTTGCAATACAGGCAGCCTTTGTAGTAGTACTACAACGCCCAGCATTCCCTGAGTGCACCGCGGCGTGGCTGATAGAAATTCTCATTCATTGCCATATGCCAAGCCAGTGTGTGAATACGCTTTTAGAAGGGGCTCATCCCCATCCGTTAACATAACAAACAAATAACAATCCAACTTGCAATACAGGCAGCCTTTGTAGTACTACTACAACGCCCAGCATTCCCTGAGTGCACTGTGGCGTGGCTGATAGAAATTCTCATTCATTGCCATTTGCCAAGCCAGTGTGTGAATACGCTTTTAGAAGGGGCTCATCCCCGGCCGTTAACATAACAAATAACAATCCAACTTGCAATACAGGCAGTCTTTATAGTAGTACTACAACGCCCAGCATTCCCTGAGTGCACGGTGGCGTGGCTGATAGAAATTCTCATTCATTGCCATTTGCCAAGCCAGTGTCAGTGTGAATACGCTTTTAGAAGGGGCTCATCCCCGGCCGTTAACATAACAAATAACAATCCAAATTCTCATTCATTGCCATTTGTGGTACTACCTCTTTACGGTACTCTGCCGTGTGGCAATTTTTCTGTACCTTACCCGGAGGACGAAAACATGGCACAGTGCCGTATCTGCAAGCAGAAAGTAAGGCGTGGGCAGGGCAGCAATGTAGGAACTACCGCTCTACGTAAACACATGGAGCGGCATCACAAGGCCATGTGGGACAATCGACATGCCCCACCATCATCATGTACGTCTAATGAAGACCCCTCTGCCGCTGCTGCTGCTGCTTCTCCGAGTCCCTGTCATCTAAGTAGTAGCCAGGCCTTATCCACCATGTCGTTGTCATCATCATCATCACTGTCATCTAGTGCTCCTCCTACGTCCCGTCAGTTATCCATTACGGAATCGTTGTCCAATAAGCAACAATATATACCCAGTCATCCACTTGTCGTGCGGCTTAATTCACACCTGGCTAAGTTGTTGGTGGTGCAGTCGCTGCCGTACCACCTGGTTGACTCCGCCGGCTTCAAGCAATTGATGGCGTGCACTCAGCCTAGGTGGCGAATACCTAGCCGACATTACTTCTCCAAAACAGCTGTCCCTGCCTTGCACAAGCACGTGGAGGAAAAGGTGTGCCAGTCCTTGCAATTATCCGTGTGCAGCAGGGTACATGCCACCGTCGACACGTGGAGCAGCAACTATGGGCAGGGACAGTACATGTCTTTCACGGCCCACTGGGTCAATATTTTGTAGTCCAATGCACCACCGCAGCAATGCCAGGCATTACCACCTCCACGCTTGTATCTTTCTGGTTCAACTCCGGACACCAGGTGCCTACCATCCTCCTCCTCCTACTCCTCCTCCTTGCCCTCCTCAATAGAGGTCTTCCCGTCCCCGACAGGACACAGCGTATCTTCCACTTCTCCTCCCTCCTCTTTTCATAGGTGCAAGGTGAAGCGCCACAACGCTGTCTTACACCTGCTGAGCCTGGGCGAGAAAAGCCACACAGGGCAGGAGCTGCTGCTGTGCATCAAGGAGGAAATTGCACGCTGGCTGTCTCCCCTGAAACTCACACTGGGCAATGTTGTCTCTGATAACGGGAAAAACGTTGTGGCTGCACTGCGTCTAGGTCACCTGACACACGCTCCTTGATTGGCACATGTGATCAATCTGGTTATAACACGCTTCTTAAAGTCATATGTTGGTTTGAAGGGTGTGCTGGCCATGTCCAGGAGGGTTTGCGTTCGCTTTAGACGTTCGTATGGATTTAAGCAAGCCCTCCTGGACTTGCAGCGTCAAAACAATCTCCCAGAACAAAGACTGATTTGCAACGTTCCAACACGCTGGAATTCCACCCTGCACATGTTGGACCGTCTGTACGAACAGCGGAAAGCCGTGAATGATTTCTTGATGCAGCAGACGGGCAGCGTTTGGAGCCAGTGTAATTTCGAGCTCAGCCACTGGCAGCTGGTTAGAGACACATGTCGCGTTTTGAAGCCCTTTGAAGAGGCCACACGATTTGTGAGCCGTGACGCTAGCGGAATGAACAATGTTATGCCGCTGATATTCATTATGGAGCAAACGCTCACAGCGATGATTCAGCAAAGGATGGAGGAAGGATCACATCTGGCTATGTATGTTGAGGAGGAGGAGGAGGAGGATGAGGATGAGGAAACAGGACCTGAAGAGGAGCTGGATTTGGAGATGGAATCACAGGAAGGGATAGGGGACGAGGCAGCCGCACAACATGACAGTGATGGTGATGACGAGTCTGACGACGACCTTGATGATGGACAACCATGGCAGTATGGGGCGGAGATGGAACCAACCGGGCCCTCTGAAACGCTGGCCAGGATGGCGAGCTGTATGCTTTGTTACTTGCGCGCTGACTGTCGTATTGTTAGCATGAAGCAAAGAGATGAGTACTGGATAGCCACACTTTTAGACCCTCGGTATAAAGCCAGAATGGGGGAGTTTTTTGCGCCTTCCGAGAGGGAGGCAAAATTGGCTTATTATCGAGAGAAGCTATGCAGCCAGCTTGTCACGGCTTTCAAACGGCAAACACCTGCTGCAAGCATGTCTGACCGGGGGGGCCACTCTCCACTCCCCACTGTCTCATCGTTCCACCGCCTCTGGCAGAGCTACCTCTGCAATAGGCGGCAGCGGTGGCGGCAGCAGCAGCAGCCAATTCAGTTTGGAAAATATGATGACAACATTTTTACATCCAATACCACGACCTGACACACATCGTATTCACCAAAGGGATGTTCACCATCACCAGGTGCAGCACCTAAACAACCAGGTTCACTCGTACCTGGACTGTGCTCTTCCTCCGTCAGAAATGCTGATCCCAGACCCCATGGACTTCTGGGTGAGCAGATTGGATCATTGGCAAGAACTGGCCCATTTTGCCATGGGTGTACTGTCTTATCTACCCTCCAGTGTAGCGTCAGAGAGTGTATTCAGCGCGTCAGGGGGCTTCGTCACCCCAAAGCGAACAAGATTGTCCGCCAACAGCTTGGAAAATCTCACGTTTCTGAAAATGATTCAAGCGTGGATCGGTGAGGATTTTAAAACCCCTGTGCCTGAAGCCACTGATTAGATCTGACATTGCTGCTGCCGCTGCCGCCTGCTACTGCCACCTGCTACTACGGGATTCTGTCCTGTCCACTCTTTTTTTAATGCTGTTGGTGCTGCTACTACTTCTACCACCACTCCACCCCCAGTGTCGTCTGCTACAAGCAGGCCTGCCCCACCACAGGGCTTTGTCCTGTGACTATCCAGTGTCTTTATTAATGTGCTGCTACTACTACTACTACCACCCTTGCTGTCCGTTGGCTACCTCTACTACCACCAATACACCTCCACTGCCATCTGCTACAAGCAGGCCTGAGGCCTGCCCCACCACAGGGCTTTGTCCTGTGACTGTCCAGTCTCTTTTAATGTGCTGCTACTACTACTACCACCACCCTTGCTGTCCGTTGGCTACCTCTACTACCACCAATACACCTCCACTGCTGTCTGCTACAAGCAGGCCTGCCCCTCCACAGGGCTTTGTCCTGTGACTGTCCAGTCTCTTTTAATGTGCTGCTACTGCTACTACCACCACCCTTGCTGTCCATTGGCTACCTCTACTACCACCAATACACCTCCACTGCTGTCTGCTACAAGCAGGCCTGAGGCCTGCCCCACCACAGGGCTTTGTCCTGTGACTGTCCAGTCTCTTTTAATGTGCTGCTACTACTACTACGACCCTTGTTATCCATTGGCTACCTCTACTACCACCAATACACCTCCACTGCCGTCTGCTACAAGCAGGCCTGAGGCCTGCCCCACCACAGGGCTTTGTCCTGTGACTGTCCAGTCTCTTTTAATGTGCTGCTACTACTACTACCACCCTTGCTGTCCGTTGGCTACCTCTACTACCACCAATACACCTCCACTGCCGTCTGCTACAAGCAAGTCTGAGGCCTGCCCCACCACAGGGCTTTGTCCTGTGACTGCCCAGTCTCTTTTAATGTGCTGCTACTACTACTACCACCACCCTTGCTGTCCGTTGGCTACCTCTACTACCACCAATACACCTCCACTGCCGTCTGCTACAAGCAGGCCTGGAGGGCTTGTTGCTTTTACATCCATGTATGGATGAACCCCGGCAGGCATCTGCCAATAAAAAGGGTACATTTTTGGAGGGCTTGTGAAAATCCATTACTTGTTGCTTTTACATCCATGTATGGATGAACCCTGGCAGGCATCTGCCAATAAAAAGGGTAATTTTTTGGAGGGCTTGTGAAAAGCCATTGCTTGTTGCTTTTACATCCATGTATGGATGAACCCCGGCAGGCATCTGCCAATAAAAAGGGTAAATTTTTGGAGGGCTTGTCAAAAGCCATTGCTTGATGCTTTTACATCCATGTATGGATGAACCCTGGCAGGCATCTGCCAATAAAAAGGGTAAATTTTTGGAGGGCTTGTCAAAAGCCATTGCTTGTTGCTTTTACATCCATGTATGGATGAACCCCGGCAGGCATCTGCCAATAAAAAGGGTACATTTTTGGAGGGCTTGTCAAAAGCCATTGCTTGTTGCTTTTACATCCATGTATGGATGAACCCTGGCAGGCCTCTGCCAATAAAAGGTAAATTTTTGGAGGGCTTGTCAAAAGCCATTGCTTGTTGCTTTTACATCCATGCATGGATGAACCCTGGCAGGCATCTGCCAATAAAAAGGGTAAATTTTTGGAGGGCTTGTCAAAAGCCATTGCTTGTTGCTTTTACATCCATGTATGGATGAACCCTGGCAGGCCTCTGCCAATAAAAAGGGTACATTTTTGGAGGGCTTGTGAAAAGCCATTGCTTGTTGCTTTTACATCCATGTATGGATGAACCCCGGCAGGCATCTGCCACCATAAAGGGTAAATTTTTTGAGGGCTTTTCAAAAGCCATTGCTTCTTCTTTTACCACCTTATATGTATGAACCCTGGCAGGCATCTGCCGCCAAAAATGGTTAATTTTTGTACCTTTTTTAACAATGCATTAAGCATACAACATGCACAAGTGCAGTGGTTTCTGTTAGTTATCACCGTGTCCCATCCGTTTTCCTATAGCCATACATGTTGGCGTAACTTTGACACTAAATTTGCCTTAAAGACAGCTCAAAAGTACTTGGATACACTCATGGGTGACCTAAGAGTGTTATACAGAGCTTCTAGGGCTTTTAAACAGTGTTATACATGATTTTTAGGGGCTTTCTTGTATTACAGGTTCGGTCAGAACTAGTTTGGTCTGAATCGAACTTTTTCATGAAATTCGGCAAACCAGCCGAACTGAACTTTTCATAAGTTCGCTCATCTCTAGTTACAATCAAGTGAAATTTGGTAAAAAAAAACAAAACAGAAACAAGGCCCACCTAGCCTGTCTGTCTTGAGTCTTTTAGCAGATTCTAAAAAAGTCATGTTTTTATGGTCAGTCAGTACAGTAATTTGATGTCTGGCCTCTTCTAGAAGTGGCGCCACTCTTCAAATGCCCACTTAATAGCAAGAAGCTCACTATTACCTATATCATAGTTCTTTTCAGTTGAAGAAAATTTACGATACAAAAAAAAGCACTGGGGTGTAAAGTTGGTTAAAACAGAAGATCCTTGAGGCAACACAGCCCCCACACCTATTTTTGAGGCATCAACCTTAACTATAAAGGGACTAGAAGAGTCAGGTTGAACAAGAGCAAGCGCTTTCATAAAACACTGTTTTAAGGTTTTAATTAATACAGAGACCGTACTAGGTTTCAATTAACAAGATCAGAACCCACTTTAGTAAGATCCGTCAAAGGTTTGGCAATGGAGGAAAAATTATAAATAAGGGGTGGAGGATAATTAATTAAGAAATCCTTTAAGTTTTTTGAAGGGCCTTGGCGGAATTGGCAACGGAGCTAAGCATCATTCCACTGAGAAGAAATAGACTATCGTCTGAACTCCGAACAATAATCCTCGACTGGTCGTAGTCCCTGCTAAAGAGATATCATTTTGGCCTCCGCTACTTCAGTGACATCTGTTCCTGCATAAATTAAACCCATAGCTGCAAGAAAGGATTCCACAGAAAAAAGTTCAGAGGTATCAGGTCCCAATGAAAAAGCCCAGTTTTGAGGATCACCCTGCAAGAGCAAAATAACGAGACCCACAACTCGCTGCTGCTCAGTTTCTGAGGAGTTAGGTCTCAGATGAAAACATAATTTACAACTGTCCCAAAAATTAACAAAAGACTAAGGGTATGTTCACACGCACTGTTTTCAGATGTAATTCGGGCGTTTTACGCCTCGAATTATGCCTGAAAAAACGGCTCCATTACGCCTACAAAAATATCTGCCCATTGCTTTCAATGGGAATTACGATGTTCTGTTCCCACGAGCCTTTATTTTCCGCGTCGCTGTCAAAATATGGCGCGTAAAATGATGGCTCGTCAAAAGAAGTGCGGGACGTTTTTGGAGCCGTTTTTCAATGACTCCATTGAAAAACAGCTCCAAAAACAACCGTAAAAAATGTTGGGAAAAACGCGAGTTGCTACAAAAACTTCTCAAAATCAGGAGCTGTTTTCTCCTGAAAACAGCTCCGTATTTTCAGACGTATTTGGTCACTGCTTGTGAACATACCCATGCGATCTTCAGAGAAACGATCAGGTAAGTTCACTTTCGGCTCCACAGGAGATGCCGATGGCTCAGGCCTGCGCAATTTCCTGCTGTTGAACCTTTACAGTCAGACCTTGACCAGCTGAGTCAAACCTTGCATCTGTTCCACCAGAGCTTGCAGGGTTTCCATAGTGGAGAAAATTATATATATGTCTTGTGAATATGTTGCGGAAATGTAAGTGAAGCGATACCTTAAGACTGTTGGAGTCTGCCGGGAAAGAGCGTGCTCGTAAACCCGTAACCTCAAATACATAACTATTCTCATTGACAGTGTCTACGCTACTCTAAGGTGTTTGCCAGAGCCGACCGCAAGGTGGGATGGACTTTGCTGCTTAGAACCCAGGTTGTCTTAACTGAGTGAAGTTTTGGATAAGAGGTGCAATGCAAGCAAACCTGAGCTGGAAACCAGGCAGCCAATAGGTTAACTGAAAGTCCAGAAACAGAGTAGAGGTAATCAGACAAACTACGGTCAAAACCAGCTGGAAGCGGATAATCAGAAACGGTAAGCAGAGGGTTAACGAGAGACAAGCTGAGGTCAGTATACATGAGGTCCAGAAAATGTGAAGTGCAGGAGCAGTCAGGAGCTTGATCAGATACCAGGAGATAGGAAAATTCACAAGCAAAGACAGGTGGGAAAAGACAGGTATAAATACAACCCAACAGCTGATTGGCAGATGGACAGAGAAGAGAGATAGGTTCAAGAAGAACAGCCCAGAAGCTAGAAAGGTTGTCATAGCGACCTTAGGGGAACAGGTGTTTTCCTAACGGGTTCAGTGAAAGTGGGTCCTTCGCGTCTCTCTGACACGCAGGATCCACCTGTAATCGATCACATCTCAGGTATGAACTTAGATGTGTTTGTTAACAGCTTGAGCCACCCAGGACCCGCTGACACTGAACCCGCCAATTCCACTGACCTGACGGATACAGGATTCAGCACTAGATACTGCTGCTCTATATACAGAATACAAAACAGCTGTATCTCAAATAGTAATTAAAAAAAAAAAATGTAATAAAGTTGCACCAAACACTCACACATTTTTATTTAAAAACAAGAAAAAACAAAAAAAGCTTTCGAAGGTGTACAAAACATTTAAGCATGCCTATCTTTTTCATTAACCCCTTAATGACCGGTCCTGAAAAGACCTTAATGACCAAGCCAGATTTGTTAAATCTGGTATGTCTGACTTTATCAGAGAATAACTCTGCGAAAGTTTTGAATATCCAAGTAATTCTGACATTGTTTTTTCGTCACATGTTGTACTTTATTTTAGTGGTAAAAGTAGACTGATACGATTTGCGGAAATTAATAAAAAAATAGAAAAATTGAAGAAATTTTGTAAAAATTATAATTTTTCCCTATTTTTAACTGCAATATGTCACATATGTACATACATACTGTGCAATTTTTTTTATTAAATATATATTTCCATCGCTTTACTCTATTTTGGCAGCACTTTTTAATTTTTTTTTTTTATTTTGAGCAATTTAGAAGACTTACAAGTTTAGTAATGATTTTATACATTTTGAGTAACATTTTGTTTTCCTGCACCAAGCCAGGTTTTCAGAGGCTCATAGGTGTCAGAATGGTGGAAACCCCCACAAGTGACACCATTTTGAAAACTAAACCCCTTAAGGTATTTATTAAAGGGTGTTGTAAGTATTTTGACCCCACAGATTTTTAGTAAGAATTCATGCAAAGCAGGCGTAAAAAAATATAATTTCACTTTTTTCATAAAAGTATCACTTTGAAGACCGATTTCTTTGTAAAGCGACCATGAGAATGAAGAAATGCACCCCAAAATCTATCACCCTGTTTCTCCTGTTTTCAAAAATTCCCACATTGTGACCCTAATGCGTTGCCTGGACACACGGCAGGGCCCGAAAGGAAGGGAGCAACCGGAGGCATTCAGGTCTCATTTTTGCTTGAAAATGTTTTAGGCCCCACTGTACATTTGGAGAGGTTTTGAACTACCAGAACAATAGAAACTCCCCATAAACGACCCCATTTAGAAAACTAGACTCCTTAAGGTATTTATCTAGGGGTGTAGTGAGTATTTTGACCCCACAGTGTTTTGCTAAATTTAATGTATAGCAGGTGAAATAAATAAACAAAACACTTTTTATATAAAAGTATCACTTTGAAGACCGATTTCTTTGTAAAGCGACCATGAGAATGAAGAAACACCCCCCAAAATCTATCACCCTGTTTCTCCTGTTTTCAAAAATTCCCCCATTGTGACCCTAATGCGTTGCCTGGACACACGGCAGGGCCCGAAAGGGAGGTAGCACCCGAAGACTTTCAGGACACACATTTTGCTTGAAAATGTTTCAGGTCCCATTACACATTTATAGAGGCACTGAGCTGCCAAAAAGATAGAAACTCCCCATAAATGACCCCATTTTGAAAACTAGACCGCTTAAGGTATTCATCTAGGTGTGTACTACGTATTTTGACCCCACAGTTTTCGCAGGAATTAATGCAAAGCAGGTGGAAAGAAAATTTTATTTCACTTTTTTTCACAAATGTGTCATTTTAAGGTCAGATTTCTTGTACAGAGGACATGAGAATAAGGAAATGCACCAGAAAATGTATCACCCTGTTTCTCCTGTGTTCAAAAATATCCCCATTGTTGCCCTAATGTGTTTCCTGGACACACGGCAGGACCCAAAAGGAAGGGAGCACCCGGAGGCTTTCAGGACACACATTTTGCTTTGAAAATGGGAGGATTCTACTTTTCTAGATTGAGAAATAGATGTCCCTAACAGTTTCTACACCCTATGACTATGTCGTGCTAAGAAAGCAGCTGTTCTGAAATCATGTCAGTCCATAGACATTATGTATATCAACCCGCTCTGATATATAGTAAGTTAGAGTGGGAACATGTATTAAACTGTTGGCGGAAAAAGGCAATATATCCAAAAAAAAGGAGGAAGAATGTATCCAGCTATGTGGAAAACCAGAGCATGTTCACAGGATGAAAGAAAATTTGTAGGGCTGTAATGACTTTATTATTCAAAGTGACTGGTCATACAACGTCTCTTTAGCTCCATCAATCCCTATATAAGGGACGAATGTGCCAAGTGACACGGTACACCATAACAAGCCCCTGCCCGGCAAGGTAGGAACCGCCATGTGCACAAAACAACCAATCACCTGTAGAATATATAAAGGGGCAGTGTCCCACACCGTATGTATAGATACAGTAAAGGACCACTACTCCCCAAATTAATGTCGCTATTTCTAGAAGTATTGTCGGGTGTAAGAGGTCCACCAAAAACCAGAACAAAACTGTAATAAAGCCCATATTGTATTGATAAGGACTAAAAAGGGGCTTATGCATAGACCAGGGTTGGAAGGACAAGCGGAACAATAATATCGTGACTCACTTCGCTGTCCTCGTTTGCTGCAGACCCGACA
Source organism: Rhinoderma darwinii (assembly GCF_050947455.1). NCBI lineage: Eukaryota > Metazoa > Chordata > Amphibia > Anura > Rhinodermatidae > Rhinoderma > Rhinoderma darwinii. The sequence goes on along the minus strand of NC_134689.1, from coordinate 175,831,260 downwards.
CCGTTTTTTGGGGTATTTTTGGTTAGATGTTGAAGGGATGGGGTGTAAAAAATGTTTTTCAACAAGTCGGTGTACATCCTCTGACTCATGGACTACTCTCTGGTCTGCAGATTGAAATAGGAGATCTTCAATCACTTTTTCCTGAAATTCAAAGAATGTCGCCCTGCCCGCTGATTTTTTGTACAGGACAAATGCGTTCTGCATCACAACCTGAATTTGTTATAGCTGATGACACACACAGGCTTTTGTTTATCTGCAGAGGCCCCACGTTCTCTAATAGTTGCTGTTGCACTTGAATGGACAGTGCTGATCATGTAGACGTCCTTGCGGTCACGAAATTTTAAAGCCAGCATCTTCTCAATTTGAAAAGTGCATGACTCCCCCTTTCGTAGTTTTTTATCCACAAGTTGACGTGGGAAACCTTTGCGATTCCTGCGTATTGTGCCACAGGCTCCGGTGTTGGCACAATGAAGGGCGCTAAACAATGGCACGCTGGTATAAAAACTGTCCGTGTATACATGATACCCCTTGTGTAGGAAAGGGCCAATTAAATCCCACACAATCTTACCAGTGGTACCAATATTTGGAGGGCACCCTGGTGGATTAAATTCACTGTCTTTACCCTCGTAGATCTTAAATGCACATGTGTAGCCAGTAGTGCTTTCACATAACTTGTAGATCTTTACCCCGTATTTTGCACTTTTTGAGGGTATGAATTGACGGAATGAGAGACGCCCTTTGAAATTTGTGGGATTCCAGAACCTGGCATTAGGTGACGAAGGCTTATTGGCAATGTACTGCCTGGCATACAAATTTGTTTCCTGCACAAAATGTTCCAAAACTTGGTCCGTAATAAAAATATTAAAATAATTTAGTGGTGAAAAATTACTGACATTGGGACTTATGCCAGGAGTAGCAATAAAATCATTTATGTTGGGAGAAAATAAACTCGTGGGTTCCCACACTAAATCGGTTTGGTGGGGTTGTGCAATTTCAGGGGCTGCACTTTGAACGGACGTTGTGGCAACTGCGCCATCTCCCATATCACTGGTGCTGGGTCTCATATCCATAGAATCCCTTGAAGCGACACTTTCGCTGTCGCTTTCAAGTAAGGCTGGGTTCACACGACCTATCTTCAGACGTAAACGAGGCGTATTATGCCTCGTTTTACGTCTGAAAATAGGGCTACAATACGTCGGCAAACATCTGCCCATTCATTTGAATGGGTTTGCCGACGTACTGTGCAGACAACCTGTCATTTACGCGTCATCGTTTGACAGCTGTCAAACGACGACGCGTAAAAATACAGCCTCGTCAAAAGAAGTGCAGGACATAGACTCCGTTTTCTCATAGACTCCAATGAAAACAGCTCCAAAAACGGACGTAAAAAACGCAGCGAAAACGCAGCGAAAACCGTGAGTTGCTCAAAAAAACATCTGAAAATCAGGGTCTGTTTTCCCTTGAAAACAGCTCCGTATTTTCAGACGTTTTTGGTCTCTACGTGTGCACATACCCTAGAAGCTCAACTTCAGATGCAGAATCCGTATCTGAGCATAGCATCTGATAGGCTTCCTCAACTCTGTATCTTCTGGCAGCCATAATGATAATACAGTCTAAACCGCAAATAATAAGTGGAACTAGCGGTTTAAATTTTTTTTTATCAACTAAGGCCTCATGCACACGACCGTAAAAACACCTGTTATTGCGGGTCGTAATTACGACCCGCAATAACGGGCTCATAGACTTCTGTTACCCACGGGTATCTTCCCGTTTTCTCACGGGAAGGTGCCCGTGCCGTTAAAAAAATAGAACATGTTCTCTTTTTCTATTTTACGGGCCATGCTGCTTTACTTTATAATGACAGCACGGCTCGCAAAAGCAGCCGGCTGCCCGCGGCCGGCCGTGCCCGGCCGTGCTCGTAATTCCGAGTCGTAATTCCGAGCACGGTCATGTGCATGAAGCCAAATCAACTAAGAACACTAAAAGAATGAAATTTTTTTTTTTTTTTACGTTTTTTTTTTTTTTTCAAACCTAAACCTAAACCCTACGCCTAACACAAACCGTAAACCCAAGCCCAGAACAGCACCCTACGCCGTCTAAGGCCCCATGCACACGAACGTGTTTTTGCGGCCGCAATTCCCCCGAAAATCCACGGGAGAATTGCAGCCCCATTCTTTTCTATGGGGCCATGCACACGACCGTAGTTTTTGCGGTCCTTGCACGGCCCGGGAGCCCGGACCGCAGAAAGAACGGGCGTGTCTTATTACGACCCTGTTCTGCGGTCCGGGCTCATTGAAAACAATAGTGGCGGCCATGTGCATGTCCCGCGATTTGCGGGCGGCCTGCGGCTGACAGTCCGCAGCCGGCCGACCCGAAAATCACGGCCGTGCTCACGGCTACGGTCGTGTGCATGAGGCCTAACAGCGTACACGCCGTCTAACAGCGTACCCTAAAAATAAAGTAGTTTATAGTACGATTCTTAGTATATACAGTAAATATATTTATATTTATATATATATATGTATATACTATATACTATAAAATACTGAAAAAATGTGTTTTTTTTTAATAAACTGTGTGTGAGGAACAAGTGATTTTGTGTGGGGACGCTGACACACTTGTATCTGTTTCTCTCCACAGCTAGAACAGTGAGGAGAAACAGATACATGTTTTTACTTTTATTTTACAGTAGTGATCACTACGATTGGATCTCATAGTGATCACAAAAGATCAGGAACCAATACTATTGGCTCCTGATCACTGCTCTAAGAACAGAGCTGCTAGCAACAGCTCGTTCTTAGAGCAGGAGCTGTCATTTAGACACTCCCGGCGGCTCTGTACGCAGTAACAGCATGTGACCGCTGTGATTGGCTGTCACAGCTGTCACATGCTGTTACGACGAAATCGGCAGGTCCTGATGGCTGCACTAAGAACCGGACCTGTTACTTACAGACGGTTTTTAGTGCAGATGTCACCAGGGTGCCGTTAAACCCACTCTACTACAGCGACGCCAAAAGGCGTCGCTGTAGACTGAGTACCTGCACCGCCTGACGTCAAAAGACGGTGGGCGGTCGTTAAGGTGTTAATAGAACAGAAACCCCAGTTCTTTTTTGTTTACATCAAGAGATTTTGTTTTACAATTTTTATAAATTGCTGCATTAACCCCTTCCAGACATCCGCCGTATATATACGGCGCTGCCGTGAAGGTGTTCCCGCAAACCACAGTACAGTTACATCGTAGTGATGGTGCGGGCTCAGAAGCAGAGCCGGCGCCATCACCGTGGGGTGACAGCTGCATTATACAGCTGGCACCCTCCTGTAACTGCCAGGACCGAAGCTATTCTCCGATCCGGCTCATTAACCCCTCAGATGCTGCTCTCAATAGAGACACAATCGCTGGGTTGCGGTGGCAATCGGAGGCCAAATAATGGCGTCTGAGTCTGCCTTGTACGGGAGCCAATGAGGCACTGCCTGACAATAACTGACAGCGCTAATACACTGCACTACGTATGTAGTGCAGTGTATTAGAGTAGCGAACGGGGCATCAGGTCCTCAAGTGCCCTAGTGGGACAAGTCAAAAAAGTAAAAAAAGTTAACCCCTTGAGTACCCAGCTCATTTTGGCCTTTAGGACCAGACCCATTTTTTCAAATCTGACATGTATCACTTTATGTGGTAATAACTCTGGAATGCTTTTACCTATCCAATTGATTCTGAGATTGTTTTCTCGTGACATATTGTACTTTAGGTTAGTGCAAAAATTTGGTCGATAAATTCATTGCTTATTTGTGAAAAACGCCAAAATTTAGAGAAAAAATGAAGAAATTATGATTTTTCCAATTTTAAATGTATCTGCTTTTAAAACAGATAGTAATACCACACAAAATAGTTACTAATTAACATTTCCCATATGTCTACTTTATATTTGCATCGTTTTTTGAACATCCTTTTATTTTTCTAGGACGTTACAAGGCTTAGAACTTTAGCAGCAATTTCTCATATTTTTAAGAAACTTTCAAAAAGCTATTTTTTCAGGGACCAGTTCAGTTCTGAAGTGGTTTTGAGTGCCCTATATATTAGAAACCCCCATAAAACACCCCATTTTGAAAACTGCACCCCTCAAAGTATCCAAAACAGCATTAGGCGTTTTACAGGAATTGAAGGAAAGTAGAGCTGAAATTGTCAAATTTCATTTTTTTTTACAAAATTCATATGTAATACATTTTCTTCTGTACCACAGAAGGTTTTACCTGAGAAACGCAACTCAATATTTATTGCCCAGATTCTGCAGTTTTTAGAAATATCCCACATGTGGCCTTAGTGCGCTAATGGACTGAAACACAGGCCTCAGAAGCAAAGAAGCACCTCTTGGATTTTGGGGCCTCCTTTTTTCAGAATATATTTTAGGCACCATGTCAGGTTTGAAGAGGTCTTGTGGTGCCAAAACAGTGTAAACCCCCAAAAGTGACCCCCATTTTTTAAACTACACCCCTCAGGGAATTTATCTAGGGGTGTAGTTAGCATTTCGACCCCACAGGTATTTTGCTATATTTTCTGGAGTTAGTCTGTGAAAATTAAAATCTACTTTTTTTCTGGAAAAACTTAAAAATTTCTAATTTTTGAAAGAAATAAAGGAGAGAAAGCACCCCAACATTTGTAAAGCAATTTCTCGTGATTACGGAAATACCCCATATGTGGTAATAAACTGCTGTTTGGACCCACAGCAGGGCTCAGAAGGGAAGGACCCCCATTTGGATTTTGGAGCTCTGATTTTACTGGAATGGTTTTCGGTGCCGTGTCACGTTTGCAACGCCCTGGAGGGACCTAAACAGTGGAATCCCCCAAAAAGTTACCCCATTTTCGAAACTATACCCCTCAAGGAATTTTTCTAGTGGTATAGTTAGCATTTTGACTCAACAGGTTTTTTGCTGAATTTATTGGAATTAATCTGTGAAGATGAAAAGAGACTTTTTTTTGGAAAAAACACAGAATTTTCTAATTTTTATAAGGAATAAAGGAGAAAAAGCACCTCAACATTTGTAAAGCAATTTTTCCTGATTATGGTAATACCCCATATGTGGTAATAAACTGCTGTGTGGACCCACGGCAGGGCTCAGAAGGAACGGAGCACCATTTGGATTTTGCAGCTCAGATTTTGCTGAATTGGTTTCTGGGGGCCATGTCGCATTTGCAGAGTCCCTGAAGTACCAGTACAGTAGAAATTCCCCAGATGTGATCCCAATTTGGAGACTATACCCCTGAAAGAATTAAATTAGAGGTGTAGTGAGCATTTTGAGCCCTCAGGTGTTTTATAGATTTTATTAGAATTGGTCCGTAAAAATGAAAACATTTTTTTTTTCCAATAACCTGTAGACTTAGCTCAGAATTTTTCATTTACACAAGGAATACAGGAGAAAAGACACCCCAAAATGTGTTACACAATTTCTCCTGATTACGGAAATACCCCATATGTGGTTGAAAACTGCTATTTGGACATACGGCAAGGGTCTAAACGGAAAAAGTGCAATTTCGTTTTTGGAGTGGAGATTTTACAAAATTAGTTTTTGACGCCATGTTGCATTGCGCTGAGGTACCAGTACAGTGAAAACTCCCGAGAAGTGACCCCATTTAGGAAACTACACCCCTCAAGGAATTCATCTAGAAGTGTAGTGAGCATTTTGACCCCCAAAGGTGTTGCAGAAATTAGTGCACAGTGGATGCTGCAGATTGAAAATTGACATTTTCCACATATACGTTATTTCAGTGCCCAATGTGTTGGGCCCAGCTTGTACCACTGGAGACATACGCCCCATAAATTGTTAAGCGGTTCTCCAGAGTACGGTAATACCCCATATGTGGTCATAAACTGCTGTTTGGGCACACTGCCAGGCCCAGGAGCAGCGCCATTTGGCTTTTGGAGCGCAGATTTTGCTTGGTAGTAGTTTTGTTTAGTGTTTTACTAGTGTTTCAGTTTATAATGTGGGGGCATATGTAAGCTGGGCGGAGTGTATCAGGGTATATGTAAGCTGTGCGGAGTACATCAGGGTATATGTAAGCTGGGCGGAGTACATCAGGGTAATGTAAGCTGTGCAGAGTACATCAGGGTATATGTAAGCTGGGCCTAGTACATCAGGGTATATGTAAGCTGGGCGGAGTTCATCAGGGTATATGTTTGCTGGGCGGAGTGTATCAGGGTATATGTAAACTGTGCGGAGTACATCAGGGTATATGTAAGCTATGTGGAGTACATCAGGGTATATGTAAGCTATGTGGAGTACATCAGGGTATATGTAAGCTGGGCGGAGTGCAACAGGTCATAATAGGATGATGTAATAATGGGGAAAATGAATAATAAAATGATCCATGGATAGTGACGTACGCTTTGATCCAATCCTTCATGCACAGGCCGGAGTTTTGGGTGCAGGAGTCGCACTTCTAAAGGGTGTCTGTGGTATTGTACAAAACATCCGCACTCCAGTATTGCCTAATCTTTGACTTCTTCACTAGCCCCATATGTAGCACAGACCCCAAAATGTCATAGTTTCCGCTGCATTTACTGGGTCTACCTCTGGGGGCTGCAAATGATGACGTGGGGTTTTAGGTGAAGAACTGCATATATAAATTAGTCTGGGCCGTCGTTTTGCATTATTGCGTTCCAAGAGTCATAACTTTTTATTTTTCTGTTGACGAGCTATGTGAGTGCTTGATGTTCATGGGATGAGCTGTCGTTTTTATTAGTATCATTTTGGGGTACATGCGATAATTTGATCAGTTTTTATTCCATTTTTTCAGAGGTGAGGAGACCAAAAAACAGAAATTCTTTCACAATTTTTTTTATAATTTTTTTACCGGCGTTCTCTGTGCAGTATAAACAACATGTTTACTTTATTCTGCGGTTCGATACGATTATGGCAATACCAAATTTATATAGTTTTTATATGTTTTACTACTTTTACAAAATAAGAACACTTTTTTCTAAATAAAATGTTTTAGTGTCACCATGTCCTGAGAGCCATAACTTTTTTATTTTTTTGTCGATGGAGCTTTGTGAGGGCTTGTTTTTTGCGTGACACACTGTAATTTTTATTGGTACCATGTTTGGCTACGCGCGACTTTTTGATCACTTTTTATTCCATTTTTTTGGAAACAACGTGACCAAAAAAGGAAATTCTGCCATTGTTTTTTATGGTATTTTTTTTACGGTGTTCAACGTGCGGGATAAATAATATGATATTTTTTTAGGTCAGGCCAATACGAACGCGGCGATACTTATTATGTCTAGTTTTTGTCTTTTTTTTTCTAATTATAAAGGGCTTGATCAGGGAAACAAGGCAATTATTGTTTTTATTACGTAAAACTTTTATTTATTTATTTATCTAAAACTTTTTTTTACTTTTTATTTTACACATACTAGGGGACTGGAAGATCTGATCTTCTGATCCCCTGTACAATACACTGCACTACTTCTTTATGTACTTGTGTAGTGCAGTGTATTGTAACTGTCACTTTACAACTGACAGTTGAGCCTATTACGTCCTGCCTTGGGCAGGACCTAATAGGCTCCCGTACCTGGCAACCAGGAAGCCGTTGCTAGGCTTCCTGGTTGCCATTGCAACCATCAGAACCCCGTTATTTTTCGCGCGGGGGGGGGCAATGGGGTGCAGAGGGAGCCCCCTCCGTCTGTATCAATCACTTAAATGCCGCTGTCGCTATTGACAGCGGCATTTAAGGGGTTAAACTACAGCGATCGGAGAGGACAGTGATCGCTGTAGTTGCAGTGGGATGTCGGCTGTATATTACAGCCGACATCCGATGAAGCTGCAGCGAGCACAGCTCCTGTGCACGCTTCATCCTCAGGGCGTTATGACAGCGGCATTTAAGGGGTTAAACTACAGTGATCGGAGAGGACAGTGATCGCTGTAGTTGCAGTGGGTTGTCGGCTGTATATTACAGCCGACATCCGATGAAGATGAAGCGAGCACAGCTCCTGTGCCCGCTTCATCTTCAGGGCGTTACTATACGCCCATTTTCGGGAAGGGGTTAATAAAAATAGTGGGGTTTTTTTTACACCGCTTTCTCTGATCTCCTCACGGATCTCACAGAAATGAGGAGAACAGAGAAAGTGACAGGAGCTTTCTCCTGCTGACGACGTCACAGACGGCTGTGATTGGTCAGTCTTCAGAGACTGACCAATCACAGCAATCGCCGGCATTGGGGACTGCTAATTGGTCCCCAGGCCGGTAGCAGAGACGGTTAGCTGTCAATGACAGCTGCCGCCGCTGTTATGTCACTATGTGATTTCACATAGTGACAGTTTATTCCTGCTCCGCAATAGTACGGCTAAGGTACACTGCAATAAGCGGCCAGCGACGTACTATTGCGGCGAAGGTACGCAAGGGGTTAATAAAAATGTTGTAAAACAATAAACACACACATTTCAAATTTAAAAAAAAGCTAAACTGCATTTTTTCCCATAGTTATGGGAAAAAACTTAAAAATTTTAAAAAAACTATGCATAATTGGTATCGCCGCGTCTGTAAAGACTCAAACTACAAAACTGTTATGTAATTTATCCCGCACGGTGAACGTCGTAAAAAAAAAACATGAAAAACAACGCGAGAATCTTTGTTTTCAGGTCACATCTCCTTGCACAAAATGCTATAAAAAAAGTGATCAAAAAGTCACATTTACTCCAAAATAATACCATGAAAAACGACAATCCGTCCCACAAAAAATAATCCCTGACACAGCTTTGTCCACGCAAAAATAAAAAAGTTATGGGTCTTAGAATATGGCGACACAGAAAACAAATGATTTTATAAAAAAAAGTGATTTTATTGTGCAAAAGCTGAAATACATAAACAGAACTATATAAATTTGGTATCGCTGTAATCGTATCGACCCGCAGAATAAAGTTAACATGTCATTTATGGCGCACTGTGGATGCCGTAAAAAAGAATAAAAAACTATTCCAGAATTGCTTGTTTTTGGTAATTTTCTTTACCAAAAAAGGCAATAAAAAGTGATCAAAAAGTCGTATGTGTTCCAAAATGGTACCAATAAAATCTACAGCCCATCTCGCAAAAAACAAGCCTGCACACCGCTCAATCAACTGAAAAATAAAAAAGTTATGACATTAGTAATGCGGTGATGAAAAAACATCTCAATGCGGATGGGAACATTCCTTCAGTTTCAGGGCCATAGTATTTAGGAACTAGGATAGGGAAGGGACATAGCACATCCGCTGGAAGCGAGGGCGTCCGTATTATAACAGCGCAAAACTTTCCCAGCAAAATTTCCCAAACTACAAAGGACAAAAAGTCCCCAAAAGGTGCAGAGCGTTACAAAAGGGGAGTGAGAAAGAAAAACGTTTATCAGTGTGACACTGGCCTGCGCATAACAGATCACTTCACATCGTAACACACATCTATGGATAATTGTATTATTTACCCCATTATAATAACCCTCTTTTTATGCCCTGATGTACTCCGCACAGATTACATATGCCCCCACATTATAAACTGAAAAACCAGCAAAACTCAAACAAAACTACCAAGCAAAATCTATGCTCAAAATGGCGGTCTTTCCCTTCTTAGCCCTACAGTGTGCCCAAACAGCAATTTATGTCCACAAGTAAGGCATTACCATACCCGGGAGAACCCGCTTAACAATTTATGGGGTAAGATTCTCTAGAGGCACAAAATATTGTGTGGTGAATAGGCAGATCAGTGGAAAAATTGCAATTTTCACTTTTCACCATCCACTGCGCATTCATTTCTGAAAAACACCTGTGGAGACTAAATTCTCACTACACCCCTTGATAAATGCCTTTATGGGTGTAGTTTCTAAAACGGGGTCACTGTTATTTGGTACATCAGTGGTTTTGCAAATGCAACATGGCGTCCGCAAACCATTCCAGCAAAATATACGCTCCAAAAGATAAATACCGCTTATTTTGGGGTTCTTTTTCTTCTCTATTCCTTGCAAATATTAAAAATGTTGATCTAAAACGACATCTTGTTGGAAAAAAAATTATTTTTCATTTTCATGGCTTAATTCTAATTAATTCAGCAAAAAACCTTTGGGATCAAAATTCTCACTACACCCCTAGATGATTCCTCAGGGGGTGCAGTTTCCCAAATGGAGTCACTTTTGGGGTGTTTCCACTGTACTAGTACTACAGGGGCTCAGCAAATGTGACATGGCGCCCAGAAACCATTCCAAAATCCAAATGGTGCTCCTTCCATTCTGAACCCTACCGTGTGTCCAAACAGACATTTATGAAGACATGTTGGGTATTGTTTTACTCGGGAGAAATTGCTTTACAAATGTTGCGGTGTTTTTTCTCCTTTAGTCCTTGTGGAAATGAAAAAAAATTAGCTAAACCTACATCTTTATCTTTGAAAAAATTTAGATTTCATTTTTACGGCCTACTTCCAATAAGTTTTGTAAAACACCTGTGGGGTCAAACTGCTCACTGTACCCCTAGATAATTTCCTCAAGGGGTGTAGTTTCCAAAATGAGGTCACTTGTTGGGGGTTTCCACTGTTTTGTCCCCTCAGGGGCTTTGCAATTGCGACATGGCTTCCGCAAATCATTCCTGCTAAATTTGAGTTCCAAAATCCAAATGGTGCTCTTTCCCTTCTCAGCCTCGCTGTGTGTCCAAACAGCCGTTTATTACCGCATGTGGGGTACTGTTTTACTCGGAAGAAATCTCTTTACAAATTTTATGGTGCTTTTTCTCCTTTAGTCCTTGTTGAAAAAAAATTAGCTAAACCTATATTTTATTTGAAAAAAAATAGATTTTCATTTTCACAGCCTACTTCCAAAAATTTCTGCAAAAAACCTGTGGGGTTAAAATGCTCACTATTTCCATAGATAATTTCCTCAAGGGGTATAGTTTCCAAAATGGGGCCACTTGTTGGGGGTTTCCACTGTCTTGTCCCCTCAGGGGCTTTGCAAATGCGACATGGCCACCGCAAACCATTCCTGCTAAATTTGAGCTCCAAGAGCCAAATGGCGCTCTTTTCCTTCTGAGCCCTGTCGTGTGTCCAAACAGCCGTTCATGACCAGGGGTATTGTTTTACCCATGAGAAATTACTCTACAAATGTTGTGGTGCTTTTTCTACTTTAGTTCTTTTGGAAATGAAAAAAAATTAGCTTAACCTACATTTTATTTGAAAAAATGTAGATTTTCATTTTCATGGCCTAGTTCCAAAAATGTTTGCAAAAAAACTGGCGTGTCAAAATGCTTACTACACCCTTAAATAAATTCATTGAGGGGTGTAGTTTCCCATATGGGGTCACTTTTGGGGGGTTTCCACTGTTTTAGTTCCACAAGACCTCTTCAAAGCTGACATGGTGCCTAAAATATATTCTAATAAAAAGAAGGCCCCAAAATCCCCTAAGTGCTACTTTGCTTCTGAAGCCGGTGCTTCAGTCCAGTAGCACACTAGAGCCACATGTCGGATATTTCCTAAAACTGCAGAACCTGCAAAATAAATATTTGCGTTTCTCTGGAAAACCTTCTGTATGTAATGTATTCAAAATGAATTTCTGGAAAAAAATAATGAACTTTGTAAATTTCACCTCTACATTGCCTTAATTCCGGCGAAATGTCTAAAGGGTTAAGAAACTTTCTAAATGATGTTTTGAATACTTTGAGGGGTGCAGTTTTTAAAATGGGGTGACTTATTGGGGGTTTCTAATATCTAAGGACCTCAAAGCCACTTCGGAACTGAACTGGCCCCTGTAAAAATAGCCTTTTGACATTTTCTTGAAAATTTGAGAAATTGCTGCTAAAGTTCTAAGCCTTGTAACGTCCTAGAAAAATAAAAGGATGTTCAAAAAACAATGCCAAACTAAAGTAGACATATGGGGATGTTAATTAGCAACATTTTTGTGTGGTATAACTGCCTGTCTTACGAGCAGATACATTTAAATTGAGAAAAATGCTAATGTTTGACATTTTTTGCTAAATTTTGGTGTTTTTCACAATTAAATACTGAATATATCGGGCAAATTTTGCCAGTAACATAAAATCCAATGTGTCACGAGAAAACATTCTCAGAATCACTTGGATAGGTACAAGCATTCCGGAGTTATTACCACATAAAGTGAAACATGTCAGATTTGAAAAATGAGGCACTGTCAGGAAGGTCAAAAGTGGCCAAAGAGGGAGAGGGAAGGGGTTAAACAACAAGTTTTACATTTCCTTTATCTAATCAGTTATATTTAATTTTACAACTTTCCCCCTTTGTCAGCAGATTTGACTATGGTCTGCTTATCTTCTTTTAGATCTTCTAAGGCCTAGTTCACATGGAGTTTTTTTTTCAGGCGGAAAAATCTGCCTGCACTGTCTTTGCCATGTTTTTTTGCTGCGTTTTTCAGCCGCAGTCATTGTCAAAGACGCAGCGAAAACAGCTTTCTTTGCCTCCCATTGATGTCAATGGGAGGTCAGAGACGGAAACGCCTGCAGAAAGGGCATGACGCTTCTTTTTTCCGCGAGCATGTTTTTCTGCACGTGGGAAAAAACGCATCCGCCTCCAATTGAAATCAAAGGGAGGCGTTTTTGGCCGTTATGGCGCGGTTTCCGACTCGTTTCCCACATCAAAAACAGTGCCGAAACACTCTGTGTGAACATACCCTAAAGATGTTATCTCCTCTAAGGGTATGTTCACACGGCCTATTTACGGACGTAAATCGGGCGTTTTTGCCCCGAATTACGCCCGAAAATAGCGCCTCAATAGCGCTGACAAACATCTGCCCATTGAAAGCAATGGGCAGACGTTTGTCTGTTCACACGAGGCGTATATTTACGCGCCGCTGTCAGTTGACGGCGCGTAAATAGACGCCCGCGTAGAAGAAGTGACCTGTCACTTCTTTGGCCGTAATTGGAGCCGCTATTCATTGACTCCAATGAATAGCAGCGCTAATTACGGCCGTAATTGACGCGGCGTTCAAGCGCCTGCACATGCCGGTACGGCTGAAATTACGGGGATGTTTTCAGGCTGAAACATCCCCGTAATTTCAGCCGTTACGGACCCCCGCCGTGTGAACATACCCTAATTCTAAATTCTGTACTTTCCCCTTGGCCTTGGTTTGTAGTAATTCGTTAACCACTATTTTTCTAATCGTATCCATGCAATTATTGTTAAATAGATTAGGAATAAAATCTGACTTTTCTTTAAAAACTGTAAGAACATATCTGTTTGATTCTGGGACCTTAGTACCCAAGCCCTTAGAGTGGGAAATAAAATATTTTTTTAAATTAACATTCATAATGAATTTATGAACACTTTTTATTACAGTTTTATTTAATTTTAAACACTTATTTACACCGTGTTCCAAATTATTATGCACATTGGATTTAAGTGTCATAAACATTTAATTATTAGTTTTTCAATTAAACTCATGGATGGTATTGTGTCTAAGGGTATATTCAGAAGAAAACAGCTGCCTCGTTTCAGACGTAAATGCTCTTCCTCGCATTTTGCGAGGCTTCTCTGACAGCCGTAAATTTTGAGCTGTGCTTCATTTACTTCAATGAAGAACGGCTCAAATTACGTCTGAAAGAAGTGTCCTGCACTTCTTTTGACGAGGCTGTATTTTTACGCGTCGTCGTTTGCTCTTCCACGGATTTTGCGAGGCTTCTCTGACAGCCGTAAATTTTGAGCTGTGCTTCATTGACTTCAATGAAGAACGGCTCAAATTACGTCTGAAAGAAGTGTCCTGCACTTCTTTTGACGAGGCTGTATTTTTACGCGTCGTCGTTTGATAGCTGTCAAACGACGACGCGTAAATGACAGGTTGTCTGCACAGTACGTCGGCAAACCCATTCAAATGAATGGGCAGATGTTTGCCGACGTATTGTAGCCCTATTTTCAGGCGTAAATCGAGGCATAATACGCCTCGTTTACGCCTGAAAATAGGTCGTGTGAACCCAGCCTTAGGGCTCTTTGGATCATTGTAATCAATCTCAGACACCTGTGATAATTAGTTTGCCAGGTGTGCCCAATCAAAGGAAAACTATTTAAGAAGGACGTTCCACATTATTAAGCAGGCCACAGGTTTCAAGCAATATGGGAAAGAAAAAGGATCTCTCTGCTGCCGAAAAGCGTGAAATAGTGCAATACCTTGGACAAGGTATGAAAACATTGTATATTTTAAGAAAACGTAGGCGTGATCATCGTACCGTGAAAAGATTTGTGGGTGATTCAGAGCACAGACGGGTTCGTTCAGATAAAGGCATAATGAGGAAGGTTTCTGCCAGACAAATTAATAGGATTAGGAGAGCAGCTGCTAAAATGCCATTGCAAAGCAGCAAACAGGTATTTGAAGCCGCTGGTGCCTCTGGAGTCCTGCGAACCTCAAGGTGTAGAATCCTCCAGAGGTTTGCAAGTGTGCATAAAGCTATTATTCGGCCACCCCTAAACAATGCTCACAAGCAGAAACGGTTACAGTGGGCTAAGAAATACATGAAGACTAATGTTCAAACCGTGTTGTTTACTGATGAGTGCCGTGCAACCCTGGATGGTCCAGATGGATGGAGTAGTGGATGGTTGGTGAATGGCCACTATGTCCCAACAAGGCTGCGACATCAGCAAGGAGGTAGCGGAGTCATGTTTTGGGCTGGAATAATGGGGAGAGAGCTGGTAGGCCCCTTTAGGGTCCCTGATGGTGTGAAAATGACCTCTGCAAAGTACGTAGAGTTTATGGCTGACCACTTTCTTCCGTGGTACAAAAAGAAGAACCGTGCCTTCTGTAGCAAAATTATCTTCATGCATGACAATGCACCATCTCATGCTGCAAAGAATACCTCTGTGTCATTGGCTGCTATGGGCATAAAAGGAGAAAAACTCATGATGTGGCCCCCATGTCCCCCTAACCTTAACCCTATAGAAAATCTTTGGAGCATCCTCAAGGAAAATATCTATGAGGGTGGGAGGCAGTTCAGATCAAAACAGAAGCTCTGGGAGGCTATTCTGACATCCTGCAAAGATATTGAAGCAGAAACTGTCCAAATACTCACAAATTCAATGGATGCAAGAATTGGGAAGGTGATATCAAAGAAGGGGTCCTATGTTAACATGTAACTTGGCCTGTTAAGTTTTTTTTTGATTGAAAGAGCTTTTGATTTCTGTAAATATGACCTCCTGATGCTGCAAATTCAACAAATTACTATTTTAGTTCTCTTTACAACCTTTAAAATGTTTTGATCTCTGTTGTGCATAATAATTTGAAACAGTGCATTTTGAGTTTTTTACTTCTAAAAAAAAAACTGTTATCATTAGGAGATTTGTTCAATAAAATTTGCATTATACTCCAACGGTTGATGGTTTGAAGATTATACTGACTGTCATGTGCATCGACTATTTAGGAAAATGAGCGAAAAATAAAATTTGCATAATAATTTGGAACGCGGTGTAGAACGGCATAATGTACATCAGATAGCACCTTTTTGCTTAGATTGAACACACCACTTTTGTCAACCTCTAATTTTCTCTCTGCCTTTTATGTGCCATTAACTATTCTTCAATTGTTTCCCCATTGTCTCGTTTTATTTTTGTCGGGATTCTCATTCTGTGTAACAAATTTTGATCTTGTTTCCCCATCAGCTGATGGTGTCGATTTTGGGAGTACCCACTATGGGTTTTCTCTTCTAAGGGTATGTTCACACACTTACTAAAAAACGTCTGAAAATACAGAGCTGTTTTCAAGAAAAAACAGCTCCTGATTTTCCGCTGTTTTTCAGCAACTCGCGTTTTTCGCTGCACTTTTTACGGCCCGTTTTAGAGCTGTTTTTCTATAGAGCCAATGCAAAACGGCTCCAAAAACGACTCAAGAAGTGACATGCACTTTTTCGCTGGCATTTTTTTTCCAAACGGCCGTGTAAAAAAACGGCCCGTCGGAGCAGAACACCGTTTTCTAAAGGAGAGAAATGATTACTTAAAGGGGTTATCCCATCAGGGACATTTATGGCATATCCCCAGGATATTCCATAAACGTCAGATAGATGCGGGTCCCACCTCTGGGACCTAGACCTATGTCTAGAACGGGGCCCCCTAAACCACGTTCTGCTGCTCACTGTTGCGGCTGAAGCGTGTGATTCCCAACCATGGAGAGGAAAGCAGCGTCGCTCGCTGAGCGGCGCTGTTTCCGTAAGTCCCATAGTAGTAAACGGCAGTTACGGAAATAGCGTAGCATGCGAGCTACGCTGTTTCCGTAACTACCATTCAGTTTTATGGGACTTACGGAAACAGCGTAACTCAGCGAGCTGCGCTGTTTTCTTCTTCATGGTCGGGAAACATACGAGTCAGCCAGATCACAGAGCGGTAGAATGGGCTTTAGGGGGCAATGTTCTAGAGAAAGGCGTGGGTCCCAGAGGTGAGACCCACATCTATCTGACATCTTGTGCATCTTCCTTTTTTTAGTATGTTATTTTTATTCTATCTGTACACCATATTATTTTCAAAATTCGCATACACTTTCAACACTTGTTTTTGTTGTTTTTACATAATTTTCAACCTTTTTAAGGACTTTTTGGAAGTGATTTCAGAGTTTCATAAAACACTCTAAAAAGGTTCTAATTTTGATTTGAATTGCCCCTTTTAAATTATTTTTCCTTAGTCCCACAATAAATTGCATGCCCTTAAAGAGGCTCTGTCACCACATTATAAGTGCCCTATCTCCTACATAAGAAGATCGGCACTATAATATAGGTGACAGCAGTGCTTTTTATTTAAAAAAAACTATCTATTTTCACAACTTTATTAGCGATTTTAGATTTATGCTAATGAGTTTCTCAATGGACAACTGGGTGTGTTTTACTTTTGACCAAGTGGGCGTTGTACAGAGGAGTGCATGACACTGACCAATCAGCGTCATGCACTTATCTCCATTCATTTAGGCAGCGCATAGGGATCCTTTTAGATCAGTATGTGCTGTCTTATACTTACACATTAACGATACTGAAGTGTTTAGACAGTGAATAGACATTCCACGGGATGTCTATTCACAATCCCTGCACTTCGTTACTGTTTCTGTGGTAGTTACAGCAGAGCAAGCGTAATCCCGCGAGATTACGCTGTAAATAACAGGTTACAGCGAGATTACGCTTGCTCTGCTGTAACTACCACAGAAACAGTAACAAAGTGCAGGGATTGTGAATAGACATCCCGTGGAATGTCTATTCACTGTTTAAACACGTCAGTATCGTTAATGTGTTAGTATAAGACAGCACATACTGATCTAAAAGGATCCCTATGCCCTGCCTAAATGAATGGAGAGAAGTGTATGACGCTGATTGGTCAGCGTCATACACTCCTCTGCACAACGCCCACTTGGTCAATAGTAAAACACGCCCAGCTGTCCTTTGAGAAACTCATTAGCATAAATCTAAAATCGCTACTAAAGTGGTGAAAATAGATAATTTTTTAAAATAAAAAGCACTGCTGTCACCTACATTATAACGCTGATCTCCTTATGTAGGAGATAGGGCACTTCTATTGTGGTGACAGAGCCTCTTTAAGGGCACGCTGTGTTAGAAATTATTCCCAGACTAATATAGCTTGGAAGTTGAAAGTTGAAATTGAAAGTTGAAATTTCCACTTAATTGTAACTGCAATCTAAGCCCTTTTGGTATCATCTTATCGGTTATAAACACTGCATTCCAAATTATTATGCAAATGTTATTTTTCGCTGATTTTCCTAAATAGTCGATGCAAATGACAGTCAGTATAATCTTCAAGCCATCAACTGTTGGAGTATAATGCGAATTTTATTGAACAAATCTCCTAATGATAACAGATTTTTTTTTAGAGGTAAAAAACTCAAAATGCACTGTTTCAAGTTATGCACAACAGAGATCAAAACATTTTAAAGGTTGTAAAGAGAACTAAAATGGTAATTTGTTGAATTTGCAGCATCAGGAGGTCATATTTACAGAAATCAAAAGCTCTTTCAATCAAGAAAAACTTAACAGGCCAAGTTACATGTTAACATAGGACCCCTTCTTTGATATCACGTTCCCAATTCTTGCATCCATTGAATTTGTGAGTATTTGGACAGTTTCTGCTTCAATATCTTTGCACGATGTTAGAATAGCCTCCAAGAGCTTCTGTCTTGATGTGAACTGCCTCCCACCCTCATAGATATTTTGCTTGAGGATGCTCCAAAGGTTCTCAATGGGGTTGAGGTCAGGGGAACATGGGGGCCACACCATGAGTTTCTCTTCTTTTATGCGAATAGCAGCCAATGACACAGAGGTATTCTTTGCAGCATGAGATGGTGCATTGTCATGCATGAAGATAATTTTGTTACAGAAGGCACGGTTCTTCTTTTTGTACCACGGAAGAAAGTGGTCAGTCATAAACTCTAATATGTAAAGGATCTGCCAGGCACAGCTTCGGGGTTAACTCCCATAGGTAATCAGTCTCGTCATAAATGAGTCCGAGAGCAGAAAAGAAACGATCAACGGAGGAAAGTTCAGGGGCGTCAGGAGCCAAGGAGAAGGCCCACTCTTGGGGCCCTTCCTGGAGCCGGGACATAATTATACCCACCCGCTGGTACTCAGAACCCGAGGAATGAGGCTTTGAGCGAAAGTAAAGCCTACAACTCTCCCGAAAGGAGAGAAAAGCCCTCCGGTCCCCTGAGAACCGGTCGGGCAACTTGAGGTGGGGTTCAGAAGGTGAGGTGAGGGGAACTACCAAGGTGGAATCAGGCTGGTTGACCCTCTGAGCCAGGGCCTGGACCTGTAGGGAGAGACCCTGCATTTGCTGAGCCAGGGTCCAAGGGGGTCCATAGTGGTGTCAGGGACCAGGGTAGACTAGGTATGGGCTTGTGATTATGTAACGACGGGGGTAGGGAAACGAACAAGTGAGCCCTAATCTACCCGCCACTCTGTCCCTGCCTACTTGCAACGACCCGCCCTAGGCGACGGGGTACAACTGGGCGGCGGTCCCTACGCTCAGTAAGTGCACGAGACAAACATACAAGGGAATACAAAGCAAAGGGAAAGGGGCAGTTGCCCACGGCAACACTGTGAGCAACAGAGTGGTGAACGAGCCAAGTCAAACCAGGAGAGCACGAGGTACCAAACGCAGAGCAGGAGAGTAGTCAGTAAGCCAGGGTCAGTATGGAGCAGGATCAAATAGTTAGGAGCTGTAGCTGGGCCAGGAAACCACACGGAAAGAATCACAAGCAAGGGAGGAACAGGAAAGGCAGGTATAAATAGACAGAGGGCGGGAGCTAGCTCTGTCTGGCCAGGCTGCGATAGGCTCTCCCACTCCTAAGCCTGCCATCCTTAGTGGTGGAAGATGGAGTCAGTCTCAGAGACGTAGATTCAGGTGTAGACTGATTACCTATAGGAGTTAACCCCGAAGCTGTGCCTGGCAGATCCTTTACAACGTACTTTGCAGAGGTCATTTTCACACCGTCAGCCCAAAACATGACTCCGCCACCTCCTTGCTGACATCGCAGCCTTGTTGGGACATGCTGGCCATTCACCAACCATTCACTACTCCATCCATCTGGACCATCCAGGGTTGCACGGCACTCATCAGTAAACAACACAGTTTGAAATCTAGTCTTCATGTATTTCTGAGCCCACTGCAACCATTTCTGCTTGTGAGCATTGTTTAGGGGTGGCCGAATAATAGCTTTATGCACACTTGCAAACCTCTGGAGGATCATGGTGGCTCAGTGGTTAGCACTATTGCCTTGCAGCGCTGGGGTCCTGGGTTCAAATCCAACTAAGGATAACATCTGCATAGAGTTTGTATGTTCTCCCCGTGTTTGCGTGGGTTTCCTCTGGGTACTCTGGTTTCCTCCCACACCCCAAAAACATACTAATAGGGAATTTAGATTGTGAACTCCAATGGGGAAGTTAAAAAAGAGGACATCTGTACAGAACTGCGTAATATGTTGGCACTATCTAAGCAACTGAAATAAATCCTACACCTTGAGGTTTGCGGGACTCCAGACGCATCAGCGGCTTCAAATTCTGCTTTGCAATGGCATTATAGCAGCTGCTCTCCTAATCCCATTAACCCCTAGGCGCACCAGGATGCAACTGTACTTCCCTTTGCGCACAGGGACTGTCGGCGAGAGTGTGAACCGGGAGGCCAGCTGTCCCTGACGATCAGCGGCTGATTCCGGCAATTAACCCCTTGATTGCGGTGATCGATTGCAATCACCGCATTCAGGGGTTTCTAGCTCATCGGCAGACCTCACGATGAAATCGTGAGGATGGCTAGCATGGCGATCGGAGGCCAAGTAATGGCACCCGTGTCTGCCATGTACGGAAGCCTGTCAGGATCAGCCTCCTTATAGACTTCCTGTCAGAGTGACAGGACGTCACTGCCGTTCACGATGCACACTGTCGATGACAGCGTCTGTCCCTGACAGCTGACACTCCACTAGTTGCCGCTGATTTTGGCCCGTTACATGCGGGGCTCGATTGCGATCTCCGCATGTAGGGGGTTTGTAGCACATCAGCAGCCCCCATGCAATTGTGGGGGCTGCTGATGCTTGTGATGGCACCCGGGGCCAGACAATGGCCCCCGGGTCTGCCATGTATGCAAGCCTATGAGGATCAGCCTCTGGCTGGTCCTCGTAGACTAACTGTCAGAGTGACTGTGACGTCAAACTGACAGTTGGAATACGTTACACTACCTAGGTAGTGTAATGTATTCTAGCAGCGATCAGAGCTGCAGGTGTAAAAAGTAAATAAAAATGTTTTATAAAAGTCTCTAGGGAAAAAATGAAACCGTTAAAAAACAGTACACATATTGTAACGACCTAATCTATAAAACTATAATGTTATTTTTACCGCATGGTGAACGCCGCAAAAGAACTAAACTAAAAACAATGCCAGAATCACTATTTTTTGGTCACCCCCCCTCCCAAATTATAGAATAAAAAAAGTGATCAAAAAGTCACATGTGCCCAAAAATAGTACCAATAAAAACTACAACCTGTCCCGCAAAAAACAAGCCCTTACACCGCTTTTTTGACTGAAAAATAAAAAAGTTACGGCTCTCAGAATATGGTGACAGAAAATAAATTATTTTATAAAGAAGAGATTTTACTGTGCAAACGCTCCAAAACATAAAAAAACTATATGCATATGGTATCGCCGTAATCGTACCGACACGCAGAATAAAGTAAAAGTGTCATTTATAGCGCATTATGAACGCCGTAAGAAATAAAGAATTTAAAACGCCAAAATCACAGTTTTTGGCCACCAATGCTCTAAATAAAATGTAATAAAAAGTGATCAAAAATTAGCATCTAACAAAAAATGGTACCAATAAAAACTACAGCTCGTCCTGCCAAAAATAAGCCCCACACCGCTCAATTCATGGAAAAATAAAAATGTTATGGCGTTTGGAAGGCGGGGAGTGAAAAACTAACATGGAAAAGCAAAAAAGGATCAGTCCTGCAAAGGTTAATTCATTTCTATTAAAAAAATAAATTATTACCACATGTGGGGTATTGTCATACTCGGGAGAGATTGCGTTACAAATTTAGGGCTACTTTCACAAGGGATAAAGGAGAAAAAAATCTAAAAATGCAACATTTTAGTGGACAAAAATGTTTATATTAATTTTCACGGCCTAATTCTACTAAATTCTGCAAAAGACCTGTGTAGTATAAATGCTTACTATACCCCTAGAAAAATTCCTTGAGGGGCCTAGTTTCCAAAATGGGGTCACTTTTGGGGTGTTTCCACTATTTTATTCCCTCCAGGGGGTTGCAATCGCGACATGGCACTAAAAACCAGTCCAGCAAAATCTGTTCTTCAAAATCCAAATGGCGCTCCCTCCCTTCTGAGCGCTGTCGTGGGTCCAAACAGCAGTTTATTACCACATATGGGGTATTTCTGTAATCGGGAGAAGATGCTTTACAAATGTTGGCGTGAATTTTCTTCTTTATTACTTGTAAATATTAAAAATGTCTATGTTATTTCAGAAAAAAAGTAGATTTTCATTTTCACAGACTAACTCCAATAAATATAGCAAAATACCTGTGGGGTCAAAGTGCTAACTATAACCCTAGATAAATTCCTTGAGGGGTCTAGTTTCCAAAATGGGGTCACTTTTGGGGAGTTTCCACTGTTTTGGCACCACAAGACCTCTTCAAACTCGACATGGTGCCTAAAATATAATCTAAAAATAAGCAGGCCCCAAAATCCACTAGGCGCTAATTTGCTTCTGAGGCCGGTGTTTCGGTCCATTACCGCACTAGGGCCACATGTGGGATATTCCTAAAAACTGCAGGACCTGGGCAATAAATATTGAGTTGTATTTCTCTATTAAAACCTTCTATGTTACACAATTTTTTTTATTACAAATGAATTTCGGCAAAAAAAAAGAGAAATTTGTACATTTCCCCTCTACTTTGCTTTATTTCCAGTGAAACGCCTAAAGGGTTAAAATACTTTCTGAATGCTGTTTTGAATACTTTAAGGGGTGCCGTTTTTAAAATGGTGTGATTTATTGGGGTATTATAAAATAAAAGGCCCTCAAAACCACTTCAGAACTGAACTGGCCCCTGTAAAAATAGCCTTTTGAAATTTTCTTGAAAATGTGAGAAATTGCTGCTAAAGTTCTAAGCCTTGTAACTAGAGATGAGCGAACGTATCAAAAGTTTGGTTCGGCTAGTTCGCCGAATTTCACGAAAAAGTTCGATTCGGACCGAACTAGTTCGGACCGAACCTGTAATTTCCGTGCGCCGAGCATGCTACTGTCCAGGGTGCTGATAGAGTTAATGCGCTGCACTAACTCTTTCAGTAACCTTGACAGTACATGCTCGGCACGCGGAAAATAAAATCTTAATGTAATGAAAAAAATAAAAATAATACGTTCGTACTTACTTTCCTCCTGTCCGTGCTCCAGCAATTACGTTTCATCCCTTTCGCCGCTGCAGCCAATCACAGGCTGTAGTGGCGGTCACGCATGTCAGGATGACGTCAGAAGGCCGGCCTCCAGGGATGACGCCTCATCCCACGTGACCGCCTCTGCAGCAAATCACAGGCTGTAGCGGCGACATGGATGAAACGTCATCACTGGAGGCCGGACAGGAGGAAAGTAAGTATGAACGTATTATTTTATTTTTTTGGCATGTATGTATGTTGGCATGTATGTATGTATGTATGTATGTTGGCATGTATGTATGTTGTCATGTATGTATGTATGTATGTATGCTGTCATGTATGTATGTATGTATATATGTGCATGTATGTTTGCATGTATGTTGGCATGTATGTATATATGTGCATGTTTGTATGTATATTTACATGTATATATTTGCATGTATGTATGTATGTTTGCATGTATGTATGTTTGCATGTATGTATGTTTGTATGTATGTTTGCATGTATGTATGTTTGCATGTATGTATGTTGGCATGCATGTATGTATGTATATATATATATATATATATATATATATATGTGCATGTATGTTGGCACGTATGTATATATGTGCATGTTTGTATGTATATTTGCATGTATGTATGTATGTATGTATGTTTGCATGTATGTATGTATGTTTGCATGTATGTATGTATGTATATATGTGCATGTATTTTTGCATGTATGTTGGCATGTATGTATATTTGCATGTATATATTTGCATGTATGTATGTTTGCATGTATGTATATATGTATGTATGTATGTATGTATGTTTGCATGTATGTATGTTTGTATGTATGTTTGCATGTATGTATGTTTGCATGTATATATGTTGGCATGTATGTATGTATGTATGTATATATGTGCATGTATGTTTGCATGTTTGTTGACATGTATGTATATATGTGCATGTTTGTATGTATATTTGCATGTATGTATGTATGTTTGCATGTATGTATGTTTGCATGTGTGTATGTTTGCATGTATGTATGTATGTTTGCATGTATTTATGTTGGCATGTATGTATGTTGGCATGTATGTATGTATATATGTGCATGTATGTATGTTTGCATGTTTTTATTTTGGCATGTATGTTTGCATGTATGTTTATATATATGTGCATGTATGTAATTATGTTTGCATGTATTTATGTTTGCATGTATATTTGTGCATGCTTGTATATATATATATATGTATGTATGTATGTATGTATGTATCTTTGCAAGTTTGTTTGTATGTATGTATGTTTTCATGTGTGTGTATGCATGTATGTATGTATGTATGATAGTTTGCATGTATGTATGTATATATGTGTGTATGTTTGCATGTATGTATATTTGCATGTATATATGTGCATGCTTGTATATATGTATGTATGTATGTTTGTATATATGTATGTATGTTTGCATGTATGTTTGTTTGTATATATGTCTGCATGGCCATGTATGATACTGTCTGCTGGCGCCCTGTGTCTAAGTCAACTTCGTAGCAGGCTTCTATACATGGTATAACAGTCAGTATCACACATTAAACTGAATCTAAGCCTACGACATGTTTTATTTCATTTATTTTTTTACAGGTTTGGTGTTTGGACTACGTCGGTTTCGAGGACTACTTAGATGACGTTTTTTTTTCTACAATAAAATGGTTAATGAGGGTTGTGTTGGGGGTGCTTTATTTCAATAAAATATTTTATCTATATCTTTGTCTTTTCTTTTCAAATTTTATTACTACCACTTTAGTAATGGCCGCTGTCTGACTGACAACATCCATTACAAAGGCGAGGCTTAGTGTTAGCCGGTGCAGAGGCTAACACTAACCACCATTATTACCCCGGTACCCACCACCACCAGGGGTGCCGGGAAGAGCCAGGTACGATCCAGTACCCGACCATCTGTTGTGATGGTCGGGCTCTGGGGCGGCCGCAGGCTGGTATTATGAGGCTGAGAAGGGCCAAAAACAGTGGACCTTCCCACCCTTGTAATGCTAGACTGCTGCTGCTGTGTTGTATCTGTCTGGTTATGAAAGTGGGGGGGACCCCACGTCATTTTTTTAAATTATTAATTTATTTTTTTTTAAAAATTAAAAAGACATGGGGTTCCACCCAATTTATCATAACCAGCCACATAAAACACAGTGTTATTAGCCTGGGAATGGACAAAACTAGTGGCCCTTCCCACCCATGTAATGCCAGACTGCTGCGGCCTTGTATATGGCTGGTTATTAAAAATGTGGGGGACCCGTCTATTGTTAAATTCAAAAAAAAAAACGACGTGGGGGTCCCCCCCATTTTTATAACCAGCCCGATACAACACAGCAGCAGCAGCCTAGCATTACAAGGGTGGGAAGGTCCACTGTTTTTGGCCCTTCCCAGCCTCATAATACCAGCCTACGGCCGCCCCAGTACCCGACCATCACAACAGATGGTCGGGTACTGGATCGTACCAAGCTCTTCCCGGCACCCCTGGTGGTGGTGGGTACCGGGGTAATAATGGGTGGTTAGTGCTAGCCTCTGCACCGGCTAACACTAAGTACCACCTTAATAATGGATGCTGTCAATCAGCCAACTGCCATTATCTAGGCACTACTAAATTCTTTTTTATTGAAATAAGAAATCCCCAACAAAACCCTCGTTAACCATTTTATTAAAATTTGAAAAAACGTAGATCTACGCAGTAGTCCAACGAATCGAAGATGTAGTCCAATCGGTACATCAAAATCTGCAACAACATAAAAAAACAGTTATCAATGTGAACAATAACAATACTTCTACTCACCTACACACATATATACACGCACACACAAGCAAACAAACAACCATACACAAACACACACATATATACACAAACACAACAAGATATACACACATAAACACACACACACACACACACACAAACTCACACATATACAAACAAAAACACACATATCCAAACACACACACACATATACACAAACACACACACACATATATACACAAACACATATACACAGTTATACACAAACACAACAAGATATACATAAACACACACACACAAAGAGACAAACACGCACACATATACACACACACATATACACGAACTAACACATATACACAAACACATATACAAACAAAAACACACATATACACAAACACACACATATACACAAACACATGTACACAAACAGACCCATATATACACAAACACACACACATATACACACAAACACACACACAAACATATACACAAACACATATACACAAACACACACCCATATACACACATATACACAAACACACATATACAAAAACACACACACACACACACAAACATTCACACACACACACACACACACACACACACACACACACACACACACACACACACACACAGTTCACAGCAGCATAGAGTATTTCAGGAGATGAGCGTGCGGATCTTGTGCGGGGTGGTGACTTGCCAATCATGTGAAGGTGTTATTGAGGACAGGAGTGGAGGAGAGGTAACAGATGAGCGTGCAGATTTTGTGCTGCTGTGAACTCTGCTCTTACCATTACGTAGCTCAGTTGTACCTCTCCTCCACTCCTGTCCTCAATAACACCTTCACCTAAATATAATGTGCATAATAATTTGGAACACGGTGTATTTCTTTAATGATGCTATATCCCATAAAGGGGTTACTTCCTCGACTAATAATTACTTTAAGGGGGTAAGCTATTAAAAGGTTTACACCAATTTCTGGTATAGATTGTGCCACATGCCATAGTTGCACTAAACTTTTTAATTTTCTTGCCACTTTCCGAAAGTGAGCAGAAAAGGGGACTGGGCTTAGCTGAAGTGGGTGGGACTGCAGCTGTAATGACTAATTTATTATTT
Organism: Rhinoderma darwinii; assembly: GCF_050947455.1. Lineage (NCBI taxonomy): Eukaryota > Metazoa > Chordata > Amphibia > Anura > Rhinodermatidae > Rhinoderma > Rhinoderma darwinii. The sequence continues at coordinate 175,804,495 of NC_134689.1, read as the reverse complement.
TATGCCAGAAAACTTGTGTAAATTATAGCAGAAATCTACGCCAGCTTCTAGCTGGCGTATATTTCAGTCTGTGGGGTGTAGCTAGTTAAAGGGCCATGCAGGATCTCGTAGATTGTCCCACCAGATCTGACTTCGCTCTCCCCTTTCTCATCTAACACATAAGAAAAAATATATATATTTATACTTACCTCATCGTTCCACTTTTCACCATTGGGTCTGCTCTGGCTACCTCTTCATGCCACAGCTCATTTAAGGTACTGCCGCCAGGCAGCATCAGTATCTATGCCATGCAGCACTCAACGTCATCAGTGCTGCATCACATACAGCACTGATGACTGACCAGTGTCAGTACCTTAAATGAGCTGTGGAATATAGAGGGAGCCAGAGGAGACCCATGAGTAGAAGAGGAACAGTGAGGGGAGTATGTATTTATTTTATTTTATATTTAGGGGCGTGGATGAGGTGCGGTCTTTATGCCATTATTGGGGCGTATGGTCAAGCACAATTGTGGCGCAAGGCCAGCGGAAAAGTGCAACACATTTATTAACAGGCAGTTGCCTCTTTATGTGTCACATTTTTTTCCAGCAAATCAGCTATTAAGACTGTTGTATGAAACGCCATTCTTAATAAATCTGTCCCTAATTGTTTCAAAATGGACTCTAACTGATACGAACGTGGGTCTTAATCTTGTTAACCTAATAAACTTCTTGTCAAGTCCCCCATGTTGTGGTCTCTGTATTTGAATATGTCCATATTAGAAAGTGCACTTGATATTTACATTGTACAGTCTGCTTCTTCAAATGCTTCTTTAATATAGATACATCATTATTGATTAGTTACACCACTGTTAGATAGTATCCGTGGAAATAAGGTATTATATATATATATATATATATATATATATATATACATTTTACACACTATATGGACAAAAGTATTGAGATACCTACACATTACAACTACAGAAGCTTTAATGGCATCCTATTCTAAATCCATAGGCATTAATATGGAGTTGGTCATCCCTTTGCAGCTCAAACAGCTTCTGCTCTTCTGGGAAGGGTTTCTACAAGATTTTGGAGAGTGTCTGTGGGAATTTTTGACCATTCAACTAGAAGAACATTTGTGAGGCCAAACACCGATGTTGGATGAGAGGACCTGACTCACAATCTCTGATCTAGTTCATCCCAAAGATCTTCGATGGGGTTGGGGTTACTGCTCTGTGCGGGACAGTCAAGTTATTTCACACCAAACTCACCCAATCATGCCTTTATGAACCTTGCATTGTGCACTTGGGCACAGTCATGCTGGAACAGAAAAGGGCCCTCACAAAATGGTTCCCACAAAGTTGAAAGTATACAGTTGTCCAAAATGGCTATGTGTGCGGAATTATTACATTTCCCTTCACTGGAACTAAGGGACCTACGCCATCCCTCGAAATAAACCTCACAGCATTATCCCTCCTTCACCAAACTTGCAGTTGGCACAAAGCAAGCAGGCAGGTGACTACCAGATAGAGAAGGGTGATTCGTCACTCCACACAACACGTTTCCACTACTCCAGAGTCCAGTGGCGGTGTGCTTTACACCAGTCCATCCAACGCTTGCATGTAACTTCTCTGCCATGGAAACCTATGCCATGAATCTCCTGGGGCACAGTTTTAATGCCAGAGGAGGTTTGGAACTCTGCAGTTATTAAATCAGCAGAGCATTGGCAACTTCTATGCACTATGCGCCTCAACACTGGAAGACCCTGCTTAATAACTGTACATGTTCTGCCACTTAGTGGCTGAGTTTCTGTGGTTAATAAATTCTCCCGCTTTGCAATAATACCACTTACAGTTGATCGTGGAATATTTAAGAGGGAAGAAATTTCATGAACTGACCTGTTGCAACAGTGGCATCCTAAGGCTACGTTCACACAGGGCGGATACGTTGCATAAAGGTATATAGCATATGCGCCCTGGCGGCCACAGCAAATTATGGCCGAAAAACCGCACCAAATTGTGGTGCAGTTTTTCGGCTGGAATGTCCGCTGCAAAAAAACAAAAGAGGAAAAAAAAAATGTACATACTTTCCCTCTGACATTCTGCAGACCGGCCTCCTGGGATGACGTTTCTTCCCATATGACAGCTGCAGCCTGTGATTTGTTGCAGCGATCACGTGGGATGAAACGCTGTCCCAGGAGGCTGGCCTGGATGTAGAAGCAGAGAATTCTGGGTAAGTATAAAAAAAATGTTTTTCTTCTGAGTTGTGATTTTTGCTCCAGAATCGCAGCTTTTCCGCTGCAAAAATAAAAACATCTGTTATTTGTTGCGGGTTTTTCCTTCCTGTTGAATTCAATGGGGAAAATCTGAAGCAAAAAAGCAGCGATTACGCAAACACAATTGACATGCTGAGGATTAAAAAACCGCACCGCATGTCAATTTCTGAGTGGTTTGTCCACTTATTATTCACACATTGTGTGAATGAGAATTGTTCAAATCTCATCCACTCTGCTGCTACTGTATTCCAAAATCCATTGCGGAAAATCTGCAGTATTTACGCTACGTGTGAACTCACCCTTATTGTGCGTAGGGAGAAAGCTGTCAATCACGTCACCTACTAGTCCTCAGCTGAAGCCTGTGCTGCTATAACAATACAGCATTGCTGTCCTGAGCCCTCACCCTAATGCCTTATTCAAACGAGCATATAAGTCGGCCGTGTAACGGACGGTTTTTAACAGCCGTCACATGGCTGCATGTATTTCTATGGGGCTGTTCAGATGGCCGTTGTTTTAATGGACCATCTGAAGGGCCCGTGAAAAAATTGCACATGTCTTATTTTTGTCCGTTTTAATGGACTCAAGTCTATGAGGGATCCATGAAAACGGGTCCCGCACGCGGGCGGGTCATTTTTCACGGCCGATTTGACACACGCTCGTTTGAATAAAGCCTATTACAGTACCACGCTGGAATTCAGTGAGCTCTTTAGAATGACCCATCCTTTCATAAATGTTTGTAAAGGCAGACTGCATGGCTAGGTGCTGGTTTTTATACACCTGTGGCCATGGGACTGAATGTAACACCATAAGAAGCTGTCATGGCGGAACCCAGGTATTGACTCTAAACTGATGTGCCACGCTTTCAATGTGATTTTATATGCCAGTTGTGATTTTAAAATTTGTGAGTATAAATAAATACTTTTTGCTTAAAACGCTAGTAATGCGGTGCTGCCATATCTTCGTGGCCACCTTTTAGAGGGGAGTTTGCCTGGAAGGAGATCCGGACATTCCTCTTGGGAGAAGTACCACTGAACCCAGTCAGACCATAGCGCTCACAGCGTTCTATACCTACTACATTGCGTGAAGTAGAATTGTCTAGTAAGAGAAGGAACCAACTTGAAATTACAGGCCATCAAAGCGGTAAAGTTAACGAATTGTATTTACACTAAAGAATAACTTCATTATTTTCCAATTTATCTGCTCCGGTCTAAGAGAATTGTGCAAACAGAAAAAATGGGACATAAATATCAAAACCACAAAAAAGGCCATACTCACTAGGTAGGTGGGTGGGTGAAAACCCGTTCCCATCAGGACGCAGACGGGTCAAAGAATGCTGCAGAAGGAGTGTGCATTAAATAGTGATAGCCCCTCCCACTAGTCTTGAGGGGAGTGGCGGACTAAGTGCTCAAAGGTGTGCGATAAATGTGTGTCAGTGTAGTGCTAGGGTGTGAATGGATGGTAAAAAATAAATATGTATGTATGAAAGTGTCAGAACTGTGTAATAATGTAATAAAAATAAATAAATAAATAAATAAATGTGATGAATAGGGGTCAGTGCTGTGAATAGTACATGGGGTGTCAGTACTATGTGTAATACGTGGAGGGATAATGTGCTGGTCGTCAGGCATGGCGTATCTTGCCGAATAACAGCCTATTTGTAACGCCGCTAGTGTTAGCTAAAGCGGGCTGCTCTGCATTCCAAACCAAACGCCAGCACATCATGCCCTCCCAGCATATAAGACCCGGCTGCGTCCTGAAAAAAAGTGTAGTATACGTAGTAAGAAATATCCATGAAACATGGGGTATTAGTTGTTATTTTGGCCAAAATACGCAAAGCTCGCAACCCAACGTCAAGGGTCCCCAGTGCCTTGCGAGTCCCTAACCAGAACTTTTCGTTCCTAATTTAAAAACACAAACAGAAAAAATGGGACATAAATATCAAAACCACAAAAAAGGCCATACTCACTAGGTAGGTGGGTGGGTGAAAACCCGTTCCCATCAGGACGCAGACGGGTCAAAGAATGCTGCAGAAGGAGTGTGCATTAAATAGTGATAGCCCCTCCCACTAGTCTTGAGGGGAGTGGCGGACTAAGTGCTCAAAGGTGTGCGATAAATGTGTGTCAGTGTAGTGCTACGTATTACACATAGTACTGACACCCCATGTACTATTCACAGCACTGACCCCTATTCATCACATTTATTTATTTATTTATTTATTTTTATTACATTATTACACAGTTCTGACACTTTCATACATACATATTTATTTTTTACCATCCATTCACACCCTAGCACTACACTGACACACATTTATCGCACACCTTTGAGCACTTAGTCCGCCACTCCCCTCAAGACTAGTGGGAGGGGCTATCACTATTTAATGCACACTCCTTCTGCAGCATTCTTTGACCCGTCTGCGTCCTGATGGGAACGGGTTTTCACCCACCCACCTACCTAGTGAGTATGGCCTTTTTTGTGGTTTTGATATTTATGTCCCATTTTTTCTGTTTGTGTTTTTAAATTAGGAACGAAAAGTTCTGGTTAGGGACTCGTAAGGCACTGGGGACCCTTGACGTTGGGTTGCGAGCTTTGCGTATTTTGGCCAAAATAACAACTAATACCCCATGTTTCATGGATATTTCTTACTACGTATACTACACTTTTTTTCAGGACGCAGCCGGGTCTTATATGCTGGGAGGGCATGATGTGCTGGCGTTTGGTTTGGAATGCAGAGCAGCCCGCTTTAGCTAACACTAGCGGCGTTACAAATAGGCTGTTATTCGGCAAGATACGCCATGCCTGACGACCAGCACATTATCCCTCCACGTATTACACATAGTACTGACACCCCATGTACTATTCACAGCACTGACCCCTATTCATCACATTTATTTATTTATTTATTTATTTTTATTACATTATTACACAGTTCTGACACTTTCATACATACATATTTATTTTTTACCATCCATTCACACCCTAGCACTACACTGACACACATTTATCGCACACCTTTGAGCACTTAGTCCGCCACTCCCCTCAAGACTAGTGGGAGGGGCTATCACTATTTAATGCACACTCCTTCTGCAGCATTCTTTGACCCGTCTGCGTCCTGATGGGAACGGGTTTTCACCCACCCACCTACCTAGTGAGTATGGCCTTTTTTGTGGTTTTGATATTTATGTCCCATTTTTTCTGTTTGTGTTTTTAAATTAGGAACGAAAAGTTCTGGTTAGGGACTCGCAAGGCACTGGGGACCCTTGACGTTGGGTTGCGAGCTTTGCGTATTTTGGCCAAAATAACAACTAATACCCCATGTTTCATGGATATTTCTTACTACGTATACTACACTTTTTTTCAGGACGCAGCCGGGTCTTATATGCTGGGAGGGCATGATGTGCTGGCGTTTGGTTTGGAATGCAGAGCAGCCCGCTTTAGCTAACACTAGCGGCGTTACAAATAGGCTGTTATTCGGCAAGATACGCCATGCCTGACGACCAGCACATTATCCCTCCACGTATTACACATAGTACTGACACCCCATGTACTATTCACAGCACTGACCCCTATTCATCACATTTATTTATTTATTTATTTATTTTTATTACATTATTACACAGTTCTGACACTTTCATACATACATATTTATTTTTTACCATCCATTCACACCCTAGCACTACACTGACACACATTTATCGCACACCTTTGAGCACTTAGTCCGCCACTCCCCTCAAGACTAGTGGGAGGGGCTATCACTATTTAATGCACACTCCTTCTGCAGCATTCTTTGACCCGTCTGCGTCCTGATGGGAACGGGTTTTCACCCACCCACCTACCTAGTGAGTATGGCCTTTTTTGTGGTTTTGATATTTATGTCCCATTTTTTCTGTTTGTGTTTTTAAATTAGGAACGAAAAGTTCTGGTTAGGGACTCGCAAGGCACTGGGGACCCTTGACGTTGGGTTGCGAGCTTTGCGTATTTTGGCCAAAATAACAACTAATACCCCATGTTTCATGGATATTTCTTACTACGTATACTACACTTTTTTTCAGGACGCAGCCGGGTCTTATATGCTGGGAGGGCATGATGTGCTGGCGTTTGGTTTGGAATGCAGAGCAGCCCGCTTTAGCTAACACTAGCGGTGTTACAAATAGGCTGTTATTCGGCAAGATACGCCATGCCTGACGACCAGCACATTATCCCTCCACGTATTACACATAGTACTGACACCCCATGTACTATTCACAGCACTGACCCCTATTCATCACATTTATTTATTTATTTATTTATTTTTATTACATTATTACACAGTTCTGACACTTTCATACATACATATTTATTTTTTTACCATCCATTCACACCCTAGCACTACACTGACACACATTTATCGCACACCTTTGAGCACTTAGTCCGCCACTCCCCTCAAGACTAGTGGGAGGGGCTATCACTATTTAATGCACACTCCTTCTGCAGCATTCTTTGACCCGTCTGCGTCCTGATGGGAACGGGTTTTCACCCACCCACCTACCTAGTGAGTATGGCCTTTTTTGTGGTTAAGAGAATTGTGCGTTGTTGTTTTCTAGTTTTGTGTTTTTACATGCTGTTCTATCACTTTTTAAATTTCTATATTTCTTAGATGAACATATGGCTCAAGAGATAATAATTTTGACAAAAAAACGATTAAGGAAAAAAATCTAAAAATTATCAGTTTTTTATAATTGTAAGTGCTTGTCCACAAGTAACAAAATTGCTGCGTATTTTCTACCCGTATTTGAGGATGGAAAATACACAGCGGAATACTGTAGCAGCAAATTGAATGGGATTTAACAAATGTTATGCACACCATGCGGAAAACTTCAGTCAAGAACTGATTTCCTGCGTTTCTCTGATGTACTGCATAATTTGGTGCAGAAACTCTGCAGAATTTCTTACAGGGGTGGAAATGACATCATAGGAAGTAGAAATATCACCATCCCACAGCCCTTGAAACAAACGCAGCAAAAATCTGCACTATTTTCCGCAGCGGATTAACTACTAGTTGATCGAGCGGAAATTTTCTGCAGCAAATCGGTTACACGTGGTCAAGCCCTAAGTCTACTTCCCTATGGCAATAGAAAGTCTGTGAGCCCGTACACCAACTGCTCGGCTTTCCGAGAAAAGCTCATTCTGAAACGAAGTGGCAAAGCACTCATGGGAGCGCTTCTGTAGCTTCCTTTTAGTGATCGGTTGGGGTCTCAGTGCTCGCACCCCCACCAATCAAAACTTATGATATGTCACTATGACGTCAGAGGTTTTCTGAAAGTTTAGTTACCCGTTAAATAGAAAATAATATGCTTCAAAGACACTCAATTTATTGTCTTTTTTTGCTTTCTTCTTAAATACATTACATTGTTGCAAACCAATATTGATTTATTTGTATTGCTAAATATTTACAAGGAGCTGTATTTTCATAAACCAGATGAACACTTTACAAACTGATATCTCTATTATGTTCTTTTGATCCCTCCCAGCTGATAAATCTGCATAGTTCATCATGAGCGCTGTATGCGAAAGATTTGGTTGCTAGGTGACTGGTAACTGTGAAGTCAGGACGTATAAATAAACCTTTTTTCTCTTCGTACTGCAAAAGCAATGCTTTCAGCTAGTGTTTTCTAACTATCTAATGATATGCTAATTAAAGTAGGAAAACGAAAATATGGAATGCCATTTCCATCTGATTAGATACTGTACATTCCGTCTTAAATATACATTTCTGACTTAATGCTTCATCATAACATTTATTTGCTAATATTATGTGAACCTCAATGTGACAAACTCTCCTTTATAAACTTAGAAATAGAGATGAGTAAATTTCCTGAAATCTTCGTTTCAGGTCTGATTTTTTCGAACCAGCTGTCAGATTAGATGTGGTCCCAATAAAATTGTCAGGACTGCTGAAGATGAAAACAAATTATTAATTTATTAATTTGTTGCATCCTACTCCAGCTTGTTTCCTACTAAGACTGGTGTATGAAACGTAATAAATTTCCCCCATTGAGTTTAAGAGGTTTTCTTTTCTTGGAATAAATTCATTGGGTGGAACTACTAGATTATTTTCACATTCAGGGTATGTTCACACGGCCAAATTTCAGACGTATACGAGGCGTATTATGCCTCGTTTTACGTCTGAAAATAGGGCTCCAATACGTCGGCAAACATCTGCCCATTCATTTGAATGGGTTTGCCGACGTACTGTGCAGACGACCTGTTATTTACGCGTCGTCGTTTGACAGCTGTCAAACGACGACTCGTAAAAATACAGCCTCGTCAAAAGAAGTGCAGGACACTTCTTTCAGACGTTTTTGGAGCTGTTTTCTCATAGACAGCTCCAAAAACGAGTTGGTAAAAAAATTAGTTGGTAAAAATGCGAGTTGGTAAAAAACGTCTGAAAAGCAGGGTCTGTTTTCCCTTGAAAACAGCTTTGGATTTTCAGACGTTTTGGTTGACTACGTGTGAACATACCCTAACTATTGCTCACCAGCGTTTATGAGGTCATATGACAAGTCAATAATCTATCAGAATGTAGAGGAAACTTATAAATGATGTGTTTTAACAGTGCTGGACAAGAGCAGATTAGAGGATCAGTCTGCTTTAAACAACTCCTTTTCACGGGGATGTAATATTCTGCTGAAAAAAACACATACAAATCTGCAACAAAATCCATACATTGCACATGCAAATTTCGCAGCAAATAAAATCCAATAAATGGGCACATGGCTTTAAAGTGAAGCTGGGCAGAGCCTGTTATCATAGCACATTTTTGACTATTTTATGACGCTTCTTCCTTAGTCCACCAATGAGTATATCTAGGAATATTCGGTGGCTTCATAACTAGAGATGAGCGAACTTATGAAAAGTTCGGTTCGGCAAGTTCGCCGAATTTCGTGCAAAAGTTCGATTCGGACCAAACTAGTTCTGACCGAACCTGTAATACAAGAAAGCCCCTAAAAATCGTGTATAACACTGTTTTAAAGCCCTAGAAGCCCTGTATAACACTCTTAGGTCACCCATGAGTGTATCCAAGTACTTTTGAGCTGTCTTTAATGCAAAGTTGGTGTCAAAGTTACGCCAACATGTATGGCTCTAGGAAAACGGATGGGACACGGAGATAACTAACAGAAACCACTGCACTTGTGCATGTTGTATGCTTAATGCATTGTTAAAAAAGGTACAAAAATTAACCATTTTAGGCGGCTGATGCCTGCCAGGGTTCATACATATAAGGTGGTAAAAGAAGAAGCAATGGCTTTTGACAAGCCCTCCAAAAATTGACCCTTTTTATTGGCAGATGCCTGCCGGGGTTCTTCCATACATGGATGTAAAAGCATTAAAGCAACAAGCAATGGCTTTTGACAAGCCCTCCAAAAATTGACCCTTTTTATTGGCAGATGCCTGCCGGGGTTCTTCCATACATGGATGTAAAAGCAACAAGCAATGGCTTTTCACAAGCCCTCCGAAAATTGACCCTTTTTATTGGCAGATGCCTGCCGGGGTTCTTCCATACATGGATGTAAAAGCATTAAAGCAACAAGCAATGGCTTTTGACAAGCCCTCCAAAAATTGACCCTTTTTATTGGCAGATGCCTGCCGGGGTTCTTCCATACATGGATGTAAAAGCAACAAGCAATGGCTTTTCACAAGCCCTCCAAAAATTGACCCTTTTTATTGGCAGATGCCTGTCGGGGTTCTTCCATACATGGATGTAAAAGCAACAAGCAATGGCTTTTCACAAGCCCTCCAAAAATTGACCCTTTTTATTGGCAAGGGTGAGTAGTAGCAGCACATCAAAAGACGCTGGACGACAGTCACAGGACAAAGCCCTGTGGTGGGGCAGGCCTGCTTGTAGCAGACGGGCGGCAGTGGAGGTGTATTGATGGTAGTAGTCGAGGTAGCCAACACAGACAGCAAGGGTGCAAGCAGTAGTAGCAGTAGTAGCAGCACATTAAAAAAAAAAGAGACTGGACAGTCACAGGAGGACAAAGCCCTGTAGTGGGGCAGGCCTCAGGCCTGCTTGTAGCAGACGGCAGTGGAGGTGTATTGGTGGTAGTAGAGGTAGACTAGCCAACACAGACAGCAAGGGTGGTAGACTGGTAGTAGCAGCAGCACATTAAAAAAAGAGACTGGACGACAGTCACAGGACATAGCCCTGTGGTGGGGTAGGCCTGCTTGTAGCAGACGAGCGGCAGTGTAGGTGTATTGTGGTAGTAGAGGTACTAGCCAACACAGACAGCAAGGGTGCAAGCAGTAGTAGCAGTAGTAGCAGCACATTAAAAAAAAGAGACTGGACAGTCACAGGAGGACAAAGCCCTGTAGTGGGGCAGGCCTCAGGCCTGCTTGTAGCAGACGGCAGTGGAGGTGTATTGGTGGTAGTAGAGGTAGACTAGCCAACACAGACAGCAAGGGTGGTAGACTGGTAGTAGCAGCAGCACATTAAAAAAAGAGACTGGACGACAGTCACAGGACATAGCCCTGTGGTGGGGTAGGCCTGCTTGTAGCAGACGAGCGGCAGTGTAGGTGTATTGTGGTAGTAGAGGTACTAGCCAACACAGACAGCAAGGGTGCAAGCAGTAGTAGCAGTAGTAGCAGCACATTAAAAAAAAGAGACTGGACAGTCACAGGAGGACAAAGCCCTGTAGTGGGGCAGGCCTCAGGCCTGCTTGTAGCAGACGGCAGTGGAGGTGTATTGGTGGTAGTAGAGGTAGACTAGCCAACACAGACAGCAAGGGTGGTAGACTGGTAGTAGCAGCAGCACATTAAAAAAAGAGACTGGACGACAGTCACAGGACAAAGCCCTGTGGTGGGGTAGGCCTGCTTGTAGCAGACGGGCGGCAGTGGAGGTGTATTGGTGGTAGTAGAGGTAGCCAACACAGACAGCAAGGGTGCAAGCAGTAGTAGCAGTAGTAGCAGCACATTAAAAAAAAGAGACTGGACAGTCACAGGAGGACAAAGCCCTGTAGTGGGGCAGGCCTCAGGCCTGCTTGTAGCAGACGGCAGTGGAGGTGTATTGGTGGTAGTAGAGGTAGACTAGCCAACACAGACAGCAAGGGTGGTAGACTGGTAGTAGCAGCAGCACATTAAAAAAAGAGACTGGACGACAGTCACAGGACATAGCCCTGTGGTGGGGTAGGCCTGCTTGTAGCAGACGGGCGGCAGTGTAGGTGTATTGTGGTAGTAGAGGTACTAGCCAACACAGACAGCAAGGGTGCAAGCAGTAGTAGCAGCACATTAAAAAAAAGAGACTGGACAGTCACAGGAGGACAAAGCCCTGTAGCGGGGCAGGCCTCAGGCCTGCTTGTAGCAGACGGCAGTGGAGGTGTATTGGTGGTAGTAGAGGTAGACTAGCCAACACAGACAGCAAGGGTGGTAGACTGGTAGTAGCAGCAGCACATTAAAAAAAGAGACTGGACGACAGTCACAGGACAAAGCCCTGTGGTGGGGTAGGCCTGCTTGTAGCAGACGGGCGGCAGTGGAGGTGTATTGGTGGTAGTAGAGGTAGCCAACACAGACAGCAAGGGTGCAAGCAGTAGTAGCAGTAGTAGCAGCACATTAAAAAAAGAGACTGGACAGTCACAGGAGGACAAAGCCCTGTGGTGGGGCAGGCCTCAGGCCTGCTTGTAGCAGACGGGCGGCAGTGGAGGTGTATTGGTGGTAGTAGTCGAGGTAGCCAACACAGACAGCAAGGGTGCAAGCAGTAGTAGCAGTAGTAGCAGCACATTAAAAAAAGAGACTGGACAGTCAGAGGAGGACAAAGCCCTGTGGTGGGGCAGGCCTCAGGCCTGCTTGTAGCAGACGGGCGGCAGTGGAGGTGTATTGGTGGTAGTAGAGGTAGACTAGCCAACACAGACAGCAAGGGTGGTAGACTGGTAGTAGCAGCAGCACATTAAAAAAAGAGACTGGACGACAGTCACAGGACATAGCCCTGTGGTGGGGTAGGCCTGCTTGTAGCAGACGGGCGGCAGTGTAGGTGTATTGTGGTAGTAGAGGTACTAGCCAACACAGACAGCAAGGGTGCAAGCAGTAGTAGCAGTAGTAGCAGCACATTAAAAAAAAGAGACTGGACAGTCACAGGAGGACAAAGCCCTGTAGTGGGGCAGGCCTCAGGCCTGCTTGTAGCAGACGGCAGTGGAGGTGTATTGGTGGTAGTAGAGGTAGACTAGCCAACACAGACAGCAAGGGTGGTAGACTGGTAGTAGCAGCAGCACATTAAAAAAAGAGACTGGACGACAGTCACAGGACAAAGCCCTGTGGTGGGGTAGGCCTGCTTGTAGCAGACGGGCGGCAGTGGAGGTGTATTGGTGGTAGTAGAGGTAGCCAACACAGACAGCAAGGGTGCAAGCAGTAGTAGCAGTAGTAGCAGCACATTAAAAAAAGAGACTGGACAGTCACAGGAGGACAAAGCCCTGTGGTGGGGCAGGCCTCAGGCCTGCTTGTAGCAGACGGGCGGCAGTGGAGGTGTATTGGTGGTAGTAGTCGAGGTAGCCAACACAGACAGCAAGGGTGCAAGCAGTAGTAGCAGTAGTAGCAGCACATTAAAAACAGAGACTGGACAGTCAGAGGAGGACAAAGCCCTGTGGTGGGGCAGGCCTCAGGCCTGCTTGTAGCAGACGGGCGGCAGTGGAGGTGTATTGGTGGTAGTAGAGGTAGACTAGCCAACACAGACAGCAAGGGTGGTAGACTGGTAGTAGCAGCAGCACATTAAAAAAAGAGAGACTGGACGACAGTCACAGGACATAGCCCTGTGGTGGGGTAGGCCTGCTTGTAGCAGACGGGCGGCAGTGTAGGTGTATTGTGGTAGTAGAGGTACTAGCCAACACAGACAGCAAGGGTGCAAGCAGTAGTAGCAGTAGTAACAGCACATTAAAAAAAAGAGACTGGACAGTCACAGGAGGACAAAGCCCTGTAGTGGGGCAGGCCTCAGGCCTGCTTGTAGCAGATGGCAGTGTAGGTGTATTGGTGGTAGTAGAGGTACTAGCCAACACAGACAGCAAGGGTGCAAGCAGTAGTAGCAGCACATTAAAAAAAGAGACTGGAGAGTCACAGGACAAAGCCCTCTGGTGGGGCAGGCCTGCTTGTAGCAGACGGCACTGGGGTGGATTGGTGGTAGAAGTAGTAGCAGCTGCAGCACCAACAGCGGCACATTAAAAAAAGAGTGTACAGGACAGAATCCCATAGTAGCAGGCGGCAGTAGCAGGCGGCAGCGGCAGCAGCAGCAGCAATGTCAGATCTAATCAGTGGCATCAGGCACAGGGGTTTTAAAATCCTCACCGATCCACGCTTGATTCATTTTCAGAAACGTGAGATTTTCCAAGCTGTTGGCGGACAATCTTGTTCGCTTAGGGGTGACGAAGCCCCCTGCTACGCTGAATACCCTCTCTGACGCTACACTGGAGGGTGGACAAGACAGTACACCCATGGCAAACTGGGCCAGTTCTTGCCAATGATCCAATCTGCTGACCCAGAAGTCCATGGGGTCTGGGATCAGCATTTCTGACGGAGAAAGGGCACAGTCCAAGTACGAGTGAACCTGGTTGTTTAGGTGCTGCACCTGGAGATGGTGAACATCCCTTTGGTGACTAGTGCCACGATGTGTGTCAGGTCGGGGTATTGGATGTAAAAATGTTGTCATCATATTTTCCAAACTGAATTGGCTGCTGCTGCTGCTGCCGCTGCTGCCACGGCTGCCGCCTATTGCAGAGGTAGCTCTGCCAGAGGCGGTGGAACGATGAGACAGTGGGGAGCGGAGAGTGGCCCCCCGGTCAGACATGCTTGCAGCGGGTGTCTGCCATTTGAAAGCCATGACAAGCTGGCTGCATAGCTTCTCTCTATAATAAGCCAATTTTGCATCCCTCTCGGAAGGCGCAAAAAACTCCCCCATTCTGGCTTTATACCGAGGGTCTAAAAGTGTGGCTATCCAGTAGTCATCTCTTTGCTTCATGCTAACAATACGACAGTCAGCGCGCAAGTAACGAAGCATACAGCTCGCCATCCTGGCCAGCGTTTCAGAGGGCCCGGTTGGTTCCATCTCCGCCCCATACTGCCATGGTTGTCCATCATCAAGGTCGTCGTCAGACTCGTCATCACCACCATCACTGTCATGTTGTGCGGCTGCCTCGTCCCCTATCCCTTCCTGTGATTCCATCTCCAAATCCAGCTCCTCTTCAGGTCCTGTTTCCTCATCCTCCTCCTCCTCCTCAACATCCATAGCCAGATGTGATCCTTCCTCCATCCTTTGCTGAATCATCGCTGTGAGCGTTTGCTCCATAATGAATATCAGCGGCATAACATCGTTCATTCCGCTAGCGTCACGGCTCACAAATCGTGTGGCCTCTTCAAAGGGCCTCAAAACGCGACATGCGTCTCTAACCAGCTGCCAGTGCCTGAGCTCGAAATTACACTGGCTCCAAACGCTGCCCGTCTGCTGCATCAGGAAATCATTCACGGCTTTCCGCTGTTCGTACAGACGGTCCAACATGTGCAGGGTGGAATTCCATCGTGTTGGAACGTCGCAAATCAGGCTGTGTTCTGGGAGATTGTTTTGACGCTGCAAGTCCAGGAGGGCGTGCTTAAATGCATACGAACGTCTAAAGCGAACGCAAACCCTCCTGGACATGGCCAGCACACCCTTCAAACCAACATATGACTTTAAGAAGCGTGTTATGACCAGATTGATCACATGTGCCATGCAAGGAGCGTGTGTCAGGTGACCTAGACGCAGTGCAGCCACAACATTCTTGCCGTTATCAGAGACAACATTGCCCAGTGTGAGTTTCAGAGGAGACAGCCAGCGTGCGATTTCCTCCTTGATTCACAGCAGCAGCTCCTGCCCTGTGTGGCTTTTCTCGCCCAGGCTCAGCAGGTGTAAGACAGCGTTGTGGCGCTTCACCTTGCACCTATGAAAAGAGGAGGGAGGAGGAGTGGAAGATACGCTGTGTCCTGTCGGGGACGGGAAGACCTCCAAGGAGGAGGAGGAGGAGTAGGAGGAGAAGGATGGTAGGCGCCTGGTGTCCGGAGTTGAACTAGAAACATACAAGCGTGGAGGTGGTAATGCCTGGCATTGCTGCGGTGGTGCATCGGACTGCAAAATATTGACCCAGTGGGCCGTGAAAGACATGTACTGTCCCTGCCCATAGTTGCTGCTCCACGTGTCGACGGTGGCATGTACCCTGCTGCACACGGATAATTGCAAGGACTGGCACACCTTTTCCTCCACGTGCTTGTGCAAGGCAGGGACAGCTGTTTTGGAGAAGTAATGTCGGCTAGGTATTCGCCACCTAGGCTGAGCGCACGCCATCAATTGCTTGAAGCCGGCGGAGTCGACCAGGTGGTACGGCAGCGACTGCACCACCAACAACTTAGCCAGGTGTGAATTAAGCCGCACGACAAGTGGATGACTGGGTATATATTGTTGCTTATTGGACAACGATTCCGTAATGGATAACTGACGGGACATAGGAGGAGCACTAGATGACAGTGATGATGATGATGACAACGACATGGTGGATAAGGCCTGGCTACTACTTAGATGACAGGGACTCGGAGCAGCAGCAGCAGCGGAAGAGGGGTCTTCATTAGATGTACATGATGGTGGGGCATGTTGATTGTCCCACATGGCCTTGTGATGCCGTTCCATGTGTTTACGTAGAGCAGTAGTTCCTACATTGCTGCCCTGCCCACGCCTTACTTTCTGCTTGCAGATACGGCACTGTGCCATGCTTTCCTCCTCCGGGAAGGTACAGAAAAATTGCCACACGGCAGAGTACCGTAAAGAGGTAGTACCACGTCCACCACCACCACCACCACAACCACCCGAGCTTGCCCCTTGTCTGGCAGGCTTTTTTCGGGAGCCTACACCAGCATCTGTGTCGCCGTCACCGGCTTCTGAGCTGACCCTACCGCTGCAACGTTTTGCAGATTGACTTCTGCCCCTACCTCGGCTTGGCTGTTTATCACATCCAGTGCCGCCACTACTACCCTCCTCCTCTGACGCCGTCATCATCTCGTCACCTGGTTCCCTCGTCCTGTCTAAAACAACATCATCATCATAGCCTTCCTCATCCCCGCCACTTCTGTCACTGTGTTGTGAATGTGATGTGACATCATGGCGGGCTCCATGCCCCCCCTCATTACTGCGTCTGCCACCACGGCTACCACCACCAACACCCCCACTACCGCAGCTATGCGTCTCGGTCACCGCTTCCACCTCCACCACCGCCGCAACACACTCCGTTGGCTGACTCGCGGAAAACAAATCATCATCATCACTATGTTGTTCAGTATCTTCCTTCGCACCCGAGGAGATGTCTCTTAGGACTCTCAGGAAAGATGGCTTCCCGCTAGGAAGGGGGAGCGAAGACATAGATGACGGAATGGAAACGCTAGAAATACCTATATTACTACTGTCACCGTGCCAAGGAACTGTAGAGGATCTGGAATCCAACGAAACCTGGCTTGAAGCCAGATCGTCAGAGTCTTCCTGCTGAGATGACCGCGAGCCAGCCAACCAGTCCACAATGGCCATATTGTCTAAAGTAACCCGCCCACCGGAGGAGATGGACAAGTCTGGCTTGCTGATACTACTACGAGCAGGCACATGGCAGCTGCTACTAGTGGAACTGGGCACATGTCTTGTGCCACAAATGCTGCTACTGGGTCTGGCACCAACAGATCCAACATTTGGACTGGAAGAGGAGACGGCATGGGTGTTTCTTCCTCTACCCCGTCCTTTCACAACCTTTTTTTTCCCAGACAATTCAGAGCCCCTTCTAAAAGCGTATTCACACACTGACACTGGCTTGGCAAATGGCAATGAATGAGAATTTCAATCAGCCTCGCTGCAGTGCACTCAGGGAATGCTGGGCCTTGTAGTACTACTAGGCTGCCTGTATGGCAAGTTGGATTGTTATCCTGTTAATAACGGCCAGGGATGAGCCCCTTTTAAAAGCGTATTCACACACGGACACTGGCTTGGCAAATGGCAATGAATGAGAATTTCAATCAGCCTTGCTGCAGTGCACTCAGGGAATGCTGGGCCTTGTAGTACTACTAGGCTGCCTGTATGGCAAGTTGGATTGTTATCCTGTTAATAACGGCCAGGGATGAGCCCCTTTTAAAAGCGTATTCACACACGGACACTGGCTTGGCAAATGGCAATGAATGAGAATTTCAATCAGCCTCGCTGCAGTGCACTCAGGGAATGCTGGGCCTTGTAGTACTACTAGGCTGCCTGTATGGCAAGTTGGATTGTTATTCCTGTTAATAACGGCCAGGGATGAGCCCCTTTTAAAAAGCGTATTCACACACGGACACTGGCTTGGCAAATGGAAATGAATGAGAATTTCAATCAGCCTCGCTGCAGTGCACTCAGGAAATGCTGGGCCTTGTAGTACTACTAGGCTGCCTGTATGGCAAGTTGGATTGTTATTCCTGTTAATAACGGCCAGGGATGAGCCCCTTTTAAAAGCGTATTCACACACGGACACTGGCTTGGCAAATGGCAATGAATGAGAATTTCAATCAGCCTCGCTGCAGTGCACTCAGGGAATGCTGGGCCTTGTAGTACTACTAGGCTGCCTGTATGGCAAGTTGGATTGTTATTCCTGTTAATAACGGCCAGGGATGAGCCCCTTTTAAAAGCGTATTCACACACGGACACTGGCTTGGCAAATGGCAATGAATGAGAATTTCAATCAGCCTCGCTGCAGTGCACTCAGGGAATGCTGGGCCTTGTAGTACTACTAAGCTGCCTGTATGGCAAGTTGGATTGATATCCTGTTAATAACGGCCAGGGATGATCCCCTTTTAAAAGCGTATTCACACACGGACACTGGCTTGGCAAATGGCAATGAATGAGAATTTCAATCAGCCTTGCTGCAGTGCACTCAGGGAATGCTGGGCCTTGTAGTACTACTAGGCTGCCTGTATGGCAAGTTGGATTGTTATCCTGTTAATAACGGCCAGGGATGAGCCCCTTTTAAAAGCGTATTCACACACGGACACTGGCTTGGCAAATGGCAATGAATGAGAATTTCAATCAGCCTCGCTGCAGTGCACTCAGGGAATGCTGGGCCTTGTAGTACTACTACTACCACTACTACAAAGGCTGCCTGTATTGCAAGTTGGATGCAATGGGGATGAGCCCCTTCTAAAAGCGTATTCACACACGGACACTGGCTTGGCAAATGGCAATGAATGAGAATTTCAATCAGCCTCGCTGCAGTGCACTCAGGGAATGCTGGGCGTTGTAGTACTTCTAGGCTGCCTGTATGGCGAGTTGGATTGTTATTCCAGGGATGAGCCCCTTTTAAAAGCGTATTCACACACGGACACTGGCTTGGCAAATGGCAATGAATGAGAATTTCAATCAGCCTCGCTGCAGTGCACTCAGGGAATGCTGGGCCTTGTAGTACTACTACTACCACTACTACAAAGGCTGCCTGTATTGCAAGTTGGATGCAATGGGGATGAGCCCCTTATAAAAGCGTATTCACACACTGGCTGAGTAGTGAGTAGTGGATGAGCCCCTTCGATTTCTGAATTCCTGCCTTTTAGATTCCTAAAGCTTTCCCTTACTGCACAGAGATGCTATCCCTACAGCTCCTGTCTGTAAAATGGCCGCTGAGCTCCGTGCATAGACTTTTATTGCAGGCTTGAGCCCGCCCCTATGCTGCCTCCCGATTGGCTGGGAGAGCCGTTTGCAAGGCATTATGGGGTAGCCTGATGTCAGGTGATCTTCTGTAATCCTCCATTTTAGATGTAACATGTGGCAGGCGCCAAAATGTAGCCGGGTTCGGTCAAAACGGGTTCGGCCGAACCCGGTAAAGTTCGGATTCGCTGCGAACCGAACTTTTCCTGAAGTTCGGACCGAAACCGGGTTCGGTTGTCCCGGTTCGCTCATCTCTATTCATAACCATCAGTACTACGCTCAATTGTTAAACAGTATTAGTTAGAAATTTCGATCGGATTTGTATGCCAACCATAATTTTTAATTTTGAATACTAAAGTGAAAGAAGGCACATCAATTATAATAATAAGCAATTACTGGTAAGAATGTAACTTGCATGCAAAGCTGGAGACCCATCACACTTTTGTTGTAGTTTGAATTTGTATGTTGTGCCAGTGTTCACACAAAAATGAACACTGTACACAATGTTAGAACTTTATGAATGTTTGATGGATAAGGATGTAATATTGCTTTCATCGTATTACACGGTTATCACAATCAAAAGTAATGCAGAGATAGAAAAATAAAGTTTACAAACGGCGTGTGGCCTACACCGTAATTCACCTTTATCCACCTGTTTATGGAGCTAAAGCAGACCACTGCTACCTGTCCATTGCTTTGAAGTAATTGTCAGGAACATCTTGAGTGGTTTATTGCCCATCCATACGCCGGATTAATTACGCGGCCTACAACACTGTTGAAGCTGAGACCTAAAGTTTTGGTCCCTCTCCCTGCATCCGCCAAAGGTAACGTCTATCCATGAGAGGCCTGAGAAGAGGTCATCTGTACAGGCCTATATATACATTCCTCTGCCTGTCGGATTCAGCTTACTTGTACTCCCAGACTGTAGAAGTATATTACTGTGGCCTGCCCCAAGATTGAAACAGAGGTCTAAAGTTGCACCCAGTAGGGAAATCCAAATCCCCTAAAGTTAAGAAACAAGTGACTGAACTGCTCTTACTGTTGGTCCTCTGCTATGAACTAACATGACCTGTGTTTCTATACTTAATTGCACTGAGCTACTGTATTGCAAGTGCTAATTACAAATGGAATGATTGTTATGCCTGTTAAAATAACTATTCTCTATCATAGCAATTGTTAAGTTCTTTACCGTTTTCATTGTTCTCTCTCTCTCTCTCTCTCTTAGGGATAGGACAAATGCTGTTTTCATCTCTACCTTCTCCTCAAGTCATTCCTATGATCAAGTTTGCCCACATCTCCCCGCTCTTACTATGATGTTGATATGGTTGTCGCCAGACTGCTTGTGTCAAGACCAGACCTACTTACCGGCTACCCCCCACTTAAACAAATGACTACTGGACACATATCTCTATTTTCAATATTTTGGTTCACTCAACAAAATGGTTTTAGGTACAGTAAACTTTATTTTGTGTACATTTTTCGCTAAATGTTTGTATATATCTGCGTTAATACATTTCCCCTCTTCCCATCGAATGTAAGAATTATTATTGGCTGTCCTATATGTTTCACACACTACCCTGTCCATGGATAAACCTCTCTCCATAAAAATTGTACATTTTAATGCAAAAGGATAAAATTCACCTAACAAAATTAACTGGGTTATGTCTTTGCTGAGAAAGGATAATCCAGCTATTACTGTGTTTCGGGAAACCCACTTCAGGAGACACCATCTACCAAATTATTCTAACTTCAAATACCCCAAATGTTCCATAGCTGCCATCCTACATCGGCATCTAAAGGAGTTAGCGTTGCAATACATAAATACCTTTCCTTTATCCACATTCTCATTGATACCCTTACAAACGCAGAAGGTTTGTGTTTAGAAAAGGTAATATAGCTAACACTCCAGTTACATCATTTATATTCACCTAAGAAAGGTCAAACTGCTTGGTTATCGTCTACTCTAACTATTAAATTATTTGTTACGGGTATGCTAATAGTGGGTGGAGATCTGAACGCACCACTGAACCCTCAATTAGACTCCTATTTTGGTAAATATTCGCATTCCCTCAGGGCATTTAATAAAATGAAACGAGATCTGGCAGACCTCAATACCCTGCTGAAAAGGATTTTCTTATTATTTCCACAGTATATTCCTCATACCAAAGGTTAGATTATTTATTTATTTATTTATTTATTTATTTATTTATTATAGGTGACATGCTATCTAAAGCCTCTAGGACTTTTAGAGATCAAATAACAGTCTCAGTTAAATGAAACCTTGATATATGACAAAATCAGATTAGCCACTTTATCGCATAAACTATCACTATTCTTTCAAGAAATTATTCTCCTTACATATGTCATTTCCTATCGTATTGGAAATGCATAAGGCAGTGATTCGGGGGAAGCTTATAGCAATTGGAACAGATGAAAAAACAACGTATGAAATGAGCTCCCTATTGCACGAAATAGCTGCTTGTGAAGTGAACGTATTCAGAAGTTGTCTAAAGCTAAAGAAGCACAAGATGATCTCATATCTCTGATGCATAAACGGAAAAAATCTTTTGAATAGAATCTCAGCAAAGACATACTTGGACTGTAAAAAAAAAATTATATTCTATGCCTTTGGGGATAAGGGGGCAAGATAATATCCTTGCTACCTAAATAGAGACGAGATTGCACCTTTATCACTCGTTTAAAACTTCGTGCATCCTGACCGCAGGTGATCTTTTGGACATTTTACAGAAAAGCATTGTGGATACAGGTAGGAGGTATTTTCCCCTTCGGACAACTTCTGGATCGACCCCCCCCCCCCCCCCCTCATTCGGCTGTTCCCAACTGTGTAAATTTAATTTGACTCTGTGGTCAAATGATACATTAACTAAGACCGTAAATAGCATTGACATAAGAATTTATCCATGAAGGAGCAAAAGGCATTAAAATCACTGAGTAGCAATCAGACTTTCATTATTAAGGAGGCGGATAAAGGGGGCAATATAGTTCTCTGGCCACATGATTATTATGTGACGGAGGCTGAGGGCAACTTTGACAACCAAACATTTTATAATGTCATGTCCTAAATTCCATTGCATGTTTTAAACTCTAAATTAGATCACCTTCTTCAACTGCACATAGATATGGTATACTGACCAAGGGTGAGTTGCATTTTTTGATTTTGACAAAGATGTGGTGTCCTCTTTTTACATGCTGCCCAAGGTTCACAAGTCAGTAAATAATCCCCCGGGGAGAGCCACTGTGGCTGGCATTGGGGGTCTTCGCAGGAAGGCTTGTATCTATCTGGATATTTTTTTTGCTACCCTTTGTGTTGGGCCTTGAATTTTATGTACAGGCAGACATGCATTTGATAGAACAACTAGAGGATGGCACTTTTCCACCCAACACCTTTCTGGATTGCTTGGCTTGTGAGTCCCTTTATACAGGGGCGTAGCCAAAGGCTCATGGGCCCCGATGCAAAAGTTCTTATTGGCCCCCCCGCAAACTTCTCATGACCGACAGCCCGCAGGTTTCAGCTGCATCGCTGGGTCTCCTAAGTGACCCAATAATTCAGCACTAGCAGCCAGGGGAGTCACTAAGGACTTAAAATGTCAGGGGAAATAGCTCCAATACATATGTCCCCCCCCCCCCAAGAAAAATGTGTGCGTGTGCGTGTGTGCGTGTGTGTGTGTGACCCTATAAACTATGGATAGGATTAGATACATTGGCTCAGCAGACAGTATCACACATGATAGGATGAGATACTGTGGCCCAGCAGACAGTATCATACATGATAGGATTAGATACAGTGGCTCAGCAGAGAGTATCAGACATGATAGGATTAGATATAGGGCCCAGCTCGCTCATATTGCGGCTCCAGCGCTGGACCCAGGAAAGTTAAGAATAATAATTGTTTTGCTTCTTTATGTGTTACTAATTATTTTTGTGTGTTTGTGTTATTTTACAAGTTCGGTTGTTGGACTACTTCGGATTTGAGGACTACTTCAATGACAGCGTTTTTTTTATTTTCAATGAAATGGTTAATGGGGGTTGTGTTTTTTTATTTCAATAAAATATTTTTTCTATGTGCTTGTATTTTTTTTAAACTTTATTATTAACGCCTTAGTAATGGCCGCTGGCTGATTGACAACCTCCATTACTAAGATGGGGCTTAATGTTAGCAGGTGCAGAGGCTAACACTAACCCCCATTATTACCCCGGTACCCACCACCACCAGCGGTACTGGAAAGAGCCGGGTACGAACCAGTACCCGACCATCTGCAGCGACGGACAGGCACCGGGGCTGCCGCAATTCTAGTAGTATTAGGTTGGGAAAGGCCAAAAACAGTGTCCCTTCCCACCCTGGTAATGCTGCCTGCTGCTGTGTTGTATCTGGCTGGTTATAAAAATTGGGGGGGACCCCACATCTTTCTTTCCAATTATTTTTTATTTTATTATTTAAAATGACGTGGGGTCTCCCCCATTTTTCATAACCAGCCAGATACAATAAAGCAGCAGCATGTTAGCATTACCAGGGTGGGAAGGGCCACTGTTTCTGGCCTTTCCCAGCCTGATAATACCAGCCTGCGGCCGCCCCATTGCCCAACCATCACTACAGATGGTCAAGTACTGGATCGTACTCGGCTCTTGCCAGCACCCCTGGTGGCACTGGATACCGGGGGAAGTTAGGGGGTTAGTGTTAGCCTCTGTACCGGCTAACACTAAGCCCCGCCTTAGCAATGGACACTGTCAATCAGCCGGCGGCCATTACTAAGGCAGTAGTAATATAGTTTAAAAAGAAACACAAAGACATAGAAAAAATATTTTATTTATTTAATAAAAACCCACACACACCCTCATTAATCATTTTATTGATAATAAAAAAGCCATCATCGAAGTAGTCCTGGAATTCTACGTAGTGCAACGACCGAACCTGTAAGAAAACACACAAAAAACGATTAGTAACACATGTATTAGGCTTAGATACAGGGCCCATATGGGCTTAGATACAGGGTCCAGCAGACAGTAATCTTATACAGTATAAGATTACTGTGTGCTGGGGCCCTGTATCTAAACCTACCGTGTGCTAGGCTTAAATACAGGGCCCATCAGACAGGATCACACATGGGCCATATATCTAAGCCTACCATGTGATTGGCTTAGATACAGGGCCCATAAGACAGTATCACACAATCTGTGATCCTGTCTCATGGGCCCTCTAAGACTGCCACATCGTAGGCTTAAAGGGGTTGTTCAGTCCCTAAACATTGATGGCCTATCCCCAGGATAGGCCATAAATAGCTGATGTGTCAGGGTCCGTCTCCCGGGAGCACGAAAGATCAGCTGTTTTGAAGGGGCCGCAGCACTCATGCGACAGCTGCTTCCCTTTCATTTCCCTTACTCGCTCACACTGTGAATCGCCGACACGGATTCACAGTGTGAGCAAGTGACCGGAATGAAGGGGAAGCAGCTCTCATACGAGTGCTGTGGCCCCTTCAAAACAGCTGATTGGCAGGCTCCCGGGAGACGACCCTGGCAATCAGCTTCAGCAGACAGGGAAATTAATCTTACCCTCCTCTTCAGCTGCAACGGTTACTATAGTAACTTTTTATTGATGTGGTGCGGGGGGGTCGCGGGCCCTCTGGCTTCGGGGCCCGGTCGCAATTGCGACCGCTGCGACCCCTATAGGAACGCCACTGCCCTTATACTAACATTGCAGATAATATTAGCATGGGGCAGTGGCAGTGTTCTGGACCAACAAATAACTTCTGATTGTTTGCATGATTCATTTCTACTTAATTTTCATAATTTCATCTTAAAGAAAAATGTATTTCCGATCCTACTCCAAACAGGTATCTGAGACTGCAATGGGTGCATGATGTCCCCCCTCCTTAGCAAGTCTATTTTTGGGTTGGTGGAAGCGAGCACACGTGTACCTTTCACAGGATTTCCAACTTTATGAACTGAGGTGGTCTTGCTATATCGCAATGTTTTAATTTTCTGGCCCAGAACAATGGATTCATGTGCACAGTTTGTGAATAAGCCGAATAACAATGCCTGGCATATGTTTTTGATATCACATGTTTCGTTTTAAACAGTTGATTTTCTAGATTTCACTTAGGCTATATTCACACAAACGTGGCCAACCTCGGACGTGAAAAACTACAGTTTTTCACGTCTGATGTGCACCTGTGCTGCACCCGTGCGGGACGTGTTATCACGCATCCCCCATAGACTAGAGTCTGTGGAGGGATGCGTGAAGCGCAAAAAATAGGACATGTCCTATTTTTTCACGAACCCTTCACACACTCCTCTGAAACAACGGTTGTGTGAACGGCCCCATTGAAATACATGCGTCTGTGTGACGGCCGTTGTTTTAACGGCCGTCACATGGACGTGATGCACACTCGTCTGAATGAGCCCTTAAGGATTGGAAAAACTTCACATTCCTGTTTCGTAAGCAGACTGCAATCAATAGCCTTTTACATTACTCAACTTTTCTTTTCATGCATTTGCGGATCGGCATAACTGTTGCCAAATTTCTTTGGGTTAGACGGAATTGATTTCAATGAACATGCCATTGATCTTACCACAAGGTTTAAGGTAAACCACGGGATACATGACAATATCTTGCTGGCCTTAGAAGCATCTTATTTAGTTTATGATCTACATGTACAACCAGATCCTTCTCAACAAGTGAATCCCCCAGTGTAGCTCGGCTTGTCATTTACGAACATCTTCCATAGACTGAACAATACTGCATAGCTTGGTGTCATCTGCAAAAATATAAATAGTGCTATTAATCCCATCCTCTATATCATTAATAAATAAGTTGAATAATAGTGGTCCCAGCACAGAACCCTGGGGTACACCACTTATAACCGGTGACCTTTCAGAGTAGGAATCATTAACCACAACTCTCTGGATACGGTCCTTGAGCCAATTCTCAATCCAATTACACACTATATTTTCTAAACCTATAGTCCTTAATTTACCCATTAGACGTCTATGAGGGACAGTGTGGCCATGCTGGCTGTCACTTCTAATACTATTTTTTGTCACATACTCCAGTATATAGTCCCTCAATAGCCCCTCAAACATTTTTCCCACAATGGATGTTAAGCTTACTGCTCTATAATTTCCCGGGGAAGACTTAGAGCCCTATTTGAAATTAGGCACCACATTTGCCCTGCGCCAGTGCCATAGCACTATACCAGTCACTAATATAATAATAAATATGTTTCTTTTCTAGAATGTCTCATGGGCATAGTCATATTCAACAAGCTGGAGTGTTATCTATGCAAAATGCATCCTATCTGTGCAACACGCATTGATTTAAGAAGCTCCGTTATATGGTCCTTGAAAATAAGGAAGTCCCCAAGCGTATGGTCTTTATAGGTACATTTTATGGGACCCTTTGCATGATCGTTGGTAAACAATCTGAGCTTTGTTTGTCTGGAAGAATTCCCGGTTCTTCAGTCCACAAAACCATAAACATAGCAATGTCACAAGGTATGAAGCCAGAGCACAGGGAAACCGGTGGGATAACTGATGACTGATTTAACAGCACAAGGATTCATCAAATATACAGTCCTTTTTCAGAACTTCCAAGGGAATATGTACTTCTGTATTTAAATCTACTGGGATAATTGAATTCTCAAAGAAACTTTAATCTTTTGCACTCAAACTTATTGAGTTAGTAGAGCAGTTTGTGCAAAATACGTTGCACTCTTAATTTGGAACTATTTAATAAGATTCGATTGTATCCTTTATGTGAACTAATACTAAGAATTAGATGTTTAAACTTCTTTTTTTTCTTACCTGGAGGGGATCCTTCTCTTTTTTACCCTTCATCTACTGTATTGTACATAAGTACATTTGGCAGAATTATAGTATTACTTGTAATTAATGGTTTATTACTCTATATACAGTGTAATATGGTACAGCATGCATATAAACTTTTATTGATTTTGTATGATTGCAGATTTTTTTCAGCTTTAATGACCACTTTTAAGCAATTTGGTTGAGCTAATGAATTAACTAACTATTTAGTTATTGTAGATCTGACAAAATAACAGATTTTTGCTAGAAGTTATAACTGTGTATCATTTGTAGTTATAACTGTGTAACAAGTAGTGCTTTTATATTACCGAAAATAATATAAAAAATAATTCATTAAATCTCTGCTATATCTAATGTATCAGCAGCAATTGTAGATTGGGTTATGTCCTATATTTATTTATATTTTCAGGATTGGAATGGTAATCACCAAATTATTCAAATATGTAATACTAACACCGGCGATATACAATATTTTGCACATATGTTCTTTTTTTTTTTTACTATTTGTTTGGTGCCGTTAGCCACTAATGCTCTAACATATTTATGTTATCCATTCTGTGCTAATCTACACTCCACATGCATTTGCACTTGTGCTGTAGTAATATTGTATCAAATTGTAGTGTGTCTATGCCACCTGGATGTTAGTAGTGGCGCATAACATATCATTTCTGTGTCTACGCATGCGTGTGATTCCCACCCATGCTCTGTTATGTTTTCGGCATGCCATCCGGTGCTTGGGTGGTCATATATATGTGTACATCAATGGGTTCCCACCAGGTATTGTTTGATCTTTTACTTTAGTTCATTTGTTTATTTGATAGGTGTTACTTATTATATTAATTGACATTACTATATAAGGGTTATGAGAAAGCATGGACTTTAGCCCTGATATTATATTTTTACACCTTTTTTCTTGTGATATCTTTTGTACTGTTTTATGTACACAATATGCTGTTTCATAATATTTTTGGTAATTGTGCATTTGTTATATTGGATTTTCATGACATTTCTATTACATGGTAGCACATTTTCTAATATGTGTTCCTGGTTTTAGTCATCTGTTTCATTAGAGGCCATATATCAACTTGGAGGGTTGACTTGTAGGTAACAACTTTTTTGTTCTCTTGTGATTTTATTTCTTATGTATCCATGGGGTAGTTTTAATGGTTTTAATTGGGTCTGTTTTCTCTTTGTTAACCTTTATAAAATATTATTTCTACTTAATTTTTGAGTGCATGATCAAATTATTTCACACTCCCCTGTTCTTCCCCATGCAATGCAAAGCTCTCCATTAACCTGATACATCCGAAGAAATTGTAGACATATTGAAAACCATTCCCAATGGAATAAGCCCAAGGCCAGACAATATTCCTATAATCTACCATAATAAACATATTATTTAATACACTACTTTTAAGAGATAATATAACAAAACAGGCTCTAAGGGCCCATATAACATAAGGAAGACAAAGACCCTGAACTTTGCAGCAGTTACCGGGCTATCTTACTGCTTAAAACTGATGTAAAGCCTTTTACTACAACACATCATCTCTCTTGAACAAACCGATTAGGTTAAGGGTAGAGAAGGCAAAGACAATTCCAATAGGATAGTCCGCTTACTCCAACTCACTCTCCTTAGCACCAATGCTGACTAGACATTTCATAGGTTCACGTTGCAATTCATGCTACAAGCTCTAAAACAATTTCCCAAAATAGTTCATAGCAGCAAATATATATTTTTACTGCCATCCATCCGCCTGTAATACTTAGACATCACCAATGGAGCAAGGCAGGGATGTCCTCTATCACTATTTTTATTCATATTAGTTATGGAAACCGTGATAAAAACACATCTGAAAAAACTAATTTATAAAATGTAAACAACTCAGTGATAGAGAACATAAAACAGCCAAATTGCAAATGATTTATTGACCATCATTACAAAACCTTGCACAGACCTTCCCAACCTAATGACCTTTTTTTTTACTTTTTAGTTATATTTGAAACCTCAAGATAAATTATACTAAATCTGAGCTACTTAATATCTCACTCTCTTCGAAGGAAATGCGCTTTAGTAAATAAATATTAATTCCCTGGAAATATTCAGCAATAAAATTACTTTGGCATTTGGCTACTTAAAGATAGTCACCATCTTTTTAAATATAACTATGTTCCCTTGTTAACTAA
Organism: Rhinoderma darwinii; assembly: GCF_050947455.1. Lineage (NCBI taxonomy): Eukaryota > Metazoa > Chordata > Amphibia > Anura > Rhinodermatidae > Rhinoderma > Rhinoderma darwinii. Next base: position 175,775,529 of record NC_134689.1, on the reverse strand, counting down.
TATCAAATTTATACTAAAAACTTATGATCTCCCTTTGTTGTCCTTAATGGGTCACAAGAATGTCCTTAAAACATGTATTTTTCCCAAAAATATTGTATACCTTGACTATGGTCCCAATTCAACTTCCTGCCACCTTCTTTATATGGATCCTGTCCCCAGCATTTCACCTATTGAACTCTGCTCACCGCTTGTTGGCCGCTGCTGTCAAAAGTTCATTGCCGCTATCCCCTCTCCTAAACTCCTATATAAATAATGGTCTGCAAACATTTTGCACCCTTTGTAGGAATAATCTGGCAGTCTCGTTCGTTCCTCTTCTTATGACCACCCACCGCCGAAAGCTGGCTCATCCTGATTGGCAAAATCTTGTCTGAGCTAGTGCGCATGTGCCCGTCATGTATGGTCTGATACCCTTCCCTGCTTCATCCGTGCCTCAAATCTAGTTACTGCGCATGCGCTGCTATGGTGTCCCGTTGTGCGCACGCCCCAGAACAGGAAATTTATGCACAAGATACGAACGAAGATACGACTCTTTTATGCTCATTAGCATACGGCACAGGAACACAAAAAAACTGAATACTAAAGGTACAGCGCCTACTTAGAAGATAATAAAGGTTACATTCAAATTATTTTTCACCCCCTTCCACCAGGTATTGCTGGTTTAATAGGTGAAATGCTGGTGACAGGTTCCTTTTAAGGCCCTGTTCACACTGAGTTTTTTGACAAGTTTTTGACGCAGAAACCGCGCCAAAAAACTTCTCAAAAACTGCCCGAAAATGCCTCCCATTGATTTCAATGGGAGTTGGACGAGTTTTTTTACCGCGAGTAAAAAAAACGCGTCGCGGTAAAAAGAAGCATCATGACCCATCTTGAGGCGGTTTCCGCCTCCAAAACCCCATTTCAATCAGTCAGAAAGAGGAAAAAAAACCTTGTCAAACCACTGTGCAAAAACCTACTGGAGCAGTTTTTGCAGGAGGAATTTTCCTCCTGCAAAAAACTCTGTGTGAACACAGCCGAAAGATGTACGAAAATTGTTTTGTCAATACCTATGGCGTTAGAAACACCCTCGATTGGCACATAATCCTTTAACACAACCTAAGCACATTGGAGGCCTCAGTCTCCTTGACATACATATTTACTATAAGGCCATATCCTTGATTAGGTTATTGGATTTTGTCGGCAATACACACAAGACTTTAAGTACAGAAGTGAAACTCCACTTATTAGGTGCGGAAAATAATAAAAATAATCATTTATTTTGGACCAAAATTCCACTTTGACACCTATTAAACCAGCAATACCTGGTGGAAGTGGGTGAAAAATAATTTTAATGTAACCTTTATTATCTTCTAAGTAGGCGCTGTACCTTTAGTATTCCGTTTTTTTAGTGTTCCTGTGCCGTATACTAATGAGCATAGAAGAGTCATATCTTCATTTGAAAAGAGTCACATCTTCATTCCGCAAGCCTTTGTCTACTGCTAAATAATATACTAAAGGACATTGAGACACAACAATTACTCTTTATGCAGTCTGTGGACACCCCCACACACTCCAACCCCTTTCTTTGCAAGTTTCTCACCACAATCACTTAACTTCCTATTGACTGCCTATGAGCCGGACCTTCTTAGTTTTAGCAACTGCGGACAACCCTTGTTTTTTTCTTTGGAAAGCCTAATATCCTGCAATTTTTATCTGCTATCATCCGTGTATTCATAGCAGTACTATTATGTTCTGATGTACCTTATGTTTTCTGCAAACTGTTAAATAAAGAATTACAAGAAAAAATAAAGCACACAATAAATCAGCACTAAAAAGACACAATACAGTACTCACAGATAGAGGAGATGAACGAGTCTGTAGTCTTCAATCAAGCCACAAACAGAAAATACATTGCAAAACAGAAATATCAGCAGGTGTTCTTTGGCAAAGCTGTGAAGTGAATTGCAGGAGATTTCTCAGGTTTTGCTATAGCTACTTCCTTAGTACTTGCAGTTTCCTATTTTATAGTGATGGCCCTTCTACACAAAGCAATTATTGTTCATATCTGAATAATTATAATTTCTCATACTGATAATTTCCCCATGCAAATGAGCAAAATTAGCTATAAAAAATATTGTTAATTGTTGCAAAAATTGATTGTTCATATATAACAATTGGTAAGGTCTCATATTCATATCATTGTGCTCATTTCATGCAAAACCAGGTCTTTACAAACAGAACAATACTTGGCGATTGCTTCATCCAAATAGGGTTTAAAGGGGGTTTCCATAAGCTGTATATTATGCTTATTTATTGTATACTGAAAAGTTATGTAACCTTCTAAAATACAGTGTTGTGAAAAAGTATTTTCCCCCACCAGATTTCTTTTATTTTTACTAATTTGTCACATTTAAATGTTTCAGAACATCCAACAAATTTTAATGCAAGATAAAGACAACACAAGTAAATAAAAAATTCAGCTTTTAAATGTTCATTCCATTTACTGAGAATAAAGATTTATTCAAACCCTATATCACCCATGTAAAAAGTAATTGGCACCCGAACCTAATTACTGGTTGTGCCACCCTTGGCAGTAACAACTGAAATCAAACATTTGCGATAACTTGCGATGAGTCTTTTACATGGCTGTGGAGAAATTTTGGCCCATTCTTCTTTGCAGAATTGTTTTAGTTTGGCTACATTGGAGGGTTTTCGAGCAGCAACTGTCCATTTAGGCTATGTTCACACACTTAGCAAAAAATGTCTGAAAATACAAAGCCGTTTTCAAGGGAAAACAGCTCCTGATTTTGACGTTTTTTAAGCCACTCACGCGTTTTACGCTGCATTTTTTACGGCCGTTTTTGGAGCTCCAAAAATGGCTCAAAAAGAGACATGCACTTCTTTTTCGCAGGTGTCTTTTTATGCGCCATTTTTCAAAAATGAGGCGTAAAAAACACCTCGTCAGAACAGAACACCGTATTTCCCATTGAAATCAATGGGCAGATGTTTGTAGGCGTTCTGCTTCCATTTTTTTCAGGCGTTTTGTAAAGGATCTGCCAGACACAGCTTCTGTGTCGACGCCCGTGGGTAATCAGTCTGCACCTGCTCCTATGTCTGTGTGACTGACTCCATCTTCCATCACTCAGGATGGCAGGCTTAGGAGTGGGAGAGCCTATCGCAGCCTGACCAGACGGAGCTAGCTCCCGCCCTCTGTCTATTTATACCTGCCTTTCCTGTTCCTCTTTTGCCTGTGATTCTGCTCTGCTTGTTTCCTGGCTCTGCTGCTGCTGCAGCTTGAACTACTGACCCTTTGCTTGTTATTGACCTTGGCTTACTGACCACTCTCCTGCTCAGTGTTTTGTACCTCGTGCACTCCTGGTTTGACTCGGCTCGTTCACTACTCTCCTGCTCTGTGTTTGGTACCTCGTACACTCCTGGTTTGTCTCGGCTCGTTCACTACTCTCGTTGCTCACGGGTCTCCGTGGGCAGCTGCCCCGTTTCCCTAGCTTCTGTGTACCCTTGTCTGTTTGTCTGTCATGCACTTACTGAGCGTAGGGACCGTCGCCCAGTTGTACCCCGTCGCCTAGGACGGTTCGTTGCAAGAAGGCAGGGACTGAGTGGCGGGTAGATTAGGGCTCACCTGTCTGTCTCCCTACCCCGCCACTACATAATCACAGGCCCATAAACCTAGTCTACCCTGGTCCCTGACCCAACTATGGACCCCCTTGAGACCCTGGCTCAGCAAATGCAGGGCCTCTCCCTACATGTCCAAGCCCTGGCTCAGAGGGACAACCAGCATGATTCTACCCTGGTAGTGCCCCCCACCTCACCTCTTGAACCCCACCTCAAGTTGCCTGACCGGTTCTCAGGGGACCGGAAGACTTTTTTCTCCTTTCGGGAGAGTTGTAGGCTCTATTTTCGCTTAAAACCCCACTTCTCAGGTTCTGAGAGCCAGCGGGTGGGTATAAATATGTCCCGGCTCCAGGACGGGCCCCAAGAATGGGCCTTCACCTTGGCCCCTGACAACCCTGGACTTTCCTCCGTTGATCTTTTCTTTTCTGCTCTCGGGCTCATTTATGACGAGACTGACAAGACTGCCTTTGCTGAGAGTCAGCTGGTGACCTTACGTCAGGATAAGAGACCTGTTGAGGAGTATTGTTCTGACTTTAGGAAGTGGTGTGTAGCTTCTCGGTGGAATGACCCTGCCTTGAGGTGCCAGTTTAGATTGGGTCTGTCGAACGCCTGAAAGACCTGCTAGTTAGCTATCCCTCTTCTGACTCCCTAGATCAGGTTATGGCTTTAGCGGTACGACTTGACCGACGTCTCAGGGAACGACGACTTGAAAGTTTTTGTGCCTTCCCCTCTGACCCTCCCATGATGCCTCCCAAGGTTCCGTTGCTTCGTTCTTCCACGGAAGACTCGGATGTACCTATGCAACTCGGGGCCTCCCTGTCCCCCCAACAACGTAGAGAGTTCCGCAGTAAGAATAGTCTCTGCTTCTACTGTGGGGATGACAAGCATCAAGTGAACAACTGTCCTAGGCGTAAGAATAAGCAGCCGGAAAACTTCCACGCCTAAGTGATCATCGGGGAGGTCACTTGGGCGGACAGGTATTTCCCGTAAATATGAAACGTAATAAAATCTTGCTTCCCTTTCAGGTCTCTTTTGCTGGTAGGTCTGCTACCGGCAGTGCCTTCGTGGATTCCGGGTCTTCTGCTAATATTATGTCTGTGGAATTTGCTATGTCTCTAGCGATGCCATTGATTGATTTGCCTAAACCTGTCCCGGTAGTGGGTATCGACTCCACTCCTCTTGCTAATGGTTATTTTACACAGCATACCCCTGTTTTTTAACTCCTTGTTGGCTCCATGCATTTGGAGCAGTGCTCTGTACTGGTGATGCAGGGATTATCGTCCAATTTGGTTTTAGGCCTTCCCTGGTTGCAGTTGCATAATCCCACGTTTAACTGGAATACTGGGGATCTTACCAAATGGGGTAATGAATGCATGACGTCATGTTTTTCTGTTAATTCTATTTCTCTCCCTGAGGAGGTGAACACTCTACCTGAGTTTGTTCAGGACTTCGCTGATGTTTTCTCTAAAGAGGCCTCCGAAGTGTTACCTCCTCATAGAGAATACGATTGCGCAATCGATTTGGTACCAGGAGCTAAGCTCCCAAATGGTAGGATATTTAATCTCTCTTGTCCCGAACGTGAAGCCATGAGAGAGATATCCAGGAATGCCTGGCTAAGGGTTACATTCGCCCCTCTACTTCTCCGGTAGGTGCTGGCTTCTTCTTCGTAGGGAAGAAGGATGGTGGTCTTAGGCCGTGCATTGACTACCGAAAATTGAATCTGGTTTTCTTAGAATATGCCCGGAGGCTAAACCCGAGACAAGCTCGATGGGCATTATTTTTTACCAGATTCAACTTTTTGGTCACCTATACGGCTGGGTCTAAAAATATTAAGGCTGATGCACTGTCGCATAGCTTCATGGACAGCCCTCCTTCGGAGGAAGATCCTGCTTGTGTTTTGCCTCCAGGTATAATCATTTCCTCTATTGATTCTGATTTAGTCTCCGAAATTGCGGCTGATCAAGGTTCAGCTCCCGGGAACCTTCCTAAGAACAAGCTGTTTGTTCCCCTGCAATTCCGGCTAAGAGTACTTAGGGAAAATCATGACTCTGCACTATCTGGCCATCCAGGCATCCTGGGTACCAAGCACCTCATTTCCAGAAACTACTGGTGGCCTGGGTTGCTTAAAGACGTTAAGGCCTACGTCGCCGCTTGTGAGGTTTGTGCTAGGTCCAAGACTCCCAGGTCCCGACCAGCGGGCTTACTATGTTCTTTGCCCATTCCCCAGAGACCTTGGACCCATATCTCCATCGATTTTATCACCGATTTGCCTCCATCTCAAGGCAAGTCGGTGGTGTGGGTTGTAGTAGACCGCTTCAGTAAGATGTGCTACTTTGTGCCCCTCAAGAAACTACCCAATGCTAAGACACTAGCTACCTTGTTTGTCAAACACATCCTGCGTCTCCATGGGGTTCCTGTCAATATTGTTTCTGACAGAGGGGTACAATTTGTTTCATTGTTTTGGAGAGCCTTCTGCAAAAAGTTGGAGATTGATCTGTCCTTCTCCTCGGCTTTCCATCCTGAAACTAATGGCCAAACTGAGAGGACTAATCAGTCTCTAGAACAATATTTAAGGTGTTTTATCTCTGACTGTCAACATGATTGGGTCTCATTCATTCCCCTCGCCGAATTTTCCCTTAATAACCGGGTCAGAAACTCGTCAGGGTCTCCCCCTTTTTCTGTAATTTTGGGTTTAATCTACGGTTCTCCTCCGTTTCAACTGGTAGTTCCATCAATCCCGAGGTAGATGTCATTCATCAGGAACTGTGCACAGTCTGGGCCCAGGTTCAGAAGAACTTAGAGGCGTCCCAGAGCATACAAAAGACTCAGGCAGATAGAAGACGTTCTGCTAACCCCTTGTTTGTGGTCGGGGATCTGGTGTGGCTATCTTCAAAAAATGTGCGCCTTAAAGTCCCGTCCAAGGAGTGTGCTCCCCGGTTTATAGGGCCGTACAAGGTCATTGAAGTCCTTAACCCTGTCTCCTTCCGACTGGAGTTGCCCCCGTCTTTTCGAGTACACGACATGTTTCATGCCTCCCTCCTTAAACGCTGCTCCGTCCTTGGCTCCCTCGAGGAAACCTCCGGTCCCTGTTCTCACCCCTGTGGGGGTAGAATTCGAGGTGGCCAAGATTGTGGACAGCAGGATGGTCCAAGGTTCCCTCCAGTACCTGGCCCATTGGAGAGGATACGGGCCTGAGGAGAGGACTTGGGTACCCGCCCCGGATGTTCACGCTGGGGTATTGGTCAGGAGGTTCCCCCTTCGTTTCCCCAATAAACCAGGTCCATCTAGAAAGGGTCCGGTGGCCCCTCATAAAAGGGGGGTACTGTTAAGGATCTGCCAGGCACAGCTTCTGTATCTACGCCCATAGGTAATCAGTCTGCACCTGCTTCTATGTCGGTGAGACTGACTCCATCTTCCACCACTCAGGATGGCAGGCTTAGGAGTGGGAGAGCCTATCACAGCCTGGCCAGACGGAGCTAGCTCCCGCCCTCCGTCTATTTATACCTGCCTTTCCTGTTCCTCCTTGCTTGTGATTTTTCTCTGTTGCTTTCCTGGCCCTGCTGCAGCTTCTTGAACGACTTGTCCCTGCTTCGTATTGACCCTGGCTTACTGACTACTCTTCTGCTCTACGTTTGGCACCTCGTACTCTCCTGGTTTGACTCGGCTCGTTTACTACTCTTGTTGCTCACGGTGTCCCCGTGGGCAGCTGCCCCGTTTCCCTAGCTTCTGTGTACCCTTGTCTGTTGGTCTGTCTTGCACTTACTGAGCGTAGGGACCGTAGCCCAGTTGTACCCCGTCGCCTAGGACGCGTCGTTGCAAGTAGGCAGGAACTGAGTGGCGGGTAGATTAGGGCTCATCTGTCTGTCTCCCTACCCAGTCATTACACCCTGGTTGGAGAGCCTCATACAGAAAACATGACACAGCCCAGAGTGAAAAAAAAGAGTCACCTCCCATTTGGCAAGTATAGCCAAATTAGGGTATTTAGAAAAATGTGCATAACTTTGCAAATAATAAATGTTTTTGAAAAAAAATTACGCTGTAGTTATCAGCATCATGGAGCCTATTAGATTAGTTAGGAGATAGGGAAGTAATAAAATACTGCCAGATCCTCTTTAAGGTTCTTTTACATGGGCCAATAATCAGGCAGACAGGCATACATACGAATGCTCATTCCCGATCATAGTCCTGTGTAAACAGGGCAACGATCAGCCAATGAACAAGCAAGCTTGTTCATCGGCTGATTTACTCGTTTATGCGGCCAATAAAATGGTCGCTAGTCGGCAGCACATCTTCCTCTGTAAACAGGGAGAGGTGTTGCCAACATTAGAGATGAGCGAACCGGGACAACCGAACCCGGTTTCGGTCCGAACTTCCGGAAAAGTTCGGTTCGCAGCGAATCCGAACTTCACCGGGTTCGGCCGAACCCGTTTTGACCGAACCCGGTCAAAAACATTATACAAATCGGCAGCCACTTATCTCTATCAATCACTGATAGAGAAAAGAGGATGCTGATTAAAAATAAAATAAAAAGCATTTCATACGTAGCCGGTCGTTGTCTTGCGGACGAGTCCCTCTTCTTCCTCCAGTCCGACCTTCTTTTCTTACGCGGCAGCCTGTGATTGGCTGCAGAGGCCTCTGCAGCCTGTGATTGGCTGCAGAGGCCTCTGCAGCCCGTGATTGGCTGCAGCGCTCACATGGGCTGCATCGTCATCAAGGAATGTCGGGCCGGATGTCGCGAGGGACGCGTTACCAAGGCAACGGCCAGGAGACCGGACTGGAGGAAGCACGGAGTTCCCGGTAAGTATGAACGTCTTTTTTTTTTACAGGTACTCTATATTGTGATCGGTAGTCACTGTCCAGGGTGCTGAAACAGTTACTGCCGATCAGTTAAGTCTTTCAGCACCCTGGAGAGTAACTATTTACTGACGTCGCCTAGCAACGCTGCCGTAATGACGGGTGCACACATGTAGCCACCCGTCATTACGGGGCCTCATGCACACGACCGTAAAAGCACCCGCTATTAAGGGTCGTAATTACGACCCGAAATAGCGGGCCCATAGACTTCTGTTAGCCACGGGTACCTTCCTGTTTTCTCATGGGAAGGTGCCTGTGCCGTTAAAAAGATAGAACATGTTCTATTTTTTTATTTTACGGGCCGTGCTCGTAATTCTGACTCGTAATTACGAGAACGGCCGGCCACGGGCAGCCGGCCGCTTTTGCGAGCCGTGCTGTCATTATAAGGGTATGTTCACACGACAGCGTCCGTTACGGCTGAAATTACGGGGATGTTTCCGCCTGAAAACATCCCCGTAATTTCAGCCGTTACGGCATGTGCAGGCGCTTGAACGCTGCGTCCATTACGGACGTTATAGGCGCTGCTATTCATTGGAGTCAATGAATAACGGCTCCAATTACGGCCAAAGAAGTGACAGGTCACTTCTTTGACGCGGGCGTCTATTTACGCGCCGTCATTTGACAGCGGCGCGTAAATTACGCCTCGTGTGAACAGACAAACGTCTGCCCATTGCTTTCAATGGGCAGATGTTTGTCAGCGCTATCGAGGCGCTATTTTCGGACGTAATTCGGGGAAAAAACGCCCGAATTACGTCCGTAATTAGTGCGTGTGAACATACCCTGTGTCAAATGACGGCGCGTAAATAGACGCCCGCGTCAAAGAAGTGACCGGTCACTTCTTTGGCCGTAATTGGAGCCGTTATCCATTGACTCCAATGAATAGCTGCGCCAATTACGTCCGTAATGGACGCGGCGTTCAAGCGCCTGCACATGCCGTTACGGCTGAAATTACAGGGATGTTTTCAGGTGGAAACATCCCCGTAATTTCAGCCGTTACGGACGCTGTCGTGTGAACATACCCTAATTATAGCAGCACGGCCCGTAAAATAGAAAAATAGAACATGTTCTATTTTTTTAACGGCATGGGCACCTTCCCGTGAGAAAACGGGAAGGTACCTGTGGGTAACAGAAGTCTATGAGCCCGTTATTGCGGGTCGTAATTACGATCCGCAATAACGTTTGTTTTTATGGTCGTGTGCATAATGGGAGCACGGCTTGGAAAAATGACCGGCTGCCTGTGGCCGGCCGTGCTCATCTCCTGAAATACTCTGTGCTGCCTTAAACTCTGTGGACAGGTCAGGATCCTGTTTCTTTTAAATGCTGCTAGGGAACCCGCTCGATCCACTATATAAGGCTGCGCTACAGTGCAGCATTTAAAAGAAACAGGATCCTGACCTGTCCACAGAGTTTAAGGCAGCACAGAGTATTTCAGGAGATGAGCGTGCAGATTCAGTGCTGCTGTGAACTCTGCTCTTACCATTACGTAGCTCTCAGTCTGTTACCTCTCCTCCACTACTGTCCTCAATAACACCTTCATGATTGGCAAGTCACCACGTAACGGTAAGAGCAGAGTTCACAGCAGCACAGAGTATTTCAGGAGATGAGCGTGCGGATCTTGTGCGCGGTGGTGACTTGCCAATCATGTGAAGGTGTTCTTGGGGACAGGAGTGGAGGAGAGGTAACAGACTGAGAGCTACGTAATGGTAAGAGCAGAGTTCACAGCAGCACTGAATCTGCACGCTCATCTCCTGAAATACTCTGTGCTGCCTTAAACTCTATGGACAGGTCAGGATCCTGTTTCTTTTAAATGCTGCACTATAGCGCAGCCTTATATAGTGGATCGAGCGGGTTCCCCAGCAGCATTTAAAAGAAACAGTGTGTGTGTTTGGGTATGTGTCTTTGTCTGTTTTTGTTTTTATATGTGTGTTTGTGTATATGTGTGTTTATGTCTGTTTGTGTATATATGGGTGTGTTTGTGTATATGTGTTTGTGTATATGTTTGTGTATATGTGTGTGTATATATGTTTATGTGTAGATGTTTGTGTGTGTGTGTTTTTGTATATGTGTGTTTGTGTATATGTGTGTATATGGGTGTGTGTTTATGTGTGTGTTTGTGTATATATGGGTGTGTTTGTGTATATGTGTTTGTGTATATGTGTGTGTATATATGGGTGTATTTGTGTATATGTTTGTGTGTAGATGTTTGTGTGTGTGTGTGTTTTTGTATATGTGTGTGTTTGTGTATATGGGTGTGTGTTTATGTGTGTGTGTTTGTGTATATATGGGTGTGTTTGTTTATATGTGTGTTTGTGTATATGTGTGTGTTTGTGTATGGTTGTTTGTGTGTGTGTGCGTGTATATATGTGTGTAGGTGAGTAGAAGTATTGTTATTGTTCACATTGATAACTGTTTTTTTATGTTGTTGCAGATTTTGATGTACCGATTGGACTACATCTTCGATTCGTTGGACTACTGCGTAGATCTACGTTTTTTCAAATTTTAATAAAATGGTTAACGAGGGTTTTGTTGGGGATTTCTTATTTCAATAAAAAAGAATTGTCTTTGTGTTTTTTTTTAAACTTTATTAGTGCCTAGATAATGGCAGTTGGCTGAGTGACAGCGTCCATTATTAAGGCGGTACTTAGTGTTAGCCGGTGCAGAGGCTAGCACTAACCACCCATTATTACCCCGGTACCCACCATCACCAGGGGTGCCGGGAAGAGCTTGGTACGATCCAGTACCCGACCATCTGTTGTGATGGTCGGGTACTGGGGCGGCCGTAGGCTGGTATTATGAGGCTGGGAAGGGCCAAAAACAGTGGACCTTCCCACCCTTGTAATGCTAGGCTGCTGCTGCTGTGTTGTATCGGGCTGGTTATAAAAATGGGGGGGACCCCACGTCGTTTTTTTTTAAATTTAACAATAGACGTTGGGTCCCCCACATTTTTAATAACCAGCCATATACAAGGCCGCAGCAGTCTGGCATTACATGGGTGGGAAGGGCCACTAGTTTTGTCTATTCCCAGGATAATAACACTGTGTTGTATGTGGCTGGTTATGATAAATTGGGTGGAACCCCATGTCTTTTTAAAAACAAATAAATAAATAAATAATTTAAAAAAATGACGTGGGGTCCCCCCCACTTTTATAACCAGCCAGATACAACACAGCAGCAGCAGCCTAGCATTACAAGGGTGGGAAGGTCCACTGTTTTTGGCCCTTCCCAGCCTCATAATACCAGCCTGCGGCCGTCCCAGAGCCCGACCATCACAACAGATGGTCGGGTACTGGATCGTACCTGGCTCTTCCCGGCACCCCTGGTGGTGGTGGGTACCGGGGTAATAATGGTGGTTAGTGTTAGCCTCTGCACCGGCTAACACTAAGCCTTGCCTTAGTAATGGATGTTGTCACTCAGACAGCGGCCATTACTAAAGTGGTAGTAATAAAATTTGAAAAGAAAAAGACAAAGATATAGATAAAATATTTTATTGAAATAAAGCACCCCCAACACAACCCTCATTAACCATTTTATTGTAGAAAAAAAAACCGTCATCGAAGTAGTCCTCGAAACCGACGTAGTCCAAACACCAAACCTGTAAAAAAAATAAAAAAATGAAATAAAACATGTCGTAGGCTTATATTCAGTTTAATGTGTGATACTGACTGTTATACCATGTATAGAAGCCTGCCGCGAAGTTGACTTAGATACAGGGCGCCAGCAGACAGTATCATACATGGCCATACAGACATATATACAAACAAACATACATACATGCAAACATACATACATACATATATACAAACATACATACATATATACAAGCATGCACATATATACATGCAAACATACACACATATATACATACATACATACATGCAAACTATCATACATACATGCATACACACACACACATGAAAACATACATACATACATGCAAATATATACATGCAAATATACATACAAACATGCACATATATACATACATGCCAACATAAATGCACATATAATTATACATGACAACATACATACATGACAACATACATACATACATAACATACATACATACATACATGCAAATATACATTCATGCAAACATACATACATACATGCAAATATATACATGCAAATATACATACAAACATGCACATATATACATACATGCAAACATACATGCACATATATACATACATACATGACAACATACATACATGACAACATACATACATACATACATGCATGCAAACATACATACATACATGCAAACATACATAAAATGCAAACATACATACAAACATACATTCATGCAAACATACATACATGCAAATATATACATGCAAATATACATGCATACATACATACATGCCAACATACATACATACATACATACATACATGCAAACATACACACATGCAAACATACATACATGCAAATATATACATGCAAATATACATACAAACATGCACATATATACATACATGCCAACATAGTTACATAGTTACATAGTTACATAGTTACATAGTTAGTACGGCTGAAAAAAGACACATGTCCATCAAGTTCAACCAAGGGAAGGGAAAAGGGAAGGAAAAATTTCTACACATAGGAGCTAATATTTTTTTGTTCTAGGAAATTATCTAACCCTTTTTTAAAGCCATCTACTGTCCCTGCTGTGACCAGCTCCTGCGGTAGACTATTCCATAGGTTCACAGTTCTCACTGTAAAGAAGCCTTGTCGCCTCTGCAGCTTGAACCTTTTTTTCTCCAGACGGAGGGAGTGCCCCCTTGTTTTTTGAGGGGGTTTTACAAGGAACAGGATTTCACCATATTTTTTGTATGTGCCATTAATATATTTATATAAGTTAATCATGTCCCCCCTTAGTCGTCTTTTTTCAAGGCTAAATAGGTTTAATTCTTTCAATCTTTCCTCATAACTTAAATTCTCCATGCCCCTAATTAGCTTCGTTGCTCTTCTTTGTATTTTTTCCAACTCCAGGGCATCCTTTCTATGAACTGGAGCCCAGAACTGAACTGCATATTCCAGATGAGGCCTCACTTTGTAAAGTGGTAATATTACATCCCTGTCCCGCGAGTCCATGCCTCTTTTAATACACGACAATATCCTGCTGGCCTTTGAAGCAGCTGATTGACACTGCATGCTGTTATTGAGTTTATGATTTACAAGTACACCCAGATCCTTCTCAACAAGTGAATCCGCCAGTGTAGCTCCCCCTAGGACATATGATGCATGCAGGTTGTTGGTACCCAGATGCATAACTTTACATTTATCTACATTAAACTTCATCTGCCAAGTGGACGCCCAAACACTTAGTTTGTTTAAATCTGCCTGTAATTCATGAACATCTTCCATAGTCTGAACTATATTACATAGCTTGGTGTCATCTGCAAAAATAGAAATAGTGCTATTAATCCCATCCTCTATATCATTAATAAATAAGTTGAATAATAGTGGTCCCAGCACTGAACCCTGGGGTACACCACTTATAACCGGTGACCATTCAGAGAAGGAATCATTGACCACAACTCTCTGGATACGGTCCTTGAGCCAATTCTCAATCCAATTACAAACTATATTTTCTAAACCTATAGTCCTTAATTTACCCATTAGGCGTCTATGGGGGACAGTGTCAAATGCCTTTGCAAAGTCCAAAAACACTAAATCCACAGCGGCCCCTCTGTCTAGACTTCTGCTCACCTCTTCATAAAAACAGATTAGGTTAGTTTGACAACTGTCCTTAGTAAAACCGTGCTGGCTGTCACTTATAATGCTATTTATTGTCACATAATCCTGTATATAGTCCCTCAATAGCCCCTCAAACATTTTCCCCACGATGGATGTTAAGCTTACTGGTCTATAATTACCTGGGGAAGACCTAGAGCCCTTTTTGAAAATAGGCACCACATTTGCCCTGCGCCAGTCCCTTGGCACTATACCAGTCACTAGAGATTCTCTGAATATTATGAAAAGGGGGACAGAAATAACTGAACTAAGCTCTTTAAGAATTCTAGGGTGTAACCCATCTGGTCCCGGGGCCTTGTGCACATTTATTTTATTTAATATAGCTTGGACCATCTCTACATTCATCCAATTCAGTATATCAACTGATATATTAACAGCACTGGCACCGGCTACATCAGCTGCTCCTTCTTCAGTTGTATATACAGAGCTAAAGAACCCATTTAGTAACTCTGCCTTCTCTTGATCCCCTGTGATCAACTCCCCATTACCATTATCTAGGGGTCCTACATGTTCAGACCTGGGCTTTTTTGCATTTATATGCTTGAAGAATTTTTTAGGATTTGCTTTACTATCCTTGGCCACCTGCCTTTCATTTTGTATTTTTGCTAATTTTATTACATTTTTACAGATTTTATTAAGCTCTTTATATTTTACAAAGGCTGCAGCTGTACCCTCAGATTTGTATTTTTTAAATGCCCTTTTTTTGTCATGTATTGCCCCTTTCACAGAAGGTGTAAGCCATGTGGGGTTTAATTTGAGTCGTTTATACTTGTTACCTATAGGAATACATTTTGCACTATAATAACTCAAAGTAGATTTGAAAATCTCCCATTTATCATTTGTTCCATTATTTGACATTAGTTCTTCCCAGTCTATATCCTGAATTGCCGCCCTCATCCTGGGGAAATTGGCTTTCTTAAAATTAAATGTTTTTGCCCTCCCAGCCTGCGTTTGTTTTTTACAGTATAGGTAAAATGTAACTATATTATGATCACTGTTACCGAGGTTTTCACGAACATTGACATTCCCAACAAGATCTGCATTATTAGAAATGACCAGATCCAACAGAGCTTCACCTCTAGTCGGGTCTTCCACAAACTGGCCCATAAAATTTTCCTGCAACAGGTTGAGGAAATGTCTCCCCTTTGCAGTTGAAGCCGAACCATGACACCAATTAATATCCCGGAAATTAAAATCTCCCATTATCACTACAGTACCCGCCTGTGCAGCCTGCTCCATCTGTTTATATATCTGACCTTCCATCTCCTCAGTTATATTGGGGGGTCTATAGATTACACCAAAAGTAATTTTTTCAGTGTTTACCTCCCTTTCTAGTTCCACCCACAAGGTTTCAACCTCCTCACAGTATTCACCCACTATTGTCTCTTTCACACTCGCCTTCATATCATTTCTCACATACAGACATACACCACCACCTTTCCTATTTGTCCTGTCTTTCCGAAAAAGTGTAAAACCCTGTAGATTTACAGCCCAGTCATGTGAAGAGTCCAGCCATGTTTCAGCAACACCAACTACAATGGCCCCCCACTTTGTCACACACAACACAGTAAATCAATCCGGTTTTTGGAACTCCACTTGATATCCAAACCACTTGTTGTTTCAAGCCACAGAGCAGGCTCTACAGAGTAGTGAGGCCTGATTTATAGCACCTGGTAGCAGCTAATACCTCCCCCTTACTCAGCTACTCAGGAAGGAAACTGCAAGGGAAAAATGGTTTTAAATAATGTCACTTTTGCAAACTTTGTAGCAAGCAAGCAATCAATACATATATCACATACAATGGCCCCCCACTTTGTCACACACAACACAGTAAATCAATCCGGTTTTTGGAACTCCACTTGATATCCAAACCACTTGTTGTTTCAAGCCAAAGAGCAGGCTCTACAGAGTAGTGAGGCCTGATTTATAGCACCTGGTAGCAGCTAACCCCTCCCCCTTACTCAGCTACTCAGGAAGGAAACTGCAAGGGAAAAATGGTTTTAAATAATGTCACTTTTGCAAACTTTGTAGCAAGCAAGCAATCAATACATATATCACATACAATGGCCCCCCACTTTGTCACACACAACACAGTAAATCAATCCGGTTTTTGGAACTCCACTTGATATCCAAACCACTTGTTGTTTCAAGCCACATACATGCATGCAAACATACATGCACATATATACATACATACATGACAACATACATACATACATGACAACATACATACATGCAAACATACATTCATGCAAACATACATACATGCAAACATACATACAAACATACATACATGCAAACATACATACATCCAAAAAAAATAAAAAATACGTTCATACTTACTTTCCTCCTGTCCGGCCTCCAGCGATGACGTTTCATCCATGTCGCCGCTGCAGCCTGTGATTGGCTGCAGAGGCGGTCACGTGGGATGAAGCGTCATCCTGACATGCGTGACCGCCACTACAGCCTGTGATTGGCTGCAGCGGCGAAAGGGATGAAACGTCATCGCTGGAGGCCGGACAGGAGGAAAGTAAGTACGAACGTATAATTTTTATTTTTTTATTACATTTAAATTGTATTTTCCGCGCGCCGAGCATGTATTGTCAAGGTTGCTGAAAGAGTTAGTGCAGCCCATTAACTCTATCAACACCCTGGACAGTAGCATGCTCGGCGCATGGAAGTGACAGGTTCGGTCCGAACTAGTTCGGTCCGAATCGAACTTTTTTGTGAAATTCGGCGAACTAGCCGAACCGAACTTTTGAAAAGTTCGCTCATCTCTAGCCAACATAATGGAAATATATGGGGACAAACGATATTAGTAACAATCGCTCATCCCCATACATAATTGATCTTTGCTCCTTGTGAAAGGAGCAAACGAGCGCCGATCAATGAGCTGTCTCATTGATCGGCACTCACTTTCATGTCCCATATTGATCCGTATAAAAAGTCCCTTATAATTTGGTTCAAGTAACATGAATCCATTGACCCTCCCAGTGTTAGGTCAATATTCAAGTTTGGTCAATTGTATGGTTAATGTTTACTACTCTATTATTAGATATTAGTTTGTGCAAATTCCTAAAAATGATATATATCCAAAGTAATTTAAATAAGAGACATTTACACAAGTACTATCATTCCTGTGGGGTCAGGAAGGAATTCCCCCCACATGGGGTAAAATTGGCTACAGTTGGCCAGTGGTTAATTTGTCTTCTTCCTCATTAACCAGCTAGGCTTCAGAAAGGTTGGACTTGATGGACAAGTATTTTTTTTTAACCTAAGTAATTTGATCATGCAAAAAATGCAAAATGTACAGCCTGGCAGCATACAACATTCAAAATCTATCACATCCCTTAGGGCTT
The DNA here is from genome assembly GCF_050947455.1 of Rhinoderma darwinii. NCBI lineage: Eukaryota > Metazoa > Chordata > Amphibia > Anura > Rhinodermatidae > Rhinoderma > Rhinoderma darwinii. Next base: position 175,757,953 of record NC_134689.1, on the reverse strand, counting down.
ATTTAGACGAACGTGATATACGTCCGTGCAACGCGTCAGTGATTTTTACGGAGCGGGTGTCCGCTGCGTAAAACTCACGACATGTCCTATATTTGTGCGTTTCTCGCGCATCACGCACCCATTGAAGTCAATGGGTGCGTGAAAATCACACGCAGCACATGGAAGCACTTCCGTGTGACACGCGTGATTCGCGCAAGAGCAGTAAAATGTATGAATGAAAACATACAGAGTGTCATAATGATGGCGGCTGCGCGAAAATCACGCAGCCGCCATCATATGGTGACGACACATGGAGCTGTTAAGTACATTCTGTGCGCGCAAAACACGGCGTTTTGCACGTGCAAAACGCACACGCTCGTGTAAATCCAGCCTTAGGCATCACTTACACGAGCGTAATATACGCGTGTGCGACGCGCGTGCTTTTCACGCGTGTCGTACGCACCTATATTAGGCTATGGGGCAGTGCAGACAGTGCGTGAATTTTGCGCAGCGCGAGTGCGTTGCGTAAAACTCACTACATGTCCTTTCTTTGTGCGCTGTTTGCGCATCACGCACCCATTGAAGTCAATGGGTGCGTGAAAACCACGCATGCCGCACGGAAGCACTTCCGTGCGAACTGCGTGGGTCGCGCAACAGCTGTCAAACTCTGAATGTAAACAGAAAAGCATCACGTGCTTTTCTGTTTACAAACATCCAACAGAGTGTCATAATGATGGCGGCTGCGAGAAAATCTTGCAGCCGCGCATCATACACTGATGACACATGCAGCTGTTAAGTGCCTTTTGCGCATTCAATCCAGCCACTCGAGGTTACAATCATCTTTAGAATTGGCTTTCCTGAACTCTTCCTTTATTTTCTCAGCTGTATCTACAGTCATACTTGTCTTGCATAATGCCAGTAGGGTCTATATAATGGCAACAGGCTGTATCAACTACTTGGCACATGCACATCCCTCCTTGGGCAGCATTCAAATCATCAAACACATAATCTGTAACAGTGTCCAATCTGTCGGCCACTTTCTCTATATTATGAGCATTTTTTACTGTTAAACCTACTAATATTGGCAATAATCCAAACTTCTCCTCCACGGTACATGTATTGGTCATAATTGTTGCACTGTCACTTACTGTCCTAATAGGACTTTTACCCCTGCAGATATAACAGGTCATGGGCAGCATCTTCCCCAAACCTAAAGATACCCAGGTAACATAACCAACGGGCTCTCAGTGCTGCCATGTACTTCTTACATATGAGAGACAACAACCAGTGACCTTCACCTCATAACTCCACATAAAACACCTCAGATTGTAATTTGCAGTACCGCGGCATATTTACACACATAATTATAAACCTCAGACAATATAAACAATAGGGCCTCAATTAATAATATAATGCTATCACCAATCTCATACTATCACCCTCAGGTTTTGGGTCCGATCAGTTCATTGCAAGTCCTGTACATCATCGTCCTCTTCTTCTTCTGTCTTCTACTACTGCTGACGGATTCACTCAGGTCTTTAGTCTTTACTTTGATCTTTGCTGATGTCATCAGGACTTGGTTTGGTCCTTCTCATCTGTCAGACACCGTCTCTTTTAGAATACATCCCCGGGCTGTACATAGCACCTCATGCTGTGAGCCTGGGGTGAGATTCCACGTAGATGGATTAGTGGAGTTTTATTGTGACTACCACAAACCCTCTTCCTCCGGTAAGTTACTTGTCTGGGCGGCTGCTTAGAATTGTGACACTGCCGTCAGTTCATGACAAACGCGTTGTATTGGCTCAGGCTGCGCCTGCCGCATCTCTGTGATCGAGTTCATCATATAAAAGTATATATTTACTGGCACTTGCCGGAGACCCAACCCTTGTCAATCGTTAAAATAAATGCTAATCTGGTGATAACATCATCCGCATATATTATAAAAGTTGTTCTAAGTACATACAATAACAATGTCAGACTCTTAAACTACATCAAATAAACACCTTTATATAAGAAAAACTTCTCTGTTCCACTGGACAGGGCACCTAGAATATGTGTAGTTACTGGGTACATTTTATGTCGCACTTGGGGTTACACTTTTCAGCAGGATTTATATCTTATTCTCAGCTGATTACCTTTAACAGCTCCAACTCACAGAAATATTCAATACAGATACCATACATTTTATCTGACAAGTGTCTCAAACCAATTTTTTCTTACTCTAATTTGTATTGCATGGGAAGGCCTCTCAAGGTCTGTTCTCTTCGTGGGAGGCGGGTATGAAAAGGTTGGCACTGGTCTGCCAGGACTGTTCTGTAGGCAAATCAAACAGCTCTAACAGAATTTAGCAGCAACAGCTGTAAAGCCTGGGACATACCAATTAGATATTACCACATCGATCCTTGCAGTCTTGGGGCATATGTGAGGTCATACACCATCAATGCAAGTGCCATAAAGAGTGCCTTGGGTGCTACCGTGTTACCTTCCTTTATCCATCCACATTCTGTTAGAATCTGGTTTTCAAGCCTTCCGATCCCAGTTGGACACTTCCTGTGGAGAACAATCTTTTCATCGCATAATCATTAATTGATCTTAATCAGATAATTGAGTTGAAGAAAAACATTTAACAATTACATATTTATGTTAAACGTTCACATTGGGCAGTAACTAAAACTGATATATACAAACTGATTCTTCTTCTTTATATATTTTTACTGCACAGAATCCTTTCACAGCAAAAATATTTTCAAATGGGAATCTTCTTGCACTGAGAAGTTATCATTTACACAAACATAATACTGACACATGCCTCCAATAATCCAATGCTAAGGCTGGTCCAGAACTTTACATAAAACTTAACCTCAGTATTTAATATTCCCACAACACTTCTTGAATACAGTTATTAAACAAACTAACTTTGGAATAACATTTGGAGAACTGCTGTCATCTTATCATTGTACAAACACCAGGTCAATACTTGGGATAACACTGTTCCCCTGTCACTACACACAACGTCTGCAGTGGGGAAGATACCGGTCGGGCTTCAGACCCCCCTGAGAACAGATCTACACACACGAGCACCTTGTCATACACTTCTACCTCGGGTAGTTGTATGTTCTGCAGTCGCTGGGATGTGTAATCTGGCCGGGCTGCACTTCTCATAGGTACCTTTGCTGTTTTACCTATGTCATGCCGTGCGCACATCATGCCGGCTGCTACAAACCTAGTGGTGCCATTATTGTATCCAGGGACAAGCCAATTTACTGACACCTGGCTGCACAATCTCTTGTTGTCAGGTCTTTCATCTCTTACGCTCTCAATTGGCTTACCCGATGATCCAATAAAGTTCCTACTACCAATTGGCCCATAATCGTAGGCGATACCAAAAGCGTACCTAGAGTCAGTGTAAATGTCGGCCGTCTTACCTTTTGCCAGGTTACAAGCCTCAGCGAGCACCTCCAGCTCCGCTCCTTGAGATGAACAAGAAGGTGAGGGTGGTTTCTGGGTAATTTACCTGGTGCCTAGTATCCTGTCTTGCACATACTGTATGAAGTATTTCTACATTACAAATTTACATTAAAAACCCATGTCACATATAGATAGAACATTTCAAAGGGGTGGCGTCTTCATTCTCAAAAATAAAACCAAATGTTATACACTTCTCCACACTCATCTGATAATCCAGAACACTTTGGGAATTTCACTTTTATCAGGTTCTGTAAATACTTGATTAATACCACAATAAAAAATAATTTTTACTAAAAATCTGGCATCAAATTAACAATGTTCAGATAATTTTCACCTCCTTCCCAACGAAATCTGTAAGGACTCATGGTCTCTTACACAATACCTCATAGTGGGTGGAGACTACAGCACAGCATGCCCAGTGCCATATTTACCATTCTGGAAAAATCTACACGGAAAAAACTCAAAATTTAGGTTACTGTCATACACATTTAATGTGGATTACTCATTGGGGTCTCATACACATTTTGTAGACCTCCTCAAACCAAATTCATTAATTCCAAACAAAATAAAATTGTACCTGATCAGTCCCCTTACTACTCCCTCCTTTTTGGACTCTGTGAAAGTAATGTAGCAGGGTTCAAAACTACATCTCTCAACATAATAAGGTTGGGCACTCTATCTGTGTGGCACTAGTTTGGCCCCCTATAATACACAATAGCCTGAAACAAAAAAACTTCCTCCTGACAAAACAGCATGTTCTTTTAGATACCTTGCAACCATTTACTTTTAAAACCTCCTCATACATTTTCAAAAATAACATTTAGGCAGCACTATAGCACTTCCTATGCATATGTAAAAACAAAAACAACTATAATTCTTTATCCCATAAAAATAGAAAATAATATATCTGCTAATGTTAATTACTGCAAACCAATAAACTATATGTGGGAGTGTGGAACAGTAGGGGTACATACATCTTCAAGACCCTATGTCTCACTATCTGTATTTTAATTAATTTGAATTAAGTTCAAAACATTACGTCATTAAATCATTATCACATCATAACACATAAATATGCAATGTAACTTTTATCTTTTATGCAGACAAATTCTGACATAATATTTTACACACTCGGTACTTACGGACAACAGTGCATGCGCAAAGATAAGAAACATCCTAACCACTGCAACCAGCGAGCGGCCTTCTCCTGTCTCCCACATATAAACCCCCTTTTCTTCAGACCAATGCTTTTCTAAAATTACTCCGATTTAACCCTATACACAAAACACTAAACATTTTACACAGTACTGCTATTAAAAATGAGAACATACAATATAGATCTAAAATCAGTGCAATATTGTGATCACTTGTCTCATCAGTCCATGCTCTATATATAAGCAAACATCAGTCTGCTTCTCAGACTTCACACTGCACACGTTATATCACACATATGTTACATCACACAGCCCCTCCCCGTCACAATCTATATTCGTCATCATCATCATCATCATCATCAATTCCTTATATGCAGCACTCCGGATTCATTTTCTGTCTCTGTCTATTCACAAACAGCCATTTATTAACATCCACCTACATTTTTGAACAATCAACTCATTTGACTTATATCTCATCCTCCCCACTCACTTTGTGGGTGGGTCATTCTTTTCTTTGAACACAAATTGTTATGTTACAACGGTATTCATTTCCACCGGTGCTATATTAATACAGACTGACTGACTTGGATGTTATACTACATCAAATGTCCTTACCAGATTATCAAATGCGTGCTAGAAATTAGTCTGTACTGATCCCCACCTTATGCCAGTCTGACAATGCATACAACTGGACCCTTACACATAATATTACAAGCTGGTAGTGTGTGCTAAAATTGTATCAATGATTATTCAAAACAACATTCAAAGTTTTCCCTATTGCACTGGGTAATGGTACATACACCCTTATCACACGTCTCACATGCACTTTCATATATATTCATTTGACTACTACAATCCTGACAAATAACCTGATTATTACAAAGAACCCCTTTTAGTTGTTATAGTGTCTTCCTTCCAGTGTTTGTCACAATAATCTTTGGCTGTACATCACACTACGGAGCTTCCCCTGTTGCTCTGCTCTCCAAGTTCTCCATTATCAGGACTTAACCACAGTAGTCCTTGTGGTACTAAAAGTACTACAGGATATTACCTACGAATATCCAACCAACCTTTGTCACCTACGGACAGATTCTGCCACCTACTTGCAGTTTGTAGTACCTTTCTGTCACCTTCGGACAGACGGTGTCACCTACGGACACATAGTACCACACCGAGCCAGGCGTCCCCGGTACTCGACTTTCGTATAGCAAGCAGGCAACAGGAAAACATTCTCTTTTGATCCTTAACAGTTTCTACACAACAGCCAAATAATAAAAAAATATATATATTTGAACAGACCTATAACAATTCACAGTTCATTGCAGGTTCACTACACAGCATTCAGCTTCCTCATCTTACACAGACAGATGTACGCCATGGATTCACACTACTTCTACACAAGTTTCTCTATTTTTTTTCTACGTCATCACATTTCACAGGAGGGGGTCACGCATTCACTCCTCACAGCTTCTGTTCTTAATCTTAACAATTTCAATGTTCAATGTCGGCAAAAATTTTCTCATAGAGTCACACATCTGTACAACAACTCAAGATAACGTACGTATCTGCAATCATTCATCTCACTAAAAGGTTTCAACATACCTGCTGGATAAACACTGCGTGTCAGAAAATGTGACGTCATGACTGCTAATTCCAGCCTCGGCAATGAATGAGTGAACCATGTTATTCATTAATGATATAGAGGATGGGATGGGATTAATAGCACTATTTCTATTTTTGCAGATGACACCAAGCTATGTAATATAGTTCAGTCTATGGAAGATGTTCGTGAATTGCAAGCGGATTTAAACAAACTAAGTGTTTGGGCATCCACTTGGCAGATGAAGTTTAATGTAGATAAATGTAAAGTTATGCATCTGGGTACGAACAACCTGCATGCATCATATGTCCTAGGGGGAGCTACACTGGGGGAGTCACTTGTTGAGAAGGATCTGGGTGTACTTGTAAATCATAAACTAAATAACAGCATGCAGTGTCAATCAGCTGCTTCAAAGACCAGCATGATATTGACGTGTGTTAAAAGAGGCATGGACTCGCGGGACAGGGATGTAATATTGCCACTTTACAAAGCATTAGTGAGGCCTCATCTAGAATATGAAGTTCAGTTCTGGGCTCCAGTTCATAGAAAGGATGCCCTGGAGATGGAAAAAATACAAAGAAGAGCAACAAAGCTAATTAGGGGCATGGAGAATCTAAGTTATGAGGAAAGATTAAAAGAATTAAACCTATTTAGCCTTGAAAAAAGACGACTAAGGGGGGACATGATTAATTTATATAAATATATTAATGGCACATACAAAAAATATGGTGAAATCCTGTTCCATGTAAAAACCCCTCAAAAAACAAGGGGGCACTCCCTCCGTCTGGAGAAAAAAAGGTTCAACCTGCAGAGGCGACAAGCCTTCTTTACTGTGAGAACTGTGAATCTATGGAATAGCCTACCGCAGGAGCTGGTCACAGCAGGGACAGTAGATGGCTTTAAAAAAGGGTTAGATGATTTCCTAGAACAAAAAAGTATTAGCTCCTATGTGTAGAAATTTTTTTACTTCCCTTTTCCCGTCCCTTGGTTGAACTTGATGGACATGTGTCTTTTTTCAGCCGTACTAACTATGTAACTATGTAATACTATGTAACTATGTAACTATGTTTGTAAGAATAAGCTTCTTACGTACTGGACGGTTTTTGATATTCACTAATGCAAATGCCGTCAGGCCTCCAGTGACAGCGTATCAGATGAGCAATCTCCCGCGTTTTCGGCCCCAAAAACTGTTAACGCAATCATGGGCCAAAATATATTAGACTGAAATCTGTAATGGGTATGTCAACCGATACTCGCCCTCCAGTGATTTATCCAGTTTCCAAATCATAGGTAATAGATATATATATCTGAGAGAAAAGATGACACAAGAGACCATGCTTGTATGCTCAAAATCCTTCTCTGGTCTTTATTGATCCAAACAAGTATATAAGTATAATGACAGGAAAGGTGTAGGCTTTGGTTTCAGCCAATCATCTACAATATGATAATGACTCTGATTCAGCCAATGAGAATATTTCAATGCATTATAATAATTCTTCACCCTCCAAGCCCCAGGTGGCCTGAACCTTGTCCCATGGGAAGACACACATTTCAGAGACACAAGTTAATTTGTCTCTACTTGTCTCTACTTCTTATCTCACTAGAGAATGGAGACTGTAGATAAGTTTAAATTAATTAAACAGAGCGCTTCTTCCAGGGCTGAATCCCCTCCCTCTGGTAAACAATGTCATTGTCCATTCGGCCAAGGCTATTTGATCTGCTCCTTACAAGAGTAATAAAACATTCAATTCAAGAACACATAACATAGTATTGCTTCTGGACATCTGCTGACATTTACTTTTTACTTATTAATCTCAAGATGGCTGCTTCAGGCCAAAAGATGGATTCCAACAATCCAAAATGGACGCCTACCATACAAGATGGAGTCCATGCAAAATGTTGTCTTTTAAACATATTCGAATCACTTTCACACTGTTTTTACGGAATTCACTGTGCAATAAACAACATGTTAACTTTATTCTGTGGGTCAATACGATTACGGCAATACCAAATATATATAGTTTTTTCTATATTTTACTACTTTGACAAATAAAAACCGAAGTGTAAAAACGAAAATTTATTTTGTGTCTCCCAATTCTGAGAGCCATAACTTTTTTATTTTTCCGTCGATTAAAGGGGTATGGGGGCTTATTTTTTGCGGGATAAGCTGTAGGTTTTAATAATACCATTTTGGGGTACATGTAACGTTTTCATCACTTTTTATTTCATTTTTTGTGGGAGATGAGGTGACCAAAAAATAGAGATTCTGGCGTTTTCAATTTTTTTTACGGCATTAAATAATGATATATTGTAATAGTTCAGACTTTTACGGACGCGGCGATACCAATTATGTTTATTTATTTTATTTTTTTACTATGCTCTAGGGGGAAAATGGGAAAAGGGTTTTTTTTTTAACTTTTAATTTTGTAATTTTTTTTACATAAAAAACCCTTTATTTAACTAATTTTTACTTTTTTTATTAGTCCCCCTAGGGTACTTCAACCAGCGATCATTAGATCGCATGCACGATATACTGCAATACTAATGTATTGCAGTATATCGTGATTCTGACAGGCTTCTATTAAGCCCTGCGGGAGGCAGGGCTTAATAGGTGCACAAAGATGGCGGACTTGGGGGCCTTCATTAGGCACGATGAGCTGTTAGAGGGGGTCGCCCCCCTCTTTCTAACAATTTAAATGCTGCGGTCGCTATTGACCGCAGCATTTAACTAGTAAAACGAGCGGGATCACGCTTGAAACAGTGTCGGCAGTCGACTGCGCTATTGATTCCGTCTAAAAAAACGGAAACCTGACGGAACGGTGACAAACGGAAACCATTAGCAATGTTTCCGTCACCATTAATATCAATGGTGATGCAAACGGGAGCTAAGGTTTCTGTTTTACTTTCCGTTGAGGGTTTCACCCGACGGAAACCTCCGACGGAACCCATGAATGGAAATCGAACGCTGATGTGAACCGGCCCTAAGACAGAATAAAATAGACTTGAGACAGGCCCATGCTGGGGCTGAAACGTTGCACTGCCAATGGATGAATAAAAATGCAATTTTTCACTTGAAAACCATCTGTTGTGGAGTGCTGCCTTGCTTTGTTTTTCTATATATGGAACCAGTGATCGGGGTCCAAAGGCTTGCACCCAAAGAATTACAAATAAGGCTATGAGCCTATAAGTGCTGCTCTCCTGTTATCTATCTATCTATCTATCTATCTATCTATCTATCTATCTATCTATCTATCTATCTATCTATCTATCTATCTATCTATCTATCTATCTATCTATCTAGTTATATAGCTATATAGATATATATAATTATATATGATAGAGCAGACTATATATCCACAATAGCACTAACAAAAAAATTAACCGATATTCATAAATATATTATATATTCTCTACCTGCCGATTCTAATATTCTAGTAAAGATAAAAAGTAGATAGAACAAAAGATAGATGGATAGATTGTATAGATAGATAGATAGATAGAAATCTCTCTATACAAAGAATGTATTATAGTGTAACACTGTATTTTTTTAAAAGGCTCTTCTTCTCCTCACCAGAAATAATGTGTGAGGAGAAGAAAAGAGGCAGGAGATTTGCTGCTTGAAGTTTCAAAATAAACACAAATGTGATCACTGTGATGTTTTCACAGCAATCACATGTTCAGGGACCAACCTATTAGTTCCTGATACTCTGCCCAGTGGGCACAGGGCTGTGTGCACACTATATTTTGCATAGAAATGCATGTGATCGCTGTGATTGGTTCTCACAGCGATCACATGTTCAGGGACCAAAAGATTGGACCCTGATACTCTGCCTAGTGCCCAGGGCTCTTAGCAACAGCCAGTGCACAGGACTGTGTGCACGCGATCGCGGTGGACTTCAGAGACCCTGATCGCTGGCCGTAAAAACACAGCCAGCGGTCGGAAACCTGTTAATACAAAACACATTATCAGTAGAATAAAATGGCAACATAAACATTTCTCAAATTCTGAAGTACATTAAATTTTTCGATAAAACAAGACGTAAAGTTATTATACATCATCCATTTTTTTTGTTGACCTTTTGCTTTAATGATTTTATTTTATTTATTTTTTAGGAAAATGTAGCATGGCATTGCAATGCACAATAAATAAAATCTCCTTGATTTTTTTCAAGACTTAGTTGGAAATGTGATGACATAATATAATACTATATTTGAATACTGAATGCTAACTAGTTTTTACTCTAACCGAGAATCTAAAGTAAGACCAAAAGAGCAAAGGGTGACATCTGTTACAGGAGTCTGGTTCTGGCAGATTGCCTGTCTACAGCAGAAATACCCCTGACAAAAATATATAGTAAAGAGGACAATGAAGCATTTTTTTCTAATCTTTCACTGTCAGTAGCTTGTCAAAATAGCTTTTTGTTGCATGTTGAATGGGCCATCATCTATCTAGGAAATTCATAGGTGCTGTGTGAAATGTGTGATGTCAAGTTTCATATAGAATTGTCTGTACAATGGATTTCACCTTTTTACCTAAATGAGTGCTACACAAAATATTCCCATTATTTACAAACTGTATCACAGAGACCTAAATTTTAGTATATTTAAAGTGTAGCTAAACGTTTGACAAACTTCTGACATGTCACAGTGACATGTCAGAAGTTTGGATTGGTGATTTGGATCAGCCGCTTCTTTTCTGTTCGGCTATTTCCGGAAATAAATGTATCGGTGTACGGACGCAATAGAAAGTCTATGAGCCCGTACTCCGATACATCGGCTTTCCGGAAAAAGGCGATCAGACACGAAGCAGCTGAGCGCTCACATGAGCCCTTCAGCTGCTTCGTTCTAGAGGTTGATGGGGGCCTCAGTGCTCGGACCCCCACCAATCCAAACTTCTGACATGTCTCTATGACATGTCAGAAATTTGTCAAACGTTTAGCTACATTTTAAATGAAACATTAGAACTTCAAGAGGTTTTATCTTTAATATCTTAACAGAAAGCAACATTAATTATTGAACTGTGCATGGAGTTAAAGTTTTATGAACATTCATATGCAATGTTAAATACCTTTGTGTCAGAAAAGACAAAAGTATAGAAGGTATGATACCTTTATTGGCTAACCATAAAAGTTCTATATGCAAGCTTTCAGAGCACAGAGGCTCTTTCTTCAGGCAGTTTACAAATGAATGACTTCGAAAAAAGCACAACATTTAGATGTTACACAAAGACAGTTAGTACATGAAGTGATACATCATTAAGATAAGCCGGGGCAATAAAACGGAGGTTTAACTTCTTGCCTTAACTCCTAAGTCATCACCCCTATAACCTCAGTTTTATTGCCCCGGCTTATTTTAATGATGTATCACTTCATGTACTAATTGTCTTTGTGTAACATCTAACTGTTGTGCTTTTTTCGAAGTCATTCATTTGTTATCTGCCTGAAGAAGGAGCCTCTGTGCTCTGAAAGCTTGCATATAGAACTTTTATGGTTAGCCAATAAAGGTATCATACCTTCTATACTTTTGTCTTTTTTGACACAAAGGTATTTAACATTGCATATTGTTTCTGGCTTACACGGTACTACACTATTTTTTACTGTACTACATGAACATTCATAGAAATTCGAAACTTACTTTGAAAATAATTTCAGGGCTAAACTTAAGAAAGAGATTTAACTGCAATGATTAATATAAAAGCACTTGACCGATTATATATAAGGGTATGTTCACACACAGAGTCAAAAATGTCTCAAATTACGGAGCTGTTTTCAACAGAAAACAGCTCCTGCTTTTCAGAAGTTTTTTGTGCTACTCGCGATTTTCGCTACGTTTTTCGCGGCGTTTGTTACGGCCGTTTTTGGAGCTTTTTTCAATAGAGTCTATGGAAAACGGCTCCAAAAATGTCCCAAGAAGTGTCCTGCACTTCTTTTTCGTGGCCGTTATTTTACGCGTAAAAAAAGCCGCGAAAAATGCTCCGTAAGAACAGAACGCCGTTTTCCCATTGAAATCAATGGGCAGATGTTTGGAGGTGTTCTGCTTCCGATTTTACGGCCGTTTTTTGGGCATTTACGGCCCGAAAAATGGCCGAAAATAGGCCTTGTGAACATACCCTAAGAGGTATGGTGTATGTGTTTTTTAAAATTTTGCATAATAAAATATAAATCTATATTTCGTGGTGCACTAGAACTGATTAACACTACACAAACTGACGTTGTGCTGATATTGCTAGATATACGTTCACATGTGTTGCAAATTAGATATCACTGCCTTAATGAACGATTAAAATTTAATTTTATTATAGACATCAAAGACTAAAAATCGGCTAAATAGCCAAAGAACTATGTAAGGCATAAACAGGGGGACGAGTAGGGAAACGCACATGGATATTGTATTTCCCAGCACACACCTCCACCTGCGTATAGAGTGTTTCTCCCTTTAGTTTATGATATATAACCTGGTCAACCCTGCCACTAAGTCTGTGTCCCAACGCATTTCAGCACCCCCAATTCGTAGGGTGCGTCATCAGGGGTCACAGTGTTTATATTTATAAAACACAGAGAGGCCGGTTAGCACGTGTTGCGTGCTTTAACATTCACCCGGCTCGTGCACGACACTAGTCAGCTGGTCGAACACGAGCCGAGTGAATGCCGACCTGATATAGTCCAAACCCCTCCCACCACCAGGAAACACAGCGCCTGGCTGACCAATCACAAGCAGGCGCGAATTTCTGACATCACCCGCAAGAAACGAGCCTACGAGAACACAGTGAACCCAGCAGTGGGAGGAGAAAAAGCGTCCCTAGTAACCAGGGATCCAAATGCGGCCATATAGAAACCTGGCAGATGTATGTTGGCAATGGAATACTTATAAACAAATAAGTATCTATTGATTCTAAGAGTTGTTATTGAACTGATATTTTACATAGAGGGCCAGAACTGCATGAATATTTGGTTGAATGAACGGACTATATAAACATGGGGGATGGGGAGTACCTGTTGTTAAGGCAGGAAAAGCAGAGTATGTAAGTACACATGATGGGACTCAAACAAAGGAGGATTAACATGGAGGAGGTGGGATTATAGGAAACATGTAAAGGACAACTGCTCATTGAGGCCCTCAGTTTTCACAGTATGCATACGGAAAATCCATTGGGCCTCTTTTTGCAGGATCCTCTTGTCCAAATCAGCCCCCCTGGCTGATGGTCGTATATGCTCAATCCCCTGGAAAGAGATCGAATTGATGTTACCAGCATGGCATTCCCATACATGTTTTGCCACTGGAGTATCCTCGTTTCTGCGAATATCTCCTATGTGGTCCCTAATTCTTCTCCTGAACTCCCTAGAGGTCTTGCCAATATATTGTAGCCCACAAATACATGCAATAAGGTACACAATTCCTCTTGTTTTGCAGTTGATGAATGATCTATTAGCAAATGTCCTACCTGTGGTGTGACTCTGAAAAGTCTTGCGGCATAGTATAGAGTCACACACCTTGCATGAGCCACATCTGAAGGTGCCCTTAATGTCATGTGTGAGCCATGATGTGGAGGAAGTAGATTGCAAGTGGCTATGTACCAATCGATCCCTTATGTTTCTACCCCTTCTATACGTTACTAATGGTCTTTCACCCACCATGCTTCCAATATCTGGATCTGTTTTAAGGATACCCCAATAGGCTTGAAGTACCTTAATCACTTCCTTGTTAGAGGAATCAAAGGTCCCTATAATGCGTATACGCTCATCAGTCAATCGTTTCCTAGGAACAAGGAGTTCATTTCTATTGCTGTTTAGAGCGTATTGATACGATGATCTCAGAACATTACGAGGATAACCTCTCCGAAAGAATCTATTTTGTAGATCTGTTGCAGCTATTTTGAAATCTGTAATGGTGGAGCAATTCCTCCATACCCTTAGGTACTGTCCTTTGGGTATCCCCCTTTTTAGGGGTCCGGGGTGCCAGCTCTCCCACCTAAGAAGACTATTAGTCGCTGTGTTCTTCCTGAAGACACTAGTCTGAATACATCCTTGTTCAGTCTTAGATATATTAATGTCCAGGAACGTCATTTTGTTGTCATGGATCTCAGAAGTGAAAAAAAGCCCCATTTTATTCACATTAAGGATGGCTACAAATTCACTGAATTGTTCCCTAGTTCCCATCCAGAGGATAAAGACATCGTCAATGAATCTTAGCCACAAAAGAATCAGAGATGTCCATTTATCCATGTCTTCATTGAACACAACCTTCCTCTCCCACCAGCCCAGGTATAGGTTGGCATAGGAGGGGGCGCATGGACAACCCATCACCACCCCCCTGAGCTGCTGGTAGTATTTACCATCAAACAAGAAGAAGTTGTGTTCAAGGTCAAATCTGAGTAGACTGACTATAAACTCATTGTGAACCTGAAAATGTAGTCCCCTTTCGTTCAGGAAGTCCCCTACAACCCTACACTCAAAATCATGGGGTATAGAGCTGTAGAGGGCCTCAACATCTAGTGAGGCCAGGTGGACCCCGGCATCACACCTAATGCCTTCAAGTCTTCTAAGTACGTCCATAGTGTCCCTGACGTAGGATGGGAGAATCAGCACAAGTGGTTTGAGAATTTGATCAATATAGAGACCAGCCTTTTGGGTCAAGTTATCAACCCCTGAGACAATGGGGCGACCCTTAAGAGGAGACAAACCCTTGTGTACCTTCGGCAAGCTATAAATATGGCATATTGTGGATCATCAACAAGGATGAATCGTTGTTCATCAATACTGAGTAAATTCAGAGATTTACCTTGATTTATTAGTTCCTTAAGGATATTACCAAAGATCTTCATTGGGTCACTCAGTAAAATACGATAACAATTTGAATCGCCCAAAATACGATGACACATTGTTTTGTATGGTCTCCGATCCATCACCACAATATTGCCCCCTTTATCAGAGAGCTTAATAACAATGGTCTCATCTTGTTCAAGTGCTTGTAGGGCAACCATCTCCTCTTTCGAGGTATTAAAATTGGTTGTATGAGGAGAGTCAATTTTGCTCAGTTGTTCAATTACTACTTCTAAGAATACGTAAATCGGTGTATTGTCATTCACGGGTGCATTTTTTGTTGATTGAGGCCGCAGATTGGTAAATGGTCCATCACCTGTATTTCTTTGACCCTCTTCCAGTAGTTGATCAAGTATTCTGAGATGTGGTAGATCCTCTTCCACAATCCCTAATTCCATGCACTGTCGCCTGTCATGAGTTTTAAAAAAAAAATTCCATTTAAGCTTGCGCACAAAGAGATTTAAATCCTTGACCCATGTAAATAGGTCAAATCTGTTTGTGGGTACAAAGGACAGTCCCTTTTTTAAAATGCTGGTCTCTTCTGTGGTCAAAATTCGTGATGAGAGATTAATTATCTGTAAATCATCCTCCTTATGGCTAAAGATCATACTTCTCTCCGTTCTCGTAGGAGGTACTCTGAAATCGGATGGTTCCTGGCTAAAAAACCCTCTCTGTTGGAACTTTTTCCTCTACCTCTACCCCATTGATTCATACGGGTCGGGTTCCTTTCCAGATATTGATTGCCCCTAAACCTTCTATTCGGGAGTCTGGGGTTATCCGAATCGGATTGTTCCTTTTCAGAGGAAGACAGTTCCGTATCATGTTCTTGAACCCCCAAGCTCTTTGTACTGTAATCAAAGATTTTGCCCTACTTAAAATCAGAAGTATCACGAACATATTGGAAATGCTTCCGTTCTTTAATGTGTCCCGTGAATTTCTCTATACCCTGCTGGAGTATCACTTCTTTTATTTCAAAATCTGGATTACTGGAGAATTTCCTAACCGCTTCAATCCCCTCTTTTAATTCACTGGAACTGCGAGCCAATAGAGATTTCTCTTCCTCTAGTAGGATCCCCATAAACCTTAGAGATGATTCAATGGATTCCTTCTCCCATTTTTTCAGAAGGTCCGGGGACCTCACCCTTGCTGCTGGAATCAGTGTGATACGTAGACCCCGTGGTATGATCTTATTTTTAAGGTAGGTATCCAGAGTTTAAATCTCCCACCAAGATCTGATATGGTCATTATACATTTTTGTAAGTTTATTAAAGGACGCACTAATACTAAGATGTTGTGTCTGAGAGGCCAGTTCATTTTCAGAAAAAACTTCTTTTGCATCACTCATCCATTTAGCCACATTAATCTCACCAGTAAGAAAGCCTGCCATCCCCACTGTAATACTATTATCTCAATAAAGGATTAACACTACACAAACTGACGTTGTGCTGATATTGCTAGATATACGTTCACATGTGTTGCAAATTAGATATCACTGCCTTAATGAACGATTAAAATTGAATTTTATTATAGACATCAAAGACTAAAAATCGGCTAAATAGCCAAAGAACTATGTAAGGCATAAACAGGGGGACCAGTAGTGAAACGCACCTGCGTATAGAGTGTTTCTCCCTTTAGTTTAATATAAATCTATATTTGGTGGTGTACTAGAACTGTAGGCAAAATAAAATGTTAGCATAAAAAATCTGCAGATAGTACATAGAAAATGCGAGGTATGAGATGAGCAAAATATAGTTTAGAGTACCTTTATATATTATAAGCTAGAATGGTGAGACATCAAAGAAGAAAGAAAAGTTTAAACTATACAAACAATTGGGAATGGCGACTTATCAAATTGTTATAAATGTTTTTTTAACTTTGGTCACCACACATTGATCATAAATCACATCAAAAAGACCAGAAAATCCCTAAAAATAGCCCCCCAATATCTACCCCACCCCAACCCAGGTGAGGAAAAGCCTCAAATTTTTAATTTTTTTTTGTTAAACTAGAATTTCTTTGTTTCGTCATCCAATAAGGCCATGACAATAAAATGTATCTGCTTTTTCCTTATCTTTATATTAAAATTTTTCAATATATGCATTGCCCTGACCCAAGTTTTAAATCCAGGAGAGTACTTCGTATTCCAATTTGCCCATATTACCCTTCTGGAACGTGCTGACCATTGCATCAATAGTTTTAAAGTAATTATCTGGTATCCAAATCGGACTGTTCTGCAAGATGTATAAATGTTGGGGAAGAACCACCATTTTATCCAAAAGGATTCCGGCTACCATTAAAATATGTAGCTTGTGCAAATTTTTATTTTTTCTCATATTTTTTTAAACCACTGAAGAAGGTTCAGATATATAAAATCATAACCCCTAATGGAGAAAAAAAAAATGTATAGGAATTTAATCTGGCTGACAATCAGGATATGTGGAGGCATGTCCACTCTATCCGTTCTTTGTTTGATTGGGAGTAAGGCGGACTAAGTCCAATTAATTTCAATACCTTAACTATTTTACTCATTTCTTGCACAAATAGTATTAAATCATCCACATATAGGAGAATTTTGGTGTTAGGAAAACGCTGGTTTCCTTAAGATCCCCATCACTACTGTTCTAGCTTCTGAGCGGTTCTGTTTTAATTTGAGCCTATCTCTTTTCTTTGTCTCTCTGCCAATTAGTTGTGGAGTTGTATTTATATCTGGCTTCCTCCACCTGGTCTTTGCTTGTGATTTTCCTAGCCTTCTGGTGTTCTGATCGAGCTCTGACACTCCCTGTACTTCTGACTTCTGGGATGCTGACCTCGGCTTGTCTCTCTTTAACCCCTTGTTTACCAATTTTCATTATCTGCACCCGGCTGGTTCTGACCTTTGCTATACCTGATTTCCACTTGCTCTGTTTTGAACTTTCTGTTTACCCCCTGGCTGTCTGGTTATCCTGTTCAGGTTTGCCTGCATTGCACCTCTTATCCAACACTGAACTCTGCTAAGACAACCTGGGTTCTATGCAGCAAAGACCATCCCCACCTTGCGGTCGGCTCTGGAGAAAAATTAGAGTAGCCTTAGACTCTGTCGATCAGAGTTGTGATGGATTTGAGGTTGCGTTTTTTTTTGCACGCTCTCACCCGGCAGTCTCCAGCAGCGTTTTGGGAATCGCTTAACTTGCAATTCCATAACATAATCACAAGCCCATTTTTATTATCTTTTCACGATGGAACCTATGCAAGCCCTGGTGGATCAGATGCATGATCTGACTGGTACGAGGTCTGGCCGTGAGGGTCCAATGGCATGAAACTACGAAGGCCCAAGCAGTCGTTCCAGTCGCAACTCCGGTGGAACCTAAGGTGAACTTACCTAATCGTTTCTCTGGTGATCGCCAGTCATTTATTAATTTTCGGGAGAGCTGTAAAATATATTTTCAATTAAGTTCTATCTCCTCTGGTACTAAGCAATAGCGAGTGTGTATCGTCATTTCACTTTTACAGAGTGATCCTCAAACCTGGGCCTTTTCATTGGGACCTGTTGCCACTGAACTTTTTTCTGTGGAGACCTTCTTTATGGCCCTAGGTTTAATTTATGGAGAACCAGATATCACTGCAGTGGCTGAGACCAATCTGTTATCTCTCCGGCAAGGACTGCGTCTTGTCGAAGAATATTGTTCGGAATTTAGATGATGGTCTATTTCGTCATAATGGAATGATGCTGCACTCTGATGCCAATTTCGCTGAGGCCTTTCTGAGACTTTGAAAGATCTCCTTATAAATTACCCTCCGCCCTTGACTATAGAGGATACCATGACCCATGTTGTGCATTTGGACCAACGACTATGTTAGCGCAGAAATTAAAGATCATTGATGGCTGCTCCCCTTCCCTGCGCTGAGAACCCTTCATCGGATGCACAAGAGCCCATGCAGTTGGGCACCACTATGTCTTCTCTGGAACAGAGACTTTTTCGAAAACGCAAGGGACTGTGTTTCTATTGTGGGGACGCTAATCATACACTCAAGAACTGTTCCAAGCATCCAGAACGTCCAGCTCTGGAAAACTTCAGAGCCTAGATGGTCCCCGGGAATGCCATCTGGGCAGTCAGTTTTTCCCACATTTTCTAAAAATATCCTTTTGCCTGTTAATGTATGGTTTAATAATATTTGTATTTCTGGTCAAGCTTTTGTACATTGTGGTTCTGCAGCTAATTTCTTGAATTTTCAGATTGCAAAAAGATTGTCTATCCCCCTTGTTCAGTTGAGTACCCCAGTCAAAATCTTTGCTATTGATAATACTTCTCTCGCTCATGGGGTCGGTCAAGTTTTCTACTCGCCTGTTACATTGGAAGTGGATACTTTGCATACTGAACAAATCACTTACTTTATTCTAGAAAATTTGCCCTCTGAAGTAATATTGGGTATTCTATGGTTGCAGACACATAATCCGGTTTTTGATTGGGTAAAAGCAGATTCGATTAACCCCTTAACGTCCTGTGATGTACTATTACGTCACGGGTGGTGGACTGTTAATGCGAACTGACGTACTATTACTTCATCGCGTTAACAGGGTACTGTGTCTGCAGACACATCTGCAGACACAGTTTGAAAACAGTAATAGCTTAACGCTATCACTGCTTCAAGGCCAGGACCAGAGCTAGCCTCCGATTCGGCCGATTAACACTAACATTAACACATTAACTTAGATGCATCCCTCAAAACCGATCTCTGCATCTATGGTTTACAAGCAGATCGGAACTCTGCAATGAAATTGCGGGGTTCCGATGACTGCTCTGACAGACCAGAAGCCTAACAATGGACTCCTGTCTGCCTAGAACGGATGCCTGCTAGGTCCCACCCAGAGGAGGCTCCTAAAAGGCGTCCGGCCACAGTAACAAGATGGAAGACAGAAGCTGAGCCTGCGACATCAACCGGTGGTGTCAGCTGCATGTTGCAGCTGACACCGTGCTGTAACAGCAGGGAACGGAGCTAGCCATTAACCTGCCATTAACCACTTATATGCCGTGATCAAACGCGATCGCAGCATCTTAGTGGTTTGTAGCTATCGGCATCGACACGGCGTGATCGTGACGATGCCGATCCTTGCTATGGCAACCGGAGGCTGAATAATGGCGTCCTGGTCTGCCACGTACAATGGCCTATTAGGCCCCGCCCACAGATGGGACCTAATAGGCTTGCTGTCAGTGAATGACTGACATCTCTAATGCTTTGTACTACGTGGGTAGTTCAATGCATTAGAGTAAAGTTCAGAGGTGCAGGTCCTCAAGTCCCCTAGTGGGACAAAATAAAAAGTTGAAAAAAGTTGAATATAAGTGTAAAAACAAAAGTTTCAAGTTAATAAAAACAAACACTGACTTTTTTCCTATAATAAGCCTTTTATTATAGGAAAAAAATGAAACCATTAAAAAAGTACACATATTTGGTATCACCATGTCCGTAGCGACCCAATCTATAAAACTGTAATGTTATTTTTCCTGCAAGGTGAACACCGAAAAAAAAAAACAATAAAAAAACCAATTCCATAAACGCTATTTTTTTATCACCACCCCTCACAAAACATGGAATAATGATTAGAAAGTCGCATGTACCCCAAAATAGTACCAATAAAAACTACAACCCGTCCCGCAATAAACAAGCCCTTACACAGCTTTTTTGACTGAAAAATAAAAAAGTTCTGGCTTTCAGAATATGGCGACACAAAATGTGCGGAGTGTCCAAAAGCGGATAAGATCGGGCACCATCAGTGTGAAACTGGCCACATATCTCTGAAATATTATTTATTTTCCGTATTATTATACCCTCTTATTATACCCTGATGTTCTCGGCAGAGATTACATGTACCCCCACATTATAAACTGAAATACCAGCAAAACCCCAAACAGAACAACTACCAAGCTAAATCTGCGCTCCAAAAGTCAAATGGCCTCCCTTCTGAACCCTACAGCGTGCACAAACAGCAGTTTACGTCCAGATATATGGCATCGCCATACCCGGGGGAACCAGCTTAGCAGTTTATGAGGTTTTAGTCTTCGGTGGCACATACTAGACACAACATATTGTGCACTAAAATGGCATATCGGCGGAAAATTGCAATTTTCACTTTGCACTATCCGCTGCACATTAATTATTAATGAAAGAACACCTGTGGTGGGAAAAATGCTCACTAAACCCCTTAAAATGCCTCAAGGGGTGTAGATTCAAAAATGGGGGTCACTACTTGGGGGTTTGTTTTACTAGTTGACCTCAGAGCCCTGCAATTGTGGTCCAATGCTGTGAAAATCACCAAAATAGACCTCAAATGCACATGTTGCTCTTCACTTCTGAGCTCTGTCATATGTCCAGGCAAATGTTAGGGGGAGCTAGACGTCAAATTACTATACTGACTGACCATAAAAACCTGAGTTTTTTTAGAATCAGCCAAAAGACTCAACCCGAGACAGGCTAGGTGGGCCTTGTTCTTTACCAAGTTTGACTTTATTGTAACCTACGGACCTGGTCTAAAAATGTCAGGGCCGATGCATTATCCCAAAGTTTCTGTTCCTCACAGGTCCCCGACATTCATCCTGAAAGTATTTTATCTAAGGGGATAGTGGTTTCTGCAATTTCACCTGATCTTGCAAATGAGATTAAAGAATATCAGCAACTCGCCCTACAAACCATTTCTGCTGGAAAGTTGTTTGTACCTCCTCAGTTCAGATTTTGTTTGCTCAATGAGTTACGTGATTCTATTTTGTGTGGCTATCCAGCGATAACTGATACTAAAAATTTAATCTCACGGCTCTATTGGTGGCTGTCTTTATCTCGTGATTTGAGTTCCTATGTCTCTGATTGCGATGTCTGCGCTTGCGCTAAGACTCCTCAAATTCGTCCTATGGGTGAACTACTACCATTGTCTGTTCCACAGAAACCTTGGTCTCATCTGTCTATGGATTTTATCACCGATTTGCCTCCCTCTGAAGGGAAAACTGTCATTTGGGTTGTGGTGGACCGTTTCAGTAAAATGTGTCATTTCATTCCATTGCCGCAACTCCCTGATTCCAGAACTCTGTCTAAATTATTTGTTGATCAAGTGGTTCGTCTGCATGGTATTCCGGAAAATATTGTCTCTGATAGAAGTGTACAATTTGTGGCTAGCTTCTGGAGAGCTTTCTGTAAGAAACAGTGTACAGTTATCGTTCTGCTCGGCATTTCACTCTGAGACCAATGGTCAAGCCGAGCATTTTAATCAAACTTTGGAACAATATCTTATGTGTTATATTGCTGATAACCAGGTTGAATCTTCCTTTAGCAGAGTTTGCTATAAATAATCGCCCACATGTGTCTCTTGATACCTCGCCGTTTTTCTGTAATTATGGTTTACATCCTCGTTTTGGTTCATGTTCCACCTACACTAGTTATAACCCTGAGGTATAAGTTGAATCAAATAAACTGTGCACAGTTTGGGCTCAGGTTCAATTGAACCTGAACAACTCCCAAGTTATTCAAAAGAAAAATGTTAACAAAAAATCGTACGGTGGGTCCTGTGTTTAGTGTGGGTCAAAAGGTGTTGCTTTCTATTTAAAATCTGCAACTGAAACAACCTTCTCGTATGTTTGCCCCTCGGTTTATTGGTCCATATGAAATTGTTTAAATTATTAACCCAGTGTCTTTTCGTCTGGTTCTTCCTAAGTCTCTTAGAATTCTTGATGTGTTTCACAAATCTCTCCTAAAAAAATGTTTACACCATCTAATCCACTCAGGAAACCACCTCCTCCAGTTCAAATAAAAGGAGATATGGAGTTTGAGGTTCAGGGGACTGTGGATTCTAGAAGCGTCAGGGGTACGCTACAGTACTTGGTGCACTGGAAGGGGTATGGGCCAGAAGAACAAACTTGGGTTCCTGCCCATTCAGTTCATGCTAGTCGTTTAGTTAAAATTTTTAATCCAAATTTTCCTTTGAAACCTAGGCCGAGGTTTAACCCCTTAACGACTGCCGTATAGTGTTTTTACAGCAGCCGTTCATGGTAGTTCTTCTGAAGCGCCGCCTTTTCACAGCGGTACTTCAGAAGAAGTTTTTTCCGCATCGGACGGGCTGCTCCTTTAGCCCGGGCTGTTGTTGACAGCCTCAGGATTCAGGACATAGATGGGAGACCACTAGCAGTGGTCTCCGATCATATTTAACCCCTCAGATGCGGCGCGCAATAGCGAGTGCCACATCTGAGTGGTTGTAAAAGGAGGGAGGGGCTCCCTTTCTCACCCCACCGGCACACCTGCAATCGCAGGGTGCCGACGGTTTATATGGCAGCCTGGGGTCTAACAAAGGCCACCAGGTCTGCCTCTAGTGATTGCCTGTTAGCCCATGCCATAGGCATGGCCTAATAGATGCCTGTAAGTTTTACACTGACAGGCAATAATACACTGCAATACAGGAGTATTGCAGTGTATTATAAAAGTGATAAAAAGATTGCATAGTGAAGTCCCCTAGTGGGACTAAAAAAAAAGTTCAAAAAGTTGAACGAAGTTTGTAATAAATAAATAAAACTCCCAAGCAAAAAAAATCAGATGAAAAACCCACTTTTTCCCCTTACAAAATACTTTATTAAGAAACAAAGTTAAAAGTTACATATTTGGTATCACTGCGTCTGTAATGACCCAAACTATAGAATGATGGCATTATTTAACGTGCACAGTGAACGCTGTATAAAGTTAAATAAAAAACAATGCCAGAATTGCTGTTTTCTGTTCATCCTGCCTTCAAATAAATTTGATAAAAACTGATCAAAAAGTCGCATATACTCCAAAAGGGTACTAACAAAAACTACAAGTTGTCCCGCAAGAAAAAAACCCTCATACAGCTACGTCGGTGGAAAAATAAAAAAGTTATGGCTCTTAAAATATGAAGACACAAAAACAAATAATTTTGAAAAACGTGTTTTTGCTGTGTAAAAGTAGTAAAACATAAAAAAAACCTATATAAATATGGTATCAATGCAATCGTAATGACACGCTGAATAAAGTTATTATGTCAATTATACCACATGGTAAACGGCGTAAATTTAAGACGCAAAAAAAGTATGCCAAAATGTCATTTTGTTTCACCACTACCCCACCAAAAAAGTTAATAAAAGTTAATTAATAAATTATATGTACCCCAAAATGGTGCTATTAAAAAATACAACTTGTCCTGCAAAAAAAAATCCCTTATACAGCTATATCGATGGAAAAGAAAACATTTATAGCTCTTTGAATGCGATGATGGAAAAACGTAAAAAATTACTTGGTCATTAAGATTTAAAATACCTTCGGTATTAGGAGGTTAAGGGTCGGGTGGCCCCTCGTAGAAAGGGGGAACTGTTAGGAAAATGCCTATTCCCTTAAGATCACCATGACTACTGTTCTAGCTCCTGGGCGGTTCTGTTTTGCTCTGAGCCTATCCTTTTTCTTTAAGTAGAGAGTTACCACAGCACTGAACCGCCAGAACGGTGCACGCCTCTTCAGAATCCGGTCCAAGGTCCTCAGTATCAGGCAAAAAATAGACAAGGAGACAGCACTTCCAAAAATGTAGAAAACCTTTAATCACCCTGCAACGTTTCAATCCCTCAGGATCTTTCTCAAGCATAGTAAGGCTGGGTTCACACAACCTATTTTCAGGCGTAAATGAGGCGTATTAGGCCTCGATTTACGCCTGATACTACGGCTCCAATATGTCGGCAAACATCTGCCCATTCATTTGAATGGGCTTGCCGACGTACGGTGCCGACGACCGGTAATTTACGCGTCATCGTTTGACAACTGTCAAACGACGACGCGTAAAATTACTGCCTCGTCAAAGAAGTGCAGAACACTTCTTTGGATGTAATTTGAGCCGTTTTTAATTGAATTCAATGAAGAACAGCTCTAAATTACGTCCGTCAATGACGCCTCACAAAATGTGAAGACAAGCAATTACGTCTGCAATTACGGAGCTTTTTTCTCCTGAAAACAGCTCCGTAATTTCAGACGCAAATGCAGTTTACGTGTGCACATACCCTAAAACACATCCAAAAACCAAGTATTTAAGGACTCACAGAGTCAATTAGCAATAAAGCAGTAATCAAATTAAAAACATTAAATAAGTGTATAAAATATTACAAATAATTCAATTGTAAAATACAGACATGAATAGGGGTGAAAATTATGTGTATACATACAGTTTAACCAGGGACTGATACAGACAACAGGCAGTCCAAGTCTAAACAGTGGATTAATTGTTAATAGATCACCCAGGTGTATATATTAAAAAATTAATTACATACTGTCATTTGTAGAGGGCGGAAGGACATACTCCTAATATGTTTACGGCGTCCCTGTTTATGAGTTGCGTATGTCCCACATGTGTATGAGGAAGCATGTCTAATCAGTGGGTCTATTTTTTATTGTCATTTTTTATTGTCATTTGCAGATACATTTTGCGGATTGGACTACCTCTCTGGGTTTTGGGTGCCTACATACATCTATCCAAGCAGAACATATTTACACTGCTTGGTTCATATCTCTTATGTCTCTTTTCTCTTTGAAGTGGGATAATACTTTGGACTTAAATCCATATGGACTTATACCGCTCTATCGCCATAGAAAATAGTTTGGGGATGTGTATAGATATTTACATACACTATGACATGATCTAAATTTTATATTAATCGGCGCTAGTATCCGGTTGTTTTTTACACTGGTTTACATGCTGTACTTCATAATATATTGTAGTGGACTGATGGGATCGATTATAGTTCCCATTTTTCTCTCTTTTAGATATTCCCCCCTCCTTTTCTCTTATGGTGTGAAACGGATCTTGTAGTCTTTTTCCTTGATGTGGCTTTATAGCCAATCATGGACTATTAGTTTGCCAGCACTAAGTTGATCCTTTTGCCATGTTTGGCCGCCACGTGAGTTATGGACTAACCGCGCATGCGCGAGAATTACATAGCGTAATCTCACGGGATTTCGACATACACCCATTGATTAGACATGCTTCCTCATACACATGTGGAACATACGCACCTGATAAACAGGGACACCGTAAACATACCAGGAGTATGTCCTTCCGCCCTCTACAAATGACAGTATGTAATTTATTTTTTAATATATACACACCTGGGTGATCTATTAACAATTAATCCACTGTTTAGACTTGGACTGCCTATTGTCTGTACCAGTCCCTGATTAAACTGTATGTATACACATAATTTTCACCCCTATTCATGTCTGTATTTTACAATTGAATTATTTGTAATATTTTATACACTTATTTAATGTTTTTTATTTGATCACTGCTTTATTGCTAATTGACTCTGTGAGTCCTTAAATACTTGGTTTTTGGATGTGTTTTACTATGCTTGAGAAAGGTCCTGAGGGATTGAAACGTTGCATGGGTGATTAAAGGTTTTCTACATTTTTGGAAGTGTGTCTCCTTGTCTATTTTTTGCCTATCTTTTTTCTTTGTCTTTCTGTCAATTAGGTGTGGGGTTGTATTTATATCTGGCTTCCTCCACCTGGTCTTTTCTTGTTATTTTCTTAGTCTTCTGGTGTTCTGATCAAGCTCTGACACTCCCTGTACTTCTGACTTCTGGATTTCTTGGAAACTGACCTCGGCTTGTCTCTCGTTAACCCCTTGTGTACCAATTTTTATTATCTGCTCCCGGCTGCCTCTGACCTTTGCTGTACCTAATTTCCACTTGCTCTGTTTTGGAGTTTCTTTTTACCCTCTGGCTGTCTGGTTATCCTGTTTAGGTTTGCCTGTGTTGCACCGCTTATCCAACATTGAACTCTGCTCAGTTCAGACAGCTGACATCACGGACCTCAGCATGGTCTCTGGGCATGTGATCATTGTGGCAACCTGTCACAATGATCACAATACTTTCCCCGTCGGCAGCGCTTTTCCATCCTCGCGGCACCACCCCCACATGTTTTTTGCTTTGGGGGCTATTGCAGATATAGGTTTGCTCTTAACCATATTTTATATGTGTGTAATTTGCAAAGCACCAGCATTTCCTGGTAGGGCAGTTTATAGCGGTTATGACTCATATGACTGTCATCCACTGGGTGATCAGTGACTGACACCCTTTATCCCTTATGATTGGCTGTGTTACAAGGAGGGCTGCCTGTAAGGCATTATGGAGAAGTCCACTATGCCGCCACTCAAGGTAATGTGATCCTTGTTCTCTGTCTTCGTGACTTCTGATCTAAACATCGGCCGCATTTTTGAACTAATTGTGTGGGCCGAATTTAGAAAGTTTCAAATTCGCTAAAATCCAAAACCTTTGGGGAATTCGTAAGAAATTTGATTTGCGTAGAATCTATTCGCTCATCTCTATTTACAATGCAACTGCTCATTTGTTTGTTAAATATCCTACGTTTCACCTTCCTCTTCATGTCCCAGTCTGCTTGCTAAAATGATTGCTATTAAAACTCATTGTGTAGCTGATGCTGCTTCCTTCCTCCATCTCTAATATCACCATTTAACTACATTTTCTCTGATCCCTTGTTTTTTAACTTGCCTGGTATCCTTAACTAGCTATCCCTGATGGAGAAATAAAGATTTGGTAACTGATACCCGATGAAGATGAAGTTTCACTCTACAGACCTAAATTCAATCGAGCATTTCTCTACACAATAAGACATTTGGGAGAAAAAAGGGTCTTTCACTGTGATTAACTGCTAGATAGAGGGAAGGGAATGACCTTTTGGATCATTGTCTGGCAGTAAAATTATTCTAATAAAAGTTAATATGGCTGACAACAGTTAGCCATCAAATTGCTCCTTTTTTCTGGAGATAAAAAAGATGAGTTTATAATAGATTACAATAAATAAAGGCGGTGGAGTTGCTCACTGCACTCAAAATTGAATTTAGGTAGATTAGGTATCCTGAGATAGTCTATCAGATCTGAATGCAGACTTGATAATAGATAGGACAGATATAATGCACAGTAGTACTACAAGACTAAGCATGCTGGACAGAAATGCTGTCCACAAAGCCTAGTGATATATACCACTGCCTCTTCGATACTTATATGTTTGTATGTCCGTTAGCTTTTCACTACAGAATATGTGAAGTTCCATATTTTATTCAAGCTTAATAAAAGCTAAGTTTTATAATTAATACTTCCTCTATATTATACTAAAATTGAAATTGGAAGTAACTAACGGGAACCAGCCCGTCAGTTGATATTTGGGAATGTTTTAGAATAAATAAAGGCTCTTTTACACCGACCAATTATCGGGCAAACAAGCGTGCATAGAACGCGCGTTCCCAATAATTGCCCTTTGCAAACAGGGCAACGACCAGCCAATGAACGAACAAACACAGCTTAAAATATTAGGGTTGTCGGCAACACATTTCCCTGTGTAATATGGGCAAAGATCCCCCGATGAACGAGCTCGTTCATCGGCTGATTGCATCATTTTAAATGCTAAAACTATTATTGTTGTCGGCAGCACATCTCCCGTGCGAACATGCTCCCGACATGATAAAAATGTATGGCGAAGAGAGATCAGAGTAAAGAGCACTCGCCCCCGAGCTGTCGCGTTGATCAGCGATCATTTATATGGCCCACGCCGGGCCGTGTAATATCACCTTAAGAATTCAAAAGCACAATCAGCTTTTTCATTTTTGGCTGAAAGGTCACATTACTGACCAGACAGTTTAGAAATGTTTGGTGTATACTAAACCAGTTTTATTTTTTAATTAAGCTATTCAAGTAATTTTTCTATGTTATTTTATCTCTGCAACAGAGCTTTATTTAGTATATTTATCATTTTATGCAAATTATATATCCTTTTTTAACAATCTATAATTAAGTTAGATAGTGGACCCTCTGTATCCTAACAGGATTAGGGAAGGCTAACCTGGGGTGAAGTCTAATAGAGTCATTGTCTTCACCCTTCACCCCCTCACAGAGATATAGCCTTTGCTAGAGGGTATTTCCTAGGTTGTGATACCCAGGATAGTCTCCAATCAGTGGCAACAGCATAACAAGTACCAACAGGCGAATGCAACGTCGATGCAAAGCCATAAGTCAAGGCAAATGCCAGATGGCAGTGGTATCAGAGAGTAGATGGACGATGAATTCACAGATGTAGCCAAAAGTCGGAATCGGGAGTCAGAAGCCAAGAGGTCACAACCAGGGAAAATCACATAAACAGGATCAGGAATAGAATGATAGTTCAGAGTCAGGAAAATCAAGAATACAATAAATCAAGGCTGGAGGCAGGCACAGAGCGCAAATACATTCTTGTAGTGAGAATCAGAGGTCCTTAAGTTTACCCTATTAGAGTGACTTCATAGGAATGCCACATCTACAGCAGCAAAACGGCACAGCTGCACAGAGGAGAGCAGAGTGTCACAGGTGACTAACACAATTTTGGTTATTGTGGGCTTAAAAGATAACATGCAGTAATATTGTGTTGATTTTGACCATGTGCTCATTGCTCTCTCTATAAAAAAAATTTAAGAAAACGTAGACAGAGACATAAGAACCCTTATACTTTCATACTGATAACCATCCTGCTTTATGGCTAAATGAATCTTCGCCCAGTTGTGAATTGTACACGATTTTACTTCAGAATTATTTTCTAATATTGATTTCACTATTACTTCATAATACAACATCAAACATAAAATCAGTCTGATTAGAATGATTTGTCCTCAGTAACATAATTAACAAATATGTAGCCATGGAAACAATTGGATTATAAAAGCAACATACTATACCAATGGCATAAAGAATGTACAATAAATGTCTTTGCCAGAAAAAAATGATAACACTAATGATGCCTCAGTTTTAGAGTTAAAATGAACAACAATGGAACAGATGTACTACTGTTCTTGGGTCTAGAAAGTATTGTAAAATGCGTCAAATATTTGCACAAATTTGCGCAGTTTTGATGTTTTCACCATACTAGACACTTTTTAAAAGTGTTCTTAAAATGGGGTGTGGCTTAACAGGAAAGAGGTGTGGCTTAAAATGTGCAAATGTCCATCATTCCAAGGCTCTGTTCACATATTCTTTTAAAGCATAGGGTGTGTATGTGTGTGTGTCTGTGTGTGTGTGTGTGTGTGTGTGTGTGTGTGTGTGTGTGTGTGTGTGTGTGTGTGTGTGCGCATCCAGTTGTTGGGGATATATTGCTCCAGCTGCAACCATAGGCATAGGCAGGGCTGGCATCAGCAAGTCAGCAAGTGCCAGGGCCCACTCGACTGCCAGGTGCTAACTCTGCCGTCGTCACAGCATCACTGTCCATATAGGAGGAGAGAAGGAGAACCAGGCAGAGCGCTAGAGGCTCTGCTCCTGGACTCCATCTCTGGGGAAGCCCCTGACATCACTGTCCATATATGTGTGGCACTACCTGGGAGGGGGTATGTGGCACTACCAGGAAGGGGGCTGTGTGGCACTACCTGGCGGGGCTGTGTGGCACTATCTGGAAAGAGGGGGTTGTGTGGCACTACCTGGGAGGGGGGCAGTCTGGCACTAAATTGATGGGGGTACAAACTGGTCGCCTAACTTCTATATGGGGCATAAACAGGGCCTAACGTCTATATGGGTTCACAAAGCGACGTTTTCTGCCATTTTATTGTCACCATGAGTTCCCCCGCAAAGAGGCCTATGCTGGAGGGAAAGCCTATGTACAGGGTGGGCCATTTATATGGATACACCTAAATAAAATGGGAATGGTTGGTGATATTAACTTCCTGTTTGTGCCGCATTAGTATATGGGAGGGGGGAAACTTTTCAAGCTGGGTGTTGGCCATTTTGAAGTTGGCCATTTTGTATCCAACTTTAGTTTTTTCAATGGGAAGAGGGTCATGTGACACATCAAACTTATTGAGAATTTCACAAGAAAAACAATGGTGTGCTTGGTTTTAACGTTACTTTATTCTTTCATGAGTTATTTACAAGTTTCTGACCACTTATAAAATGTGTTCAAAGTGCTGCCCATTGTGTTGGATTGTCAATACAACCATCTTCTCCCACTCTTCACACACTGATAGCAACACCGCAGAAGAAATGCCTCCCGATCTGACCCCCTTAGACTTTTATCTTTGGGGTCATCTGAAGGCAATTGTCTATGCTGTGAAGATGTGAGATGTGCAGCAACTGAAACTACGGATACTGGAAGCCTGTGCTAGCATTTCTTCTGCGGTGTTGCTATCAGTGTGTGAAGAGTGGGAGAAGAGGGTTGCATTGAAATCTTGATGGAACCCCATATATTACCATTCTAATCTATAGGGTTCGTCAATCACTGTTGGAATCTGTTGTTTGGCAAAACCAGCACAGCATCATGTTGCTTGGTTATATGCTCTGGATACTTTAGTATTACAAATAAATTCAGTGACGAGTGCTGCAGGAAACTCTCCACGTGAAAGTGTTGGGCAATGTTTTTCCTTGAAGTCTAATTTTGGTAGCCTAGTGTATGAGTATAATATGGATTTAAAATAAGTCTTTATTAAAAAATCGTCTTACTTTTGGAGATACAGCTGTTCTGTATTCTCTATACAGAACAGCTGAATCATTCATTTTACACTGAATACGTCAGTCCTGCTGACATGACGGGTTCAGTGTCGGCGGATCCTGCGTGTCTCTGAAACGCAGGATCCACCTGTAATCTATCACATATGAGTTCATTAGGCTAAGTTCACACTACCGTTAGTATACGTTTACCTCTCTTCCATCAGAGGAAGAGAGGAATGAAAGATTAAACGGAAAGCAACGGTTCTGTTAGAATTACCATTGATTTCAATTGTAATTCGTTTGTTTCGATAGGTGTCTGCTTTTTTCACAGAAACAAAAGTTCTGCAGACTGCACTTTTGCTTCCGTCAAAAAAACGGAAACCTGGCGAACGGAGACAAACGGAAAGCAACTGAAACAAAATAATTACCATTGAAATCAGTGGCAATTCTAACGGAATGTGATCGATTACAGGTGGATCCTGCATGTCACAAGAAGGACCCGACACTGAACCCGTCAGGTCAGTGGGACTGACAGAAGGAACCCATTTCATGAAGCTTCCGATGCTCTTGTGCTGATGTCGCTTCCAGAGACAGTTTGCAACTCTGTAGTGAGAAATGCAACAGAGAAAAAGCACGTTTTACAGGTCATACACTTCAGAACTCAGCAGCTCTGCTATGTCAGTTTGCATGGTCTACCTCTTAGTGGCTGAGCTGTTTTTACTCCTAGACACTTTTACTTTAATAATAGCACTTACAGATGTAGCTGTCTTTATCTTGACTTTTAACACATTAAATAAACAATGGCTAGATCTCTTATCTTGACTTTTTAAATGATTTTTAAATGGCTTTTGTTGTGTGATATCACGCTGCAGAAAGTTATCAGAGTCAAGTTAAAGACGGCTACATCCGTACATTCAATCGGGCAAATCTAGAAGAACAGAAATTTCAAGGACTGACTCGTGGCAAAGGTGAGATCATATGAAAATGACACGTTTAATGTCACTATTTGTCTATCGAGATTGCATAGATGTGTACTTGATCTTATGTATGTACCTGTTTGCAATGGGTGTGGCCGAAACACCTGAGCTCAATAATTAGGAGGGGTATCCACATACTTTTGGCTATATAGCGTAACTTCCATTTCCATATAGTATATATTCCTTTTATATACCCTCTGCAAAACCACTTTGAGGTTCTTGATGGAAGGCATTTGTATGGTTGTCCTTTTCAAAAGGATAATTTGAAGTACTGCAGCTAGGGTGTGTATGATACAGTTCACTGCCACATTTGCCGCGAACATTTGTTGTGATCTCTATGGGGGAATAGTTTACTTACAAATAAATATACAATTTTAAATAATTAGAGATAAGCAAATTCCCGAAATTCGTTTTGGGTCAAATTCTATCGAAGCGGCTGTCAGATTCGATAAGGTCCAAATAGCTTCATCATTAAACGAAAGTGCCACGATTGCCACATAAACTTGTGTATGACATTCGGAGGTTTTCTAAGATTTATATTATTGAAAGAGATATGTAAATAATGTGCTAAAAATTTATGTAAGAATTGCATAGCTGCAGCAGCACATACAGTAATGACTAACTGTCTAACTAACACACTGACTGACTCCTATCTCTCTACAAAATCCATCTCTCTATCAAATTATTGCAAATCTAACTATCTATTCTCTTCTCATTACAATTAAACAAACTCACTAACTCTGATCCACTATCCACTGAGCCATCAATGACTCACACCTATAACCCCAATGATTGGCTGTGCTAGAGTGAGGGCAGCCTGCAAGGCATTATGGGGAAGCCCAACCAGCCGCTTGAGGTCATTTGATCTTTTTCATTCATTCATCTTCTGCTGCTTTTTTTTAAGCGATTCGTGCAGAACGAATCCCAAAAGTTTCGGATTCGCTAAAATATTTTAGTAGGTTTGTAATGAATTTGATTTGTGTAGAATTGATTCGCTCATCTCTATGAATAGTGTATTATAGATTTAATATATTTTTCTGTCAGTATCAACAAATTCTGTATTTATCAGTACAAGAAGTCTATGTTGCTGATTTGATATATTTGGTTTGGGAGTGTATAAAGAAAAGGTGTTCTGCTCCCTAGTGGTAACCTAATCATTTCCCAAACTGAAATCTCATAGAAATTTAAATATATGATTTGATTATGCATTTTACTCTGCAATTCCTTATTAATTTTGACACTTGCTGCTATCGTCCCACTGGGTGCAAATTAAGTCCAATTGAGGTCAAGCAATCTCTAGAATAAACTGTGTCATAAATTATATTATCCATTTAAAGTTTTGAAGTTGAATTTCTTGCAGTCAGAATAGCAGGGCTGAGGTTATTGTGCAAATGTAGACTGCGGGTCATTTCATCAATGTCCACAAAACTAATGAAGCAAATCTAAGTCCTGCGTATTAGCATCCCAGCTCTTGGCCTTTACCAGTCACAACTGCTGATTTAGTAATATAATTATTTTAAAAATGAGACACTTATTCTAGAAGACATTTTCTCATGAATGTAATTTAGAAGAGTGAAATAATATGTCACAGCAACACTCAATTCTATTCCATTTTTAAGTATTGAAAATGTGAAGAAATTAAATATTTTATATAATTCAACATACATGATACATTATATTAACCATTCTATTTTTGCAATTTATTTTTTTATTTAACTTTAGACAGCACATGGCTCTCATTTACAAAGATACTCAGATAACCAGTGTATGCTTACATGTTTCAAGTGGAAAATGAACTGAAAATTAAGGTTGAAGCCAGACCGATGAGGCATACTATTTTCCGAAATGTTTTACTTATCTGAATGCCATTACTCCAGAGATATTCTACTATCCTCTACTAGGTTCCAGCTGAAGTCTGTGCCGGCTTTGAAAATATGGAAGCAAAGCAACACAACATGAGCCACTTTGTAGGCAACATACAAAACTATAACTGCCAACCATTGCAGGTAAAAACATTTTTTTTGTGAATATGTTGAGTGCCATCTGTCAGGCCTAAAGCTGATTTCCCCTTTTTTGCTTGATGTTGGCAGACATCAGTCAAGGATGAGATAAAAACGTTTGCACATCTAACTTGTAAAACGTATTTAATTGTATTCCTTTCTTATTCTGTGGCCATGAACATAACAACATAGACGTTATTATTAAGGTTGGGGCTGCAGTATAATGTAAAACAGGGATTCTAAGCCTTTTTCTACTAGACCAGCCAGAATTAGAGCAGCTAGCGAATGACTTGTACAGCATATGGTCACTTCTGTCAAAACTGCCATATCCGGCCATGTGTCACAAACTACTGACGGCTTGCCTCATTGTTTCAGAAGCACCAGAGTAAAATGTTATTGTACCATGAAAGTCTAGTGATGGTAAACACTTGTGCTAGCAATTTTTAGTCTTTCAGGATCATTTTCCTTCTATTGAACCAATTCCTTGTCCCCTTGTGACATAGTAGTGCTACTTGTGCAATTTTCTTCTATTGTTGTGATGTTTCTGTTGATGTATGCTTGAATGCATAAACCAAGTAGAAAATTTTGTACATTTCCTAATCTTATTTTTAGATTAGGAACCTTATGGTTATCATTATCAAACATAATATTTATAGGAAATAAGAGAATGGGGCAAAGAAAAGTTAAGGAAGGATAAGTATGATAAATAATGAGGTGGTAATTATTGAGTTCTGTAATACCAGTGTGTTTTCCTGTCAATGCAGTCATTCTATTTGAGTATGTTCCTATTAAGAAAGCTATTATTTTTAAACCATGCATGTTTTCTTTATACTAGGAAACGATATAATCTGATGTCCTTCAGCTTTCATAGTGGGGAACGGGACTGGATAAAACATAGTACTCCACATTTTTGATACCTCAGTTCTAAACTGCAGTAATGTGTGATCTATATTATGCAATGTATTGTCATGTTCAATATGTCACTGAGCAAACATTAGATTTGGTTCTTTATAACAAAATGTATTTATACAATGTGTACATTGTGCTATCTAAGTTGCCCCAACAGGTCAGACCCATGAGGGCCCAAATTGATTCCAAAATCTAAAGAACAGAGAATTATACAAGATAATTAAAGAACTTTATACCCAGAAGCCCACAATTAATATTGTGCTCAGCTACAAATAACAATGGGAGAATCGGATTTCATTTTATTATAAAAAAAAATCTTCTATACTCACCCATAGTTCTCACTTGCAAGCCTCTCATGACTTTATAGTGACTGTAAATTTTTAATTATTTTTTTGTTAAATCAGTTTAGTAGGCACAATAGAGAAGGATCAGCAAACGAGACAAAAAAGAATGTACAATTTACAAACAAGTAGGTGAAAATAAATGTGCATCATTATATGTCTTTAAAGGTGTGTCACGTTTTAAATTATGAAATCGGGAATACAATTGATAAGCCATTAAGCAATTGGAAGGCAAGGCCCCCTTCAACAGGGAAAAGCAAGGGAATCATAAGTAAAGAGAAGGAAAGTTACATCAAAGCTTAAAAATTATTCACTAAATCAGCATAGTATAATGAGTCCTCATGGAATCTGTGGAGGGGAAAATAGGTCAGGCAGCTGGACGGATGATGGAGTGGTTAATGAGAAGAGGCTCGGAAGGTTGTCCAGGGAAGCCATTGTTTAGAATTCAGCATAACTTGTCTTCTATGAGCATTATACTGTGCAAATTGATGGCCCAAAGAGCTCTTGGTCGGCAAGAAGTTGATTTTCAAAATCTGGGAATAACAATTCTCATTGCTAAAAGGAAAAGACCTGAATATCAAGTGAAACTCTAAAGAATAAAGTGAGTTAAAAAGAGCTACGATGTCACTCCATAAGACTGGATGAATGGACATCTCGACCAAGTATGCCCAATGGTACCGCTGGCTCGCCAGGCACGTCCAACATAAATTGGCATGGGAGCGGTAGATTGTATGACGCCAGACCTGGGTTTGTTCCATCTTGTCAGAATCTTATAACTATTCTCCTGAATTTTGCAAGAGATAGAGAACTTATGGGAAAGAAGAAATGCTTTATTCCAGTCTGCAGATGGGATAGACAGACCTAGTTTGTACTCTCACCCAGATACGAAGGTCAGAGGAGACTTCATTATCTTAAAGAGGCTATGTCACCAGATTTTGCAACCCCTATCTCCTATTGCAGCAGATCGGCGCTGCAATGTAGAGTAACGTTTTTTTTTTTAAAAACGAGCATTTTTGGCCAAGTTATGACCATTTTTATATTTATGTAAATGAGGCTTTCTAACCCCTTAGTGACCACTAATACGCCTTTTTACGTCGGTCACTAATGGGCTTTAGGCTAGGCTGACGCCTTTTCACGTCAGCCTAGTCTAAGTCCTGCACGGGTCTCCCGTGCAGGCAGGAGCCGGGGCTCTGCTGTCTGATGACAGCTGAGCTCCTGCTCCAACGCCCGCGATCGAAGTTTACTTCGATCGCGGCCGTTTAACCCGTTAAATGCCGCCGTCAATAGCGACCGCGGCATTTAACTTTGTTTACAGAGGGAGTGAGGTCTCCGATGGGGTGTCATGGCAGCCGGGGGCTTGATAAAATCCCCCAGGTCTGCCCTGGAAATATTCCTGTTAGGACGCGCCGGAGGCACGTCCTAACAGATTGCCTGTCAGATTTACACTGACAGGCAATAATGCTCTGGTATACGAAGTATACCAAAGCATTATAGCAGCGATCGGAATATCGCACAGTAAAGTCCCCTAGTGGGACTAATAAAATAAGTCATCAAAGTGAAATAAAGATTATTAATAAAAAGTACAGTAAAAAAATAAATAAAACCATTTTTTTCCATAAAAAGTGGTTTTATTTAGTAAAAGTGTAAAAAAAAAAAAAAAGTACACATATGTGGTATCGCTGCGACCGTAATGACTCCATTAATAAAGTTAATATGTAATTTAAACCGCAAAGTGAACACCGTAAAAAAAAAACGCAAAAAACCATGGCGAAATTGCAATTTTTTTCCATTGCCCCCCAAAAAAGTAATAATAAAAATGAATCAATAAGTCCCATGCACCCCAAAACAGTACCATTCAAAACTACGTCTTGTCCCGCAGAAAACAAGCCCAAAAATCACTACATTGATGGAAAAATAAAAAAATTACGGCTCTTGGAAAGCGACGATGCAAAAGCAAATAATTTTAGTTCAAAAGTGTTTTTATTGTGCAAAAGTCGTAAAACATAAAAAAAACTCTACATATGTGGTATCGCCGTAATCGTACCGACCCATAGAATAAAGGTAACATGTTATTTACGTCGCATAGTGAACGGTGTCAATTTAAAAACGCATAGAACAATGGCGGAATTTCCGTTTTTTTTTATAATCCCCCCAAAAAGGTTAATAAAAGTTAATATAAAAATTATATGTACCCAAAAATGGTGCTATTAAAAAGCACAACTAATCCCGCAAAAAACAAGTCCTCATACAACTATGTAGACGAAAAAATAAAAACGTTATAGCTCTTTGAATGCGACTATAGAAAAACGAATAAAATAGCTTGGTCATTAGGGCCTAAAATGGGCTGGTCACTAAGGGGTTTTTAACCCTTTGATCACCGCGGTCCATGACCCTGGAATGATCAAAGGGGATTCCTTTCTTCGATCGCGTCACCGACTGGGGAACGCTCTGCTTTAGCCCTGGGGACTGAGAAAAGACCCCAGAGCAGTCTGTTTTATAAGCCTACTGGTAGGATACACTACGTGTTGCCCTAACGGCAGCCTGTGTCGTAGGAACACAGTACAATGTATTCGGATACAGGCGTATGCTAATACATTATAAGTATAAAATGAAGTTGGTAAAACGTTATCCCTTCATGGGAATTTAAAAATTACAAGAAAAAAATGTCCACAAAAAAAGTAATTCTTTAGTAAAAAAATATATATTTTATTGCCCATAGATTACATAAAAACTAAAAACCTACACGGATTTGGTATTTAAAAAACTATAATAACGTGAAAATTTAATTTAACAGGTTATTTAATGTGTCATGTGAACGGTATAAACAGAAAAATGCAGAAAAATACTTTTTTGTATATTCACACCGCAAAAATAAATAACACATTCATTTATAACCCAAACGCGCAGAAAAAAAGAAATGCAATTTCATCCTTAGAAAACAAGGCCTCATACAGTCACGTCAATGAAAAAAATAAATAAAGTTAGGGCTGCCTTAAAGACAGAGGCGCAAAACCGAAATAATGCAGCTAGTCATTAAGTCCTATTCAGGCTTGGTCATTAATGGGTTAAAGTACAACTGGGCGTGTTTACAGTTAAAGTACAACTGGGCGTGTATTGTGTATGTACATCTGGGCGTTTTTACTTCTTTTACTAGCTGGGCGTTGTGAATAGAAGTGTATGATGCTGACGAATCAGCATCATCCACTTCTCTTCACAACGCCCAGCTTCTGGCAGTGCAGAGACACACAGCATGTTCTTGAGAGATCACGCTGTGATGTCACTCACTTCCTGCCCCAGGTCCTGCATCGTGTCGGACGAGCGAGGACACATCGGCACCAGAGGCTACAGTTGATTCTGCAGCAGCATCAGCGTTTGCAGGTAAGTCGATGTAGCTACTTACCTGCAAACGCTGATGCTGCTGCAGAATCAACTGTAGCCTCTGGTGCCGATGTGTCCTCGCTCGTCCGACACGATGCAGGACCTGGGGCAGGAAGTGAGTGACGTCACAGCGTGATCTCTCGAGAACACGCTGTGTGTCTGCACTGCCAGAAGCTGGGCGTTGTGAAGAGAAGTGGATGATACTTCTATTCACAACACCCAGCTAGTAAAAGAAGTAAAAACGCCCCGATGTAACGAACACAATACACGCCCAGTTGTACTTTTACTGTAAACACGCCCAGTTGTAATTTAGAAAGCCTCATTTACATAAATATAAAAATGGTCATAACTTGGCCAAAAATGCTAGTTTTTAAAAAAACAAAACGTTACTCTTATGTACATTGCAGCGCCGATCTGCTGCAATAGGAGATAGGGGTTGCAAAATCTGGTGACAGAGCCTCTTTAAGGAGTAGCAATCTAGAGTGTAGATATGACACAGAGAGGTTTATCACCTTATCTACATAGGTTCTCAAAGTAAATCAGTGTACGTGTTAGAAGCCCTCCATTCAAAATCATTGCAACATAATTCCGCAGAGAATTATTATTTATTTTTTTAAAGGAAATTCCAGTTTGTTATGCCAAATTATATCCAATATATACACAGATTATAGGCAGAGAAATGAGAGATAGATACATAGATAGATATTAAATTGACATTATACTGCTGAGCTAAACTTCCAATATTTAACCAGAGCTAGTCATGTATATAATAAAAAGATGTACCATATTCAATTATTTCACTTTTTAAAAGCATATATATAATTTGTTCTACTTTTCTGAACTTTCTATTTTCCTTACAAAAATAAAAACATAGGTGATTTTATATTGAGGGATATGAGCATATGAGTGTTGGAGAATTGTTTGGTAGTACTTGTTCTTGTGATGTATTTATGGTGCCTTCTATGGACGATCAAAACATAGCCAGTACTTTTCTGTACCTGATTCAGAGCTTAGCCCTTCTCCTTTGAATATAATAGGATTTATCTATAAATGTGACAGTACACTCCACAGGGATGGTTGTTTCTTAAATAATTAAATAGGCATATACAGTATAACTATAATATTGTTCAACATGAGAAAATCTTTTCAAAATAATTACCAATTTGTAGAATTGTTCTGTAAAACACCTATAAGGACAGCATGATGTCAATACGCTGCAAGGAAACAAATCCATACTCTTACAATTAAGATTGTTGTTACCATATAAAATGGAATCTTTGAATGATGAACATCTCCATTCCAATGTAGATAAATCATGTGATGTTCCAGCAATCTACACTTTGTAATAAGTGTATTGTTCTACTGAGGCAGATTATTTTCTTTACTGACAGACAATTTTCTTGTGATGAATTATCCAAAAAGCTCTTTCTTTTATTATTTTTTTCCAGCCATTTTTAAATGCATAACTAGAATGGCAAGCTTATTGTAATTCCTTTCTCTGAAGACGTGAACACTCTTTTAATTATATTTACCACATCGTGTGATAAATGTTTCGCTGGCAGAGGCAGAATTCATAGCATTGAGAAACTGGTAATAACATCTGCCTTCTGTTTCCCACAAGGGTGCTTAGACATGCTGAATCAAACGTATAGAAAAAGTATTTTATTCATACTCTTTATCCGTCACACTCCCCACATACTCTCTTTGGTAAGCCACCATTTCTCTGTCCTTACCTTTTGTAATTGTTACCTAACTAAAAATGCTGATAACCTCGGCTACATCTTACTTAATTTACCTATTGAACATGGTAATAGCAGCTTGCTTATAAATTCAGTCTCCATTATACTCACCATGCTTGCATTACATCGTTTTACTTGGTTTCTGACATTGTTCACTTTTGTGTTTGCATTATAGCTGTGCATAATTACACGTGTATTACATTGGATTCACTTATAGTTATTTACACCCAGGTACATACAGACATTTAGTGGAATTAGGCCGTGAAAATGAATATCAACATATTGGTCCACTAAAATGATGAATTTGTCATTTTCACAAGGGATAAAGGAGAAAAAGAACCCCAACACTTGTAATGCAATTTCTCCCGAGAGTGACAATACCCCACATGTGGTAATAATTGTTTTTTTTTAATTAAAAATTAATTAACCTTTTCAAGACTGATCCTTTTTTGCTTTTCCATTTTAGTTTTTCACTCCCCGCCTTCCAAACGCCATAACGTTTTTATTTTTCCCTTAATAGAGCGGTGTGAG
The DNA here is from genome assembly GCF_050947455.1 of Rhinoderma darwinii. Lineage (NCBI taxonomy): Eukaryota > Metazoa > Chordata > Amphibia > Anura > Rhinodermatidae > Rhinoderma > Rhinoderma darwinii. The sequence continues at coordinate 175,716,592 of NC_134689.1, read as the reverse complement.
GGCTTATTTTTTGCGGGAAGAGTTGTAGTTTCTAATGACATCATTTAAAGTACCATATAATGTGCTGGGAAACTGAAAATAAAATTCTTTGTGGGGGGAAATTGGAAAAAACTGTGATTCCTCCATAGTTTTTTTGATTTCGTTTTTACCGCTTTCACCGTGCGGTAAAAAAAACTTATCTTTATTTTGCGTCTCAATACGATTACGGAGATACCAAATGTATATAGTTTTTTTTTATATTTTACTACTTTTACAAAGAAAAAACAATTTGTTAAAAAAAAATTGTTTTGTATCAACACATTCTGAGAGCCATAACTTTTTTTTATTTTTTGGTTGATTGAGCGGTGTGAGGGCTTATTTTTGGTGGGACGAGCTGTAGGTTTTATTGGTACCATTTTTTGGTACATACAACTTTTTGATCACTTATTATTACATTTTATTTAGAGCTTTGGTGACCAAAAAACAGTGATTTTGGCGTTTTAAATTCTTTATTTCTTACGGCGTTCATTATGCACTATAAATGACAATTTTACTTTATTCTGCGGGTCGGTGCGATTAGGGCAATACAATATGTATATAGTTTTTTTTATTTTTGCAGCGCTTACACAATAAAATCACTTGTTTATAAAATAAATAATTTTTTGTGTCACCGTATTCTAAGAGCCGTAACTTTTTTATTTTTCAGTCAAAAAAGCGGTGTAAGGGCTTGTGTTTTGAGGGACGGGTTGTAGTTTTTATTGGTTCTATTTTGGGGTACATGCAACTTTTTGATTACTTTTTATTCCATAATTTGGGAGGGATGGTGACCAAAAAATAGGGATTCTAGCATTGTTTTTCGTTTATTTTGTTTGCGGCGTTCACCGTGCAGGAAAAAGAACATTATAGTTTTATAGTTTTGGTCATTACAAACGTGGTGATACTAAATATGTGTACTGTTTTTCAACAGTTTCATTTTTTTCCTATAATAAAAGACTTATTATAAGAAAAAAACAACTTTTATTTTTATACTTTTGTAAAACATTTTTCTTAGCTTTTTTGTAACTTTTTTTCACTTTTTTTTTTACCTGCAGCTCTGATCGATGCTAGAATACATTACACTACCTAGTTGTGTAATGTATTCCAATTGTCAGTGTAACATCATAGTCACTCTGAGAGTAAGGCCAGATTTACACGAGCGTGTGCATTTTGCGCGCTCAAAAAACCGCTGCGTTTTGCGCGCGCAAAAGGCATTTGACAGCTCCGTGTGTCATTCGTGTATGATGCGCGGCTGCGTGATTTTCACACAGCCGCCATCATAGAGATGAGGTAGTCGACGCCCGTCACTGTCCAAGGTGCTGAAAGAGCTAACTGATCGGCAATAACTCTTTCAGCAGCCTCGACAGTGAATGCCGATCACAATATACACCAACCTGTGAATAAGAAAAGACGTTCAAACTTACCATGAACTGCCTGCTTCCTCCAGTCCGGTCTCCCGGCCGTTGCCTTGGTGACGCGTCCCTCTCTTGTCATCCGGCCCCACCTCCCAGGATGACGCGGCAGGCCATGAGACCGCTGCAGCCTGTGATTGGCTGCAGCCTGTGCTTGGCCTGTGATTGACTGCAGCTGTCACTTGGCCTGAATTGTCATCCCGGGAGGTCGGACTGGAGGAAGGAGCCGGGACTTATCGGTAAGTCCGAACTTCTGTTTTTTTTACACGTATATGTATATTGTGATCGAAAGTCACTGTCCATGGTGCTGAAACAGTTTAAGTCTTTGAGCACCGTGGGCAGTGACTGTCTCCTGACGTCGCGTACCCGAACATTTTTTGCCGGGTTCGGTCAAAACGAGTTCGGCCGAACCCGGTGAAGTTCGGGGCGCTCATCTCTAATTTGACACTCCGTTTGGATGTTTGTAAACAGAAAAGCACGTGGTGCTTTTCTGTTTACATTCATCCTTTTGACAGCTCTTGCGTGATTTTCGCGCATGCAACGCAGGACCGTCCGTGTGGCATGCGTTGTTTTCACGCACCCATTGAAGTCAATGGGTGCGTGTTGCGTGAAAAACGCAAGAATATAGAACATGTCGTGAATTTTACGCAATGCACTCACGCAGCGCAAAATTCACGCATCGTCTAAACAGCCCCATAGAGTAATATAGGTGCGTACGACACGCGTGAAAAGCACGCGCGTCGCACGCGCGTATATTACGCTCGTGTAAATGAGGCCTTAAGTCTATGAGGACCAGCCAGAGGCTGGTCCTCATAGGCTTCCATACACGGCAGACACGGAGGCTGTTGCCTGGTCTCCGGATGCCATCACAATCATCGGCAACCCCCTCGATCGCCGCATTTAAAGAGGCTGTGTCACCAGATTTTGCAACCCCTATCTGCTATTGCAGCAGATCGGCACTGCAATGTAGATTACAGTAACGTTTTTATTTTTAAAAAACGAGCATTTTTGGCCAAGTTATGACCATTTTCGTATTTATGCAAATGAGGCTTGCAAAAGTACAACTGGGCGTGTTGAAAAGTAAAAGTACAACTGGGTGTGTATTATGTGCGTACATCGGGGCGTGTTTACTACTTTTACTAGCTGGGCGTTCTGATGTGAAGTATCATCCACTTCTCTTCAGAACGCCCAGCTTCTGGCAGTGCAGACACAGCCGTGTTCTCCAGAGATCACGCTGTGTCGTCACTCACAGGTCCTGCATCGTGTCAGACGAGCGAGGACACATCGGCACCAGAGGCTACAGATGATTCTGCAGCAGCATCGGCGTTTGCAGGTAAGTCGATGTAGCTACTTACCTACAAATGCTGATGCTGCTGCAGAATCAACTGTAGCCTCTGGTGCCGACACGATGCAGGACCTGTGAGTGACGTCACAGATCTGCACTGCCAGAAGCTGGGCGTTCTGAAGAGAAGTGGATGATACTTCTCATCAGAACGCCCAGCTAGTAAAAGTAGTAAACACGCCCCGATATACGCACATAATACACGCCCAGTTGTACTTTTACTTTTCAACACGCCCAGTTGTACTTTTGCAAGCCTCATTTGCATAAATACAAAAATTGTCATAACTTGGCCAAAAATGCAAGTTTTTTAAAAATAAAAACGTTACTGTAATCTACATTGCAGCGCCTATCTGCTGCAATAGCAGATAGGGGTTGCAAAATCTGGTGACAGAGCCTCTTTAAGGAGTTAATTGCTGAAATCAGAGGCAATGAGCCGCAGTGGAGCGTCAGCTGTCGGGAACAGTTGGGGCTCCCGGTTCCCGGTGCACACTGTCGCCGACAGTGTGCACTGGGAACCGCGCAGTAACTGTAAGTTCTCGTGCGCTAAGACACTGGCCACCAGGATGTACAGTTGCATTGTGGTGTGACTAGGGGTTAAAGAATAAATTAAACAGAACCAAAAGAATAGCAGTCAACATTGACCGGAACACCCTGTTAGACATTGATGGGGTCAGTAGAAAAAAATGCAGATAATGCAGCAAACAGTTCTAATAACACAACATATAAAAAATTAATTAATAATATAATGTTTGTAACAGCATATAGGTCACAATTTATTACAATTTCAAATATCATATAAAAACACACAGCCATTTCATATCAGGATGAATATTTGCGAAATATTTTATCCTCCGGTAATAAATGCGTATCCAAAAAGCGCCTTCGTTCTGTACTCTTTTATCACCAAATATGTTTATTTCATACAAAAATACTGTCCAAAAAACATGGGTGACAAACATGTCTGTGGACATAATAAATGTAAAAGCATGCAGCCATGCTAATGAATCTAATACGTTTATGTCGATGTCCACTAAAAAGCAATATAAAATGAGAAATTACATTAATTGCAGCACAACCAATACCATATCCATCATAACTTGTAATGAATGTAAATGACAGTATGTCGGATGTACATCCGGACCATTAAAAATAAGAATCAGACGTCATATGTCTGATGCAACAATAAACAAGCCACAAACAGATCCATGGCTTCCAGACACTTTGCTCAGGTACACAACAGATATTTGATTGTTATTTTCAGCTTCCAAGGAATAGAAAAAGTGTATAGACCAATCAGAGGTCAGGACTATCAGAGAAAATGAGTTAGTCGGGAGACGTACTAGATGTTCCAGAAATCCTGGTGGTCTAAATATTAGACAGAGCCTAATATGCTATTACTAAAATTCTTTGTTCCTTTACATGAATAGCAGGATAAACAAGTGAATGCCTTACAACATATGTGTGAAACAAATGTAAGCTCACCAGATCAGCAGGTTACATAATAATGGATCAACTGGTCACATCACGTAATAATGGATGAACTGTTACATCACATGATAGTGGATCAGCTGATCGCATCACATGACATTTTAGTCACATGATTCTTGAACTGAGCTTTTTAAGAAACTGGCCTCCATACAGGTGCAAGTTATGATTAACCCCTTAATGACCAGGCCAATTTGAGTCTGCATTTTCGTATATACCTCCTCGCTTTCCAAAAGCCATAACTTTTTTATTTTTTCATCAGCATAGCCGAGGGCTTGTTTTTTGCGGGACAAGTTGTAGTTTTTCATGGCACCATTTATTGTACCACATAATGTACTGGGAAGCTGAATAAAAATATATTTTTGGGGTGAAATGGGGAAAACAGAGATTGAGAAATTTTTGGGGGGTTTTGTTTTTTTTACGGGGTCCATCAGGCGGTAAAAACTACATGTTCACCATACTCTAAAGGTTGATATGATTATGGTGATACCAAATAGATATTTTTTTTTAATGTTTTACCACTTCTAGAAAAAAATCAACTATGGATGGATCCCACATCCCATTTATTTGGATTTATCTGGGTGAGCTGACCTCCTTTTTCCCTTTTGCTTTACATTTCTTAAAACGGGTGAAAATGATATTTTCCAGCAATTACATTTGAGTTGATATATTAGAAAAAAAATAAAAATTAAATTAAAATATATTTGCACATTTTAATAAGAATAATTTGGTGTAACCAAAATAATCTTACACCAGGAAGAACTTAGCTTTCAGTTGAAGCCCAAAACAATCATAAACCTAACCATAAGCCAAGCTCTTGAGTGGTATCATAGAACTGTGTATTTTTCCCCGTTTTATTTTACCTCAGAAATAAATATACAGTCATAAGTCCTTATGTACTGAATTTACTCAAATCCTGCTGACTAACCTAATTCTTACCAGAATCAGAATTTTCTCTCTATAGTCCTTGGCCTTCTACAGGGCTTCCAACTATTTCTTATTCTTTCATTTCTTCAGAAATGGCAGGACAATAACATGTTTTACAATAAAATCAGCCTTGATACACATTTTGTTCAGAATTTATTTTGATTTGACAGATAAGCATGCTGAGAAGTGTGATATTCCCACTTTATGATGTGAATTGAGAAATAATGAGCTAGGGTAGAAAATAATGTTCACATCTCTGAATTTTCGGCATGGAATCACAACGTTAACTAAAGCTACAGGTTTAATGTTTATTCTTGGTAGAAATTCTGACAAAAAAAAGAACTTAGTAATGAAATAAGCCACTGGATAAACTGCAGAATGTTCACTTATATCAATCAGATTCAGCATGCATTGCTTGGTTTAGTTTTGTAATATATTATTTCTGTATAAAAACGACAACAATATTTTTGAACCACAGAAAAAGTTAACTTTAGGTTTTTTTTGTTTTTTGTTTTTACAAACTTTTTGTCAAGATTTTCTTTACAAAACAAAACAATCAATAAAAGCGGTAAGAGGTGCTATGGGGGGGGCCGAAGGGCAGTATTATTATGGGTAGGTGAGGCCCACAAAGATTCTCTGACACTGAACCCTCCATGTAATTATGGGTTAGAGGAAACTTTATTTTTTGGGTATTTTTGTGTAGGTATTATTATTAACAATATTCTTTATTCTATTAGCTACTGTTAACAGTTTCGTGTTGTGTTTTTCCATATTACACCAACTGGTTTTCAGATGACAAGATATGAATTATTAACAATGTGGCCATAGATCAGGATACATTGCAGTCTACAGTTAATTTTTTATCCTAAAAAAAGTAGTATATTCATTGTGGGGGTCCAATCACAACAACACCTCCCAATTACTAAAGCAAAGTGGGGTTCCATTAAAAGCCAGTGGTAATGTAGGAGTTTTTCCCCCTGCAAATCTCCTCTCCCAAACCAGCTCTGTGTAGGTATTGTTGAAGACCATTCACTTGAAAGGTGCAGCATTAGATTTAACATGCCACATATTTGATCAGAGGTATACAAAGGTACAGTATGGACCCATTCATTTTTATGTGTGCCGAATTCCAGCTCTGTGCAACTTGAAACTTGTATGGAGCATTAATATGTTTGTGTATATGAGTCTTTATGATGTATTCCATCATTAATTGGACTAGTGATAGTGGGAGGAAATATTTCACTATGCAACTGACTATTGCATCAATATATATATATGGTTTTTGTTCACTATAAATTCTACTAATATCACTGCCTATATAAACTATGAAAAGTTGAACACTAAAATGAAGGCTAGATAGTCAAAATACTAAACAGGCGTAAGCAAAGTGACCAGCAAGAGGGGTACAGAGCAGTTATCACACATCCATGTGCACCTAAAAGCCAATGAGTCACTCCCCCGTTAATTATTATGATATAATACCCTTGTCAATTATGCCAAAAGTTGCATCCCTACACGTTTCTGCACCCCCAGTTTACAGAGTACATCATCAGGGGTCACATTTGTTATTGTATTTAACCCCTTCACGCTCAGCGATGTACTATTCCATTGTGCTAAGTGGATCGTTCGCGTTCAGTGACGGAATAGTACGACGGAGGAGGAACGGCCATTTCGGCCGTCCTCCCGACACATACAGGAGCTGTGACAACTCCTGTCTCGTACAGCAGTTGCCGCAGCTCCTTCAGCGGGGACTGATTGCTATGTCCCCGCTGATTGACCCCTTAGAAGCCGCGTTAAATAGCGATCACGGCTTCTTAGGGGTTAAGCTACCATCGATGGCCCGCTACATGATAGCGGGTGGAGATGGTTGCTATGGCAACCAGACGCCTAATAATGGCATCCGGCTATGCCATCTACGGAAGCCTAGTTCGTCCTGACTAAATCAGGACCCACTATGCTTGCTGTGAGCGAGTAGCTGACAGCTCTAATACACTGCACTATGCATGTAGTGCAGTGTATTAGAATTGCGATTAGGACCTCCTGCCCTCAAGTCCCCTAGTGGGACAAAGTAATAAAGTAAAAAAACTTTAAAAAAAGCTGTGTAAAAATAAAAAAATAAAAGTTATAAAAGTAAAAATCCCCCCTTTTTCCCTTATCAGTCCTTTATTATTATTATTATTTTAAATAAGTAAACAAATAAACTATGCATAATTGGTGTCGCCACGTCCGTAACGGCCTGAACTACAAAATTATTTAATTATCTATCCCGTGCGGTGAATGCCATAAAAGAAAATAATAAACCATACCAGAATCACAATTTTTTGGTGACTTCACCTCCCAAAAAATGAAATAAAAAGATATCAAAAAGTTACATGTACCTAAAATCAGTACCGATTGAAACTGCAGTTCGTTACGCAAAAAAACAAGTCCTCGCACGGCTTTCTTGATGGAAAAATATAAAAGTTATGGCTCTTAGAATAAGGCAACACAAAAAGTAAATGATTTTTTATAAAAAGTATTTTATTGTGCAAAACGCCATAGGACATAAAAAAAACTATAAACATCTGGTATCGCCGTAATCGTATCGCCCCACAGAATAAAGTGAATATGTCATTTATAGCGCACGATGAATGCTGTAAAAAAAGGAATAAACAACAATAGTAGAATTGCTGTTTTTTAGTCACCACGCCTCTTAAAATAGAATAAAAACTGATCAAAAATTTGCATGCACCCCATGAAAACTACAATGAATTCCTCAAGGGGTCTAGTTTCCAAAATGGGGTCACGTTTAAGGGATTTCCGCTGTACTGGTACCCCAGAAGCTCTGCAAATGCGACATGGCGCTCAGAAACCAATCCAGCAAAATCTACATGCCAAATAGCGCTCTTGCCATTCTGAGCTCTGCTGTTTGTCCAACCAGCAGTTTATGACCACATATGGGGTATTGCCGTAATCGGGAGAAATTGGTTTACAAATGTTGGGGGGCTTTTTCTCCTTTATTTCTTGTCAAAATGAAAATATTTTACCTTTTATTGGAAAAAATTTGATTTTTAATTGCACAGCCTAATTCCACAAAATGCAGCAAAAAAACCTGTGGGATCTAAATGCCCACTATACCCCTTGATAAGTTCCTTCAGGAGTGTAGTTTGCCAAATAGGGTCACTTTTGGGGGATTTCCACTGTTAGGCACTACAAGGCCTCTTCAAACCAGACATGGTGCGTAATAAAAAGGAGGCCTCAAAATCCACTAGGTGCTCATTTGCTTCTGAGACCTGTGCTGCAATCCATTAGCCCAATAGGGCCATAAGGGAGATATTTATAAAAACTGCAGAATCTAGGCAATAAATATGGAGTTGCGTTTCTCTGGCAAAAACCTGTTTTACAGAAAAAAAATTTACAAAAACGATTTTCTGACAAAAAAATTAAATTTGTACATTTCGCCTCTACCGTGCTTTAAATTCCTGTGAAACATCTAAAGTGTTAATAAACTTTCTAAATGCTGTTTTGAATACTTTGAGGGGTCTAGTTTCTAAAATGGGGTGTTTGAATGGGGTTTCTACTATATAGGCCCCTCAAAGCCACTTCAGAACTGAACTGGTACCTAACAAAAGTGGCTTTTTTAAATTGTATTCAAAATATAAAAAAATTGCTGCTTCTTTTCTAAGCCTTATAAAGTCCTAGAAAAACAAAAGAATGTTCAAAAAATCATGCCAACATATAGTAAACATATGGGAAATATGAACTAGTAACTATTTTGGGTGGTATAACCCTCTGTCTTACAAGCAGGTGCATTTAAATTCAGAAAAATGCAATTTTTTTTCAAATTTTCTCTCAATTTTGCTATTTTTCACAAATAAACACTGAATATATCGACTAAATTTTACCACTACCATAATGCCGAATGTCTCACGAGAAAACAATCTCAGAATCGCTTGGATAGGTTTAAGCATTCCGAAGTTATTACCACATAAAGTGAAATATGTCAGATTTGAAAAATGAGCTCTGAGCCTTAAGGCCCAAACTAGACTGCGTCCCTAAGGGGTTAAACACCTAATGGACGGTGAGCACCTATTGCGTGCTCAACATTCACCCGGCTTATGCACGATACTAGTCAGCTGGTTGCACACGAGCAGGACGAACGCCGGACATAAATAAGTAATGTCCCTCCCCCTAATGGTGACGCGGCATCTGTACAGCCAATCCTTGCATGCCAACGTCAGAACTGACGTCACAGGCAAGGGGCGAGCCTCCGGATCCGCTGGCCAACCACAGGGAGGCAGCAATAACTGCACCTAGTAACCAGGGATTGATAGGCAGCCGCATCGAACTCAACTGTGAGCACAACAGTGGCAGCAGGGTGAGCATATAAAACAGATGGCAAAAGCATTGCCACTAATGCAAATAAGGCAAAATGATCAAAGGACCAATGAAAATAAACAAATACCCAACGAAGGGCAGGCGAGAGACATGGAGTAGCATGGACGGGACTAGGGAAACAGAAGCCCTCCACTGTAGGAGTCCTCATAGATTGTAAGAAGGGGCTATAATTCTCAAGAGGAGGGACTAAACATGCCACTACATGTAACCAGGACTGAAAGCCCGTCTCATCCCCCACACATAGATTGGCGGAGGAAAATATAGAATATAAAAAGCCATAATCGTAGGGGCTAGTGAGAATTGGAAGGAGATTGAGCCATCCCTCCATGTCAAGGGACATAGAGGGCATGTGTTGAACAATGGAGACTAATGTAAATAAGTCGACAGCAAGGACAAGCAATATTAAAGAAAGCAGGTATACGAGATATGTTCATTAAGACCGGCAGGTTTAATGGTATGCATGCGGAATATCCATTGTGCCTCTTTTTGTAGGATCTGCTTATTCAAATTTCCCCCCTAATCGAGGGTCGTATCTGCTCAATGCCCTGAAATTTAAGGGGACAGCTGCATCACCCCGGTGACATTCCCACACATGCCGTGCCACCGGAGTATACTCGCTTCTACGTATATCACCTATATGGTCCTTAATCCTCCTTCTAAATTCTCTGATCGTATTCCCCACATATTGAAGCCCACATACACAGGTTATAAGATACACAATCCCCCTAGTTTTTCAATTGATGAAGGATTTCTTCTCATATATCCTACCCGTGGTATTACTAGATACAAATTTTCGGCACAATATGGACTCACTTGCCCTACATGACCCACAATTGTACGTTCCCTTTACTCCATGTGTTAATCAATGTTTCTAGTACCATTGGCGTCACCATTAGGGGAAGAGACATTACTTATTTATGTCCGGCGTTCGTCCGGCTCGTGTGCGACCAGCTGACTAGTGTCGTGCATGAGTCGGGTGAATGTTGAGCACGCAATAGGTGCTCACCGGCCGTTAGGTGTTTAAATACAATAACGAATGTGACCCCTGATAATGCACTCTGTAAACTGGGGGTGCAGAAACGCGTAGGGATGCAACTTTTGGCATAATTGACTAGGGTATTATATCATAATTAACAGGGGGAGTGACTCGTTGGCTTTTAGGTGCACATGGATGTGTGATACCTGCTCTGTACCCCTCTTGCTGGTTACTTTGCTTACGCCTGTTTAGTATCTAGCCTTAATTTTAGTGTTTTGACTTACCTCAATAAAATTCAACTTTTAATCGTTCATACAGGCAGTGATATTAGTAGTAGTGGGAAAGAAAAATATTGAAATATATGCACATTATTTCTTTGACTATATTATTCATCTCTGTTAATTTAGTACTATACATACTTTTAACTATTTGTGTCCTACTAATTAATTCCACCAGTGATTACAAGAGGCAAAGACAAAAAGGAATGTTAGTACTTACTAAACAAGCAGAAATTTAACAGAATATACCAGTAAACTGTAGAATTTTATGTTGTCTAAACAAAAGAAACAATAACAGGGAATTGCTGTAGTCTTTACAGGATATCTGAACATATGTATCCCGACTAGGCTATATTAGGGATGCATCAAGGAAGAAGCACTCCAGGCTTTGAAAAACAAAGAGGTACAGATGTACATGAAATAATCAGTTTATGTAAACAATAATGAACAGATGGTAAGCAGTGAAGGGATTCGTAAACTCTTTTATGAGATGAAAAATTTGAAGAGAAAATTGTCAATAAACCTACATTTCACCATGAAGTTTTGGAAATTAGTTCTATAAATAATAAAAAGTACCAAATTAATCACAATATATGGGCTATTTTTACATGCAGTTTTACATTTCTAGAAATATGGTATAAAAATAATGCTCTATTACAACAGTGTATTAAATGGTTATTCGTATAATTTTATATTGTAATTAACTGAATAAACTAATAAGAGGATGGCAGGCAGGGCTTAGAAGGGAAAGAGTGCTATTTGGCTTTTGGAGTTCACATTTCGCAGGAATGGTTTGTGGAGGCCATGTCGCATTTGCAAAGTCCCTGAGGGAATAAAAGAGTGGAAACCCCCCAAAAGTGACCCCATTTTGGAAACTACACCAATTGAGGAAATTATCTAGTGGTAAAGTGAGCATTTTGACCACACAGGCATTTTGCAGAAATTATTGGAATTAGGCCGTGAAAATTAAAATCTACATTTTTTTCAAAGAAAATGTAGGTTTAGCTAATTTTTTTTCATTTCCACAAGGACTAATGGGGAAAAAGCACTGCAAAATTTGTAAAACAATTTCTCCTGAGCAAAATAATACCCCATATGTAGTCACAAATGGCTGTTTGGACACAGGGCAGGGCTTAGAAGGGAAAGAGTGCTATTTGGCTTTTGGAGATCACATTTAGCACGAATGGTTTGCGGAGGCCATGTCACATTTCTAAAGCCAGTGAGGGGAAACAACAGTGGAAACCCCCACAAGTAACCCCATTTTGGAAACTACACCCATTGAGCAAATTATCTAGAGGTATAGTGAGCATTTTGACTGCACAGGTTTTTTGCAGAAATTATTGGAATTAGGCCGTGAAAATTAAAATCTACATTTTTTCTAAGGAAATGTAAGTTTAGCTAATTTTTTTTTCCATTTCCACAAGGACTAAAGGGGAAAAAGCACCAGAAAGTTTGAAAAACAATTTCTCCCGAGTAAAATAATAATATAATAATAATAATAATACCCTATATGTGATCAGAAACGGCTGTTTGGAGCCACAGCGGGGCTTAGAAGGGAAAGAGTGCTATTTGGCTTTTGGAGATCACATTTAGCATGAATGGTTTGCGGAGGCCATGTCGCATTTGCAAAGCCCCTGAGAGGACAAAACAAGGAAAACTCCCAAAAAGTGACTCCGTTTAGGAAACCGCACCCCTTGAGGAATTTATCTAGGGATGTAGTGAGCATTTTGACCCCACAGGTTTTTCCTAGAATTTATTAGAATTGGTCAGTGAAAATAAAAACAATCCTTTTTCTTCAATAAGACGTAGCTTTAGCTCAAAATTTTTCATTTTCTCAACAAATAAAGAAAAAAAAGAACACCAACATTTGTAAAGAAATTTCTCCCGAGTATGGCAATACCCCATATGTGGTCATAAATTGCAGTTTGGGCACACGGTAGGGCTCAGAATGGAAGGAGTGCAATTTGGCTTTTGGAGTGCAGATTTTGCTGGATTGGTTTCTGGTCGCTACGTCGCAGTTTCAAAGCCCCTGTGGGATCAAAACAGTGGAAATCCCCCAGAAGTGACCACATTTTGGAAACTACACCCCTCAAGGTATTCACCTAGGGGTGTAGTGCACTTGTTAACCCCGCAGGTGTTTTGCAGAAATTAGTGTGCACTCCATGTTGCAGAGTAAAATGGGATTCTTTCCATAGATATGCCAATATGTGGTGCCCTGCTTGTGCCACCATAACAAGACAGCTCTCTAATTATTATGCTGTGTTTCCCGGTTTTAGAAACACCCTATATTGTCTGGAAATTTGACAGGGCTCAAGAGTGAAAGAGTACCATGTAAAATTGAGGCCTATTTTGGTGATTTACAAAGTATTGGTTCACAATTGCAGAGGTTCTGATGTGAAATAATAAAAGAAACCCCTGAGAAGTGACTCCATTTTGGAAACTGCACCCCTCAAGGCATGTATTAAGAGGTGTAGTGAGCATTTTCACCCTACAGGACTTTTCCATAAATGATTGCGCTGCGGATTGTGCAAAGTAAAAATTTTAATTTTTCCCTAGCTATTTCAGTGGCAAATATGTCGTGTCCCATCTTGTGCCTCTGGAGACACACATCCAAAAAATTGTTAAAAGGGTTCTCCCGGTTATGGTGATGCCATATATGTGGAAGTAAACTGCTGTTTGAGTACATCAGGGGCATAGTCAGGTGGTATAATAATTGGCTTATTAAAAAAACTGTAAAATAATCCATAGATGTGTGTTACGCTGTGAAGCAATCCTTTCTGCACAGGCCAGTGTCGCACCGATAAATTTCCTTCCTTATCCCCCTTTTAGTCCACACTCTGCACCTTTGCAGTTTGGGGAATTTTGCTGGGAAGTGTTGTCCTGGTATAATACGGGCACCATCGCTTCAAGCAGATATGTTTGGGCCCTACCCTTCCTGGTTACCTAATTTTAGGGCCTTGACAATTCGCCTCTTGAAACAGAAGAAATGTTCCCCTCGGGCCTGCATTATTGCATATTTTTATTTTCTAATTTATGGAAGCCTTAACTAATTTTATTTTTTCATAGACGTAGTGGTATGAGGGCTGTTTTTTCTTTGCGGGACAAACCTTTGTTTTTATTTGTACCATATTGGGGTACATGCGACTTTTTGATACCTTTATATCCTATTTTTTGGGAGGCAAGGTGATTCTGGCATAGCTTTTTAGTTTTTTTTTATACATTGTTCACATGCGTTATAAACTACATGTCAACATTATTCTGCAGGTCAGTCAGGCTCCGGCAATACCTAATTTATATTTTTTCTGTCGCCAAGTTGTGAGAACCATAACATTTTAATTTTTTCGTCGACGGGGCTGTATGAGAGTTTGTTTTTTGCAAAACGAGCTATAGTTTATATAGGTACCATTTTTGGGGTACATGCGACTTTTTGATCACATTTTATTCCAATATTTGTAGGGCAAAGTGACCAAAAAACTGAAATTCTGGTATAGATTTTTAAAGTTTTTTTTTACACTGTTCACCGCATGGAATAAATAACATAATATTTTTATAGTTCAGGCCTTTCCAGTCGTGGCGATACCAAATATGTATGGTTTATTTATTTTTTTCAATAATAAAGTACTTGATAAGGGAAAAAGGGCGATTGTGATTGATTTTATTACTTGAAACTTTTATTATATGTTTTAAAACATTTTTCACTTTTTTTTTTCACTTTTTTATACTTTTTTACACTTTTTTTCAGGTCCCACTAGGGGACTCCGGGCGGGGCCTGGATGGTTTTCATGCTAAGCAGACCGGGAAGCCAGTATTAGGTCTCTGGTTGCCATTGCAGCCACCAGAACCCCTGCAATTTCATTGCTGGGGTGCCGATGAGCTGCAAACAACTTAAATGCAGTGATCGCTTTTGACCACTGCATTTAAGGGGTTAAAGGTGGGGATCAAAGCTAATTTTAGTCCCCGCCATTACAGCTGGATGTCAGCTGTAATACACTGCTAACATCTGCCGATGATGGCACCGACTCAGCTTCTGAGCCGATGCCATGCATTTTTCTTATGGATACTGCAAAATGGGGGAAGCACTAGCTTTACATGAAGTATCCATACCGAAAATGTCGGGAAGGGGTTAAATGATAAAAGTAAACAGTAGTCAAACTTGCCCACAGTGTTTAGTAATTTAGGGAGTTTGTGAAGTTTGGTATTCCTGGTCTCTTATTGCAGACTGAGTTGTTGTGGAAAACTTCCAGGTAGATATACCCTTGAGAGGTGGGGAGATAGAATAGCTGTTCTCTTGGGACACACAAACAAGAACTCTTTTCTATAGTTCTCAGAATTTTGACCAAACAGGGGGCGAAGATAAAGGTAGGAATTGTGTTTTTTTGGTTTTTGTTGTGATGTTTTGTGTATTTTTTCCATTTTGTGTTGTGTGCCATTCATCTATACCATTAAAACCACTGGCTTAATATTGTGTAGGTCCTCTTGTGTCGCCAAAACGACTCTGACCACTTAAAATGGTCTCCTCGAGACCTCCGGAGGTGTCCTGTGATATCTGGCACCAAGAAATTAGCAGCAGATTCAACCCTGATAGTTGCGAGGGTGTGCCTCCCTGGATAGACCTTTTTTTCCAGCACATCCCACAAATGAGTATTCAGTTTGAAATCTAGGAATTTTGGAGACTAAGTCAACAATTTGAACTCTTTGTCATGTTCCTTAAACCATTCCTGAACATATTTTGCAGTGTGGCAGAGCGCATTATCCTGCTAAAAGAGGCCACTGCCATTAGGGAATACCATTGCTATGGAGGGATGTACTTGGTTTGCAACAATGTTAGAGTTGGTGGTACGTGTCATAGTAACATCTGCATGATTATGAAGACCCAAGGTTTCCCAGCAGTAACATTTCACAGAGCATCACACTGCTCTGTGAAATGTTTCTCTGGCATCCTGGTGCCATCGGACACATATATACTAGGCCGTCCAAATAATGTAAAAGTAAATGTAATTCGTCAGACCAGGGCACCTTCTTCCATTGCTCCATCGTTCAGTTCTGATGCTCACATGCTCATTGTAGGCACTTTTGAAGTAAACAGATGTCAGAATGGACAAAATGCTTCAAACTATGATACACTGTGTGTTCGGATACCTTTCTAGCATAACCATCGTTAACTTTTATATTTTGTACTACAGGAGCTCTTCTATGAAATTGAACAAGACAGGCTAACCATCGCTCCCCACATGCAGCCTTGTGTACCCCTAACCCTGTCACTGGTTGTACATCCTTCAACCACTTTTGGTAGGTACTTACCACTGCGTATTGAAAACACCCCACAAAACCTGACGTTTTGGAGATCACAGTTAGGCCCCTTCGTCAAAGTCACTCAGATCCTTACACTTGTCAATTTTTCCTGCTTCCAACACATCAACTTTAAGAACTAACTGTTCACTTGGTGCCTATTATATCCCAGCCCTTGATATGTGACATTGTAACGAGCTAATCAATATTATTTAGTTCATGTGTCAGTGGTTTTAATTTTATAGCTGAATGTTATAGTTAAATTTTTCGACATATTCCTGTTTTCATTTTTGTTCTTCATAATAGATGTTGATATAACCATATTTTTTTCTGTTTTAAACAAGTGTAGCTGTTCCAAATACATTCTCTGATAAGATATAATATAATAAGCCCTGAGAGTGTTCAGTGCTGGACTGAGTACTTTTGGCCCAACAGTGGAAATGCAACTGCACAGCATGGCACTTACCTGTTCCTTGCGCACTGAGGGAAGGTCCTGGCATTTCTTTCTTCTTCACCATTCTTCTTACTTCAGCTGTCACCACGCTGAACACACTCCACCCCCTTTCTGGACAGGCTCCTCCTTTCCAAACAGGCCCCATCCCTTTGACGAGCATGTTTCGAGCCGCAGAAGAGAAGGATAAGAGGTACGAGGAGTTCATACAGCCGTGCTCACCACACCCTATGCTCAGTTTTGGTGTTGCCCGTAATGTGTACTGGTTGACCGGCCCAGCCCACCCCTGCTGTTAGCTCATGCAAAACATAACAATTTTTAAATTGGAATCATTTAATAAAATGCTCCTGTGCCTACATATAGCTGATGCACACTGTATTTGTTATGTTGCCTTCGGTGTTCCTTTGATTACCTCTCAGAATGTCTGCCTAATGTGTCAAGTGCCGGTGGTCACACATGCCCAAAAGCTCAGTCCCACCACCCATATCCTCTAGCACATGGGCAGAAGTTATTCTTGCTATTGTGCAACATATTAGGTGAACGTTCTGAGAGGGAATCAGAAGAACACCAGTATATGCAATAACAGGTATGTAACTGCAATATCTAGTATTTTTAAAAAAGGATTTCAATTGAAATATTGTAATGTTTTGTGTGATCAAACAGAGAAATTCATTATTTAATTGTCGGACAGTCCCTTTAATAAAGGTATTAAAAAGATACAATACTGTGACCCAACCTGGTAACTGTGACCCAGCCTGGAGTATGTCCCATTAATAACCACCCTCTGTTTTCTATCTTTAGGCCAGTTATTAATTAAATTACACATGTCCCCCATCCCCTGGTTTCAGCATTCTCATGCTATGCTTATTAAATAAACAGCATAACTAATAATCATATAATAATATTAATAAAAATAATAATAATAATAATAATAATAATAATAATAATGCTCATATTAACATTGTCTGCTTCCTTACTACATGCATATGTACATTTAAATAAAGTTTAAAATATTTTCAAAAAGTTCTACTGTATTCAGAACGCAAGGTGGTTAATAAAATAAAAACATATGAACAGCAAAACGCAGCAGAATATAATATCGGAGCTGTATTAGTACTAAGTGATAAAAACAAGTTTGTCATCTGTTAGCACCTTTTCTTTGCGATGCTAAACCTATTTCTGTTCTGCCAACAAAGGCAGATGCCACCATGACAAAGGCTCATTGCACAGTTTGATCTGCATATTTTGCATGCATAGCACTTCACAACACTGTCTCTTGGAATATGATGAGAAAAATAAATAATATTGCAAGAAGGATGCAAATAAGCTTTGGCTAATAGTTCAATTAAATGAAGGTTTCTGTAGCAGAATATAAAGAACGTTTAAAACCCACAGCATAGTTCTTAAAAGAACAATTAGCCATATGCTGCTGGTTTCTAGCTTAAATTAAAATGCAGAGGTCTGAAAATGTTTCAAACAATGAATGTTGACAACATGTAGATTTTAATCAGAACAAAGCTGTGAGACAAAATACTCTGATTTAACCTTCTCCCTGTGCTATTAAGTCATCATTTCTCTTAAAAAGTGAAGTTGGTGACCAAGACTAAAGAATTTGCTAATAGGTAATAACATACTTACCAGTCAGTTGCTTCTAGGGGCAAATTTATAGAGAAGTCTTTAAATCCTTTACTACTCTTGTATCTCCGATATCATAGTGTAATTTCACTGTCCTTTTGAATAGATAGCATAGACATAGTATGTCCAAAATAAAAACAAACCAAAAAAATAATAATGCATTTTCATTGTAGAGATAAACGTTGGAGATTTGTGGTAAGAATAGTTTACAAAAAATATTGTCAATGAAAGGGTTAAATAGGCATTAGAATCTGAAAAATATACCATGATAAAGACTATGTAAAACAGAAGTTCATTGGAGTTGGTTAAAAAAGTGGTGATAAAAACATGACAGCATATATGATGGACACACATTAGTTTGGTGTTAATGGGCAGTGGACAGAACATATTATCAATGTGCCCACAAAAAATAATTCAGATAATACTCTTCATTCTGGTTTACAATCTTTACCTGTCTGTTAAAGTAGAGATGAAGAAGATAAGAAATTAATCATCTAATTGGCGAAAAGGAAATGCCATAAATGTGTTTACCTGATTACTGTTTCCTAAACTTAATACTTTGTTGTTCTACCTTTAGTAGAAAAAACTAAAATCAAATGCTTCTGACAACTGAAGAACAGGCTTTCACATACCTGTGGAGAAATTTTGGCGAATTCTTCTTTGCAGAATTGAAAGTCTTTCGAGTATGTATGGTAGTTTAGGGTCCTGCAACGGTCTGGACCTCAGTCGGAACTAGACAAAACAGATATTTGTCCTGCTTGCTAACTTGATTGCACTTGAACTTCAGATCACGGAATGATGTTATGTTATGGCAGGTTGACCGAACCCTGAAGCAGCAAAATATCCCCGCATCATCACATTAATGTTGCTTTGATGTTCTTATTGTTGAATTTCTGTATTATTCAGACGACCGTAGTATACGTCCGTATGACGTCCGTTAAAACAACGGCCGTCATACGGACACATGTATTTCAATGGGGCCGTTGTTTCAAGGGTCCGTTGTAAAATAGAACATATCCTATTTTTTTCTGTTTTCAGGGATCCCTCGATAGACTGAAGTCTATGAGGGATCCGTGAAATTGGGTCCCGCACGAGTGCGACTCGGATGGGAAAAACTGCCGTTTTGCACCTCTGAGTTTTCACTATTTCGTGTGAATCTGGCCTTAGCTTTCAACCAGATGTAACAGGATCCATGTCTACCAAAAAGCTCCACTTTGATTCACCAGTCCACAGAACATTAATCCAAAAGTTTTGTTCTTGCAATTCTCCCATAGATATACTTGCCCAGTTGCTTTCTAATGGTGTAATCATGAATCTTGATATTTTTTTTTTGCCCTTAAAGCTTTCCTAACTTTTCAGATGATTTTTCATAGTAAGCTGTCATTCATGGTACATTAGGAATAAACCTATTTCTGGCCATTGTATGATTTGTATCCTGCATTTTTTTAGCAGTTTTCCCTTCTGCAGGCTCTATTTCTAATTCTCAGTTTACTCTGAGCTAGTGGGTGGATCATAACTGCTATCATGTCTTCTTTACACTGCACACAGAGAAGGGGAGAACACTGGTCACCTATATTTGACATATATAGAGGCTGCAGCAGCACCACTGGGGTGAGATAAAACACTTACCAGAACGCTGCAGCACGTCTGTGTATGCCTTTCTCACTCTTCTCCATCTCCCTTCTCCCCATTCCATAAACTTCTATGGACAGCGTTTCTGTGCGTCCTCTCTCTTCTCATGCTCTCCCCTCTCCATAGATTTCTATGGGCAGTGTGCCTGTGTGTTTCCACTCTACTCCTTCCTCCTGCTCCCCTCTCTATAGACTTCTATAGGCAGCATCTTTGTGTCTCTCTGCTCCTTCCTTGTCATGTATGGTTCGTGGACCCACTGGGCCGTACCACCTAGGCGGTATGGCAGCTGGCCAACAGGGCTCAGGTCACAGTCTATAGTTCGTATAGGGTACCTGTGGCAGCTCGGACAGTAGCAAGGCAGGCTCGGCTGGGACTAGGCAGCAGGCAGGCGTCAGGCGTGGTGTAGCAGGACAGGCATGGTATACAGCAAAGCACGACTACAGCTCAGCACGGCACTTGACCAAGATAGCACGGGATACAGGATACAGGAACAGGGAACACTGGGAACTGGAAAACACTGGGAGACCATTTGCTTAGACAAACTAGGATACGACAAACAATGCTCAGGCATGGAAGAAAGGGACTGGGCCCTTCTAATAGTCCAGGGCATTCATGGGCTGATTACACATTAAAGACCGGTGCACGCGCTGCCCCTTTAAGAGCGGGCACAAGCGTACACGCGCACCCTACGGGACCCGGCCGAGGTGAGTGTAAGTGAGCGCTGGCATCTCCTGAGGAGGAGACTGGAGCCAGCGCTTGCCGACCCATGGTTGCGGCCGTCAGGAGGTGAGTGAACCTGACGGCCCGCGGCCATGGACATGACACTCCTCCTGCTCACCCTCCCATCTCCATAGTCTTCTTTGGGCACCATTTCTGACTAACTCTGCTCCTGCTTCCTCCTCCTACTCCCCCCCTATTTAGACTTCTATTGTCATGTAGGGAAGAGGCACACCCCTACTTCCTGTAGTCCGTCTCCTATGCTCTGTAACTAGGGACGTATTTTGCGTTATAACAGGGGCTGGACAGCAGATTACAGTAAGGGAGACACTTAGTAGCAGTAGCTTCACACTGAATTTGCATGGATAAAGCAACACATTTTAACAGTAAGTAAATTACAAAGCTGATATATATCAGGTACACTATTAGATTAGCATAAGTTGTATCAAAAGTTAGTGTCTATTTAAGCTTGTTTGTGTCTACTATTTAATGTGAAACTATTAAAAATAAGATTTGTCATGGGGTCTAGCGAGTGCTTTATACATTCTCATATAATGTTTCCCTCAATTGCTATTAATGCACCAGCCAAAGGGTACATTTCAACACATTCTTTTTAAAGTGCATGGTCATATTGAAAGATATCAAGTAGAATATTGGCTAATGGAATGGATAAAAGAAAAGAAAAGAATTGGGATTCATATCTGCAAACACATCTGTTATAAAAAAAAAAAATGCTATTGTACTTTTAACCAAGGTCTTAAGAAATCATTGAGTAATTTATCATTATAGTGTTCTTTAGGATAATCTGAGGCCTTTATAACCCATTCCTGTCTGATCCCAGCCATTGCATACAAAGAAACACTGTTAGGTATACCCTAATATAGGGGTCAGCAAAAAAAAATTGTACGGTGTACCCATTTAAAAAAAGAATCAAAGATGAAGTACTTTGTGTGCTATTCTAGAAGAAAGTCATATAACACAAACGGTTACCATGTCAAATAAACCAATTAATTAGTTAATCAAACGTACATTTCAGTGTGGCCATTGTCCCTGACATACAAGGTTACTGAGCTGAACACAGGCCTCATGGTGGTCTGCAGAAAGCCTGCTTCGTGAAGGGCGGTGGATGGAATTCATGTGTGAGAAGATCTGCTCACACAGATATGCAAAAAAAAAACGTTATAGCCGCTCAAAACAAGCTCATTTATTATCCTTTGCACACGACTTAACCCGTTAGTGACCACCCCATAGTGTTTTTACGGCAGCCACTAATGGGCTTTATTCAGATGCATAAGTCTTTTTACGGCGCTGCATCAGAATAAATAAACCGAGTAGGGAGCCGTTAAATCTCCATGCTCTCAGCTGCCAGAGGTAGCTGAGGGCTGGGGGCATCCCTGCTCGAACGTGTGAGATCGATATTAGTATCGATCTCACGCGTTTAACCGCTCAAATGCGGCGCTCAATAGCGAGCGCCGCATCTGAGTGATTTTGGAGAGAGGGAGGGAGCTCCCTCACATCCCACTGACACCTGGCGATAAGATCGCCGAGTGTCTGTCTTCTATGGCAGCCAGGGGGCCTAATAAAGGCCCCCAAGTCTGCCTGTAGTCAGTGGCGGATTAAGAAGACCATGGGCCCTGGGCTGTCACCCAAACTTGGGCCTCCCTTCTCCACCGCTACCCTGCCGCGCTGTAAGGGCGGATTTACACGAGCGTGTGCGTTTTGCGCACGCAAAAAATGTGGCGTTTTGCGTGCGCAAAAGGCACTTGACAGCTCCATGTGTGATGTTCATATGGTGTGCGGCTGCGTGCTATTCACGCAGCCGCAATCATTATGACACTCCGTTTAGATGTTTGTTAACAGAAAAGCACGTGGTGCTTTTATGTTTACATTCATTCTTTTACTGCTGTTGCGCGAATAACGCGCGTCCCACCGAATTGCTTCCATGGGGCGCGCATGATTTTCACACACCCATTGACTTCAATGGGAGCGTGATGCGCGAAAAATGCCGAAATATAGAACCTGTCGTGAGTTTTACGCAGCGGACTCACGCTGCGCAAAAATCACGGACAGTCTACACTGCCCCTTAGACTTGCATAGGTCCGTGCGACCCGCGTGAAAATCACTCGGGGTTGCACGGAGGTAAATCACGTTCGTGTAAATCCGCCCCAACTATTGCTAACACTACCTTTTTGCACAAGCATTAACAAATGGGGGTTACAATTCCCCTTTCACAGGGCTATGTCCCTACATACAGACAGTATCACACTGTGCAGGGACACAGCGCCAACCCGCCCTGTAGACAGCGCCACACACACACACCCCTGTAGATAGAGACACACACACACACACACACACACACACACACACCCCTGTAGATAGAGCCACACACACACACCCCCCTGTAGAGAGAGTCACACAGCCCCCTATACATAGCATCACACAGCACTCCCCCTTATATATAGTGCCACACAGTTTCCCCCCCCCCTTGTATATAGTGCTACACAGCGTCGCTACACTGCAGCCCTTGGATGACATTTTATCCCATATAACTGCTGCAGCCTGTGATTGGCCTGTGTTTGGCTGCAGCGGTCACATGGGGTGAAACGTCATCCCAGGAGGCCGGCCCGGACGAAGAAACAGAATTCTGGGCAAGTATAAGATTTTAATTTTTTCTAAATTGCGTTTTTACATAATTAAATGGGGAAAACCCGAAACAAATAAGCAGCGTTTACGCAAATACAATTGACAGGCTGCGGAATAAAAAACCGCACCGCAGGTCAATTTCTGAGTTTTTTTTTTCCCCACTTATCATTTCCGCAGCGTGTGATGAGAATTGTTCACGTCTAATCTACTCTGCTGCTACTGTATTAGGGCTTGTCCACACTTAACGGAATTGCTGCGTATTTTCCGCCCGGAAAATACGCAGAATACGGTAGCAGCAAAGTGAGTGAGATTTACCAAATCTCATCCTGACGCTGCGTAAAATTTCCGACCAGACATTTTGTCCTGCGGTGCGTATTTCTTGTACTGCAGCATGTCAATTCCTGCTGCGGAAAGTGTACAGAATTGATGCGTTTTTTCAGAGGAGACGTCACCATCCCCAACACTGAGAAAAACGCCGCAAAATACGCACCATTTTCTGCAGCAAAAATGCTGGAAATGGTTCCTTTTTTCTGCAGCAAAATTTCTGCTAGTTTCTGCGGAATTGCTGCAGAAATATATATATATATATATACACGCACACACAAATATGCACATTATACACGTATAAAGTAAACACACGAGTATGCACATTATACACATCACAGACACACACAAGTATGAACATTATACACATATAAAGTACACACACGAGTATGCAAATTATACACATATAAAGTACACACACGAGTATGCACATTATACACATATAAAGTACACACACGAGTATGCACATTATACACATATAAAGTACACATTATAAACACACATGCACTTACCTTTTATGTAGGATATTTGTGAGTCTTCACTGCAGCTCTTTTTCTGCTCACAGCCCGACAAGAGAGCCCGCCGACAGTCTCCCCTCCCCCATGTCCCGACAGCTAGCAGCAGGAGGAGAGATGTTAAGAGCAGGGAAGGGGGGCTGGAGGGGGAGCTTCTAAAGCAGCAAAGACCACGGCTGCTAAGTAGGAGCAAAGCTCGCCTCGTCTCATGAGTCATGACAGGTGCGGTCCTGGCACCGGGGCTCCCTCCGGTGCTAGCGACGCCACTGGGCATGAGGGGGTTCAGGTGGCTATGGGCCCCCTGGGAGCCTCGGGCCCCAAGCGGCCGCCCAAACCGCCATAATGATAATCCGCCACTGCCTGTAATATATGCCTGCTAGGTCATGCCTGTTTACACGGACCGGCATAATACACTGCAATACAGAAGTATTGCAGTGCATTATAAGTGCGATCGGATAATCGCATAGTGAAGTCACCTAGTGGGACTAGTAAAAAAGTAAAAAACAAGTTTAATGAAAAGTGAAAAAAATGAATAAAACACTTTTTCCCCTTACAAACTGCTTTACTATTAAAAAACAAAATAAAGTTAAAAAGCTACACATATTTGGTATCGCCGCGTCCGTAATGACCCGACTATAAAGTTATTACATAATTGAAAACGCACGGTGAACGTCAAAAAAATAAAATAAAAAAACATGCAAAAATTGCTGTTTTCTTTGAATCCAGCCGTAAAAAAAATGTGATGAAAAGTGAACAAAAAGTCGCATTTACTCCAAAATGGTACCAATTAAAACTACAAGTCGTCCTGCAAAAAAAAATGCCCTCATACAACTGTATTGGCGAAAAAGTAAAATAGTTATGGCTCTTGAAATATGGCGACACAAAAACAAATAATTTTGAAAAAAAGTGTTTTCACTGTGTAAAAGTAGTAAAACATACAAAATCTATATAAATTTGGTATCGTTGCAATCGCAACAACCCGCTGAATAAGTTATTGTGGTATTTATACCATACGGTAAACAGTGTAAATTTAGGATGCAAAAACGTGTGGCGAAATTGCAGTTTTCTTTCTATTTCCCCCCAAAAAAAGTTAATAAAAGTTAATTAATAAAATCTATGTACCCCAAAATGGTGCTATTAAAAATTACAACTTGTCCCGAAAAAAGTCCTTATACAGTAATGTCGACGCAAAATAAAAAAGTTATAGGTCTTTGAATGAGACGATGGAAAAACGTAAAAAATGGCTTGGTCATTAAGGTCTAAAATAGGCTGGTCATTAAGGGGTTAAGTGGCTTATGACGGATAAGGGGACATGTTGTATTAGGGGCAAGATCAGCCATTCAAAGAATTGCACTGCGTACATAGGACTGGCGCTTACATTCTGGAAAAATGCCGCCCCCCTGGCTTGATTGACGGCTCTAGCATGCGCAGATGTTACTGATTTCTTTAGTGAAACCTTCCCTGGAAGCAAACAGTGACGTCAGCGCACACTAGAGTCTTTAATCAAGCCAGCACTTGCTGTGCTTATGACTCACAGTGCCAGACAAATGTGCCCTGTGTGCCAACGGTGGCACACATGCCAAAGATTGCTGACCCATGCCCTCACATGTGTCTGTACATAATATGCAGGAATGTAGAGGAAAGGCAGTAGATTATACATAGTTACAGTATTTGAAGCCCCTTAAATTAAAAAATAATATAATATTCAATACACATCAAGTAATGAAATAATGGGTAAAGAAATCGATGTTTGGTATCCTCATAACCATAACAACCTGTACAATAGGGCCCCTTTCATACGACATATATTGGCTCTGTTTAGGTCTAGGCATTCATCACAAGCATCTGTTGCCCATAAGCTATTATGGCATCAGTTTAATGGATACATCATGGAAAGCTCATGACGTATATATTAAACGGATGCCTGTGACAGATGCCTTACAGTAACATCCGTCATCCATAGGCTCCCATGTTTAAAAAAAAAGTGTACTGAGCAGTATACTTTTTTTACTGGACACCTCTGAAAAGAATTGCACAGTCGATTACGCTATTCTATCCAGCAAAAAAACAAACAAACTGTATCCCTGATGTATACCGCTTGAGGGAGGCCAAAAGGACACTCTTTTGATATCCATTGGTATAATGGGAGCCTATGAATATATTTGATGTACAGATGTGTCCTACCTTATTTTTTTCTAAATCCAACATAGCTAGAGATGAGCAATCAGATTCGGCACAAATTTCCCAAAAGTTTTGTATTTCCGGAAATCCAAAACCTTTGGGGTTCACAACGCACAAATTGTCAAATTAGCTGATTATAGAAAAAAACTGGGAGGAGATAAAAAACAAAACAAAAAACATACTCACCACTTCCCCTGGTCTTCCAGAGCGACACATCCCTGCCGGCATGCGAGATGACATAGTTGTCCAATGAGATCACTGCAGCAAATCGCAGGCTGCAGTGGTCAGATGGGATAAAACTACAGTACACTGCAGCCTCTAATTGGGACAGCTACGTCATATCACCTAAAGCTTCGCTACGCAGACCAGGAGAGGTTGTAAGTTTTTTTTGGTGGATTCGCAAGTGCCCCTATTGCTTTGTTTGACTCTGAGTTTGAGAGGGCTATCGGGGGACTTGCAGTTTTTAGTACCGGAGCAAATTTCAGGGATGATTCAATAGATTCAGCCCTGAAACTAATTTTAGGAAATTCGCTCGTCGACAATAGACATATTGGTGCAAGGGGTTAAATAAACATGCAATGAAAAAGTATACCTCCGGCGGATGCCTCAGAGGGATGTCATCTTTCACTCTCCAATGTAAAAAAGTGTATACGTTAAACATATATGTTTTTGGAACATGGCAGTATATGGGACATGGATGGCCACTGGGTGTAATCCAAGCACAGGATTCTGCCAGCTATGTGTAGCCCATAGACTTCCATGTAAAAATAACATATACATTTAACATATACATTTTTCTGCTGGACGACTGTGACTGATGCCTCTGACCATTAACCAGTTCAGGACCGGTCTATTTTGAGCCTTCAGGACCAGACGCCGTTTAGCCATTTTTAGCACGTGTTAGTTAAATGGCTATAAGATTTTTATTTATTGGGCTAACGACGTGATTTTTGCGATGTTTTTTTCCGTAGACAATGCAGGTTTCTTTTTTTTATCATTTTTATACACATCCTTTTTGCTATTTTAGAATTTTTATTCTTATAGTTTGAAAATATTAGTAAAAAAATAAGCTTTTTTACGTTTCAGCTATTTTTTTTGGTATATTTTACCCTAAAATATACCTATTATTTGTGAACGTCATTGTCTACCGTAAATTTTAATATATTACATGTCTATATTAGGGTAATTGGGTCAGCACTAGCGTTACAAAAATGATTGGCGGGGGGGTGGGTATTTTATGTGTATTTATTATTAAACAGTTTTTGCACTTTACTTTACTATTTTTTTATTACCATGGTCTGTCCCTCAAAGGTCAAAAAAGACCTTTGGGGGACTTTATATATATTTTTTCTTTCTTTTACACCATGTTTTTCCACTGTAACTGGGGCTACACAGCAGCCCCAGTTACAGGGGAAATCAGCCCTCTCATAGTGACGATTGCCACTAATAGGGCTGTGTTGGGTCTAGTTAGACCCAGCAGCAGTCTGTCAGTAACGGCACCCGGCGATCCTGTGACCAGTCACAAGAACACCGGGAGCAATAGGGACAGCGGTGCGGCCGCTGCCTCTATTCCTATATACAGTGCGCATTGAGCGCTGTGTACAAGTGATCAGAGAAGACAGAAGCAGCGAAAGCTGCTTCTATCCTCTCCTCAGGGTCCCCGGCAGTCACTGACAGCCGGAGACCCGAGATTCAGCTGCCCGATCGCTCGGGCAGCAAGTTAAAACCCGAGCCGTAAAAAGTCTATAGCGCGGGTTTTAAGAACCGTCAAGGCCAGCGGTCGGGAACCAGTTCATTATACATCCTCCATAGACTCCCATGTTAAAAAAAACTTATGTTAAAAAATTTATTTTTGACTGGTTGGCGCGAAATTGTATTGAATTGGTTTTATGACAATTTGTATATATTAACGCAAGAAAAAGTAAGGGTGGTCACATCTGTATGCACTGGAAGCCTTCCCGAAACATACATCAAAAGTGCAAGGGAAACGCAGTGTGAAAGTGTCCTAACATGATTTTTGTTAAAGCAGAAAAAGAGAAACTTGATCCAGCGCTGGATTTAAAAGAAAGTAATATTCCAACTTTATTCCAAATATATTAAAAAGTCAATTTTGCCATAAGTAAGGACAAGCGATTTGTCTGAAACGCGTAGGCCCGCTATCTGATGCATCCACCCCTTTGTATATGAACTTTTTAATATATTTGGAATAAAGTTGGAATATTACCTCCTTTTAAACCCAGCGCTGGATCAAGTTTCTCTTTTTCTGCTTTGATCTTCATCGCGTGCCGCCACGGGAATCCGTGCGCTGTCCGGGCTCGGGATTCCTCCCCCATTTACTTCTCATGATTATTTTTAGTGTGGCTCTGACCCTGGTGCCAAGGTTTAATAATGGTTTAGTAATGGTAAAGGTAATGATTTAGCCAAGGTCTAGTAATGCTGTGACATGTTGGCATTGATGTACGATAGTATCTGCAGGGGCGTAGCTAGGGGGAGCAGGCGGGCTTGTGCCCCGGGCGCAACTAAGAGGGAAGGTAGGGGGTGCCAGAGCCGCACCGTCCATGACGTCAGCCTGCTCCTTCTCTGAGGGGGCGGTGGCGCCACTGAAACCAGCCGCAACCACCCCCTCTTGCACTTTAATTGTACCTGCGTCTTTTAACGACGCAAGCAGTGCGATTACTTCTTTGTGCCGCTTGCGTCTATGCAAGGTAGAGATTAGCAAGGCCCTGTCAATCAGCGCCTTTCATTGACGCAAGCGACGCGATGATGTTATCGCGCCGCATGCTTTGTTCAACCCCAACAAACCTGTTCAGAAGAGAACAGGTCTGCATTGCCACCGAAGGGCGCGGAAACGGGATTAAGGTGAGTATGTTACTTTTTTTTTATTTTATCCTAATAAAAATGTGAGTGGCATTATCTACAGAGGGTGCTCTATCTGCAGAAGTCGACTCTATCTACAGGGGGCTATATACAGGAGTGGGCTATACAAATACAAATACAAATCTGAGGGTACATCTGCAGCCTTTGTAAAATATAAAGAACTTAATAAAATCTGTAAAAATGTAATAAAATCAGCAAAAATACAAAATGAAAGGCAGGTGGCCAAGGATAGTAAAACAAATCCTAAAAAATTCTTCAAGCATATAAATGCAAAAAAGCCCAGGTCTGAACATGTAGGACCCTTAGATAGTGGTAATGGAGAGTTGGTCACAGGGGATCAAGAGAAGGCAGAGTTACTAAATGGGTTCTTCCGCTCTGTATATATAACAGAAGAAGGAGCAGCTGATGTAGCCGCTGCCGGTGCTGTTAATATATCAGTTGATATACTGAATTGGATGAATGTAGATATGGTCCAAGCTAAATTAAATAAAATAAATGTACACAAGGCCCCGGGACCAGATGGGTTACACCCTAGAGTTCTTAAAGAGCTTAGTTCAGTTATTTCTGTCCCCCTCTTCATAATATTTAGAGAGTCCCTCATGAGTGGTATAGTGCCAAGGGACTGGCGCAGGGAAAATGTGGTGCCTATTTTCAAAAAGCGCTCTAGGTCTTCGCCGGGTAATTATAGACCAGTAAGCTTAACATCAATTGTGGGGAAAATGTTTGAGGGGCTATTGAGGGACTATATACAGAATTATGTGACAATAAATAGTATTATAAGTGACAGCCAGCATGGTTTTACAAAGGACAGAAGCTGTCAAACCAACCTGATTTGTTTTTATGAAGAGGTAAGCAGAAGCCTAGACAGAGGGGCCGCTGTGGATATAGTGTTTTTGGACTTTGCAAAGGCATTTGACACTGTCCCTCATAGACATCTAATGGGTAAATTAAGGACTATAGGTTTAGAAAGTATAGTTTGTAATTGGATTGAGAATTGGCTCAAGGACCGTATCCAGAGAGTTGTGGTCAATGATTCCTACTCTGAATGGTCCCCAGTTATAAGTGGTGTACCCCAGGGTTCTGTGCTGGGACCACTATTCTTCAACTTATTTATTAATGATATAGAGGATGGGATTAATAGCACTATTTCTATTTTTGCAGATGACACCAAGCTATGCAATATAGTTCAGACTATGGAAGATGTTTGTGAATTGCAGGCAGATTTAAACAAACTAAGTGTTTGGGCGTCCACTTGGCAAATGAAGTTTAATGTAGATAAATGTAAAGTTATGCATCTGGGTACGAAAAACCTGCAAGCATCATATGTCCTAGGGGGAGCTACACTGGGGGAGTCAATTGTTGAGAAGGATCTGGGTGTACTTGTAAATCATAAACTAAATTTCAGCATGCAGTGTCAATCAGCTGCTTCAAAGGCCAGCAAAATATTGTCGTGTATCAAAAGAGGCATGGACTCGCGGGACAGGGAGGTAATATTACCACTTTACAAAGCATTAGTGAGGCCTCATCTAGAATATGCAGTCCAGTTCTGGGCTCCAGTTCATAGAAAGGATGCCCTGGAGTTGGAAAAAATACAAAGAATAGCAACGAAGCTAATAAGGGGCATGGAGAATCTAAGTTATGAGGAAAGATTAAAAGAACTAAACCTATTTAGCCTTGAGAAAAGACGATTAAGGGGGGACATGATTAACTTATATAAATATATGAATGGCGCATACAAAAAATGTGGTGAAATCCTGTTCCATGTAAAACCCCCTCAAAAAACAAGGGGGCACTCCCTCCGTCTGGAGAAAAAAAGGTTCAACCTGCAGAGGCGACAAGTCTTCTTTACTGTGAGAACTGTGAATCTATGGAATAGCCTACCGCAGGAGCTGGTCGCAGCAGGGACAGTAGATGGCTTTAAAAAAGGCTTAGATAATTTCCTAGAACAAAAAAATGCTATGTGTAGAAATTTTTTACTTCCCCTTTCCCATCCCACTTCCCCTTTCCCATCCCTTGGTTGAACTTGATGGACATGTGTCTTTTTTCAACCGTACAAACTATGTAACTTTGTAACTATGTGGAGCACTATAGGGGGAGCTATATGTGAGGAAATATATACAGGGGTGGGCTATATGTGGAACACTATTTATAGGGGGAGATATATGTAGGGCACTATCTACAGTGGTGGGCTATATGTTGTATATTATATAAAGGGGTGGGCTAAATGTGAAGCACTATCTATAGGGGCAGATATATGTGAGGCACTATCTACAGGGGTGGGCTATATGTTGGACACTATATACAGGGGTGGGCTATATGTGGAGCACTACCTACAGGGGTGGGCTATATGTGGGGCACTATATACGGGGGAAGCTAAATGTGGGGTACAATATACAGGGGGCTATATATGGGGCACTATCTACAGGGGTGGCTATATATGGGGCAGTATCTACAGGGGGCTGTATGTGGGGCACTATCTACAGGGGCTCTATGGAGGTCACTATCTGTAGGGGGATCTATGTAGGGCACTATCTACAGGGGGCACCGTGTGTGTGGGACACAGTGTATGGCACTATTATTCTTAGGGGCACAGTGTCTGGCATCATCAAAACTTTTTCTTCGTTTATATGTGCAGAAATTTTTGAAAAGTGAGAAGCTGAAGACATCTAAGAACTAACAAACTGCAGGAATGGGCTGTGGTCGGAAGAAGTCATCATAGAGGTCTGGACTGGATGGAGAAAAAAGGAGAAAAATAACAACTAGAATCTGACGTCACTTGTGAGTCACTTAATTTAAATGTTTTATGTGCCTCTATTCAGCACTGTAGTCACTGTATGATCTGCAGCGAGATGATGAGTGGTATGATTTTTTTTTTGTGAAACAGCATCTCCCAGCATATCCTTACCATTGTTTGGGCCATGCTGGGAGCTCTATACAATTTAGTGCAAACCTATACGGCAGGGACTGCACTAAATTGAGCTGTATTTGTGCTGGTGTTGTATTTATGCACTGAGCTTTGTTCTGGTGTTGTATATATGTACTGAGCTTGGTTCTGGTACTGTGTGTGTATATCTATATATATATATATATGTATATATTGAGCTTGCTTCTGGTGTTGTATATATGTATGAGCTTGGTTCTGGCACTCTATATATTGAGCTTGGTTCTGGTATTGTATATATATGTACTGAGCTTGGTTCTGGTGTTGTATATAGAACTATATTGCTTGTAAAAATTTACAAATATTTTTATGCTCGAGTTACACAAAAAAAAAACGTGGAAAAAAATGACACCTCTTTGATAGGTAGAGAAAACAAACATGATGAGGGGGAAGGAGATGTCGGGAAAAAGGTTCAGGGAGGGCAAACTGAATCTTTGCCCGGGGAGCTGGAGTACCTAGCTGCGCCTCTGGTATCTGCAGCTACCAGTACCTGGGGTTTCTTAAAAAGAAGGCCTGAGGGACACTTGCAACTCCTGAGCCGCTGCTTAGGAAATACTATTTTATATATTTTATCCTCTGGGTGCTCATGAAGTTAACGATGATGACATAGTAGTAAATGGTTGACTTTTGTGACGGTCAAACATCTGCACGTAAAAACCCCAATGTCTTCTCCAAACTCTCTGCCTTTGAATTTAATAAGAAATTTTTTCCCACTTCAAGCAGACATTGTTAATCAGTTATTATAAATGGTGGGTCCTTACTAAAAAAAAATATATATATATATATATATATATATATATACACAGGGTGGGCCATTTATATGGATACACCTAAATAAAATGGGAATGGTTGGTGATATTAACTTCCTGTTTGTAGCACATTAGTATATGGGAGGGGGGAAACTTTTCAAGCTGGGTGTTGACCATGGTGGCCATTTTGAAGTCGGCCATTTTGTATCCAACTTTAGTTTTTTCAATGGGAAGAGGGTCATGTGACACATCAAACTTATCGAGCATTTCACAAGAAAAACAATGGTGTGCTTGGTTTTAACGTTACTTTATTCTTTCATGAGTTATTTACAAGTTTCTGACCACTTATAAAATGTGTTCAAAGTGCTGCCCATTGTGTTGGATTGTCAATGCAACCCTCTTCTCCCACTCTTCACACACTGATAGCAACACCGCCGAAGAAATGCTAGCACAGGCTTCCAGTATCCGTAGTTTCAGTTGCTGCACATCTCGTATCTTCACAGCATAGACAATTGCCTTCAGATGACCCCAAAGATAAAAGTCTAAGGGGGTCAGATCGGGTGGCATTTCTTCTGCGGTGTTGCTATCAGTGTGTGAAGAGTGGGAGAAGAGGGTTGCATTGACAATCCAACACAATGGGCAGCATTTTGAACACATTTTATAAGTGGTCAGAAACTTGTAAATAACTCATGAAAGAATAAAGTAACTTTAAAACCAAGCACACCATTGTTTTTCTTGTGAAATGCTCGATAAGTTTGATGTGTCACATGACCCTCTTCCCATTGAAAAAACTAAAGTTGGATACAAAATGGCCGACTTCAAAATGGCCACCATGGTCAACACCCAGCTTGAAAAGTTTCCCCCCTCCCATATACTAATGTGCCACAAACAGGAAGTTAATATCACCAACCATTCCCATTTTATTTAGGTGTATCCATATAAATGGCCCACCCTGTATATATATACTGAAATCATTCCAGACTCAAGAATTAAACTACCAACTGAATAGTTTCCTTTACGATAATAGTCACCAACCAGGGTTACTTAGAACCTGGTGAGGTCTTTTGCGTTTTGCTCCCTTAATACCTCTACATTATGTCTAAGGGTAAGACATTGTGCTACATGTTGTTTTGGTTTGTCGAACTATATTTATTTATTTTTTGTAATGGCTGAATGCTTGGAAACTTTCAATTCTGAATGTCATTATATGCTATATCCTTATACTGTCGCCTAGGATATATATCAGTATATTTTGTGATTACGTAACAGTCTTACTATAGTTATATGCCCTGTGCCTTCTATTAGTACTGGTATTTAGGAAGGCTTCATGTCTTTTGCAGTGTCAGTCTAGGGTTGTGTCATTCTATGCCCTCTGTGTTCTCTCCCTTTTGCTTTTTGTCATATGTACATTAGATACTTAATATATTTTTATATGTATAATAAACTTTGATACTGACTTTGGCCATTATACCTTTGCTTTCCGCTTTCGTTTTTGAGAAATTGGCGTAAACAAGTATTACTTTTTAATTTTTCCCCTTTATTTTATTTATTTGTTACATTTTACTGTACTAATGTATTTTTTTTTTTTTTATATTTTTTTTTATTATAGGGGTACAGGTTAGCAGGGAACACATTATCTAAGTGTTCTCTGTTGTTCCCAAAAACCTACATAATGTTAACAGCCCATAAGATGCCCGTTTACCAGTGACCTGTAAAGCCAGACATGCAGAGAAGATGCAGATCATTACGTCACTGGGTTACCTAGCAACTGCGGCTTCTGCATTCAATTTTTAGAGTTCTTTTGCATTTCAGTTCCCTGTCACAGTACAGGATCCAGGGTGTCATTAAGAACAGAACGTATATAACCAGACTGCAGGCACAAGGACCAATCCCTTAGCCCGTTAGTTACGTGGTGTGGGCAGGAAGGGGTTAATAAAGGCTTTCATTGTGTTTGCTAAAGTCCGCTCCAATAATGTATAACACTGTGTGTAAACTCTCCTTTCTCTCTATGCTTCATAGTTTGTTGATATTTCATCTTTATTTTATTTTTATATACATTGACATTTATGTGACATTTATTGAATAGACCTTTTAATTATATCTTGAATTTTTTTCTTAATGTCATATAAATCTGATTTTACCTCCCTTTAAGCTGAAGCATATTTTAATTGTGGAACTGACGTTGCATAAAAATAGCAAATAAGCACATTGTCAGCTTTGCTGGATTGTTTATCAAGATAATGTAACATGACAGAAGGAACTGCTCTGATTTCTTTCATGTTTGCATAAATATGAAACATTTGAAGTTGATAGCATTCATTTGAATTTAAATGCCAAAATCAGGACGAGCCTTCTGTGTTTAATCAGGCATGGCTGCCATTTCCTTTAAATTAAAACAGTTGCACACATAACTTTAAAAATAATTGTTATATTGTCGAGCGTTTTCAAAAGTCTAATTTTTATAATTGCATGTTTAAGTAGACTTCAATATACAACAGCTTCTTTTACTATAAATAGGGCTTTTTAGAAAAAACTATTTCAGCTAGAGGCAAAAATAGAATGTCTACACTTTAACTTCTCATTTGTTTGCCATATGCTACCAGCAGATTTACAGAATTACCCACTAATCAGATATTTAAAAAGTTTAGTGTATGAAATAAAAATCCTGCACTGGTGGGTTATACTTTGGTCGCTATTGTACAGATCAAATTTTTTCTTTGTTTAACCCTTTAAGGCCTCCAGAACACCAAAAATTACCATGTTTTTTTCCCAGACCTTTTAATGCCACCAATTCATTGATTAACTTTATTTTTTTTAATTTTTAATTTTTTTTGCAGGGTGGAGGGATAAAAAAAACAGTAATTCTGATTTATTTTTTTTGGTGGGGGCCTGTTAGGAATTTAACATAAAACATTTTGAAACTGCTGTATTGCCAATTGTTACACTGACAGGCATCTTATTAGGCATTTTGCCATCACTAGTTGCCTTTGTTAGGTCCTCAACAGCCATTGCATTGCATCAGAATCCCACAACTACAGTGCAGGGGGACCAATGGGTGGCATATAAGGGGTTAAATGTATGAGATTGGGGTTAAGTCCGATCCCGGCCGTTGCAGTATATTGATCCTGTGCCCATGTCATCCCTGTACCATACATTTGTTGCACTCTATGGGAAGCAGTTTCAGGCTAAAGAAAAAAAGTCAGAAAGGAAAAGCCTGTGTTTTCTCAGATTCCTTGTCCCTACAATAACAGTGGCATTTAGAATGCGGCAACATAAAAAAAAAATTCACCAAATTTGCTATTATTGTGCAAAAGTAGGAAAATATAACAAAAACCACACATATTTAGTATCACCATAATCCGACCATTAGAATAAAGGTAACATGTTATTTATGCTGCATGGTGAACGGCATAAACTTTAAAATAAACAATTACGGAATTGCTGTTTTTTTCTATTCCCCCCAAAACAGCTTAAAAAAGTTAATCAATAATTTATATGTACCACAAAATAGTTTAACAAAAAAATATGACTTGTCCCGCAAAAAAATAAAACACTTAAACAGTAGCATCAAAGGAAAAAAAAAAAGTTATGCCTCTCAGAATGCGACGATGATAAAACAAAAAAAAGATGCTTCGTCCCAAAGACCCAAAATAGCCCGTTTCTAAAGGGGTTAACTTACAGCATACAATGCCTTGTGCATTTGTTGTTAACATTTTACATTGAATGGGAAACTTCATTGTTGATGCCCAAGGAGTGAGAGTCTGTGCTGTCATATGATGGACACATGGGTTCACAGCTTATGACAGGTACAGTACAGTTTCAGAGCTGGGTCTTGCAGCGAGGTCTGATCATCAAAGAACCAGGACAGATTTTCATTCCTTGTACATAAACAGTGACGGTTCTCATTCAATGACTAGAATCAGAGATCTTGAAAATCTTGAGGAAAGGTTTAAATGATAACATGCAGATTGCCTGCAGCAGCCTCTGGTGGAGGTCAGGAGCTTTCTGCATATAATTTATACATTAAAATAAATAATGAGCCAGTTGTAATTAGCTCCTAAACTTCCCCTAGTGGGGGCTATTATCTTTTTAATCTTTGCAAGGAATGCAGAGTTCTGTATCAGAAAAATTAATTTCTTAATAAAATCGGTATAGTGGTCAGAGCTCAATCATAGAAGAATTGAAACTATTTAGATTAAAATAAATAAAATGGTATTCAAGTGTGAACATTAATTTTAAGCATAAAAGGACTACAGTAAAAATGTACATTTTCCATTTGTATTTGTTCTCATTAAAGAATACATGATACCTTCATCTCTTGTTATGTAATTAAAATTTCAAAATTAACATTGATGTTAAGTTGTAATTAAATATCGTTACTAAGACCTCAACAATTTAGTTAAGATTGAGACTCTGACATGAACACATTTGTTAAAAAAAAACAAAAAAAAAACACATTCACCTTCAAAGTCTAAAGCTGTTAAGAAAAATTATACACAAAATGCTTCCCTTTCTAGGTCATGAAACTTATTTTTTCATTAATGTACCATGTCGACATTAGCATAAATATTAGAAGAAAATTTTCGGTTATGCTATTAATTTTTAATACTAGACAGAAATATACCTTAACTTAAAATATGACTTTGAGGACTACATTGCATGCACCATATGATGTAATAAAACAACCTGACCTTACCTTTAGATAACTATTTTTCAAGAACAAGTAGCATTGGCTCTTAAGATACATAACATCCAAACTATGTACTATTTAAAAAACCTGCTGCCACAAAAGGATGGACATCTACATAGAGTTGGATAAGCGATCCCGAAACTCTGATATTTAACTCTGATTAAGGTCCCATGCACACGACCGTAAAAAAAAATCTCTGCAATTGCGTACCGTAATACGGTCCACAATCACGGACCCGCTCGGTTATATTTGCCTCGGACACCTTTCTGTATCACTACGGATAGGTCTCCGTACCGTAGAACCGTGCCAGCAATTATGGAGCATGTCCTACTTTTCGTATTTTACGGGCTGTGCTCCCATACTTTGTCGGCAGCTGGACGTGCCTACAATCGCGGGCCGTGATTACGGGCACGGCCGTGTACATGAGGCCATATACTTCTAGTCATATACCGTTAGAGCCCCACAGTGGACACTATTGATAAATCCCTTTTATTACCATTGTTGATGACTTTAATAGCGCTGACTGTTGATTTTCATTATATTTAATTGTGGTTTTTTTTGTTTCTTTTTAAAATGGTATTTTAATTAGTATTATGTCCTGATGTTCTAGTTATTTGGTTTGAAAACATTGTCACTATATAATAATAAAAAAAATTTTAAGCTGAGGTATCTTATATATATATGTATATATATATATGTATATATATATCTATATATATATATATATATACACGTGTGAACATGGCTGGACAAATCTGTAACCTCATTTTATCTGTTGGAGTTCTGCCTCTTATTTTCTTCTTCACTGGATTAAATGCAGACCTTTGAGTCAGGTCTCTTGAGGCTTTTGCATCCACATATTTGTTCACTTGAATACTCAACTTGGAACAAACAGGTTTTTTCCTTACATTTCCTCAGTGTATTGCTTATATTAGGCTACTGTAATGGATTTGCCTGACACAGCTTTTTTGTCAATGCCCGTGATTAATCAGCCTGCATATGTGCCTAGGTCTGTTAGAGTGACTCGATCTGCTACCACTCAGGCTGGGAGGCTGAAGAGTGGGAGAACCTATTACAGCCTGGCCAGACGGAGCTAGCTACCGCCCTCTGTCTATTTATACCTTCATTTCCTGCTCCTCTTTTGCCTGTGATTCTGTCCTGTTTCCTGGCTCTGCTGCTCCAGCGTGTTCTATTGCCCTCTGCTTCAAATTGACCCTGGCTTTACTGACTACTCACCTGCTCTGCATTTGGTACCTCGTACACTCCTGGTTTGACTCGGCTCGTTCACTACTCTTGTTGCTCGCGGTGTTGCCGTGGGCAACTGCCCCATTTCCCTTAGCTTCTGTGTACCCTTGTCTGTTGGTCTGTCGTGCACTTATTGAGCGTAGGGAGCGTCGCCCAGTTGTACGCCGTCGCCTAGGATGGGCCGTGCAAGTAGGCAGGGACTGAGTGGCGGGTAGATTAGGGCTCACCTGTCTATCTCCCTACCCCGTCATTACAGCTACCTATAACCCTGCATTGTTAGCAATGCATGCTAAACTTACTATGGAAGGTCCCATATTTTTTCTATTAACATGATTTCACTTTAAATGCCTACCCTGTGGCCTGTTCTGAAGGTAGGTGTGGGCCTCAAGCAGTGTATGAAATGTGCCCCTCACTACCACCCCCACCCATATCAAATGTAGCTCCATATCACCCATAAACAGACAAAAGGCCCTTCTCCTCCACCACCCATAAACCTTAGAGGGGCTAGGTGGGGTCCCTTAATAAATGTATGGGTGGTGGAAAGGAGGATCTCAGTCAGTGTATGGGGGGTGGGGGTATGGGCTGAGGGTCAGCTGATGGGGGATTGGGAACTACCTTAATAAGTGTATGGGGGGTGCGGGAAGGGCCCTTGGTAAGGTTCTGTTCTCATAGCACTTGTTTCCCGTGTGCACTGGGAAAGATTTCGCTGTACACACTAATGTATCCATAGCCCCCCTATCACTTGGCAGATTCCAAAAGGATGAACTTTTGTCATATGATGGGCCAGCATTTGTAGCATTCTTTTTTTTTTTTTTTACTTTATAGAATAGCATAGTAGACAATGCTATTCTGTGCACAGAAATCCCGTAAAAAAAAAACATATTCCACTCGGGATACGGTATAATGAAGGCTATTGCCGACGTATGCCACTGTATGCCTATCGTCGGAAATATATGTTGGGAAATTGTCAGATTGAAGGGTCTAGTGCAGTATGAACACAGTCTAAGTTTATGGGTGGCTTCCTAATTAAGTATATGGGTGGAGGTAAGGGGCCCTCAATAAGTTTATATTGGTGGTGGGCTCCTTCAATCAGTGAATGGCTGGTGGTAGGCATATGGGTGGGGGTAGTCTACCTGTCTATTAGATAG
The DNA here is from genome assembly GCF_050947455.1 of Rhinoderma darwinii. Lineage (NCBI taxonomy): Eukaryota > Metazoa > Chordata > Amphibia > Anura > Rhinodermatidae > Rhinoderma > Rhinoderma darwinii. Next base: position 175,676,743 of record NC_134689.1, on the reverse strand, counting down.
ATAGATAGATAGATAGATAGATAGATAGATAGATAGATAGATAGATAGATAGATAGATAGATAGATAGATAGATAGATAGATAGATAGATAGATAGATAGATAGATTAGATAGTAGATAGATAGATAGATAGATAGATAGATAGATAGATAGATAGATAGATAGATAGATAGATAGATAGATAGAAACTTGCAATCCGTCCATCTTTGCACAAGTCTCATTAAAAGGATGACTGATTTACACATAATTAAAAGTAAAGAAGAGGTAGTGCTTCGTCAGTTGCAAGAAAAATATATTTATTATATAAGGAGCTAAACTTGTATCTTGTTTGCTGATTTCCATAGTTTTCTTTCAGAACTTTCCAGAACTGTAAGATAGCATGCACCTGACACTCTAGAAACTGAGTGAATGACCCTTGAATCTACAATTTGTATACCTCAGAATTGTCAGTACTACTCCTGTTTTCATTAATGTTCATAAATAGTCATTGAGATTTTGTTCAATGCCACTGTTTTTTTTCTTTGTAAGGGTCATGCTTGGTGATTACAGTTAGGTATCGTGCATTTTGTGAGTTTTCATTTAACGCACACCTCCAGTCATATAGAAAAGCAACTATTATACAGGACTTTGCAAAATAAACCTTTCATTGGCCTATACTGCTTCTCAACAACAGCGCGACCACGGACTGCTTAAAATTGTGGACTAGAAGACAGAGCATCCTTCTCTGTTTCCTAGGCTCTCATATCTAGTATGGAAGTCAGCACCGTAGGATTACATTACATCTTCCATTGTTTCTATACATTTAAAGGGTGGGCCCCAAGAATGATATTCCTTGGTGGTCCCAAGGTACTCCAGTCTGACTCTGAGAGGGAAGAGATCAAGGAAATTGTTGAGAAAGCCTCCTAGTCTCTTCTTCTGGAGAAAAGACTGGGATCCTTTCAACCCAAAAACACCAGCAGCCACAACTTCTGCTCAGTGAAGTCTGCTGTACTGTGCAGCCCACTCTGCCTGTCCTACCACTGCTCTGCCAGAAGAAAACACTTGCTAACAGTAGAAGTAGTCAACAAGGGTAGGCTATACAGTACAGCACATTGTGGTGAGCAGAGAATATGACTGTCCATGTTTGGGTAAAAGGGTAGCTGTATCTCCTCTGCTCAGCAGAACCTGCTGTACTATACACAGCCTCTAAATACTACAGTCATACAGTTACCATGCAATACCATTATAGAGGGGTTAAATAATACCTCAAATCATGACCACATACTGTATTACCACCATATGGTGTCTGAATAATAACACCATACTGTTACTAAAAAGCAATATACAAAGACCAATATTATCACCATACAGTGATCTTATAGTGCAGGGGTATCAAACTCGGCCAGTTAAGTGGGCCACATATAGAAAAAATGTGAAGTTGACAGGCCGCATTACTTTCAAATTTGATACAAATTACTGTTAATCAGTTAGTTATTTGAACTACTATAAGAATACTACATTACTATAATACTACACTACTATAATAATACCGCTAGGTTTAAACTTAACGGAAATTTGCCAGCTTACTCCACGTGCTTATTTTAACAATACAGTTTTCCGGTTTAAGTGTCTCTAAATGCAGTCCTGCGGCTCAGTTGGCAGCGTTTGGCAGACACACGAATGTCAAGATTGGGCAGCCCCTTTTTAGATAGTGCCACACAGCCCTGTGTAGATAATGCCACAGTGCCCTCTGTAGATACTGCCACAGTGCCCTCTGTAGATACTGCCACACACCCACCCATAGATAATGCCACAGTGCCCTCTGTAGATAATGCCACAGTGCCCTCTGTAGATAATGCCACCCCCAGATAATGCCACAGTGCCCTCTGTAGATACTGCCACACACCCACCCTTAGATAATGCCCCAGTGTTCTCTGTTAGATAATGCCACAGTGCCCTCTGTAGATGCCACCCCCCTAGATACTGCCACAGTGCCCTCTGTAGATAATTCCACAATGCCCTCTGTAGATACAGACACAGTGCCCTCTGTACATACTGCCAAAGTGCCCTCTGTAGATAATGCCACACATACCCCTTGTAGATAGTGCCACACACACCCACACCCACACACACACACACACACACACACACACCACAGTAGATACCTCCTTTGGGGCTTCCTCTAGGAGTGGAATTCCCAGCCAAAGTGTTGCCGATGCTTTGGCCGAGGATTCCTCTGCTGGAGGTGCCCGTGACGTCACTGTCCATAGACAGTGACGTCACGGGATCCTCCTGGACAGGAATGTGATGTCAGGGGCAACCCCAGAGCTGGTGTCCAAGAGCAGAGCACTAGTATAGGATCCGCTCTGGAACTCTAGGGAAGCCACTGACATCAGTGTCCATATATTGACAGTGATGTCAAGGGCTTGCCCAGAGCTGGAGTCCTGGAGCAGACCCGCTTCTAGCACCTTGCCTAAGATTCCAGCTCTGTTCCTGACATCACTGTCCATATATGGACAGAGATGTCAGGGGCAGCCCCAGAGTTGGAGTCCCGGGCAGAGCGCTCTTCCTGGGACTCCAACTCTGCTCCTGACATCACTGTCCAAATAGAGAAAATGGGCAGCACAATAGAACATGAACCTCCTGGGTAGCAGGGTGCAAGCCTCCAGGAATCCAACTTGAAAATCCCCAGGTATCAGACGAAAAATAGAAATAGAGGCAGCACTCCAAAGATCATATCTAAAAAAGGATTTTTTATTCACCCATCAGTGCAGTAGGATGCAACGTTTCAGCTGCTCAATGCAGCCTTTCTCAAGCAATGTAAAACAGACATATCAGTGTGTTTATACACCCCCATTGTGGGAAAAGCTTAACATCAAAATTAGCATATTATAAAAGTTTAAATATTGTTAATATTTAATCAAATGATCAAAATCATCATATGTGAACAATAGTGACGATATCACACACTTAGTAAAATTACCAATAAGGTGCTGTGTAAATGTATAATATAATGACAGATCAAGTATTCATCTAGTTTATTAACATTAGGCAACACCTGCGATCAAAGAAGCAGGTGTATACAATCATGTAGATCGTAAACAACATGAGACATTGGCACTCACCAAAACACTGAAGGATCACGCCATTTGAAAACAAGCCATACGAGCATCACTGCTGCGGCATCTAATAAGGCCCATTGCGCATGACTACTTGCTGATCTCATGATAACAAACCACATAACCAGCCTGGTCTAGCGTCCCTTGAGACAGCTAGGAACCAGATGAGGTCTGCGATGCGCAAGCAGTGATCTCAAGCGTATATCGTAGCAAGGTAAATAATGACGTAATTGCAATATAAACCCCTCTATCTTAGGATTAATTTGATCTGACCCAAGCAGCCAAAAGGCATACACTGCAGTCTGGTACAGCAGTGAGGTGCAATGAAATTGGACATTGCAACTGACCCGCTAGTACCCTACAAGGTTTCACTGACCCAAAAATTTAAAAAGGAGGATAAATGTCAAAATTAACAAGATTGTTTTTCATATATATCTCATGTATGCAATTTCAAATGGTATGCTATAAAATATAGAAGTGCCGTTGAGTCCCTCAGTTTGGGTCATTGTCCAATATAGTATTCAATTCAATGTAGATACCTAAAAAGTACAAAAAAAGAGAATGAATTATCGATATAAAAAACAATAAAAATTAATAATCTGTCATAAATAATATAAACAAATATGTAAAACTAAGTTTATAAAACCTAATAAAAAATAGTAATAATCCTTACTACATAAGGGGACAATAGAGTAGTATCTTTGGATAGTGCCTAAAGGGACATCTAGATTCCATATCCACCCAGGCAATGCATCTCATGAAAACGCTCTAATATTATACTCAAAGTCAAGGTTATTTGGTTGTATAGTATTGAGTTTGTTGATGCATTCAACCTTCCTTCTCTTAAGTAATTTTTCCCTATCTCCCCCTCTCCTGAGTGGTGGTATATGGTCAACAATCCAAAAAAGGAGCTGGTTAACTCTATGATGAGCGTCACAAAAATGCCTAGGTAACGGTAATTCTGTCTTTCTCATATAAATCGTAGATTTATGTGTATTCAGTCTAGTTCTACATTCAGTCATAGTCTCATCTACGTTTAGATGTTTGCAAGGGCATATAAGTATGTATATCACGAAATCAGACCTACAAGTCAAAAAATGTTGTATCTTGTAAATCTTGCCTGTGGTCGGATGTGTAAAGGTATCACCCTTACACATCAGACCACAATTGGCACAGCCAAGGCAGGGGTAACAACCCTTCCAAGTATTCAAAACATGTTTAGTGGACCTACCGGTACCCTTAGGGCCTATATCACTCTTCACTAACCTATCTCTCAAATTAGTTTATCTCCTGTATAAGAAGCGAGAGGAAGTTTGAAAGACGGAACATCATAAAAATTTCCCAACATGGGCCAATGTTTCCGTATAACACGCATAATAAGTGGATTAGTGTTCATCAAAAGTTGTTACGCAGGGAATACGTCTCTCTTTAGGAGTGCATGTAATAATTCTATCACACCCCTCCGTATCCCTGACTTTAGCGATCTGAGATCTAACAAGTTTGTTAGGGTAACCTCTTAGGCAAAATTTCTGCCCCATCTCTTCCAAACGATCCATCAAAATAGAATTATCATCGACAATCCTTTTAACTCTCAGAATTTGGCTAAGCGGAACCTAACCATTTTCCTTGAGTGCTGACTCTCATGTCGCAATAAACTATTACGATCCATGGTTTTTACAAAGAGGTCTGTCAATTTGACACGCGATTAATTTTTGGTTTTGCAGGAATTGGTCCATAACCACGATCTCGTTATTAAACCCGCTGACAAAGGCGGTGGGATTGTCGTTATGGACCGACAATTATATGTTAATGAACTGGAGCGACAACTGGGCGACTCTGATGTTAATAGGAAAGTTAATGGAGATGCTAAGTTTGTGTTCCTGAGGAAACTTAAAAATTTGGTTGACAATGCCTATGCTGTTGATTTGATAGACAGAGAGCTACATGACTTCTTATTACCTAAATATCCAGTCACCCCTCTCATATATTGTCTCCCAAAAATACACAAGGATTTGCATAATCCACCAGGTCGCCCGATTGTGTCAGGTAGAAATTCTTTATTTAGTCCTTCAGCCATTTTTTTAGATAAACTTTTAAGGAGTTTTGCTTCACAGGCCAGATCATATGTCAGGGATACTGCCGATTTTTTTTCTAAGAATTGCGATCTATCCATACCCAGGGAGACCATTTTGGTTTCCTTTTATGTGGTTTCATTATATACCTCCATTAATCATGAGAGAGGGCTGTCTAGTATCAAAAAAGCTTTAGACACCACAAACTATTATTCTGAATGTAAATGTTTTGCCGGTGACTTATTAGAGTTGATACTCACATAAAATTACTTTTTATTTGGTAATGACATTTTTGTTCAATTAAGGGGTACTGCTATGGGGTCGAATGTAGCCCCTAACATTTACATGGCGGACCTTAAGGAATCTGTCGTCTATGTGTCCCACCATTTCTCCAAAATTTTGGGATGGTGGCGATACATAGATGACATTTTCCTCATTTGGACCGGTTGCCCTACAAGACTTTTTTATGGATCTCAATATGGTGGATCAGGATATCAAATTTACTATGGTCAACTCTACAGAGTCCATACAATTTCTGGACACTACTGTTTATATCAAGGAAGATCGTCTATTGACAGACCACTTTGTAAAAACCATGGATCGTAATAGTTTATTGCGATATGAGAGTCAGCACCTTAGGAAAATGGTTAGGTCCCTTAAGCTTAGCCAAATGCTGAGAGTTAAAAGGATTGTTGATGACAATTCTATTTTGATGGATTGTTTGGAAGAGATGGGGCAGAAATTGTGCCTAAGACATTACACTAACAAACTAGTTAGATCTCAGATCACTAAAGTCAGGGATATGGAAGGGTGCGTTAGAATTATTACATTCACTCCTGGACAGGAATGTGATGTCAGGGGCAACCCCAGAGCTGGTGTCCAAGAGCAGAGCACTAAAAAGAGACGTGTTCCCTGCATCACAACTTTTGATGAACATAATCCACTTATTATGCGTGCTATACGGAAACATCGGCCCATGTTGGGAAATGTTTATGATGTTCCTTCTTTCAAACGTCCTCCCCTCTTGTCATACAGGAGATCAACTAATTTGAGCGACAGATTAGTGAATAGTGATATAGGCCCTAAGGGTACCGGTAGGTCCACTAAACAGGGTTTGAATACTCGGAGGGGTTGTTACCCCTGCCTTGGCTGTGCCAATTGTGGTCTGATGTGTAAAGGTAATATCTTTATACATCCGACCATAGGCAAGATTTACAAGATACAACATTTTTGACTTGGAGGTCTGATTTAGTGATAAACATACTTATGTGCCGTTGCAAACTTCTATACATAGGTGAGACTAAGACTGAATGTAGAACTACACTGAATACACATAAATCTACGATTTATACGAGAAAGAGAGATTTCTCGTTACCTAGGCATTTTTGTGAAGCCCATCATAGAGTTAACCAGCTCTGTTTTTGGATTGTGGACCATATACAACCACTCAGGAGAGGGTGAGATAGGGAAAAATTACTTAAGAGAAGGGAGGTTGAATGGATCAACAAACTCAATACTATACAACCAAATGGCCAAAACTTTGAGTATAATCTTAGAGCATTTTCATGAGATGCATTTCTTGGACGGATATGGAATCTAGATGTCCCTCTAGGCACTACCCAAAGATACTACTCTGTTGTCCACTTATGTAGTAAGGTTTATTACTATTTTTTATAATTAGGTTTTATACACTTGGTTTTACATATTTGTTTATATTATTTATGACAGATTATTAATTATTATTGTTTTTTATATCGATAATTCATTCTCTTTTTTTGTACTTTTTAGGTATCTACATTGTATTGAATTTGGACTACTATATTGGACACTCACCCAAACTGAGGGACTCAATGGCATTTCTATATTCTATATTTTATATTATGGATAGTGGGTTTGTGAGAGTCACACCTTGTGTAGGTGAAAAAACTCAAAAATCAACCCTTGAAGCGGCGCTGGTCCCTTAGAGCGTAGCTCACTGTTGGTTCTTAGTGTTGCATAATGAAGAAGCAAACAGTGTTTGGGTCAAATAGTCTTTAATGGATACAGGTGACGCGTTTTGTAGCCGAACCGGCTCCTTCCTTAGGCAGTATCAGAAAGCAAGTGAAAAGTAAAAAGCAGTACATGTATTTATGCATTAAAAAAATGGGAAAACAGATCATCAAAGGCAAAGGTCAAAGGGCACCTGTCACATAAAACATTAAATAATTAAGTAATGTACAAAATAAATGCAGTGGTGGAGAAATAGGGTAATGGCAGTATGTTGTACTACCAGAAACGTTGTTATGGTACTTATAATAATATCATGGTATTCTGTAAGGTAATTCTGAAGGACAACGAGATGCCGTTCCTTCAGCAGAGTTGGTGAATGAACCTGCTGGATGACAGGATTACGTAACAAAATAAATTGGGTAAGGAGAAGTGGATTGGGGTATGGACAGGGAGGGGAATGTGGAAAAGGAATATTTTATACCATTTAATGTGAAATTGCATACATGAGATATATATGAAAAACAATCTTGTTAATTTTGATATTTATCCTCCTATTTAAATTTTTGGGTCAGTGGAACCTTTGTAGGGTACTAGCGGGTCGGTTGCGATGTCCAATTTCATTGCACCTCACTGCTGTACCAGACCGCTGTGCCTGCCTTTTTGCTGCTTGGTCAAATGAATCCTAAGATAGAGGGGTTTATATTGCAATTACGTCATTATTTACCTTGCTACGATAAAAGCTGGAGATCACTGTTTGCGCATGTGCAGACCTCATCTGGTTGCTTGCTATCTCAAGGGGCACTAGACCAGGCTGGTTATGTGGTTTGTTATCACGTGATCAGCAAGTGGTCATGCGCAATGGGCCTTCTTAGATGCCGCAGCAGTGATGCTCGTATGGCGTGTTTTCAAATGGCGTGCTCCTTCAGTGTTTTGGGTGAGTGCCAATGTCTCATGTTCTTTACAATCTACATGATTGTATACACCTGCTTCTTTGATCGCAGGTGTTGCCTAATGTTAATAAACTAGATGAATACTTGATCTGCCATTATATTTTACATTTACACTGCACCTATTGGTAATTTTACTAAGTGTGTGATATCGTCACTATTGTTCACATATGATGATTTTGATCATTTGATTAAATATTAACAATATTTTAACTTTTATAATATGCTAATTTTGATGTTAAACTCCTCCCACAATGGGGGTGTATAAATACACTGATATGTCTGTTTTACATTGCTTGACAAAGGCTGCATTGAGCAGTTGAAATGTTGCATCCTACTGCACTGATGGGTGAATAAAAAAATCCTTTTTTTGATATGATCTTTGGAGTGCTGCCTCTATTTCTATTTTTGTCAAATATGGACAGTGATGTGAGGGCAACCCCAGAGCCGAAGTCCCAGTGAGAGCGCTACTAGCACGCTCTTCCTGGGACTCCAGCTCTGCTCCTGACATCACTATCCATATATGCACAGTGATGTCTGGGGCAACCCCAGAGCTGGAGTCCTGACTCTGGCTCTGGGGAAGCCCCTGACAACACTGTCCTTAGAGGCTTCCCCAGAGTCCTGGATCAGAGCCTATACTAGTGCTCTGCCCGGCACTCCGCCTCTGGGGAAGCCCCTGACATCGCTGTCCATATATGGACAGCGATGTCAGGGGATTCCACAGAGTCCTGGAGCAGAGCCTATACTAGCGGCTCTGTGTCCCGGGGGCCGCAGATGAGAGCCTCAGGGGCTGCATGAGGCCCGCGGGCCACGTGTTTGAGAACCCTGGTATTGTGGTAGATACTGTACCATAAATATTGTGATTTGAAGTCCATGGAAAGATATTTTACTAATACTAAAAATACTACCCATAGAACAAATCCCTGGTTCTAGTCACTGTCAACAAATTGTGTTAAACAGACACATAGCTTTTTGAATCTGCAAATTACAGAGCCTATATATTTTTATTTCGTACTGTTGAATAAACGGTCACACAATTTATCGATCCTTTCATTTTGTAGCAAAAGGCAAATTTCAAAGTTCTGTGCTAATGTATAGCCAGACAAAACAAATTAACATTATCTTTTTTATCATTGTATGTGCAACATTTTTATGTACCTCACAAGTCACGCTTTTGTTTGTTATATATGCGCAATACATTGTTATTTTTATCATTCGTAAAAAAGTTCCCTGGAGGATGGAAACGCATTACATTACTATTTGTTAATAAACATCAGTCTACGCTGAAGTTTAGAATGGGCAATACACCCTACTGTAACGTCCGTGGTCGATGACCACAAACTCCTTCCATCCGGTTGACGCCCTTCTCTCCAGAGATGTCTCCACATGCGGTCGTCCCGTTCCACAGTGACCACAAGGGTGCGCTCGCGAGCTCAATCCAGACAAGGAGCCAGGTCGCACACAATTGGGAGATTGAGCTGATTTCTCCCAGAGCACCCTGGACTATAAGAAGGGCTGTGCCCCTCCCTATAATGCCTGAGCCTTGTTGTCGTTATCCTAGTATGTCTATGCAAATGGTCTCCTAGTGTTTTCCAGTTCCCAGTGTTCCCCGTTCCTGCTACCTTTAACCTGTATCCCGTGCTATCCTGGTCAAGTGCCATGCTGAAGTCGTGCTGTGCTGTGTACCACGCCTGTCCTGCTAATCACGCCTGGCGCCTGCCTGCTGCCTAGTCCCAGCCGAGCCTGTTTTGCTACTGTCTGAGCTACCACAGGTACACTATATGAATTATAGACTGTGACCTGTGTCCTGTTGGCCATCTGCCATACCGTTAAGGCGTTATGGCCCAGTGGGTCCACATACCCAACGTGACACCTACATTCTGGACTTATAGCTGCGCCTGGTTGACAAGGAGCATTGTTTACACTCTCCGTATTTCCACCTTCCGGTCAATTGAAGAGATCGTCAAGGAGTTCCAAGATGAGGCAACAACAACCCCCCCACCATCAGAAGTGAACTATAGAGTTGTGCCTAACCATGTATTATGGCACAACCATAGCAGGTAAATAGATAAAATTATCTACACGATCCACTGAAACAAACGCTATTGCCCTAGGGAGCACCCGTATTGTTTTTTTGCATTTTTTAACATAGTTATATATGCAAAGTTGTAAAAAGATATATCCCCCAAAATGCCAAGATTGCGTTGTCCTGCAGCCCAAAAATGGCTTGGTCCTTGGTTTTAAACATAATGGGAACTAAAAAAATTATTAATGCACTGCATTGCATGGCTCTACTGATATAGAAAACAAGGATATAAACGTGTTATGGTCATGTGAAAAATAAACGTACAAATATTTGATTTTTATTAGGTGCTTTATCTGTGACTTATTATTTAGAATTATAAGAATATTGGTGGTTCATTACACAGATCAATATAATAATGAATTTGTTCACATGCAAAGCTTTGACAAGATACAAAAATAATAAATTTGCTGACATATTGTGTTCTGTGCTTATCATGGTTTATATTGTTAATGGTTTTTAGTAGATACAGTAATTTGCATGAAAAGCTTTCTACTATTCTCTGAATGTCATCATTACTGAAGTCTGTAAAGATAAATTAGATAAGAATACTTTTTGAAATATGACAAAATAATTTGTGGTTGACTTAAATGTTGTTGACAAATTACACCATTTTACTAGATGAATTTCTAGGCCAGGAAAGCTTTGTGCAGTCCAATTGCTACAATACACACTACACTAAGATGAGGATGAGGAAGATTATCCATTACACAGATGCTTTTAAGTCCCCAAAAAATTGCCACATACAAATTAAAGGATCATATTTACTTGGATGCCCTGTTTAAATATATAACTGTTGATTGTTAAGTCCGACTTATTTACAATTATCATCATCCAAACCCACAAAACCAAAGTTGATGTTCTCAGAGTTGATAATGACAAATATTAAGTGCTTATCATTTAAACCTTTGTACACTTTATACTTTGCTCTTTGTGCTTCTTTTTTAATTCTCATGTTTTTTTGCAACAAATAAACCTCACTGAACATTTATAATAAAGGTTCAAACTTACTGTATCTCTAACTGAAATATAAATGATTAATTACTGTGCCACAAATGACAGTAGTAATGCTCATCTAATATAATACTACCCAACTAAACTCAAGGGGATTAAACATGGGGGACTTAGAGTACATTTTAACATCTTTTCTGGACTATCTGATACTTTACTGCTTTTGTTTGTCAGCTCTTTGCTTGTACTCGTCTCTACCTGATGAGGAAATCCCAAACTATTTGAAATGTGCCGCTTGTATACTATGAAAATGAAAAGCCAATGGGAAAGTCTTGTGTGCATCACAAAACTAAGGTATGTAGGTCAGTGCAGGGGCCTGTTTTCGTTATCTCCCATTTCACATAGGGGGAGCATCACAGAGCATACCATGGTGCAATATCTTACACAGGCAAAGGCTCTGCCATAAAAAGTTATACAAACATATTATTAAAAAATGATTCCAATAGAGGCTAGCATATAAATACATAGACATTATTACAATAAAGCAACGCCTATAAACATAAAAATATTCCATTGGGAAATCACAATAGAACAAACCCTATAAATAAATATACACTTATTGTGATATCAGGACAATAGAGCAAAATCTATAAAGGCACCAAGTATTGCATAATCATTATCATCAAACACAACCTACAAATACAAATACAAATGAAATTGTGGAATGATAACAATACAGAATAGCCTGCAAATATATTCACAGTATTGTGTCATCATCCAAATAAGGCATAGACAATAAAAACATACTTACACATACTATTCTTCCATAATCACATTCCAGTGCAGCCTTTAAGTTAAGACAATTGAGACATCACAACAGAGCACAGCCTATAAAAATACACTGTCATGACATCACAGATATATTTTATTTTATTCCCTCATTACAATATGGCAGCCCGTAAATACAAATATTGTGATAGACACACATTACTTTTGAGCTCAATTTATTAATAAACACTATCATCACATTGGAACACTTCATATGACAACTCACTATTGTGACATCATAACAGTAGGGTGCATTTCATGAATAAATGCACACTATTGTGAATTCACCTTAACCTTATATGCTATAAATAAGGACACAGTATTGTGACTTCATACTTCAAAAGTGCAACTTATAAATACAAATACTAACTTGACATCATCAAAACATACAGTGCTGTGAAAAAGTATTTGTACTTCTATTTTTTCATATTTATCACACTTGAATCTTTCAGACCAAACTACTTTTAATATTAGACAAAGTTAACCCAAGTAAACACAAAAGGCTGTTTTTGAATGAAGATTTTATTTATTGAAGGAAAAATGTTGAATGAACCTGTCTAGCAGTGTGAAGCAGTATCGAACGTCGCAAAAAGTAGCACATAATGGAACGTTCTGAAGAGATTTAAATAGAGATGCAAAACAAAGTAATTCTAATCTACCAGCCTGGAAAAGGTTACGAAGCCAATGCTCTGTGACCCTAGTGAACCACAGTGAGAACCATTATCCACAAATGGAGAAAACATAGAACAGTGGTAAACCTTACCAGGAGTGGCCAAAATTTAACTAAGAGTGCTTCGACGACTCATCCAGGACATCATGAAAGAACCCAGAGGAACATCTAGAGAACTGCAGGCCTCACTTGCCTCTGTTAATGTACACAATTCCACAATAAGAAAGAAACTCAGCAAAAAATCTATGGATCAAGTTGCAGGGCGCAAACCACTGCTTACCAAAAAGAACACAAAAGCTCTTCTCGTATTTGAAAAAAAAAATCTAGATGACACCCAAGACTTTTGGGATAATATTCTGTGGACTAATGAGTCAAAGTTGGAACATTTTGGAAGACATGGGTTTCGTTACATCTGGCATAAAGCTAACACTGCATTCCACCATAAGAACATCATACAAACAGTCAAATGTGGTGGTAATAGTGTAATGCTATTAGGCTGCTATGCTTCTGCAGGATCAGGACAACTTGTCATAATTAATGGAACCATGAATCCTGCTCTCTATCAGGAAATCCTGACTGACAATATCCACCCATCAGTTTGTGACCTAAAGCTTAACCCCTTCACACTCCACATCATACTATTCCATAATGCTGAGCGCATCATTCGAACTCAGTGACAGAATAGTACGTCGTGGGAATAAACACCATTCCAGCCCCCCTCCTGGTACATACAGGAGCTGTGACAAGTGCTGTCACATACAGCAGTTGCCGCAGCTCCTTCCCCAGTGACCGATCGTGGTGGGCCCCGCCAATTAACCCCTTAGAAGCCGCGTTCAATAGCGATTGTAGCTTCTAAAGGGTTACAACGCCGTTGATGCCCCGCGACCTAATCGCCGGTGCTGATGGTTGCTATAACAACTGGAGGCCTAACAATGGGATCACTTTTGGGGAGTTTCCACTGTTTTGGCACCAAAAGACCTCTTCAAACCTGACATGGTGCCTTAAATATATTTTTTTTAAAAAGGAGGCCCCAAAATCCACTAGGTGCTCCTTTGCTTCTGAGGCCTGTGATTCAGTCCATTAGGACACTAGGGCCACATGTGGGATATTTCTAAAAACTGCAGAATCTAGGCAATAAATAATGAGTTGCATTTCTTGTGTCAAACCTTCTGTATTACAAATGAATTTTGGCAAAAGAAATAGACATTTGTAAATTTCACCTCTACTTTGCTTTCATTTCTGAGAAACGCCTATGGGGTTAAAACACTTCCTGAATGCTGTTTTGGCTAATTTGAGGGGTGCAGCTTTCAAAATGGGGTGATTTATGGGGACTTTCTAATACATAAGGCCCTCAAAGCCACTTCAGATCTGAACAGGTTCCTGAAAAAATGAGCTTTTGACATTTTCTTGAAAATATGAGAAATTGCTGCTAAAGTTCTAAGCCTTAACATCCTAGAAAAATAAAAGAATGATCAAAAAATGATGCAAACATAAAGTAGACATGTGGGATATATGAAATAGTGATGGACTATTTTGTGTGGTGTTACTGTCTGACTTACAAGCAGACACATTTACATTTTCTAAATTTTGGTGTTTTTCTTACATAAATATTGAATTTATCGACCACATTTTTTTAATAACATAAAGTACAATATGTCACGAGAAAACAATCTCAGAATCACTTGGATAGGTAAAAGCATTCCCAAGTTATTACTACATAAGTTAACACATGTCAGATTTGAAAAAAATGGGCTTCGTCCTCAAGGTCAAAAAAATATTGGTGGTTAATTTTTGTGATTAACTATAATGGCCTGCAGGTGGCGGCTTTCTGCCTCTCTAAGGGGGCGGCGGTGCCACTGAAACCAACCGAAACCACCCCCTCCTGCACCATAATTGTATCTGCGTCTATAGGACACAGATACAATTTCATGGATAACTAGCGCTGGCAGGGCAAAAAACATTAGCTCCTACAATGATACAAGTGGCGCGATAACGTCATTGTGTGGCTTGCGTCATTGAAGGGCACTGAATGGCAGGACAAGGATGTGTCTTGCCCTGCGATTCAGCGACTTTCAATGTCGCAAGCGGCGCAATTTCATCCTTGCGCTGCTTGCATCATTCAGCTCCAGCACACTTGGTCAGAGGAGACCAGGCCTTCTAGAGGAGGGTGTGGGAACGGGATCAGGTGAGTATGTAAAGGTTTTTTTTTCAGTTAACAGTGTGAGTGACTCTATCTACAGGAGGACTCTATCTACAAGGGACTATATGTGGGGCACTATCTACAGTGGAATCTATGGAGGCCATTATCTTGTAATGACGGGGGTGGGGAGACAGACAAGTGAGCCCTAATCTACCCACCACTCAGTCCCTGCCTACTTGCAACGACCCGCCCTAGGCGACGGGGTACAACTGGGCGATGGTCCCTACGCTCAATAAGTGCACGACAGACAAACAGACAAGGGTACACAGAGCTAGGGGGAGAAAGGGGCAGTTGCCCACGGCAAAACCGTGAGCAACAAGAGAAGTGAACAAGCCGAGTCAAACCAGGAGAGTACGAGGTGCCAAACGCAGAGCAGAAGAGTAGTAAACAAGCCGAGTCAAACCAGGAGTGTACGAGGTACCAAACGCAGAGCAGGAGAGTAGTCAGCAAGCCGGGGTCAATATGAAGCAAGGACAATGGTACAAGAAGCTGCAGCAGGGCCAGGAAACCAAACGAGAAGAATCACAAGCAAAGGAGGAACAGGAAAGGCAGGTATAAATAGACAGAGGGCGGGAGCTAGCTCCGTCTGGCCAGGCTGTGATAGGTTCTCCCACTCCTAAGCCTGCCACCCTGAGTGATGGAAGATGGAGTCAGTCTCACAGACATAGAAGCAGGTGCAGACTGATTATCTATGGGCGTTAACCCCAAAGCTGTGCCTGACAGATCCTTTACAATCTACAGGGGGATCTATGGGGCCACTGTCTACAGGGGGCTCTTTGGGGAACAGTATGTACTGGAGGCTCTTTGGGGATACTATCTACAGAAGGTTGTATAGGGGGCATTATATACTGTATGGGGAAACTGTATACAGGGGGCTCTGCTGCGTTAGCGACTTTTATGCACTATGCACCTAAGCACTCGGTGACCTGCTCTATAACTTTACATGTAAATTTACATGGTCTGCCTCTTCGTGGCTCAGTTGCTCTGGTTTCTTAATGATTCCACTTCCCAATAATACCACTCACAGTTGAATGTGGAATATGTAGGAGGGATGGAATTTCACAAACTGACTTGTTGCAACGGTGGTATCCTATTACAGTGCCACGCTAGAATTTAGTGAGCTCTTTAGAATGACCCATTTTTTCACAAATGTTTGTAAACGCAGACTGCATGACTAGGGGCACGATTTTATACACCAGTGGCAATAGGATGAAGGAAACACCTGAATGCAATGATTAAGTGGTGTGTCTCAATACTTTTGTCTATATATTGTATATGCAGATTATTTTATTAGTCCAAATACTATTTCCTGATGCTGTCATGGCACAACATTTACACAATGTGCCAAACTCACATATTTTGTGACTCTCCTGGCTACTACGGACTACTGCACCCTATGGATGAGATACTAGGGACCAATAACACAACTGTCTGAGACAGACAATGCACAATAATATTATGATAAAGGATATTCAAAATGTTGTTTGAGGGAGAAGGTAAATTGCAAAACACTGAATTATTCTAATTTTGGAATATTCAGAATCAGTTTGTTTTTACTCCGTTCTTAATGAATGTCCATTCTATCTGTATTCATACTGAGCTGATATCTATGTTTATTAATTAATGAGATGTAAAATAAAAAAAACCTGATATATAGATGCCGTAAATAGGCAGAAAGTGGTGAGATACAGGTAGTATTAACTTTATATTGTTTGCAATTTTCGGCATTTATAGGACCCTGAGATTGTATCAAGTTCAGGAGAAATATTGCAGTCTGGAGATTGAAAGTCTATAACAGACCTTCACTTTGAGCTTTTCTAAGAGGACAGAACCTTGTCTATAAAACCATACTCAAAGTGACAGTGTTAATACATGGACTGAATGTATGCCTTCCAGGCAAAATCTCTGTATGTTAACTGCCAAATGTCTGTTAAACTAGAATGGACATGAGAGCATTGACTAATGTGTGGAAACCAATGCCTGGGTATTTTTAAATGTCTAAAATCGAAGTATAATACTAAACCAGATATATTTATTCTATTTTCTAACAACCTTTTTTGATATTTGCATGCTTTTTATTTTCTTTAATCTTGCATTTTAACATTTACCCATTTCATTGTTTGCATTTGTTAATTTGTTCATGACAATATTGGCAACATATTGTATATTTATGAGAAGGTGGGTGAAGGAGCACATCTTTATGTACTGTAGATATTTATATTTGATAAGTATAAATGTAGCTGTATCATGATTGTGTACACAGTAGGAACCATACCTTATTGATTGGATTAACACAGATAAAAATAAACTGACAGCAATGTCACCGACTTATTATTTTAAGAGAATGGCAAGCTTTCAAGATGCTGATAAAGAGATGCCTGCCAGTATTGCAGTGATTGCCTCAAATACAGTATGTGTAAGGCAATAATGTCGACTCATACTACATTTGGACACTAGGAATGAAGCTTCATGTTTTTTACAACGGAATGTAAAATTAAATAAGGCCGGGGCTACAAACACATTGTTGTCATATCACAACTTTAACCCTTTCACGCCGCAGCCCTTTTTCAGATTTTCATTTTTGTTTTTCCCTCCCCACCTTCCAAAGGCCATAACGCCTTTAATTTTCCGTCGATATAGTACTATGAGGGCTTGATTTTTGCGGGACAAGTTGTAGTTTTTCGTAGCACCATTAATTTAGCCGTATAATGTACTAGGAAACGGGGAAAAAATTATTTGTGGGGTAGAAAATGAAAAAAACAGAGATTCCGCCATAGTTTTGTACGGAATTCACTGTACATTTAAAACAACATGTTAATTTTATTCTATGGGTCAATACGATTATGGCAATACCAAATATATGTAGTTTTTTCTATGTTTTACTACTTTTACAAGTAAAAACTTAAGTGTAAAAAAGAAAATATATTTTGTTTCGCCAAATTCCGAGAGCCGTAACGTCTTTATTTTTCCGTTGATTAAGTGGTATGAAGGCTTATTTTTTTGTGGTATAAGCTGTAGTTTTGAATAATAACATTTTGGTGTAAATGTGACGGTTTGATCACTTTTTATTTCATTTTTTGTGGGAGATGAATTGACCAAAAAATAGAGATTCTGGCGTTTACAATTTTTTTTTTTTTACGGCGTTCACCGTGCGGGTTAAATAATGATATATTGTGATAGTTCAGACTTTTACGGACGCGGCAATACCAATTATGTTTATTTATTTAATTTTTTACTATGCTCTAGGGGGAAAATGGGAAAAGGTTTTTTTTTTGAACTTTTACCTTTTTTTTTTTTTACACAAAAAAAACAACTTTATTTAACTAATTTTTACATTTTTTATTAGTCCCCCTAGGGAACTTCAACCAGCAATCGTTAGATCGCTTGCACGATATACTGCAATACTAATGTATTGCAGTATATCGTGATTCTGATAGTCTCCCACGAAGCCCTGCCGGAGGCAGAGCTTCATAGGAGTACTAAGATGGCGGACCTGGGGGACTTCGTCAGACCCCCAGGCCGCCGTGTGAACCAACGGCTCCACCCGATCTCGCCGCGGGGGTGCCGTTGAGACATTACAGGGGGTCGCTACCCTGTTTTTAGTAATTTAAATGCTGCGATCTCTATTGAACGCGGCATTTAACGGGTTAAACAAGTGGGATCGCGCTAAAGAGCCATCCCGCTCGTAACCCGGAAGTGTCGGCTGTAACACACAGCCGACACACTCGCTCTATGGAGCAGACTCAGCCCGTGAGCCCGCTCCATATTCCCCCACCTGGCGTGCACCGTATATATACGGCAGATGTCGGGAAGGGGTTAAAAGAAACTATTATACAGCAGTTGCAGCATGACAACTTGCTCATAACTGGCATGCAACCTTTTTCTTCTCATAGAATGTAGTATCAGCCTTATAGGAATTGTCTGTTTTGGACAATACTTTTTAGTAAGAAGAGTCCCCCAAAGATAAGAAGATTATAGGCATCCAAATGCTGGGATCCTTGATGATCAACCGTAATCTGCTGGGGAATCCAGGAGCAAAGGTTTGATTCTCTTGCAATGCTATCACAGAATAAGGCCCCATTAATTTCAATGGGCCCATGCACACGATCGTGGTTTCCACAGTTCATGCATTGCCCAGGACCCTGGACCGCAAAAAGAACAGACATTATTATTACGGCAGTGTTTTGCAGTTCAGGCTCATAGAAATGAATGCACGCGGCCACACGCACGGCCCACGATTTGCACCACCCCTTTAAAAAAAAACGGCTGCAGCTAGATGTTACTTTAAAGTCTATATTAAGCTATGAGAAGGCCTACATATACATTGGGGCAGATTTACAATTCAAAATGCACCAGAATTCTGGCTTCCGTTGAGACAGAATTCTGGCGTTTTAGACACTTTTTTTTCGACACGCCCTGTTTTGGCAGAAAGGGTGTGACTTAAAATGTACTAAAATTTTGGTGCAAAAACGTATATAAAGTAAGCTAACTTATAGGTGGTATAATTGAGAGATAGGCCACGTTCAGACGTGGCGTAATTGCTGTTGAATTCCGCTGTGGACCGGCCACAGTGGAATTCTGCAGCAGCCGCTTTTTACATTTGTTTCTATACATTTTTAGGAAAGTTAGTTCAGACATTGCGGAAAATAAATGTGCGGAAATTAGGCTGCGGTGCAGAGTTTTCCTTCCGCAGCATGCTCATTATGTTGCGGAGAAGCAGCGGAATTTCACTGCGGATTGCAAAAACTGAAATCTGTGGCAAGTCCGTTGTAATATCTGCAACGTCTGAATTAGCTGTCAAATATGCAAATGTTGGTGCAGATTCGTTGCATAATTGCCCCAAATCTGCACCAACATTTGCAGCTGAAAAATTTGGCCACGTCTGAACGTGGCCATAGTGTCTAACATGTCTATAAAAATGCATAACATTTAACATACAGTATGAACTACTTTGATACACTTTCTGCATTTTCTGAGCGCCTTGTTTAAGTTTACACTTATTAAAACGCAGACAGTATTCGGAAACCTGCCCAAGTGTTTTGGTTTATGCCATTTTTGCAGTGTTTTTAAAGTCAGTGTCTATTTAAAAAAACACAGCATGTTCTAGGTATGGTGTTATTTTCTGTAGTCTTTCCCATAGACTTCTCTATAGGACTTCAAAAACGCCACAAAATGACACTAAATAAGAAATGCCATCAAAACGCTAAAAACTTATGTTTTGTTTTTGATTTAACAAAAAAAGCTGAATAAAAAGTGTGTGAAAGAGGCCTAAGCAGTTGAGAATTGACCCATCTCTCTTGGGTTGGGTTCACACACTCAGTTTTCATGCATATTTTGGTGCCGTTTTTAAGCCAAAGCTAGGAGTAGGTACAAAAGAGAGGTGAAGTATTCATTTTATATTCATTCTATCATTTTGTATCTATTACTGTTCACATCTTGGAAAAAATGTTCTGTTTTATGTAAATAAAAATATTTTCTAAAAACATAACTATGACATAGGTTTTAGATACATTGCCCCATTGACTTCTGTTAAAAAAAAAAATAGTTGTGTATACCTTTTTGTTGATGCAAACAATAGTGTAAAGATCTATGCAAATGTACGCCAAAATGACACATCATATGTTGGCTCATAGAAAGCAAGAAAATGCTTGCGTGCAATGGTATGTTCCTATTATTAAAAAAAAAAGTTTTTGAAAGAATATAAAAAAAAGTGGTATTAAAGGAACCTTATCATGTTATAATTACAGCACTGAAAACATAAACATATCCAGACATTAGCAAAAATCATGGTAGTGTCTCTTTAAGATTTTTCAAGTAATGTTGATACTATACAGAAATTATTGTATGTTATTTCTCATATTAATAAAGTGTCATTTACACCCTATAACTGATTAGGAGGAGCAGTTACCATGGCCTAAATTAAGGCTTCATCTGTTACTAACGGGTAAAATTCATCCCAAATTCTCTAAGGAACCCGGGTTTTTAATGAACAAATGTGCTGTCTTTGCTCCTATCCATCTCACAGAGCAGAGCCAAGTTTAAAGGGGTTGTCCGAGATATATTTTTATTTTAAATTTAAACACACAATGCACACATTAAGTATTCCCTAATATACTTACCTGTGCAATCTTGCTTCTGTTCTCCGTTCTGGCAGCTCTTTTCTGCCGATCACATGTCTTCTGACGTCACGTTTTCTTCCTCCTCCACTGTCGTGTCGTATCCCGATCACATGGTCTCGCCCCAGCGAGACCTCGGATGGGACACGACACGTCACTGTAAACGTGACGTTTCTGCGTGTGCCCACCCGCCCAGCCTATGCATCTTTTCACTGTGAGCGCGCCTATGCGTGTTCACAGTGAAAAAAGTGAAGAGGGACGGCACCCGCGGACTAGAAAGGTACAGTGACCTCTGTACTTTTAGTTCTTCCCCTATCAAAGCCTACACATAGTAGGCTTTGATAGGGAATTATACAACACGATGCAGCACACGGGTCGCATGCAGCCCTTGAGGCTGTTATCTGCGGCCCGCGGGACACCGTACACTGTTTAACAACTGGTTCCCGACCGCTGGCTGTATTTTTACGGCCAGCGGTCAGGGACGGGTCCTTAAAACCCGAGCCATAGACTTTCTACGGCTCAGGTTTTAACTTGTTGCCCGCGCGATCGGGCAGCTGAATGTCGGGTCTCCGGCTGTCAGTGACTGCCGGGGACCCTGAGGAGAAGACAGAAGCAGCTTTAGCTGCTTCTGTCTTCTCCGATGTCTTTTTACACAGCGCTCAATGAACGCTGTGTATAGGAATAGAGACAGCGGCCGCGCCGCTGTCTCTATTCCTCCCGGTGATCATGTGACTGGTCACATGATCACCGGGTGCCGTTACTGACAGACTGCTGCTGGGTCTTACTAGACCCAGCACAGCCCTATTAGTGACAATCGTCACTATGAGAGGGCTGATTTCCCCTGTAACTGGGGCTGTTGTGCAGCTCCAGTTACAGTGGAAAAACATGTAAAAGAAAGAAAAAAAATATATAAAGTTCCCCAAAGGTCTTCTTTGACCTTTGAGGGACAGACCATAGTAATAAAAAAATAATAAAGTAAAGTGCAAAAAAAATGTAAATAATAAATACACATAAAATACCCACCCCAAAAAAATACCGTTCCCCCCCCCCGCCAATCATTGTTGTAACGCTAGCGCTGACCCTAGTACCCTAATATAGACATGTAATATATAAACATTTACGGTAGACAATGCCGATCACAAATAAAAGGTCTATTTTAGGGTAAAACTATGTTATTACCAAAAAAAAAATAGCTGATACGTAAAAAAGCTTTTTTTTTTACTATTATTTTCAAACTTTATGAAAGAAAATTCTAAAATGGCAAAAAAGGTGTGTAGAAAAACGATAAAAAATCAAACCTGCATTGTCTACGGAAAAAACATCGCAAAAATCACGTCGTTAGCCCA
The DNA here is from genome assembly GCF_050947455.1 of Rhinoderma darwinii. Lineage (NCBI taxonomy): Eukaryota > Metazoa > Chordata > Amphibia > Anura > Rhinodermatidae > Rhinoderma > Rhinoderma darwinii. Next base: position 175,654,444 of record NC_134689.1, on the reverse strand, counting down.
ACAAATAAAAAAGTTATAGCCATTTAACGAACACATGCTAAAAATGGCTAAACAGTGTCTGGTCCTGAAGGCGCAAAATAGCCCGGACATGAACTGGATAAGATCTTCTGGGGTCCTGTATCTAAGCCTACATTGTTAGCGTATGTTCACACGAGGGCGTCCATAACGGCTGAAATTACGGGGATGTTTCCTCCTGTTTTTTTTTAAGCGGAAACAGCGTAGCAAAACTTGTAAAAAACGGCCCGAAAATGCGTACCATTGATTTCAATGGGGGGCGTCGGCGTCTTTTTCCCGCGAGCAGTAAAACTGCCTCGTGGGAAAAAGAAGCGACTTGCTCCATCTTCGGGCGTTTACGCCTCTGACCTCCCATTGACTTCAATGGGAGGCAGAGAAAGCGTATTTCTGTTGTTTTATGCCCGCGGCGCTCAATTACCGTGGGCGAAAAACATGACGGAAAACGACGCGAAAAACGCAGCAAAAAAAGCCGTAAAGACAACGCCAAAAAGGCTACGATAAACGCCGCAAAAAACATCGCAAATAAAGCCGCGAAAAAAGAGGCAAAGAACGCCACGAAAAACAACAGGAAAAACGCCACGAAAGACGCAACGAAAAACGCAGAAAAAAAACCGCAAACAACGATGCAAAAAAAAGACGCGAAAAACTACGCAAAAAAGGCTACGATAAACGCCACGGAAAACGTTGCAAAAAACATCGCGGAAAAAGCCGCAAACAAAGAGGCAAAGAACGCTGCGAAAAACAACTGGGAAAACGCCACGAAAGACGCAACGAAAAACGCAGCAAAAATAGCCGCAAACAACGATGCAAAAAAAGAAACGATAAACGATGCGAAAAAGGCTACGATAAACGCAACGGAAAACACAGCAAAAAAAGACGCAAACAAACAAGCAAAAAACGCCAAGATAAACTAAGCGAAAAACGGCCCGAACAAAGCAGCAAACAAAACCGCAAACAAAGCCGCAAACAGCGCACAAAAAAATCCGGGAAAAATGACGCAAAAATCAACGTGCAGGGAGAGGTAAATCTGCCGCAAACTTCAAGACGGAATTTTGAGGCAGATATTCCTCCGGCAAAAAAACTCAGTGTGAACATAGCCTTAGTGGAGAGAGACATGAGATAGAGGAGGGTGGACGAGGGTGAGGGTAGACACGAAGAGGTTTATAGACCTGAAAAGAGAAAGAAAACATAATGGGGGGGTAACATTTGCTCACCATCCTTCAAGTATGTCATCAGGAGACAAGTCCAGTGAAGGAGGTCAGCGGGGAGGAGCAAGGACAGCTCACGTGAACTCTTGGAAGGTACGTGCACGCTCATTGCAGCCTGCAATGAGCGTGCACGGGAAAAAAAATTCATAATAAGGAAAGATCAACAAACCAGAGCTGAACTGCATGTAAACAAACTGTGCTAAATTCAAAGCAGAAATGTGGTAAGTAGAATTTTTTTTTAAATAATGCTTTATTTAGGTTGTCTGTATAAGGGGTAATGTATGACAGAGTTTTTGAAAAAATGTTGGTATCTCGGACAACCCCTTTAAGTTAATCTGTGCGTATAGAATTTCAGTTTAGTGACTAAATGTGTATTTATCCATCATGAATGTGTCAGACAGAGCAGAACCTATTAGGCTGGGTTCACACGACCTATTTTCAGACGTAAACGAGTCGTATTATGCCTCGATTTACGCCTGAAAATACGGCTCCATTACGTCGGCAAACATCTGCCCATTCATTTGAATGGGTTTGCAGACGTACTGTGCAGACGACCTGTCATTTACGTGTCGTCGTTTGACAGCTGTCAAACGACGACGCGTAAGGGTATGTTCACACGTAGTCAACAAAAACGTCTGAAAATCCAGAGCTGTTTTCAATGGAAAACAGACCCTGCTTTTCAGTCGTTTTTTTACCAACTCGCATTTTTCGCGGCGTTTTTTACGTCCGTTTTTGGAGCTGTTTTCATTGGAGTCTATGAGAAAACAGCTCCAAAAACGTCCAAAGAAGTGTCCTGCACTTCTTTTTACGAGGCGTAATTTTACGCGTCATAATTGCCGTACGACGCGTAAAATTACGCGTCGTGTGGACAATACAGCGTTCTACCCATAGAAAGTAATGGGCAGATGTTTGACGACGTATTTGAGACGTATTTCCAGACGTAAAACGAGGCAAAATACGCCTCGTATACGTCTGAAATTTGGCCGTGTGAACATACCCTAAAAATACAGCCTCGTCAAAAGAAGTGCAGGACACTTCTTTGGACGTTTTTGGAGCTGTTTTCTCATAGACACCAATGAAAACAGCTCCAAAAACGGACGTAAAAAACGCCGCGAAAACGGCACGAAAAACGCCGCAAAAAATGCGAGTTGCTCAAAAAACGTCTGAAAATCAGGGGCTGTTTTCCCTTGAAAACAGCTCTGTATTTTCAGACGTTTTTGGTCACTACGTGTGCACATACCCTAAGGTCACCATGCATTGTTTTTTAGTGATATTGGTAATGAAAGAGGTAAAGTCTCAACCACCTTGGGTTTCAACAGCAAGCAATATAGTTGCCAGCCTGGGACATTATTGCATAGAAACAAAGGTAACACATTGAATACTTTTTGGACCTTAATGACCAAGCTATTTTTTAAGTTTTTCAATCGTCGCATTCCAAGAGCTATAACCCTCTTATTTTTGCGTCGACATAGCTGTATAAGGTCTTGTTTTTTGCGGCACAAGTTGTATTTTTTAATAGCACCATTTTGGGGGACATATTATTTATTGATTAACTTTTATTAACTTTTTTTGGGGGGGAATAGAAAAAAATCAGAAATTTCGCCCCTCTTTTTTGCGTCCTAAATCTACGCCGTTTACCGTGTGGTATAAATAACACAATAACTTTATTCAGTGGGTTGTTACGATTGCAACGATACCAAATTTGTATAGTTTTTGTATGTTTTACTACTTTTACACAGTAAAAACGCTTTTTTTTCAAAATTATTTGTTTTTGTGTCTCCATATTTGAAGAGCCGTAAAGTTTTTATTTTTTCGCCGATGCGGTTGTATGAGGGCTTTTTTTTTGCGGGACGACTTGTAGTTTTTATTGGTACCATTTTGGAGTAGATGCGACTTTTTGATCACTTTTTATCACATTTTTTTAAAGTCAGTATTCACAGAAAACAGCAATTTTTCCATAGTTTTTTATTACATTTTTTACGCCGTTCACCGTGCGGGTTAAATAATGTAATAGATTTATAGTCGGGGTCGTTACGGACGCGGCGATACCAAATATGTGTAACTTCTTAACTTTATTTAGTTTTTTTAATAGTAAAGCATTTTGTAAGGGGAAAACCTGGGTTTTTCATTTTTTTTCACTTTTTTTTTTTAATTAACTTTATTAAACTTTTTTTTTACTTTTTTACTAGTCCCATTAGGGGACTATAATATGCGATTCTGCGATCGCATTTATAATACACTGCAATACTTTTGTATTGCAGTGTATTACTGCCTGTCCGTTTAACACGGACAGGCATTTGCTAGGTCATGCCTGCGGCATGATCTAGCAGGCATTCACTCCAGGCAGACCTGGGGGCCTTTATTAGACCCCCGGCTGCCATTATAGACACAGACACTCAGCGATCGTATCGCCGGGTGTCGGTGGGGGAGGGAGGGAGCTCCCTCCCTCTCTCCAAAACCACTCAGATGCGGTGCTCGCTATTGAGCACCGCATCTGAGGGGTTAAACGTGTGAGATCGATACTTATATTGATCTCACACGGCAGAGCAGGGACGCTCCCAGCCCTCAGCTGCCTCTAGCAGCTGAGAGCAGGGAGATTTGACATCTCCCTGCTCTGTAAACTTATTCCGATGCCGCAACGTAAATAGTCTATGGCATCGGAATAAGGCCCGTTAGTGACCGACGTAGAAACACGATGGGCCGGTCACTAACGGGTTAATAAACATATAAACATAACCTATTGAATGTTGAATAAAGAAGGGGAGCAGTTTAGGCTTTGAAATGACTAACCCTAAGGCTTTGATAATAGTGATGCTATCCAGGGGTGGCTGCTACGGTAAGTATACTATGCAGAGATTGCCTGCCTTAAGCTTTTAAAGTAAACATAGGAAATTATCCTAACCTTAGGCTCTTTGATGTCCCCTTAAAGTCTACTGTTGGTGCTACCACGGCATGCTGCAATGCTACCATTGGTTGTTTGATTGGCATTTCTCAAGACTCCAGCTGTGATACATTGTGGCCATTTATCCACCCCAAAAATATGTAGTGTATATTTATTTTGCATTGATTACTTCTATCATTTGGGTTATTTTACTTTGTGTTGGTAGAACAATCCTGTATCTTGCTGGCACACCTTGTTTTAGTGTAAAAAAAAAAAACACCCAAGTCAAGTTTCTTTTCGAAAATAGTTTTTGTCAGATTGAATAAAAAGCATCAGAAGCATCATCTTCAAGCAGATGGCTGTTTGATTTTGTTTAGATATTTAAATCTATAAGTTGCAGATGGTGTCAAATTGATCAGGTTGCGGTAAATAACAATTTCAAGTGCTAAGTATTCATTTTTGTCACACAAATGTTCCTGCTTCCAAAATATACATCAATCTTCATACAATAATGACATAGAAGATACTACAATTATGTGACTTGGTCTAAAATGCTTGCAAAAGAAAATTAACCAATTTAACTACTAATATTTAAGAATCAATTTCAGCTACAACGATGAGAAATAATATATGCAGTAATATTAAAGATCCAAAAGTAATTATGTTGGTATTTAGTGATAATATTGAAAATAATTTCTAAAATATTTAGACTGGGGCTATTCAGAAACTTCGGTTGTAACATGGGATTCGGCATCACATCTTGACATTGCCTCCCATTGCAGCCAATAAACAATGCATTGCATCACACCTGTTAGCTTAGTGAGAGTAAATACCACCATAAAACATTAATCGCATAGCAATGTAGCAACCAATGTTACAATGTATTTGTGTTTTACCTGAAGGAACCTGGAAGTCATAGAAAGACTAAAGTGGTTTTCCACTGACTAATTTCATATTAAGTTTCAATAGATTTTTATTGAACAGGTTTTGTTTTAAATTTTTTGTTTGAGAAAGTAACAAAAATATAGACTCGCAGAGTCCCATAAATTGAAATACAATAATACAAGTATATAAGGAGTTAGGCCAACATGGCCCTTATCCAAACTCACATTACATGAAATCTATGATGTCAAAAATCCTGCAAAGTATAAAGCATGTAAATGCAATCGTATCAAAAATAGGTAACCATTATCGACATCACATTTCTTATAGAGGTGCACTAAGTGTCCTCAGTAGAAAAGAAAAACACACAATAACAAAGAGGTGGGAGCGAGGAAAGGTATAGGGTAGAAGGGGGTCATAACCATCTCTATGTATTCACGGAAGTGCACGGTTCCTCCAGGGAGCCCATATTCTGTCAAATTTGTCTAGAGTGCCAGACAATATATGTGACATATTAACCATTATCCACGAGATCTTAGAGATCAATATCTCCATAGATAATGTAGATGAGCGCCAAGCCCTAGCAATGGTAATTTTTAGCTGCCAAAAATACATATTGGATGAATTTACGCATGTATGCTCGAACTGACGGGATGGGGCCACATAGCAGTGCCGTAGTAACATTATTGAGAGGCTCAACCTGAATAACAGAACGAATAAGCTGGTATACCTGATGCCAAAAATTGCCAACTGTTGGACATACCCATAGAATATGCAAACGTGTGCCCTCAGAACCACACTGCCTAAAGCAATAGGAATCAATAGAAGGATAGAATCGAGCTATACGAGTCGGAACCATATACCATCTTATCAAAACCGTCGGAATAAATAGAAGATATCTTACGCCTAGAGCTAGGGAGCCAACAAAGCCGTTCAAAGGTAGTCAAGGTATTGACATCCTCCATCTTGGATTTCCAGGCTAACAAGAAATGTATCTGCATATATCTCAAATGTTCCGATGGAGGCAATAAATGTGATTCTTTAAAGTAATCCAAAATTCTAATGCCCCCCCCCAATAAAGAAATCCTTAATCCTGTAGAATCCTTTGTTAAGCCACCATCAAAATTCTGAACTGCGTAGTCCTGGAGGAAAAGCAGGATTACAAGTAATAGTCATAACAGGATTATGAGGAGCTTTAATATGAAACTTCTTTTTAAGAGAATCCCACAACTATAGCATCTGAGAAAGCACAGGGGGAGAGGACCGGAGGCCTTTCCGAGGACTCCATCCACATTAGAGTTTCCAACGGGAAACGAGAACATGCGGTCATTTCTATTTGTGTCCATTGTGGACAATAGGGCCTTACATAAATATCCATAAACTGAGCCAATCTAGCCCCATGGTAGTAATGCCAAATATTAGGAACTCCCAATCCTCCCGCTAATTTTGGAGTGAACAAAGTTGTCTTCTGTATCCTCGGGCGTTTAGTGCCCCATATGAAAGACATAATAAGTGTTTGAATTATTTTAAGCGATTTCTGTGGAACCACAATAGAGATTGTGCGAAAGAAATAAAGGAGTCTGGGCAAAATCATCATTTTAATTGAAGCAATACGACCAAACCAGGAGAGATGAAGGGGAGACCACCTAGTAAGGTCTGCAGCTATTTGTTTAAAAAGTGGAGGGAAATGTTCATTATACAGGGATGCTATAGTGGGTGTTAATTTGATACCTAAATACTGTACGTCAGTCTACGAGCATCTCAGTGAAAATCAAAATTGAGTTGGAGAAGGTTAACTACCCTATCCGGCAATGTAAGATTCATTGCCACAGATTTGGTATGATTAACCCTAAGGCCAGAGAGCGCACCAAACTTGTCAAGGACATGGAAAAGATTTGGCAAAAAAGTAAGGGGAGTCGACACAAATAAAAGGATATTATCCGCAAATAGTGCACATTTATGTTCAAACTCCCCCAACCTCCACCCCCCTAATGTCGGGAGAATTCCTGATTAGATTGGCCAATGGTTCAATAGCCAATGCTAACAAGGATGGTGATAGAGGGCATCCCAGATGCGTACCTCTGTGTATAGGAAAAGCTCCCGACAAATATTAAGAATAGACAAAAAGTTGGAACCGAATCCCATCTTACTAAGGACAAAGAACAAATATTCCCAGGATAAAGAGTCAAAGGCCTTCTGAAGATCAAGACCTAATAGCATACATTGACGTCCAGAAGTACCATCCCATCCCGAGCTGACTGCCGAGATAATATCCACAGCTCGTCTCGTCTGATCTTTGTGAATATAGGATGGGAGAAAGGAATTCAGTCTGACTGCCAAAATTTTAGTCATAATCTTAAGATCTACATCTAGACGGGAAATCGGACGATAATTGGAATGGTCGGTATGATCCTTATGAGGTTTAGGAATAAGATTTATGTAAGCCAAATTTGAAAAGGGAGGCAAGCTATCCCCCCCCCCCCCATATGCATTGGACAACTCAACTAAATGTGGTGCCAGAACATCTCGAAATCGTTTATAATAGCCTGAAGAGAAACCATCAGGTCCCGGGGTTTTGTGAGCCTTCAGATTTTTAACAACATCTAGCACTTCATCCTAATTAAATTCAGCATCAAGCACCTCTCTATCCATTTGGGAAAGCTTAGCAGGGATAGCAGTCTCCATAAGGGCTTCAGCATTATTAACATCAAACTTAGATGGTGCCGAATACAATGCTGTATAAAAATCGTAAAAGGATTTCAAAACCTTTGTGGGGTTCTGCGAAAGAGTTCCATCAGTTAAGTGCAATTTCAGAGGTGTCGAGTCAACCAATCAATCCCCGGTTTATCTCCCTGCGAAAAAAAACTTATGCTGAGACCACCTAAGATTTTTTTCTGCCCAGCTAGTAAGACACAACTAATTTAATATTTAAATATATAGAATATGCTGACCTCAAGTAAATTAGAGTCTATTAAACGAAACTTCAGTAGCGCGTTAGATTCTAGTAAAAATAATAAAAACATTAACATTAACATTTGGTCTAATATTTACTCTATATAACTATTACCATGCTGTTAGTAAACACAAGTCATAGCATAATTGTTTGCAAGGGTGAAAAAAAAATATGTTGCTGTTTATCACTGAACGGGTAACTAAAGGTTCAACAAACTTCTGTCATGTCATAGTGACATCAGAAATTTTGATTGGTGGGGGTCCGAGCACTGAGACACCCACCAATCGCTAAAACGAAGCAGCAGAATCGCTTGTGTGAGCGCTGAGCTGCTTAGTTTCTGTTTGGCTTTTTCCGTAAATCAATGTAGTGGTGTGCGGGTCAATAGAAACTCTATGATCGCTTCATCGGCTCCTTGGAAAAAGCCAAACAGAAACTAAGGGGCTCTGCGCTCACGCTAGCACTACTTCCGGTTTGTTTTATCGATTGGTGGTGGTCTCAGTGCTTCGACCCTCACCAATCAAAACTTCTGACATGTCACTATTTACATGTCAGAAGTTTGTTGAACGTTTAGTTACCCTTTAATTGTTTCAGGGTGCATGTCATCTGGATCCGGTGATTTGTCTATTTTTATACTTTTTAAGGCAGCTCTGCACTTCTCCCTGGTTTAGACAGGTGATGTTGGAGAATTTACTTTATTCCTCTGCATTTCACCTGACATTCTCTTCTGTGAATACAGTGGAGAAAAATCATGTTTAACCGCTTCCCAACATTCTCCATATATATATATACAGTGCTGTCGGGAAGGGGTTCCCCCAAACCGCAGTACAATTGCGTCGCAGTGATAGTTCGGCCTCAGAAGCGGAGCCCGCACAATCACCAACAGGTGTCAGCTGTACATTACAGCTGACACACTCCTGTAAAGGCCAGAACCAGAGCTAGTCTCCGATCCGGCCAATTAACCTCTTAGATGCTGCGCTTAATAGAGAGCTGAAGGGTTTTTACCCTATCTGCACCCCAGCGACGCAGTTGCGTCTCATGGCGACTGGAAGCCTAACAATGGCCTCCGTGTCTGCCTTGTACGGAAGCCTATGAGGACCCGACTCTTGCGGGTCCTCATAGGCTTGCTGTCAGTGAATAACTGGCAGCTCTAATACACTGCACTACGTATGAGAGCAGAGTGATCGGGGCTTCAAGTCCCCTAGTGGGACAATAAAAAAAGTTTTTCATTATTGGAAAAAAGATTAAAAAAAAACTATATGTAATTGGTATTACCGTGTCCGTAACGACCAAAACGATAAAATTATAATGCAATTCATCCCGCACGGTGAATGCCGTAACAAAAAAATATGAAAAACAATGCCAGAATCTCTGTTTTTACGTCACATCTTCTCCCAAAAAAATGGAATAAAAAGTGATCAAAAAGTCGCATTTACCCCAAAATATTAGCAATAAAAACGACAACCCGTCCCGCAAAATAAAATCCCTCACACAGCTTTGTTCACACAAAAATAAAAAAGTTATGGGTCTTAGAATATGGCAAAACAGAAAACAAATGATTTTTAAAAAAAAAGTGATTTTATTGTGCAAAAGCTGCAAAACATGAAAGAAACTATATAAATTTGGTATCACCATAATAGTATCAACCCGCAGAATAAAGTTAACATATAATTTATTCAGTGAAAGCTGAAAAAAACCCCAATAAAAAACAATTCAAGAATTGCTTATTTTTGGTAATTTCCTCTTCCAAAAAATGAAATAAAAAGTGTTCAAAAAGTCATATGTATACCAAAATGGTAACAATAAAATCTACAGCTTTTCTCACAAAAGAAAACAAGGCTGTACACAGTTCCATCAAACGAAAAATAAAAAAGTTATAGCACTAGTAATGTGGTGATGAAGAAACATCCAGAGGTGAACTTTACTTCAGTTTCAGGGACCTAGTATTTAGGAACTAGGAAGGGAAGGGACATAGCACATCTGCTGGAAGTGAGGGCAACCATGTTATACCAGGCAAAACTTTCCCAGCAAAATTTGACAAACTAGAAAGGAGGAAGTTTCCAAAAGGTGCAGAATGTTACAAAAGGGGGATAAGACAGAATACAGTTTATCAGTGCGACACTGGCCTGTGCATAACGGATTACTTCATAGCATACCACACATCTATGGATAATTGTATTATTTATCCCATTATTATACCCTCTTAGTATGCCCTGATGTAGTCCACACAGATTACATATGCCCCCACATTATAAATTGAAATACCAGTAAAACTCAAACAAAACTACTACCAAGATAAATCAATGCTCCAAATGGCGTTCCTTCAATTCTAAGCCCTACAGTGTGCCGAAACAGCAGTTTACGTCCATATATATGGCAACGCCATACCCGGCAGAACCCACTTAACAATTTATAGGGTAAGATTCTCCAGTGGCACAAGCTGGGCACAACATATTGAGCAGTGAAATGGCCGATCAGTGAAAAAATTGCAATTTTCACTTTGCATCACTGCATATAAATGTCTGAAAAACACCGGTGGGGTCTAAATGCTCACTACACCGCTTGATAAATGCCTTTAGGGGTGTAGTTTCTAGAATGGGGTCACTTTTTTTCTGGTACATCAGGGGTTTTGCAAATGCGACATGGTGTCCGCAAACCATTCCAGCAAAATCTATGCTTCAAAAGTCAAATACCACTCCTTTTCTTCTGAACCCTCCCATATGTCCAAACAGCAGTTTATACCAAAATATAGGGTATTACCATTCTCGGGAGAAATTGCTTTACAAATGTTGGGGTGCTTTTTCTTCTTTATTCCTTGTGAAAATTAAAAATGTTTATCTAAAACTACATCTTATTGGAAAAAAATTAAATGTTTCATTTTCACGGCCTAATCCTAATTAATTCAGCAAAAAACCTTTGGGGTCAAAATTCTCACTATACCCCTAGATGATTCCTCAAGGGGTGAAGTTTCCCAAATTGTCACTTTTGGGATAACTCCACTGTACTAGTACTACAGGTGCTCAGCAAATGCGACATGCCACCCAGAAACCATTCCAAAAGCCAAATGAAGCTCCTTCCCTTCTGAGCTCTACAGTGTGTCTAAACAGCACTTGATGACCGCATATGGGGCATTTCCGAACTCAGGAGGAATTGCTTTACAAATTTTGGTATGCTTTTTCTCCTTTAGTTCTTGTGGAAATGTAAAAAAAATAGTTAAACCTACATTTTATTGGAAAAAAATTAAATTTTCATTTTCACGGCCTAATTCCAATAATTTCTTCAACAATCCTGTTGGGTCAAAATGCTCACTACACCACTAGATAATTTCCTTGAGGGGTGGAGTTTCCCAAATGGGGTTACTTGTGGGGGTTTTCCAGTGTTTTGGCCCCTCAGGGGCTTTGCAAATGCAACATGGCCTCCACAAACCATTCCAGCTAAATTTGCGCTCCAAAAGTCAAATCGCGCTCCTTCCCTTCTGAGACCTGCCGTGTGTCCAAACAGCCGTTTATGACCACATATGGGGTATTGCCGTACTTGGGAGAAATTGCTTTACAAATGGTGTAGGGCTATTTCTCCTTTAGTTCTTGTGGAAATGAAAAGAAAATTAGTTAAACTTACATTTTATTGGAAAAAAATGTAGATTTTCATTTTCACGGCCTACTTTCAATAATTTCTGAAAAAATAACCTGTGGGGTCAAAGTGCTCAATATAACCCTATGTAAATTCCATGAGTGGTGTAGTTTCCCAAATTGGTTCACTTGTAGGGGGTTTTTCACTGTTTTGGCTCTTTAGGGGCTTAGCAAATGCGACATAGCCTCCACAAACCATTCTAGCAAAATTTGAGCTCCAAAAGCCAAATAGCGCTCCTTAGCTTCTGAGTGCTGCAGGTCTTCCAATCCCCTAGTGGAACAAAAAAAAGTAAACCGTTTAAGAAAGTACACATATTTGGCATCACTGCGTTTGTAATGACCCAAAACTATAAAACTATAATATTATTTTTCCGGCATGGTGAATACCACAAAAAAATTAAAATAAAAAACAATGCCAGAATCGCTATTTTTATGTCATCACCCCTCCCAAAATATAAAATAAAAAAGTGATCAAAAAGTCAAAATGTACCTCCAAAATAGTACCAATAAAAACTATAACCCGTCCTGCAAAGAAACGAGCTCTTATAGAGCTTTTTTGACTGAAAAATAAAAAAGTTATGTCTCTCAGAATATAGTGACACAAAAAATTTATTATTTTATAAAAAAGTTATTTTACTGTGCAAACAGTGCAAAACATGAAAAAAACTATATACATATGGTATCGCCGTAATGATATCAACCCACAGAATAAAGTAAAATTGGCATTTATAGCCCACAGTGCACACTGTAAAAAAATAAAACAATGAAAAACAATGTCAGAATTGATGGTTTTTGGTCACCTTCCTTGGCAAAAAATTGAATATAAAGTGATAAAAAAATCATATGTACCCCAAAATGGTACCAATGAAAACTACAGATTGTCCCGCAACAAATAAGCCCCGACACAGCTCAGGGGAAGAAAAAAAAAAAGTTCTGGCTCACAGAATATAGCGACGCAAAATGTGCAGAGCGTTCCAAAAGCGGATAAGATTGGGCACCATGTTTCAGTGCGCCAACAGCAACACATCTGCAGTTTATTATTTACTTACCCCATTATTATACCACCTTATTATGCCCTGATGTCTTAAAATGGCATATCAGTGGAAAATTGCTATTTTCACTCTGCACCATCTGCTGTGCATTAACCCATTTACGTACCCCGACCTAATAACACGTTGTGGTGCTGGGGGTGATGTATGCTCCATGCGCTGCGGGTGTCAGCTTCTTATTACAGCTGACACATGGGACTAACGGACAGGAACAGCGATCGCTCTGTTAGGCTGGGTTCACACGAGCATGTTACGTCCGTAATGGACGAAACATATTTTGTCCGCAAGTCCCGGACCGAACACACTGCAGGGAGCCGGGCTCCTAGCATCACAGTTATGTACGACGCTAGGAGTTCCTGCCTCTCCGTGGAACTACTGTCCCGTACTGAAAACATGATTACAGTACGGGACAGTTGTCCTGCAGCGAGGCAGGGACTCCTAGCTTCGTACATAACTATGATGCTAGGAGCCCGGCTCCCTGCAGTGTGTTCGGTTCGGGACTTGCGGCTGAAATACGTTCCATCTATTACGGACGTAACATGCTCGTGTGAACCCAGCTTTACAGAACTCTGCCTGTAAAAATGACAGTATACTGCAATACATTAGTCCCTAAAAAAAGCAAATAAAGTTATTTTTAGTAAAAAAACAAAAACGCACGTAATATGCATCGTGTACATTGACCCATAGGCTGTTGGCAGCTTGCGTATTGCATTGTAAGTTGCATTGTAACCAAGCCTAAAGCATATAATGAATGGTAGCAACCTTTTAAACATATCCTATACCTACTGTATGTCCAAATCTAAGTGTAAGAAAATATTCACATAAGTCTTTTTTTTTTATTTTGCAGTTTTTTTTGCGGGTTGTTTGGCGATTATGAAAATCTCAACAAAAAATGGAAAAATAAACTAGTTATGTAAATGTATCCTAACAATATAGAACTGTGCGCACAACAAGATAAGCATAGGTGCTTTAAACTTAAAAGCTACATAGGTAGCACACTGTTCATCTTTTTTGTAGATAATTAATACAATTATTAACCAGTAAATCTCAAGTTACCACAGAGCATTAGTAGCTTTGGGTAACCGAGAAGCTACATCTCTGCATAATTTAAGTATAATGAACCAAATACAGGGTTATTTATAATTAATAAATCCGTAATATTTTTCCAGCACGTTCACTTTAAATGTATAGGCTAATTTATAAAGTATCAGAATGTTACAACTTCAGAATCATTACCACCAGTCAAGCAACAATAGCTATGTCACAAAATCCAATTGAGCAGAATAATTATGCATGATTGATAATTCACAGTAGCAAATTATCACATTATTCTTTAGGGAGAGAAACTTGTATAATCAAAGAATAAAAATATTCTTCTTGTGAATTAATTCAGCTGCCAGGGTGATAAAAAACAAATCTGATTCTTTTGCATGTTGGATTGCACTTGACATTAAATAACACATTATTTTGTATCTGTAAGGGCACATTCAGATGTTGAATACAATTTCCACTGTGGGTTTTGTGGCAAAGTCGCGATTATTCAGCAACAAATCTGTGGCAAAATCCACATATGTTACATACAGTTTTTGTAGCAGTTTTAGTGGCGGATTTCAGCCTATCATTGTAAAGAATTGGCATGCTGCAGACTTAAAATTTGTAGCATGCTTTGCTTTCGTTTTTTTAACGGTCGTCACATGGCCGTTTTCAGAACAATGAAGTTCTATGGGTTTATTCATGCGGCCGTTTTTTTTTAAAACGAAATACTGGTCGTCAAAAAATAGGACATGTCGCAGTCAGACGGCTCTCATAGAAATCAATGGATTCGTTTTTAATGGACGTTTTTCAGGAATCAATCCTTGCAACAGCTGGTAAAAACTGATCCTGGCTGAGCCCTTGGCATTACTGTCCACATATGGGCATAGATTACACCCCCCCTGTAGATAGCACCCCCTGTAGATAGCACCCCCTATTGATGGCACACAGAATCCTCCTTGTAGATAGAGACTCTGTAGCTCCCTGTAGGAGACGAATCCCCGGTGGCCAGACCCCGCTCTGGCAGGGGATTCTGCTCTTAGAGGGAACCCCTGATGTCACTGTCCATATATCGACAGAGACGTCAGGTGCTCCCTCTGGAATCCACGGCCAGAGGGATTCCACTCCTACAGGGAGCTACAGTGGTGCTATCTATGGAGGGGGCATCTACAGGGGTGAGGTGGTGGTGCTGTCTACAGGGGGGTTGTTACGATCTACAGGGGGGTTAATGCTATCTACAGAAGGGGTTGGTACTATCTGCAGGGGGGGGTTGGTGCTATCTACAGGGGGTTGGTGCTATCTACAGGAGGCATTGGTGCTATCTACAAGGGGTGCTATCTACAGAGGGTGGTGCTATCTACAGGGAGGGTGCTATCTACGGGAGGGTTGGTGCTATCTACAAGGGGGGTTGTGCTATCTACAGGACATGCTATCTACAGGTGGTGCTATCTAAAGGGGGTGTGGCGCTATCTACATGGGCACTGTGGCACTATGTGGACACTGGCACTTAGCATGTGGCCACTATGTCACTTTATATGTGGGCTCTGTAACACTATGTGGGCACTGGTACTATCTGGGCACTGTGGCACTATCTATAGTGGCCACTGTGGCCGTATGTGAGCTCTGGCACTTTATATGTGGGCACTATGACACTTTAGATGTGGGCACTGTGGCACTATCTACAGTGGGCACGGTGGCACTATGTGGGCACTGGCAGTATGGGGGCATTATCTACAGTGCACACTTTGGCACTATCTACAGGGACATTGCTGCACTTTCTACATGGGCACTGTGTTGTTTTCAGGGGGTTGGGACAAAAAAAACTCTGACAAATGAAAGCCATCCATTTTTATAACGGCCATGAAAAATGCAATGAAAAATGGCCATTAAAAACTGACAGACGGACTGAAAATTTGGGGACACACTGATACAAAATGGCCATGAAAAACTGACAGGTGATGTCGTGTGAATGTATCCTAAAACTTTTCATAATCTAGAAACAATATCAGCCCTGTACATCTACAACTTCATTTAGCACACGTTCAAGACTATGTTCACATCACGTTGTTTGGCCTATGTTTAGCTTATACACCAGGAAAAGCTCCCGATTTATAAGTTAAATGTAGGCTATAACCCATCCCTTTAACAGTGGCATCCCTCACTATAGAGTTTAATGGTATACATTAAACATATACATCACTAACTCTCATGACCTTGTTCATAGTGTATACCATAAACGGATACCATTATAGTCTACGGATGACGGATGACATCCGTTTAACACATACGTCGTCCATAGACAATAATGGTATCCGCTTAATATATGTGTCATGAAAGGCCCATGATGTATGAGTTAAATGTATATACTGGAAGATAGCAAGTACGAGGCACTCACCATGTATGGCAATAAAAGGATTTATTGTAGTAGATCTTGGTCGGTTTGATGTGGAAGAAACCTACAATCGTTTCAGGCTACAAGCAGTCTACTATGCTATTCCAACCTCAAACAAAACTGTATGCCTATGTATACCAGCCTGGCAGAAGCCAAAAGTACACTCTGTAGCCTCCATGGACACACTTAGTTTGTACATCGGGAGCTTTCCTGACGTACACACTAAACATAGGGCAAAAATGTGATGTGCACAGAGCCTAATTCTGCAAATTTGATATTTTTTGCCATTGTTCTATTTTTCAACATTATTTGACTGTGATAGATTTACAATGTATTTTTGTTGCTAAGGAACCTTTTCTAGCAATAATCATTTATATATATATATATATATATATATATATATATATATATATATATAAAGACTTTGGAAACTTCTGCCGTGCAGATTTTTTACATTGCATATGAATGAGGTATAGAATACCCCATTAACTTACATTGGATGTGGAATGTCAGTGGATTTGATGAGTATTTAGGTGCGGAATCCCATGTGTGAACATGGCCTTAGAAAAATGTCACAAAACAACACCAGGTCTAACCTGGCATTGTTTTGAGCCAATATTGCATATTGCACTCAGGAAAAGGCTGGCACACTGCTCGTATGGTGCACCATCATTATTGAATCCCCCCATATGTCAATCATACTTAAAGGGAACCTGTCACCAGCATTTTGGCTATAAAGCCAGCAATACCTGGTGAAAGTGGCTGAAAAATCATTGTCATCTAAGCTATAAATATGTTCTAAGTAAGCTCTGCAGCTTTAGTATTCCGTTTTTCAGTGGTCCCACGCCGTATGCAAATGAGTAGAAAAGAGTCAAATCTTCATCTGAAAAGAGTCAGATTTTCATTCCTCCAGCGTCTCAGAGTGGACTCCACCTCCTTCTTTTTGATTGACAGCTCCTTAGCCAGTCAGGGCTGGACAGGTGGCAACGGTGGGCGGGGTTAAGAGGCTGCATCCCAGAGGGAAAAATAATTACCATAAAAGGCTGGAAAAGTTTAAACGACTATATTTACCGACAGAGGAGGACTTCAGGAATGAAGAGAACAGGAACAAACTCTGGACAGCTGTGGCCATTGAGGGGTCAGGCGAGTTTAACAGGTAAGATGTTGATGACAGGATCCCTTTAAGAAAACAGAAATGGTGGAAAATCCTTCTTTTTGCTACATATTGCCATTAAATTGTCACTTATTTTAGCAAAAATGACATTCTAAAGTCAGTATTTGGTGCCGAAAGATGTTGAAATATTTATTATTTTTCTATAAATTCACAATATCTATGCGCTAACAGAACTCTCAATAATAATTTATCATTGTTAGCCTTAAAGTCTACAGATAATTCCACTGACATCTGTTGAAAAATGTACGGTTGACCCAATTACTGACCTACTCTACCTTAGAATCAGATATCCCTCTATAACCACTTCAGAAGATTATTTATGTTCTGAGCCAATGTTGTCCACTTAAAACTTGATTTATGGCGTATTTCTTTTATAGACTTTATAAGGGCAATCATCAAGTTGAAACTGAACATTTACAATTTACAAAGTATATTATTGTAGGTGAATATTGTATACAGTAATAACTGTTGCTGACAGAAGTGAATATGTGAACATTTAATGAGTTAGAACATTATTAGAGCAATATGAAGAAAATCAGCAGACATTTTTCTAATGTAGTTGCAATAATCTGCGTTTCCACTGCACTAGAACACACTTGTCACCTGCTGTCACCCCAAACTGGTAGAGAAACTAAATCCACTTGCATATTCATAATTTTCAAAAGATTCACAAATAAATTGTTTAACCCGTTAGTTACCAGCCTATTTTCGACCTTAATGACAGCAATTATTTTATAAAAAAATGTTATCGTCGAATTTCAGAAGCCATAACTTTTTATTTTTCCATAGACATACTGTCACGATGCGGGATGTGGACCCACTGGGCCGTATCGTGTAGCAGAATGGCAGCTGGCCAAACAGGTATGGTACTGAGTCTATAGTCCAGAAAAGGGTACCTGAGGCAATGTAGGCAGTAGCAAGGCAGGCTCGGGTGGTATCAGGCGGCAGGTAGACGTCATATGTGGTGCAGTAGAACAGGCGTGGAGATGCAGCAAAACACGACAACAGTTCAGCACGGTAGTAGACCAGGATGGTACTAATAGCATGGGAAACAGGATACAGGTACGGGGAACACTGGGAAGCTGGAAGACACGAGGTTGACCATTTGCAAGACAGACTAAGGGAAACAACAACAGCGCTCAGGCGAGGAAGGGCGGTAACCTTCTTATAGTCCAGGAATTCAGGAGTTGATGATTATTTCCAGGTACGCGCGCTGGCCCTTTGAGAGTGGGCACGAGCGCGCACGCGCACCCTCCGGGAGACAGGCTCGATACCCGGAAGTGAGTGCCGGCGCCTCACAGGGGGACGACGCAGCACAGCAGCAGATCGTCCATGGCCGCGGTCGTCGAGGGGTAAGTTAGAACGACAGACCTCGGCCAAAGACGTTACACATACTCATGTGATGGCTTGTTTTTTTTGCAGAACAAGTTGAATGTTTTAATGGCACTATTTTGAAGTACATGTAATTTATTCATTAAAATTTTTGGGGGTAATGCAAAATACAGAAATTACATTATTTTTAGCATCTTAAATTTACACCGCTTACCGTGAGGTATAAATAGCATAATAAAACTTTATTCTGCAGTTAATACAATTACGGCATTACCAAATGTATATAGTTTTTTATGTTTTACTAATTTTGCACTTTTGTGTTCTTATATTCTAAGAGCCATAACATTTTTATATCTGACGATGTAGCTAAATGAGGTATTATATTTTGCGGGATATTTTTATTGTTACTATGTTGGGGTACATACAACTTTTTGATCACTTTTTATTGCATTTTTTGGAAGGCAGGATAAACAGAAAACAGCAATTCTGGCATTGTTTTTATTATTATTTTTTTTACGGCATTCACCCTGCGGGTTATACAATGTAAGGGTAAGTTCATACTTGGAATAAATACTGCAGATTTTCCGCAACATCTTATACTTAACCATAATTCTGTGTTTCTTCATCCAGGCCGTCCTCCTTGGATGAAATTTCATCCCATGTGACCGCTGCAGCCAATCACAGGCTGCAGTGGTCACATCGAGTCAGAGTGATGCATCACCATGGCTACGTAAGTATCAAACTTTTTTCTTTTTTACATGCAGTTTTCCACAGCGGACATTCCTTGTGATGGCCAGGACGGATATGCTGTGTGCTTTTACGCAGCGTATCCTACCTGTGTGAACATACCCATACATAGTTTTATAGTTCAGTTTGCTACAGACGCAACCATACTAATTATTTGTAGCTTTTTTGTTTCTGCTTCTTTCATAATAAAGCATGTTGTAATGTGTGATTTTCAGTGATAACCCATCCTTAGGATAGACCATCAATGTGTAAGGGCTTGTCCACACGTAGCGGAATTGCTGTGTATTTTCCATCCGGAATTGCGGACGGAAAATACGCAGCAGAATACAGTATAAGGCTGGGTTCACACGACCTATTTTCAGGCGTAAACGAGGCGTATTATGCCTCGTTTTACGTCTGAAAATAGGGCTGCAATACGTCGGCAAACATCTGCCCATTCATTTGAATGGGTTTGCCGACGTACTGTGCAGACAACCTGTAATTTACAGCTGTCAAACGATGACGCGTAAATTGACTGCCTCGGCAAAGAAGTGCAGGACACTTCTTTGCCACGTAATTTGAGCTGTTCTTCATTGAACTCAATGAAGCACAGCTCAAGATTTACGAGCGTCTCAGACGCCTCGCAAAATGCGAGGAGGAGCATTTACGTGTGAAACGAGGCAGCTGTTTTCTTCTGAAAACAGTCTGTCATTTCAGCCGTAAATGACAGCTAGCGTGTGCACATACCCTAAATATAAAGACTCAGCAGATTAAGTCACAAGTTAGGTGCCACTGGCAAGTGTCTGAGCACCTCTAATATATAGTTATATTTTAGCAAGCTTCATTACATCATTGAAAGACTCTAAGAAACAGAAGCAATTGCGCCACAAAAGTTTACTATATAATTGCAAATTTTATTGGGACATACAACATAAAATGACATATATATAAAATTTAAAGGGATCTAAAAGAAACAGTGTGGTTGCTTCAAATTGGTTAAATCCAGAGTGTCCTGCATAAAGGGTTCCAAAGCAGGTGTGCAAGCCTCACAAAGACCAACGATACGTGTCTAAATCATATGGCATAGGCATGTACGCAAACTATATGTAAAAATGAAGGTACAATGTAAAGGGAGACAGAAGGTTAGAACGTATAACCATATGTTCCTAAGTGTCCAACCTCAAAGGGTTGCGTAACAAAATATGCCGTAAACAATTGATCAAAGAAAGAAAGTCAGAGTCAGGCAGGCACAGCAAAGAAGGAGTTGAACATCCAAAACATTCATGAAACAGAGGGAATCTGTTTATGCACGGTAGGCATTAGAGCAGGCTTACCCATGGAGATGAATGTGAAGATAGCCCCACACTGCAGCATGATATGGTAGCGCCACGATGCGCGTTTCGCCAATCTAGCTTCCTCAGTGGGTAGTCAAGTCAGAATACAGTAGCAGCAAAGAGGGTGAGATTTAACAAATCTCATCAAAACGCTGAGTACAATTTCCACCAGAAATTGACCTGCGGTCCGTATTTTTCGTACCGCAACACGTCAATTCCTGCTGCGGAAAGTGGACTGAATTGGTGTGTTTTTCAGAGGAGATGTCACCATCTCCCAACATTGACGAAAAACACAGCAAAATCTGCACCATTTTCTGCAGTAAAAAACACAGAAAATGGTGCGGTTTTTCCGCAGTGGAATTTCTTCTACTTTCTGAGGAATTGCTGCAGAAATTTTCTGCAGTAAATCCGTTAAATGTGGACAAGCCCTAATAGGTGGGAGTTTGACTCCCGAGATCCCTATTAACAAAGAGGCTGCCAGAATGAAAAAAAAAACTACTAATTAGGATCAACAAGCCTAAGGCTCTATTTATACGACAGGGTCCAAGTGTCAGTTTATAAACACGGCCGTTTTGCTCCGTTTTTCTTGGCCGTTTTGCAACCATTTTGCATCTGTTCCGTTTCCATTCCGGGCTGTGTTTCTGTTTTTGACGGCTGATATTGACCCGTTTTGCATTTGTTTTTTCCCTGTCTGTTTTAAAAAACGGATTAATTTAATGCCCCACACTGCCCTCTGTAGATAATGCCACACACTTCCCTCTGTAGCTGGTGCCACACACTGCCCCTTGTACATAATGCCACACACTGCTCTTTGTAGATAATGCCACACACTTCCCTCTGTAGATAGTGCCACACACTGCCCCTTGTACATAATGCCACACACTGCTCTCTGTAGATAATGCCACACAATTCCCTCTGTAGATAGTGCCACACACTGCCCCTTGTACATAATGCTACACACTGCCCCTTGTACATAATGCCACACACTGCCCTCTGTAGATAATGTCACACACTGCCCTCTGTAGATAATGCCACACACTTCCCTCTGTAGCTAAAGCCACACACTGCCCTCTGTAAGTAATGTGTCACGATCTGTGGGTATGTGGACCCACTGGGACGTACCACCGTAGTGGGATAGCAGCTGGCCAAACAGTGTACCAAGTCAATGTATATGTAGTCCAAGCACAACACGACTCCAAATTTCTAAGGCACAGGATACAGGTAGCAGGTACGGAAACACTGAGAACAGAATAACACTAAGGGACCATTTGCAAGACTAACACGGGTAAACACAACAACGCTCAGGCAAGGAGTAAAGTGGCAGGGCCCTTCTTATAGTCCAGGGTGATCATGGGCTAATTGATGATTATTTTCATGTGCGCACCCAACGGGACACAGCAGAATGGAGCGGAAGTGAGTGCTGGCATATCCTAGGGAGGAGATGCGGGCCAGTGCTCACAGATCCATGGCTGCGGCCGTCGGGGGGTGTGCAATCCCGATGGTCTGCGGCCGTGGACACTACATAATGCCACACACTTCTCTCTGTAGATAGTGCCACACACTGCCTCCTGTAGATAATGCCACACACTGCCCTCTGTAGATATTGCCACACACTGCCGTCTGTAGATACTACCACACTGCCGTCTGTAGATAGTGCACCAGTGCCTCCTGTAGATATTGCCACACAGCCCCCTGTAGATACTGCACACAGCACCCTGTAGATACTGCCACACAGCCACCTTGAAGGTAGTGCCACACAGCCCCCTGTATGTAGTGCCACACAGCCACCTTGTAGGTAGGGCCACAGTGATTCCTGTAGATAGTGCCACACAGCCCCCTTGTAGGTAGTGCCACACAGCCTCCTTGTAGGTAGTGTCACACAGCCCCCCTGTAGGTAGTGCCACTGTAGCTCCCTGTAAGAGTGGGGATTCTGCCTCAGGAGTTGCCCCTGATGTCATTGTCCATATATGGATAGTGACATCAGGGGGTCCCTCTAGGAGCGGAATCCCGGGCCAGAGGGATTTCTGCACCTACAGTCGCGCTATCTACAGGCGGGGATGTGGGGGTTCTTGGAGGTGCCATCTACAGGCGGTGCTTTCTCCAAGTGACGGCCGTGTTTTACACGGCTCCATAGATTTCTAATAAGGACATGTTCAGACGTGGCGGATTTGCCACTAAATTCCACAATGGACAGGCCGCAGTAGAAATCCACAGCAGACTTTTCTTTCTTTGGTTTCTATAGCTTTTTATTTTACTTAGTTCAGAAGTTGCAGATAACAATGGTCCGGAAAATAGCTTGTGGTGTGGAATTTACGTATTACGGTCCACAATTACGGAGAATTTTTACGGTCGTGTGCACGGGGCCTTAGAGATGGAACAGTGGAGGCTGCAGCCCGTTCAATGTTTATCAAGGCACAGCGGCTGTCAACGTGTTTTTCTGGAAAACCCCTCTGATGTTGAAGGCATAATGATCTTGTTATGTCATAGACACATATTAGTTTTTGTGGTGGTCTGTTAGCTCAGACCACCATAAAAAGTCAAGGCAAAAGGGCTCTATAGAGCTTAAAAGGAATCTGTTGTCCGGAATTTACCTATTCTTTAAATCAAGTTGTAATCGAAAACAAATCCTTAAAGGGGTTTTCCCATGAGAGACATTTATGACATATCCACAGGATATTTCATAGATGTCAGATAGATGCAGGTCCCACCTCTGGGACTCGCACCTATCTCCAGAACGGGGGCCCCCTAAACTCTGTTCTAGCTTTGTCTGATCTCTAAGCCAGGCATTGAGACTTTTCCGGCATAATCACAGCGTTTACGCCGCAAAAATCACAACACCGGAAGAAAAAAAAAATAATACTTACCCAGAATGCCCTCCTTCTTCCTGCAGTCTGGCCTCCTGGGATGACGTTGCATCCCATGTGACTGCTGCAGCCAATCACAGGCTGAAGAGTCACATGGCCCGCAACATCATCCAGGGAGGCCGAAAGCCGTCGTCAGAGGAGGCGTTATGTTATTATTATATTATTATTATCATCATATTTCAATTATAATCTATATCACTAT
Organism: Rhinoderma darwinii; assembly: GCF_050947455.1. Taxonomy (NCBI): domain Eukaryota; kingdom Metazoa; phylum Chordata; class Amphibia; order Anura; family Rhinodermatidae; genus Rhinoderma; species Rhinoderma darwinii. Next base: position 175,630,774 of record NC_134689.1, on the reverse strand, counting down.
TTGACTGGACATTATTACTGGTATATTTTTTGCCATTGGTCAGGGCATCATTTCCAGTATATTTTGTACAATTGGACTGGATATTATGCCTGGTATATTTTGTACTGTTGGATTGGACATTATTCCTTATATATCGGACTGGATATTATTCTTTGTTTATTTTGTTTTACACCTGGAATATTTTGTGCTATTGAACTGGACTGTATTTAGTGTATTTGGAATAGTATAATTAAATATCGCACAATTCAATTTAACGTTTCTTGTGTGGTGTGTGCATTTTAATGATTCATGTTTTAGCAGCAAATCACTATAGATTCCCCAAATTATGAAAATTTATTGAAAAAGTTTAGATGCCCATTCTTGTTAAAGGGAACCTGTCACCAGCATTTCACCTATTGAGCTCTACTCACCCCTTGCTTGCCGCTGCTGTAAAAATGCATTCCTAAATGTCGTCTGAGATAGTGCGCATGTGCCCATCATGTATGGTCCGACACCCTTACCTGCTTCGTCCGTGCCTCAAATCTAGTTACTGCGCATGTGCCGCTACGGTGTCCCGTTGTGCACATGCACCAGAACAGGACATCGATGCGCAATCGTGGGATTTTGTGTGTGAGGGGGGGGCAAGGAGCTGGCAATCAAAAGTAAGGAGGCGGGGTTAACTAGGATAGGCTTGAGGAATGAAGATATGACTTTTTACAAATGAAGATATGACTTTTATGCTCATTAGCATACAGTGTGGGAACACTAAAAAAATTAATACTAAAGGCACAGAGCCTACTAAGAAGATAATTATAGGTTACATAATAATGATTTTTCACCCACTTCCACCAGGTATTGCTGGTTTAGTAGGTGAAATGCTGGTGACAGGTTAAGCTCTAGAAAAAAATACATTTACATGCAAATGCCTTCATAGTTTGTGTCAACTATGGCTATTCCTGGCTTGATATGGTGACTTTACCATGACTCACCAGAAAAAACAAGAGCATCAAGTTACGCCTCTGTTTCAACTCTCTATAGAAACATTTCATTATGGCAGCCTGTGCTAAATGAGATAAAGGACTTCACTAATGTGATTTTCCCCCATTTATCTATGATGCTTCACAAGGTGTTATGCATATAGTCACATTGTTTTTGTAAATGGATGACCATCTAACTTAACACATTAAGCACAAGGTGCCTAAATGTATCATTTCATGGAAGACGTCGGGCAGAAAAACACCTTTTATTGTATTATTCATTTTAGTGGATTCCATCGAGCTACCGTATTTTTTAAAAAGAGAATAGTGCTTGCAATAAAAAATACCAGCAAGCTTGATGGAACCCCAGAATGGCTTAGATGGTGATTTCAGAATGATGTATATTACAATTAAGATACTTAATGGTTATCCTACTTTTTGTATGTATTTTTAAAACAGAAAAGCAAAGAAGCATGTTCAGCTGTGGTATGAAGATGTGGGAAATCATGATGACATTTAGAAATGTCAAACTAAATTTGGCATCATCAAATATGACATTTTTAAACATTATTATGCACAGTTGCAACTCTGCAGCCACATGGTGTGCTTTTATTTGGTCAGTTTTTCTAATTGATCACAGGTGGCCTCTAAATCAATTGCTTTAGACAATCAAATTTTACCTGTTAGGGCTTATCCACGCGTAGCGGAATTGCTGCGTTATTTTCTGTCCGGAATTGCAGACAGAAAAAACGGAGCAGAGTACAGTAGCAGCAAAGTGGAAGAGATTGAACAAATCTAATCCACACGCTGCGTACATTTTATTCTGCATCATGTCAATTGTATTTTCAGAATCGCTGCATATTTGCTGCGGGTCTTCCCCATTGGATTTAATGGGGAGGCAAAACCCGCAACAAATAGCAGTTGTTGCGTTTTTTTGCGGCGGGTTTCTTAGCATTTCTGACGCAAAAAAACGCAACTCTGAAAAAAATAAACCATCTATACTTACCTAGGAGTCTGTGTTTCTTCCTCCAGGCCGGCCTCCTGGGATGACACTTTATCCCATGTGACCACCGCTGCAGCCAATCACATCCTGTAGCGGCGGTCACATGGAAGAAAAGTCATCAGAGGAGGCTGGCCTTGGTGACGTCAGAGGGCCGGCCTCCTGGGATGATGTTTCATCCCATGTGACCGTCGCTGCAGCCAATCACAGGCTGCAGTGGTCTCCCGGGATGATCCCTGCTAGCAGGCCGGTTAATGGAGCAGTTTTCTGCAGCGGACACTATGGGCGAAAAACGGCACCACAGTTGACGCGGTTTTTCGGCTGGAAATCCCTGCGGTGTACAGGGCGGATATTCTGCGCAAAAAATCACGTAGTGTATCTAACCTGGGACCGCTGTACATTCCGTCCGAAAAAATCGCCCCACGTTGTGGTTCGCTTTTTCGGATGCAATTTCTGCAGCGGAAAAAAACATTCATACCCCCTCTTCTCTGCGGGTAGTTCGGCCTCCTGGGATAACGTTGCAGGCCATGTGATGCTGCAGTCTGTGATTGTCTGCAGCGGTCACATGGGATGACACGCCATTCCAGGAGAACGGACTGCAGGATGAAGGAGGGTGTTCTGGGTGTTTCCGCAACGGAAAAGCAACAATAACGCTGAATAAAGTGACATGCTGCGGAATTTAATTCTGCACCGCAGGTCAATTTATTAACGTTTCCGATGTGTTTGCTACTGCTGTAAATGCTGCGGAAATTTCCGCACAGAATTCCGTTGCGGAAATTCTGCAGCGTTTACACCATGTGGGAACCCAGCCTAAAACTATGGGGGGAACTTATTATGCCTTATTTTTTTAGCCGTACGTGCGCTATTGAGTCAAATCAACTACAGCTAATAGCTGACGTAGATTTGCTCAATAATTTAAGCCAGTTTCCTGTGTAAATCATTGTAAATGGCCCCACCCCCTTTTGCAAAGCCCCACTCCTTCTAAAAAACCACCCCCATCTCTTTTAAAAAGTGCCAGGCGTGGCGTAAAAATGTGAAAAAATTTGCAAATGTTTGCACAAGCCCAAGACATGGACTGTCTGTATGGAGTGGAAGCTCGCCCTTCTCCTTCACACTCCAGCAAACCAGGCCCTATTCCGGGCTTTACACCGAAGCAGCAGCAGAGAAACCCCTCTCTGCTGTACATGCTCCCTGGTTGCTTAAAACCTGACAGTTTCTCCACTGTCCAGTAGCTGCACTGCTGCATATTATACTGGGTATGATTGAAAATTAGTATTCAGAACACTTTTGGTTACAACTTGGCTTGTACAATTAAGATATCATGCTGTTCAAAGCAATAAAAAAATAAAAACAGTAATTATTTTAATAATGTAAAATGAATATATAGCAAAAATAATGTTTTTTATGCAAATGAAAGCTGATTAATTAAAGGTTATGTACATCTTTTTATTGCTCAAATACTTCTAAAATACAAAAAAATACAAAATGATATTCATATATTTTTGTCTTTGTTTATTGTATTGTCAGAAAAAACTCCAGACATATCTGTTAAACAGAGGCTGTGATGGATATCTACAGTGGCATGCATCACCCACTGGCTATAATAACTTCACTTTAATGGATATGTCATGAGCTTTTCTATAGCTTTTCATGACGTATCCGATATTATTATAACCTATAGGTGACTTATGCCACTGTTAAGCATCTGTTTAATGGATGCCTGTGTGATAGAAGAATTTGTGTACTTATCAAAGAGATTCAAGGAGTCACCTGAATAAATTGAAATATCGCGACCTTTTATTCTCGTTAACAAGGAGACAAATCAGCAGATCAAGTCCTCTCTATGCCTTTGTCTAACTTTCAAACTGAGTACCCTGGATTTTTATACCTATTATAGGGTGTGACAAACTAGTTCTAATGTGGCTTCATATAGCTAGCTAATAAAGAAAGTAAATGAATCTTCCTCTAGAAATTCTAATCTCTCGGTTAAGGAATTTACCAGCCCCCCTCACACTCGTTATCAGTAAAGTATATTTAACACTTTGTCAGCCAAAAACCTTTGCAGAGAAACTTGTATAGCTCAATTCGCAATATTCAGTCTCAGTTACATAAAGTAAACATACATTTAAAATAAACTTTCCTAACATTCCCCCCTGTTGTAAATTTATCAAGAAATGTTCTGTGAGACATCCAAAATAGATTTTCTCCTTAAGTTTTCACAAGTCCTTTAGAATCTTGACCGTCATCATGGGGTGTTTCCAAGTCATCGTATATGTCCTCATTTTGAATCTCTTGGTACATTGTTTTTGTAATTTAAATATCAATGAGTCTCTAAATTAGTCCCCTTATGCAAGAAATGCAACAACACCCACAAGTTACAAGTATGGCTGCCACTGTTGCTAAGGAAATCAATAGACTGGATATGTGGTTACTCCATTTTCCAAACCATCCTTCAAGCCAATTAGTGAAGATCTCATTTATTCCAGAGTTTTCCGCAAGCACTTTGGACAGAGTATTGAGTCTTTCCAATGCCTTGGTAATACTACCATCAGGAGCTGTATTGTTGGGAATAAAAGTATAACATAAAATACAAACATTTTGCAGACACCCCTTTTTTTCTGCTAGTAACATATCCAGGGCCATTCTATTTTTCCATATCATTAAAGACATAGGTCCCAACTGATCTGCAATGCCCTTTATTGCATCTCTGGTATAATTAACAAATCTCTGTTTATTGTACTAATAAATATAATTAATCCAGTCGACATTCTTATTTATCATAGACCACCAGAAAAATACAGACTTGAAGCCTGATGCAATCTGATTTCAGGCCTTAAACTCATTTGGCACCCCTCAGGGGAACACTTATTTCATCTATGTATATTCTATGGTCAAAGGAACCTTCAGGGATAAACTGCTTATAGCGATTCAGATAGTCTCCAGGGCTATTTTCTCATTCTCTGAAACTCAGGGGCTGAAAACAAGTAGATGTCATCAGAAGCTGAACTACAGCACAGCTTCCCTGTCACGTGGCCAGTAGCCTAGGTCTCAGCTTCCTGTCTCCACATGGCCATCAAAGATCAGTCCTTGCCCTTGTCTGGTTGGTAAACCAATTGGAGGAGTAATTACCATTATCGGTACCAATATCTATAGTGGTTTCACAAAACTCTTCAGTGAGTTTCCCTACTTTCTTACCTTGCCCATTCCTCAGAAAGCAGGTGTAGTTGCCTGAGTAAGCAACTACTAAGGGAGGGATTTCATCTCTCCCCACAGGTGAGTACAATAAAGAGAGTGTCTTACATAATTTATCACCTGGATTATATGATGCATTATATAAAGATAACACGCATTGTAGACCTTGTGGGTTCTCCCTATCTGATAACCTGAAAAATATAGTACCCAGATGTGGCCTGAGTTTTGCGCAAACAATACAGTTAGTTCTTTTATTTTAGATTGCAGTATATCCTATCCAGGCTAATCATTCATTTTTATCACTGTAACCTGTTTCTAATGCCAATTTATCTTCATAAGTGAAGTTGGCCAGATAAACTATAGAGGGTAGGTCTATTTTTGGGGCTAAAGGACTTTCAGTTACATCCTTTTTCTTAAAGAGGCTCTGTCACCAGATTTTGCAACCCCTATCTCCTATTGCAGCAGATCGGCGCTGCAATGTAGATAAGAGTAACGTTTTTTTTTTTTTTTAAAACGAGCATTTTTGGCCAAGTTATGACCATTTTTATATTTATGCAAATGAGGCTTTCTAAAGTACAACTGGGCGTGTTTAAAGTTAAAGTACAACTGGGCGTGTATTGTGTATGTACATCTGGGCGTTTTTACTTGTTTTACTAGCTGGGCGTTGTGAATAGAAGTGTATGATGCTGACGAATCAGCATCATCCACTTCTCTTCGTTACCACCCAGCTTCTGGCAGTGCACAGACACACAGCGTATTCTCGAGAGATCACGCTGTGACGTCACTTTATGCCCCAGGTCCTGCATCGTGTCGGACGAGCGAGGACACATCGGCACCAGAGGCTACATTTGATTCTGCAGCAGCATCGGCGTTTGCAGGTAAGTCGATGTAGCTATTTACCTACAAACACTGATGCTGCTGCAGAATCAACTGTAGCCTCTGGTGCTGATGTGTCCTCGCTCGTCCGACACGATGCAGGACCTGGGGCAGGAAGTGACGTCACAGCGTGATCTCTCGAGAACACGCTGTGTGTCTGTGCACTGCCAGAAGCTGGATGGTAACGAAGAGAAGTGGATGATGCTGATTCGTCAGCATCATACACTTCTATTCACAACGCCCAGCTAGTAAAACAAGTAAAAACGCCCAGATGTACATACACAATACACGCCCAGTTGTACTTTAACTTTAAACACGCCCAGTTGTACTTTAGAAAGCCTCATTTACATAAATATAAAAATGGTCATAACTTGGCCAAAAATGCTTGTTTTTTTTTTAAAAAAAACACGTTACTCTTATCTACATTGCAGCGCCGATCTGCTGCAATAGGAGATACGGGTTGCAAAATCTGGTGACAGAGCCTCTTTAACTTAAAAAAAAATGCCCTATAGGGTCGGTACCTGAAACCAGTGGCGTAACTACCGCCGTAGCAGCAGTAGCGGCTGCTACGGGGCCCGCGGCATGAGGGGGCCCGTGTCGCCCGCCGGCACGGGCCCCCACCATGGCCGGAGGCTCCGCTAGCAGCCGCTATGGCTGCTACAGCGGGACGCCACTGAACACTACGGCAGAGCAGGGAGGTATCTCCCCGCTCTGCCATTAACTGGTTCCCGACCGCTGGCTGTATTTTTACGGCCAGCGGTCAGGGTCCTTAAAACCCGAGCCATAGACTTTCTACGGCTCGGGTTTTAACTTGCTGCCCGCGCGATCGGGCAGCTGAATGTCGGGTCTCCGGCTGTCAGTGACTGCCGGGGACCCTGAGGAGAGGATAGAAGCAGCTTTCGCTGCTTCTGTCTTCTCTGATCACTTGTACACAGCGCTGAAGGCGCGCTGTGTACAGGAATAGAGACAGCAGCAGCGGCGCTGTCTCTATTCCTCCCGGTGATCATGTGACTTGTCACATGATCGCCGGGTGCCGTTAGTGGCAGGCTGCTGCTGGGTCTTACTAGACCCAGCACAGCCCTATTAGTGACAATCGTCACTATGAGAGGGCTGATTTCCCCTGTAACTGGGGCTGCTGTGCAGCTCCAGTTACAGTGGAAAAACATGGTGTAAAAGAAAGAAAAAATATATATAAAGTTCCCCAAAGGTCTTCTTTGACCTTTGGGGGACAGACCATAGTAATAAAAAAATAATAAAGTAAAGTGTAAAAAAAATGTAAATAATAAATACACATAAAATACCCACCCCAAAAAAAAAAATGTCCCCCCCCCCCGCCAATCATTGTTGTAACGCTAGCGCTGACCCAATTACCCTAATATAGACATGTAATATATAAAAATTTACAGTAGACAATGCCGATCACAAATAAAAGGTCTATTTTAGGGTAAAACTATGTTATTACCAAAAAAAAAATAGCTGAAATGTAAAAAAGCTTATTTTTTTACTATTATTTTCAAACTTTATGAATAAAAATTCTAAAATAGCAAAAAAGGTGTGTATAAAAACGATAAAAAATGAAACCTGCATTGTCTACGAAAAAAACGTCGCAAAAATCACGTCCTTAGCCCAACAAATAAAAAAGTTATAGCCATTTAACTAACACATGCTAAAAATGGCTGAAGGCGCAAAATAGAGCAAAAGACATGTATCCCCTCTCCACAGGATCTCCACAGGATAGGGGATACATGTGTGATCGCTGGCAGCGATAGGGAGAACAGGGGACTGAAAGTCCCCTGAAGTTCTCCATCACAAACCTCGGACTTCCGGGGTCTGTGTCGGCAGCTCCGTAGAAATTAATGGAGCGCCGGTCGTGCTTGTGGGCATGCGTGACCAGCGCTCCTTTCATTTTTATTGAGCTGCGCAGACGCCGGAAGTCAGAGGTTTGTCATGGAGAACTTCAGGGGACTTTCAGTCCCCCGTTCTCCCTATCGCTGCCAGCGATCACTCATGTATCCCCTATCCTGTGGATATCCTGTGGAGAGGGGATACATGTATTTTGTAGGACACACAGTAGGTCGCATTTTTTTTGGAGGGGGGACGCTGTATGGCGTTCCCTACAGGGGGGGGAACGCTGTATGGCGTTCCCTACAGGGGGGGGTGGCTGTATGGCGTTCCCTACAGGGGGGGCTGTATGGCGTTCTCTACAGAGGGGGCTGTATGGCGTTCTCTACAGGGGGGCTGTAAGGCGTTCTCTACAGGGGGGCTGTGTGGCGTTCTCTACAGGGGGGCTGTATGGCGTTCTCTACAGGGGGCTGTATGGCGTTATCTACAGGGGGGCTGTATGGCGTTATCTACAGGGGGGCTGTATGGCGTTATCTACAGGGGGCTGTATGGCGTTCTCTACAGGGGGATGTATGGCGCTATCTACAGAGGGGGGCTGTATGGCGTTATCTACAGGGGGGGCTGTAAAAAAGGCACTATCTACAAGGGGGGGGTTGTGTGACACCCAGGGGAGGGGGGGCCCCAGTCAAAAGTTTGCTATGGGGCCCAGTCTTTCCTAGTTACGCCCCTGCCTGAAACATTAGCTCCTATCAAAAATGTCTGGTTATATTTGGTGGAATTTATACAGGGAGAGGTAGGTTTCTTAATAATAATAATTAACATTTCTTTTAAAGCGGGATTACTGGCATAATATCCATTGTCAGGCATAGCCGTAGTACAGCCAAAGTCCATGAACTGCATATCCTAGGTTTATATGTGTTTGTATAGCATAGATGTATTTGCCTGACCTTGTTAACTTGGCTGATTCTCCTCTATTTAGATTAAATTTTAACCATCCATTGTCTTCAGTTCTGACCAGGTCATAAAAGTCTCCATTGACCTGGAGTTCCGGAATTAATGTTATCTGCGAGATCCCATCCCCCTACCAATCCCAGTAACCCTACAATCATGACCCTATGTATCATCATTCCTATATCTGATCTCCTTGTCCCTAGGGTATTCAAATAGATAGTACAAATGCACTTATCTGAATATACTAATTTATAAGCTATGTTTCTATCTGTGCATTGGTCTCTAACCACAGTGCAAAAATGTACTTCATATATTGCAATCTCACCTTCAGTGAAATTAAAATATTTAACTCTCCAAGCTAAGTCTTATGGGAATCCTACCCCCGACCCTGTTTCCCAGGGATCCCATACCTTAGGTTGAGACACCTTGGACCCCCATAGGATACCTAGAATAATTAATAACATTTTGCCCTGTCTCCTCCCAGGCTTTGGATGTTTTCTTTGCTGAAGTTTGAGACCAGTCACTTCTAACAAATGACCACCCTTTGTAATCAGTCTTTTATAGCCTAGGCGGATAGTGGCAGTTCCCTAACTACCTTACAGTGTGATAAGTGTATCCAAGAGGTATGTTCGGCTATCTTTACGGCCGTAGGTGTGGTAAGTAGAACCTGATATGGTCCTTCCCAATGAGGATGATACCAGTGTCTTCTTTTTCTAACTTTGACCAGGATCCAATTTTCTGACTTCACAGGTTCGGATACAGGTACAAGGTCACCTGGAATACAATTAGAGATAGAAACTTCCTTGTCGGTTAGCATTTTTGCCATATATTCAGCTAAGGTATTATCTGCTTCTTCATCAATCCTATAAAATGGTCTCAGAATTGGAATTATAAAAGGTCTGCCATATATAATTTCAAAAGGTGTCAAACCTGATGCTGTAAGAGTCACATGCCTATTTAGGACTACTAATGGTAAACAATATACCCAATTTTTACCAGTGTCCTCAATTGTTTAAACACCTCAAGTTGTTATTCACAATACCGTGGCATATTTACATACATTATAATTATAAACCTCAGACAATAGGGTCTCAACTAATAAAATAATACTATCACAAATCTCATGCTATCACCCCTCAGGTTTGGGTCCCATCAGTTCACTGACAAATCCTGTACATCAAATCAAACAAACAACTTGGTTAATTCAATTAAATCCATACAAATGTGTTAGAATGGATATTGTGGACTTGGGAACTGTCCTCTTTTTGGTCTTACAGTCCCCTGAGGATTATGTTTGGTGCATGTTAAACAGGGTAAACAAATTTTATTAGAGTAGGTAGTAAAGCCATATTCCGTGAACACTCCAGATATGATTTCTACCATCCCCCCTGTTGAGACATGACTTGTCCCATGGCTCAATATGACTGGATAAGTTGCTGGGTAGGATGTATTTGTTCTTACAAGATCCACTATTGAAATCACTATTTGGTAGTGGAGTATCTTTAATATCTGATCTTGGTAACACTCTTTCCGCTATGGAGGATAGACAATCATGTGGTTCACCATCCAAAGCACTAGCCATCAAGGTGGAAGGATTTAAAGTGGTACGTCTTTCTATCATAAATAACACTAATGTGGCGGAAGCTCTTATAGCTTCTGCGGCGGCTAGAACTGATTGAACACGGGGAGGTAGGGCTCTAGCTACTGGGTCAAGTTTTGATAAGTAGTAAACTACAGGTCTATTCTTTCCTCCATACTCCTGTGTTAGCACTGAAATCATGTATCCATTTTTACAATCTACAATTTGAATAAAGGGTTTTGAATAATCAGGTAGTCCAAGTACTGAAGATCCTACAAGAACCTGTTTTATCTGGGGAAAAAAATGCCCCCTCAGCTTCAGGAGTCCATTTAATGGAATCCTGGGCTGCAAAGGGTTCCTCATAAATCAAAGGCATCAATGGCCCTGTAATGGCAGCATAATTGGCTATCCAACTTCTGCAGAAGTTGGTCATACCCAAAAAGGACATCATTTGTCTTTTTGTCAGAGGTTTCGGTGCTTGGAGTATTGCTGACTTTCTTCCTTCATCTAGATGTTTACCTTCTTGGGTAATATGGTGTATATAATGCCTGTGTGATGCCTCGGTTAGTAAGTATATGCCCTAGTACTTCTCCTGTGAAGTGGGTTCCTCTGTCACTCTCAATTACTTCAGGGACCAAATATCAGCATACTACTTCACTGAGTATTTTCCTAGCAGTTTTTTTTTAGCTTTGGCTTTGGTTACTGGCCATACCTCAGGCCAGTTTGAAAACACATCAGTGTATACGATGACATATTCATATTCATATATATACCTACCTGGGGTAGCTGTATGTAGTCCACATGCAGTCGCTAGAAGTAGTAATCAGAGCGAGGCATGTTCTTACTGAGTGTTTTTGGCATTTTACCGGGGTTGTGTCTGACGCATGTCAGGCAACCCTCTACATGTCGAGCAGCTGCGTTCTGAAATCCATGGGCAAACCAGTGTTTTATTGGCTTGCCTGCTGAAGTCAGAAAGCCTCTTTCTCGCTATATTGTCTCATAATTGTGTGCGACTCCAAAGGTGTATCTTGAGTCTGTGTAGACGTTCACCCTTTTACCTGTACCTAACTTACATGCTTCTGCTAGTGCCATGAGTTCTGCCTCTTGTTGGCGTGATGTTTTTCCTTTTGTTTTTACTTCCTGTAACTCACTAACTGGATATATTCCCCCTGTTCTAGGCTTTTGCATTCTGCTTATCATGGTTAGTAGATCATCATCATCATCCTCATCATGATAGGTGACATACAATACATTGGTGAAGCATGTGGGGTTATAATTGCTGTAAGAGCATCACTCTAATAGTAGAAAACACTTATAACCCCAACAGAAAATATGCAGAACTTATGTATACAAAACAAGTAAAACATACACTTCTATCTTACTTTTCTCAATTGTTAACTCGCTAACTCACTCCTGTCCATGTGCACAACAATAGCCACAACATGGACGTGCAAGAGTGCTATACAGATTCATGGACGGGAGTTGTTACCCGCCTCTTCACACATGGAGTTTATAATAAAGTGTCTCAACTTAGACCCACGTGATGGTGTAAGCCTGTAAAACACAGAGTAACTATACCATATACTTCCGTCCATTCAAACAGCAAACATACAGTTAGCATAACAATATTACACATATTTTACAATATTACACATATTCTGCAATCTATAATATAAAGCAAAATCTTCATATCGAGATTGGACATAAAGTCATTAATTACAGCAGTTTATATAGCCAATATTACGTATGCACACCAGGAGACATAGAGACTAAGTGCACAATACCACTAGCACATGCCTATATAATATAATGTATATATAATATAAACTCCCTGTCTAGTAACTCACACAATAGAATCAGTATAACTTCTGTTCTCCTACAAGACACGTCATCATTCTCTATGTTAATACATTAGTAAAAACTTGAATTTCTTATTTTTTTTATATCACACTCACACCAATATTTACAAGTATTATGTTGATCAGTAATATACTTAATGTTCCTGGGTGTTTTAACAGCATTTTTTTCTACTAATTTTTCCTTGTAACAATTTTACCTAGGACCATAGTTACATAGTTACATAGTTACATAGTTACATAGTTAGTACGGCTGAAAAAAGACACATGTCCATCAATTTCAACCAAGGGAAGGGAAGGGAAGGAAAAATTTCTACACATAGGAGCTAATACCTAATTGGACTCACTGGGTTTTATTTATTTAACCCTCATACATTCATTCTTCATAGTTAAGGAGTCTCATACACTACCAGTCAAAAGTTTGGGGTTACCCAGACAATTTTGTGTTTTCCATGAAAACTCACACTTATATTTATCAAATGAGTTGCAAAATGACTAGAAAATATAGTCAAGACATTGACAAGGTTAGAAATAATGATTTTTATTTGAAATAATAATTTTATCCTTCAAACTTTGCTTTCGTCAAAGAATGCTCCATTTGCAGCAATTACAGAATTGCAGACCTTTGCCATTCTAGCTGTTAATTTGCTGAGGTAATCGGGAGAAATTTCACCCCATGCTTCCAGAAGGCCCTCCAACAAGTTGGATTGGCTTGATGGGCACTTCTTGCGTACCATACGGTCAAGCTGCTCCCACAACAGCTCTATGGGGTTGAGATCTGGTGACTGCGCTGGCCACTCCATTACAGATAGAATACCAGCTGCCTGCTTCTTCCCTAAATAGTTCTTGCATAATTTGGAGGTGTGCTTTGGGTCATTGTCCTGTTGTAGGATGAAATTGGCTCCAATCAAGCGCTGTCCACAGGGTATGGCATGGCGTTGCAAAATGGAGTGATAGCCTTCCTTATTCAAAATCCCTTTTACCTTGTACAAATCTCCCACTTTACCAGCACCAAAGCAACCCCAGACCATCACATTACCTCCACCATGCTTGACAGATGGCGTTAGGCACTCTTCCAGCATCTTTTCAGTTGTTCTGCATCTCACAAATGTTCTTCTGTGTGATCCAAACACCTCAAACTTCGATTCGTCTGCCCATAACACTTTTTTCCAATCTTCCTCTGTCCAATGTCTTTGTGCTTTTGCCCATATTAATCTTTTCCTTTTATTAGCCAGTCTCAGATATGGCTTTTTCTTTGCCACTCTGCCCTGAAGGCCAGCATCCCGGAGTTGCCTCTTCACTGTAGACGTTGACACTGGCGTTTTGCAGTTACTATTTTATGAAGCTGCCAGTTGAGGACCTGTGAGGCGTCTATTTCTCAAACTAGAGACTCTAATGTACTTGTCTTGTTGCTCAGTTGTGGGGCCTCCGACTTCTCTTTCTACTCTGGTTAGAGCCTGTGTGTGCTGTCCTCTGAAGGGAGTAGTACACACCGTTGTATGAAATCTTCAGTTTCTTGGCAATTTCTCGCATGGAATAGCCTTCATTTCTTTCGAGTTTCACATGAAAGCTCTCTTTTTCTAGCAATTTGGAAAGTTTAATCTAACCCACAAATGTAATGCTCCAGATTCTCAACTAGCTCAAAGGAAGGTCAGTTTTATAGCTCCTCTAAACAGCAAAACTGTTTACAGTGGTGCTAACATAATTGCACAAGGGTTTTAAAGTGTTTTCTAATCATCCATTGGCCTTCTAACACAGTTAGAAAACACAATGTACCATTAGAACACTGGAGTGATCGTTGCTGGAAATCGGCCTCTATACACCTATGTAGATATTGCATTAAAAACCAGACGTTTGCAGCTAGAATAGTCATTTAGCATATTAACAATGTATAGAGTGTATTTCTGATTAATTTAATGTTATCTTCATTGAAAAAAACTGTGCTTTTCTTTCAAAAATAAGGAAATTTCTAAGTAACCCTAAACTTTTGAATGGTAGTGTATATGTTTCATATCATACATTCACATAAGCATAAACCTATACACATCATTACCTTACACAGCACAATTCAGACACCTACAAAGACAGACAGCTGTTCCCCTCTTTTCTCAATCATTCAATGCTTTTAACCACAATATTGAACTTTATACAACAAATAATCCTAATGCTCTATAATCCTTAATCTATAGGAGATCCTCCAAATCTCCAAGTACTTTATCTTTTACTTGCTGCACAGAGTTATTTATTACCTGTAGCCTTCCCACACAGGCTATGGACTTCTAACCTCGAGAACCGTTATTCTCAAGTTCTTATATTAAGACCTGTGCTTAATATAACTAACACCCAGTCTTAGTACCTAAGATCCAATTTAGGTTTTTATCACATAACCATACATCTAAATATGAAAAATAATAAAAACATATATAAACATAATTATATTACCTTTATTCAGATGAAAACTCGAATCCTCAATTCTCCTTTCTAAGTTCTATTAGGATCCTTCACTCCACCTCGTCCGTCCCATCCGATCGGCCTCTGTTTAACGGTAATTCAGCCAGAGGTCTTTAGATTTAGTGAGTTCATTGAATAACTCACTCCGTGCACGGTATGCAGTCCTCGGGTAGACGAGGGGTCAGGAGATGTTGGATTCCCAGCTCAAAGAACCAAATGATAGAAGAATTTGTGTACTTATCAAAGAGATTCAAGGAGTCACCTGAATAACTTGAAATATTGCGTCCCTTTATTCTCATTAACGAGGGGACAAAACAGCAGATCAAGTCATCTCTATGCCTTTGTCTAACTTCCAAACTACAAAATTTTTATACCTATTATAGGGTGTGGCTAATGCCAGTCCAAACTACTTCCAATCTGGCTTCACATAGCCAGCTAACAAAGAAAGTAAATGAATCTTCCACTGGAAATTCTAATCTCTTTGTTAAAGGGAATGTGTTGCCAGAAAAACATGTTTTTTTTTTAAAAATTAAACATTTAGTGTGTGGGTGATTAAACATTGTTCAAATTTTTTTTATTTTTTTCGCGAGTCAGGAAATATTATAAATTTTTTCTAATTTATAATACTACCCATTTTTGGTCACTAGATGGAGCTAGTTCCCAAAATTGCAGCATTGCAACATTGGGTTAAAAGCCCTCGCTCTAGTGAGCTCTCAGCATCCCCCCTCCTTTATCCTGGCTAGTGCCGGGATAAACGAGGGGTTTGAAAGGTTTAACCTCCTACACTGTGTGTCGCCATTTTTTGAGGTAACCCACAGTGTAGTAGGTTTACATACAGTAGTAAACACACACAAACACTAACATACATTGAAATCTCTTACCTGCTCCTGCCGCCGCGGCTCCCTCCGGCCCGTCCGCTCCGTTTGCTGCCGCTGTTCCATGTGCACAAGTCCGGAAGCCGCGACCGGAAGTAGTAATATTACTGTCCGCCCGCGACTTCCGGTCCACAGGAAAATGGCGCCGGACGGCGCCAATTTCGAATAGGACTGTGTGGGAGCGGCGCATGCGCAGTTCCCACACAGACGCCGTACACGGCAGTCAATGGGACGGGAGCCGTTCACAGTCCCTATGGGACTGTGGCTGCCGTATTCCATGTCTGTGTGTGTCGTTAATCGACACACACAGAAATGGAACAAAAAATGGCAGCCCCCATAGGGAAGAAAAAGTGTAAAAATAAGAAACAGTAAAACACAAACACACAAATGAATATAAACGTTTTTATTAAAGCACTAACATCTTTAACATATAAAAAATTTATTTGTGATGACACTGTTCCTTTAAGGCATTTACCAGCCCCCCTCACACTCATTATCAGTAAAGCATATTTAACACTTTATCAGCCAAAAACCTTTGCAGAGTAACTTGTATAGCTCAATACACAATATTCAGTCTCAGTTACATAAAGTAAACATAAATTTAAAATAAAACTTTCCTAACACTATGTGTAGTATCCGATCCGACAGTATTAACCTATAGGTGACTTATGCCACTGTCAAGCACTTTTTTAACGGATGCCTGTGATGGATGCCATAGTCTACTATGTTAAAAAAAGGTATACGTTTTATTGGACTCAGCGGAATGGAATAGTGTAGTTTACTATGCTATTCCATACCTTTTTTTGTGATATACTAACGTATACTGACCTAACTAAGGTCAAAAGAACACTCTTTTGACCTTTGTCTGACAATAGAACCATATAGACACGTTTAGTGTGCACGTCAGGAGCTTTCCCAATGTACACGCTAAACGTAAATGAAAAACGTGTTTGCGAACAGGGTCTTTGATTTAGATGTACTATCGATAGGTCACTCTTTTTACATGTACGGTTTGTGTACAACAGGAACTAGATTAAAAACATCTGTTAACAAGTTCCTTTATATACCTGCTTTGCCTTGATAAGGTATTCTTGTTACTATCAAACTGGTATTTTACAATTTTAATTTTGAGTACATTACACATTAACTTATATAGGTTATTTGAGGCTTTTTTGCTATTTCTGATTTAGTTTCAGCTTTATCTAAGCACCAGAAAAATATTCCCACCAAATAAAATGTTTGTACTGCTCTCTGGTGCACAGTGATTATAAAAGTACTGTCCTATTACACCTTAAATTATTCCACTGTTGTCCCTAACCGCAGCACCAGATTTACCCCCAGTGATTGAAAGGACCGTCCATCCGCTGATTATGTCCCCCCGACTAAACAAAAACTGTACATTGGTCATAAGAGCATTTTCCTATCTTGATTACAATAGCTCTTCCAGTACTGATGATTTCACTCCACTGATTAAGTACTATTCAGATTAACAGCATCAGATGTAAGTGCTAAATCTTCAAAGGAAGGTTCCCAATGTATACCAAAGTATAGTAGACTAACTGGAACAACTGAGTAAAGAAGGCAAAAATATATTATTTCAGGATTTTCAGAATGTCTTCCATGCTTAATTTTTTTTTCACTCGTTGTGCCTGATTATAGGAATAAAAAGGGGTCAAGTGGTTTATATTCTTCACCCTCGCCCCTTAGTATAACTCATAGCAGGAACTAATGACTGCTGCCTTAACATCAATGGACTGGAGTCATTTGTTATTTAATAAGTGAAAACCTCGGTAACAGTGATCACAATATAGTAACATTTTACCGTTAATGTAAAAAACAAACACAGGCTGGGAGGGCAAAAACACTTAATTTTTAGAAGGCCAATTTCCCCAAGATGAGTTCTGCAGTTCAGGACATAGACTGGGAACAACTAATGTCAAATAATGGTACAAATGATAAATGGGAGATCTTAAATCTACTTTTTCTAATTATAGTGCAGAATTTATTCCTATAGGTAACAAACGACTAAAATTAAACCCCATATGGCTTACACCTTCTGTAAAAATGGCAATATATGACAAAAAAGGGCATTTGAAAAATACAAATCAGGGGGTACAGTTGTATCCTTTGTAAATTATAAAGAGCTTAATATAATATGCGAAAAATTAATAAAATCAGAAAAAAGACAAAATGAAAGGCAGGTGGCCAAGGATAATAAAATAAATCCCAATTTTAGTTCCAAGTATATAAATGCGAAAAAACCTGAACATGTAGGAACCCTAGATAGTGGTAATGGGGAGTTGGTGGCAGGGGATCAAGAGAAGGCAGAGTTACTAAATGGATTATTTAGCTCTGTATATACAACAGAAGGAAGAGCAGCTGATGTAGCCGGTGCCAGTGCTGTTAATACATCAATTAATATAATAAATTGGCTGAATGTAGATATGGTCCAAGCTCAGTTAAATAAAATAAATGTGCACAAGGCCCCGGGACCGGATGGGTTACACCCTAGTGTTCTTAAAGAGCTTAGTTCAGTTATTTCTGTCAGCCTTTTCATAATATTTAAAGATTTTCTAGTGGCTGGTTGTAACGTCCGTGGTCGCTGACCACGAACTCCTTCCATCCAGTCGATGCCCTTCTCTCAAGAGATGTCTGCACATACGGCCGTCCTGCTCCACAGTGACCACCAGGGTGCGCTCACTAGCTCAGTCCAGACTTAAGAAGCCAGAGCGCACGCATGTTGGAGATTGAGCTAATTGCTCCCAGAGTACCCTGGTCCAGGCCCCATCCTCCCATGCTTGAGCTTTGTTGTTGTATTCCTAGTATGTCTTGCAAATGGTCCCCTAGTGTTTCCTGTTCCCAGTGTTTCCTGTTCCTGTACCCTGTAACCTGTATCCTGATCTAGTGCCGTGCTGAGCTGTAGCCATGCTGTGCTGTATACCACGCCTATCCTGCTTCTCCACGCCTGACGTCTACCTGCTGCCTAGTTCCTGCCAAGCCTGCCTTGCTACTGTCCGAGCTGCCAAAGGTACCCTATATGAACTATAGTCTCTGACCTGTGCCCTGTTAACCAGCTGCCATACCACCAAGGCGGTACGGCCCAGTGGGTCCACGAACCCTACGTGACACTGGTATAGTGCCAAGGGACAGGCGCAGGGCAAATGTGGTGCCTATTTTCAAAAAGGGCTCTTGGTCTTTCCCGGGTAATTATAGACCAGTTATCTTAACATCAATCGCAGGAAAAATTATTGAGGGGCTATTGAGGGACTATATACAGGATTATGTGACAAAAAATAGTATTATTTGTGACTAGAGATGAGCGAACTTATCAAAAGTTCGGTTCGGCTAGTTCGCCGAATTTCACAAAAAAGTTCGGTTCGGACCGAACTAGTTCTGACCGAACCTGTCACTTACGTGCGCCGAGCATGGTACTGTCCGGGGTGCTGATAGAGTTAATGGGCTGCACTAACTCTTTCAGCAACCTTCACAGTACATGCTCGGCGCGCGGAAAATACAATTTTAATAAATGTAATAAAAAAATAAAAATTATACGTTCGTACTTACTTTCCTCCTGTCCGGCCTCCAGCGATGACGTTTCATCCCTTTCGCCGCTGCAGCCAATCACAGGCTGTAGTGGCGGTCACGCACGCCAGGATGACGCTTCATCCCACGTGACCGCCTCTGCAGCCAATCACAGGCTGCAGCGGCGACATGGATGAAACGTCATCGCTGGAGGCCGGACAGGAGGAAAGTAAGTATGAACGTATTATTATTTTTTTTGGTATGTATGTATGTATGTTGTCATGTATGTATATCTGTGCATGTATGTTGGCATGTATGTATATATGTGCATGTTTGTATGTATATTTGCATGTATGTATGTATGTTTGCATGTATGTATTTTTTCATGTATGTTGTCATGTATGTATGTATGTTGTCATGTATGTATGTATGTATATATGTGCATGTGTGTATGTATATTTGTATGTATGTATGTTTGCATGAATGTATGTATGTTTGCATGTATGTGTGTTTGCATGAATGTATGTTTGCATGTATGTATGTATGCATGTTTGTATGTATATTTGCATGTGTGTGTATATATATATATATGTATGTATGTATGTATGTTGTCATGTATGTATATATGTGCATGTATGTTGGCATGTATGTATATATGTGCATGTGTGTATTTATGTATATTTGCATGTATATATTTGCATGTATGTATGTTGTCATGTATGTATGTATGTATATATGTGCATGTATGTTTGCATGTATGTTGGCATGTATGTATACATGTGCATGTGTGTGTGTATGTATGTTTGCATGTATGTATGTATGTTTGCATGTATGTATGTTGTCATGTATGTTTGTATGTATGTTGTCATGTATGTATGTATGTATATATGTGCATGTATGTATGTTTGCATGTTTTTATTTTTGCATGTATGTTTGCATGTATGTTTATATATATATGTGCATGTATGTAATTATGTTTGCATGTATTTATGTTTGCATGTATATTTGTGCATGCTTGTATATATGTATGTATGTATCTTTGCATGTTTGTTTGTATGTATGTATGTTTTCATGTGTGTGTGTGTATGATATGATAGTTTGCATGTATATGTGTGTGTGTGTTTGCATGTATGTATATTTGCATGTATATATGTCAATGCTTGTATGTATGTTTGTATATATGTATGTATGGCTATGTATGATACTGTCTGCTGGCGCCCTGTATCTAAGTCAACTTCGCGGCAGGCTTCTATACATGGTATAACAGTCAGTATCACACATTAAACTGAATCTAAGCCTACGACATGTTTTATTTAATTTTTTTTTTTTCACAGGTTTGGTGTTTGGACTACGTCGTTTTCGAGGACTACTTAGATGACGTGTTTTTTTTCTACAATAAAATGGTTAATGAGGGTTGTGTTGGGGGTGCTTTATTTCAATAAAATATTTTATCTATATCTTTGTCTTTTTCTTTTCAAATTTTATTACTACCACTTTAGTAATGGCCGCTGTCTGAGTGACAACATCCATTACTAAGGCGAGGCTTAGTGTTAGCCGGTGCAGAGGCTAACACTAACCACCATTATTACCCCGGTACCCACCACCACCAGGGGTGCCGGGAAGAGCCAGGTATGATCCAGTACCCGACCATCTGTTGTGATGGTCGGGCTCTGGGGCGGCCGCAGGCTGGTATTATGAGGCTGGGAAGGGCCAAAAACAGTGGACCTTCCCACCCTTGTAATGCTAGGCTGCTGCTGCTGTGTTGTATCTGGCTGGTTATAAAAGTGGGGGGGACCCCACGTCATTTTTTTAAATTATTTATTTACATTTATTTTTTTTAAAAGACATGGGGTTCCACCCAATTTATCATAACCAGCCACATACAACACAGTGTTATTAGCCTGGGAATGGACAAAACCAGTGGCCCTTCCCACCCATGTAATGGCAGACTGCTGCGGCCTTGTATATGGCTGGTTATTAAAAATGTGGGGGACCCGTCTATTGCTAAATTTGTTAAATTCAAAAAAAAAAACGACGTGGGGGTCCCCCCCCATTTTTATAACCAGCCCGATACAACACAGCAGCAGCAGCCTAGCATTACATGGGTGGGAAGGTCCACTGATTTTGGCCCTTCCCAGCCTCATAATACCAGCCTACGGCCGCCCCAGTACCCGACCATCCCAACAGATGGTCGGGTACTGGATCGTACCAAGCTCTTCCCGGCACCCCTGGTGGTGGTGGGTACCGGGGTAATAATGGGTGGTTAGTGCTAGCCTCTGCACCGGCTAACACTAAGTACCGCCTTAATAATTGACGCTGTCAATCAGCCAACTACCATTATCTAGGCACTAATAAAGTTTAAAAAAAAACACAAAGACAATTCTTTTTTATTGAAATAAGAAATCCCCAACAAAACCCTCGTTAACCATTTTATTAAAATTTGAAAAAACGTAGATCTACGCAGTAGTCCAACGAATCGAAGACGTAGTCCAATTGGTACATCAAAATCTGCAACAACATAAAAAAAAACAGTTATCAATGTGAACAATACCAATACTTCTACTCACCTACACACATATATACACGCACACACAAACAAACAACCATACACAAACACACACACACATATATACACAAACACAACAAGATATACAAACACACACACACATAAACAGACAAACACACACACACACATATACACGAACTCACACATATACAAACAAAAACACACATATCCAAACACACACACACAGTTATACACACACATACACATATACACAAACACATATACAAACAAAAACACACATACCCAAACACACATATACACAAACACATATACACAAACACACCCATATATACACACACCCATATACACAAACACACACATATACAAAAACACACACAAACATCTACACACAAACATATACACAAATACACCCATATATACACAAACATATACACAAACGCATATACACAAACACACCCATATATACACACACACACATATACACAAACACACCCATATATACACACACACATATAAAAACAAAAACAGACAAAGTCACATACCCAAACACACATATATACACATACACAAACACGGTTTCTTTTAAATGCTGCTGGGGAACACGCTCGATCCACTATATAAGGCTGCGCTACAGTGCAGCATTTAAAAGAAACAGGATTCTGACCTGTCCATAGAGTTTAAGGCAGCACAGAGTATTTCAGGAGATGAGCATGCAGATTCAGTGCTGCTGTGAACTCTGCTCTTACCATTACGTAGCTCTCAGTCTGTTACCTCTCCTCCACTCCTGTCCTCCAGAACACCTTCACATGATTGGCAAGTCACCACGTAATGGTAAGAGCAGAGTTCACAGCAGCACAGAGTATTTCAGGAGATGAGCGTGCAGATCTTGTGCGGGGTGGTGACTTGCCAATCATGTGAAGGTGTTATTGAGGACAGGAGTGGAGGAGAGGTAACAGACTGAGCTACGTAATGGTAAGAGCAGAGTTCACAGCAGCACTGAATCTGCAAGCTCCTCTCCTGAAATACTCTGTGCTGCCTTAAACTCTGTGGACAGGTCAGGATCCTGTTTCTTTTAAATGCTGCACTGTAGCGTAGCCTTATATAGTGAATCGAGCGGGTTCCCTAGCAGCATTTAAAATAAACAGGATCCTGACCTGTCCACAGAGTATTTCAGGAGATGAGCACGGGCAGCCGTTCGTTTTTCCGAGCCGTGCTCCCATTATGCACACGACCGTAAAAACACCCGTTATTGCGGGTCGGAATTACGACCCGCAATAACGGGCTCATAGACTTCTGTAACCCACGGGTACCTTTCCGTTTTCTCACGGGAAGGTGCCCGTGCCGTTAAAAAAATAGAACATGTTCTATTTTTCTATTTTACGGGCCGTGCTGCTATAATTATAATGACAGGACGGTTCGCAAAAGCGGCCGGCTGCCCGTGGCCGGCCGGCCGTGCTCGTAGTTACGAGTCGTAATTACGAGCACGGCCCGTAAAATAAAAAAATAGAACATGTTCTATCTTTTTAACGGCACGGGCACCTTCCCGTGAGAAAACGGGAAGGTACCCGTGGCTAATAGAAGTCTATGGGCCCGCTATTTCGGGTCGTAATTACGACCCGTGATAACGGTTGTTTTTATGGTCGTGTGCATGAGGCCTCGTAATGACGGGTGGCTACATGTGTGCACCCGTCATTACGGCAGCGTTGCTAGGCGACGTCAGTAAGGGTATGTGCACACACACTAATTACGTCCGTAACTGACGGACGTATTTCGGCCGCAAGTACCGGACCAAACACACTGCAGGGAGCTGGGCTCCTAGCATCATACTTATGTACGATGCTAGGAGTCCCTGCCTCTCCGTGGAACTACTGTCCCGTGCTGAAAACATGATTACAGTACGGGACAGTTGTCCGGCAGCGAGGCAGGGACTCCTAGCATCGTACATAACTATGATGCTAGGAGCCCGGCTCCCTGCACTGTGTTCGGTCCGGTACTTGCGGCCGAAATACGTCCGTCAATTACGGACGTAATTAGTGTGTGTGCACATACCCTAAGGGTATGTTCACACGGCGGGGGTCCGTAACGGCTGAAATTACGGGGATGTTTCAGCCTGAAAACATCCCCGTAATTTCAGCCGTAACGGCATGTGCAGGCGCTTGAACGCCGCGTCAAATACGGCCGTAATTAGCGCTGCTATTCATTGGAGTCAATGAATAGCGGCTCCAATTACGGCCAAAGAAGTGACAGGTCACTTCTTCTACGCGGGCGTCTATTTACGCGCCGTCATTTGACAGCGGCGCGTAAATATACGCCTCGTGTGAACAGACAAACGTCTGCCCATTGCTTTCAATGGGCAGATGTTTGTCAGCGCTATTGAGGCGCTATTTTCAGACGTAATTCGGGGCAAAAACGCCCGAATTACGTCCGTAAATAGGCCGTGTGAACATACCCTAAATAGTCACTGTTCAGGGTGCTGAAAGAGTTAACTGATCGGCAGTAACTGTTTCAGCACCCTGGACAGTGACTACCGATCACAGTACCTGTAAAAAAAAGACGTTCATACTTACCGGGAACTCCCTGCTTCCTCCAGTCCGGTCTCCTGGCCGTTGCCTTGGTGACGCGTCCCTCTCGACATCCCTTGATGACGATGCAGCCCATGTGAGCGCTGCAGCCAATCACAGGCTGCCGCGGCCTCTGCAGCCAATCACAGGCTGCAGAGGCCTCTGCAGCCAATCACAGGCTGCCGCGTCAGAAAAGGTCGGACTGGAGGAAGAAGAGGGACTCGTCAACAAGACAACGACCGGGTACGTATGAAATGCTTTTTATTTTATTTTTAATCAGCAGCCTCTTTTCTCTATCAGTGATTGATAGAGACAAGTGGCTGCCGATTTGTATAATGTTTTTGACCGGGTTCGGTCAAAACGGGTTCGGCCGAACCCGGTGAAGTTCGGATTCGCTGCGAACCGAACTTTTCCCGATGTTCGGACCGAAACCGGGTTCGGTTGTCCCGGTTCGCTCATCTCTATTTGTGACAGCCAGCATGGTTTTACAGAAGTTGTCAAGCCAACCTCATTTGTTTTTATGAAGAGGTGAGTAGAAGCCTAGTAGAGGGGCCGCTGTGGATATAGTATTTTTGGACTTTGCAAAGGCATTTGACCTTGTCCCTCATAGACGTCTAATGGCGTAAATTAAGGACTATAAGTTTAGAAACTATAGTTTGTAATTGGATTGAGAATTGTCTCAAGGACCGTATCCAGAAAGTTGTGGTCAATGATGATATTGTGGTCAATATAAGTGGTGTACCCCAGGGTTCCATGCTGGGACCACTGTTATTCAACTTATTTATTAATGATATAGAGTATGGGATTAATAGCACTATTTCTATTTTTGCAGTTGATACCAAGCTGTGTAGTATTGTTCAGTCTATGGAAGATGTTCGTAAATTGCAAGCTGATTTGGACACACTAAGTGTTTGGGCATCCACTTGGCAAATGTAAAGTTATGCATCTGGGTACCAACAATCTGTATGCATCATATGTCCTAGGGGGAGCTATACTGGGAGAGTCACTTGTTGAGAAGGATCTGGGTGTACTTGTAGATCATAGACTAAATAACAGCATGCAATGTCAATCAGCTTCTTCTAAGGCCAGCAAGATATTGTCGTTTATTAAAAGAGGAATGGACTCACGGAACAGGGATATAATATTACCACTTTACAAAGCATTAGTGTGGCCTCATTTAGAATATGAAGTTCAGTTCTGGGCTCCAGTTTATAGAAAGGATGCAATGGAGTTAGAAAAAGATACAGAGAGGAGCAACGAAGCTACTAAGGGGCATGAGAATCTAAGTTATGAGTAAAGATTAAAATAATTAACCAATTTAGCCTTGAAACGAGACGATTAAGGGTGACATGATTAACTTATATAAATATATGAATGGCACATACAAAAAATATGGTGAAATCCTGTTCCATGTAAAACCCCCTCAAAAAACAAGGGGGCACTCCCTCCGTCTTGAGAAAAAAAGGTTCAATCTGCAGAGGCAACAAGCCTTCTTTACTGTGAGAACTGTGAATCTATGGAATAGTCTACCGCAGGAGCTGGTCACAGTAGCTACTGTAGATGGCTTTAAAAAAGGCTTAGATAATTTCCTAGAACGAAAAAAACCCTCCCTTTCCCATCCCTTGGTTGAACTTGATGGACATTTGTCTTTTTTCAACCGTACTAACTATGTAACTATGTAACTATAAGTGTATGGTACTTATATTTAAAAACTGTTTGGCAGTATTACTATGGCATCATATGGACCTGCTGTTTAAGCACTTTATGTTGTTAGAAAGTACACTCAATGGCCCTATGATTTGGACACTGCATGCTGCAGTTATTTATGCATGTGATATGATACAGTGGATTTTAATGGCCTTGTTGTGATAGTTCTACTATTTGTAACTTTTCACATCCTGTAGTTGTACATTTTTTATGCATACCATTTTCTGAGCAACTGTCTCTTTACAACCTTCAAAAATATTAGGCTCCTGGTGTCTGCAATAGATCTTCAGCGTTTGGGTATGTTCACACGAGGGCGTCCGTAACGGCTGAAATTACGGGGATGTTTCAGCCTGAAAACATCCCCGTAATTTCAGCCGTAACGGCATGTGCAGGCGCTTGAACGCCGCGTCCATTACGGACGTAATTGGCGCTGCTATTCATTGGAGTCAATGAATAATGGCTCCAATTACGGCCAAAGAAGTGACAGGTCACTTCTTTGACGCGGGCGTCTATTTAAATTACGCCTCGTGTGAACAGACAAACGTCTGCCCATTGCTTTCAATGGGCAGATGTTTGTCAGCGCTATTGAGGCGCTATTTTTGGACGTAATTCGGGGCGAAAACGCCCGAATTACGTCCGTAATTAGTGCGTGTGAACATACCCTTTGAGTTGACATGCCACTGAGACCACTGTTGATGGTATTGCATAATCTGTATATGACATGCTTATATAAAAACAATACTGATAGTAGGTTGGCACAGTGTTCCTCCCAAGCCATGTGCTCTTTAGAATAATTAAATCTATGTTGTATTATATAACTATCGGGCTTGATTAATAATTACAATGCTGCCATGACAGTAGCACCAACATCAGTCTAGTTACGTGCAAGATAAAGAATGGCGATTTCCAATATAGGGAAAACTGCTTATTCTTTTATTGCTGTGACATTCTTATCCATTATTGTATTAACTACTTAACTACATAATACATGGCCTAGGGGACATGTCTCATGGGATGTCATAACAGCACTGCATTTGTAGGGCTAGCTGTCACAACCACGGCGAATGTGGACCCGCTGAGCAAATCTATGTATTGAAGTAATTGCTGGCCAGGCAAATATATGACAATCACTGGTCAATGGTACCTTGATGGCAGGCTGGTGCCGGATTACTGGAAGCTGGCTTGTGCTGGATATCGGAAGCTGGCTGGTGCTGGATTACTGGAAGCTAGCATGTGCTGGATATTGGAAACTGGCTTGTGCTGGATTATCAAAAGATAAATTGTGCTGGATTATGAGAAGCTGGCTTGCGCTGGTTTATCGGAATCTGGCTTGTGCTGGATATTTGGAAGCTGGCTTGTGCTGGATAATTGGAAGATGGTTTGTGCTAGATTATCGGAAACTGTCTTGTGCTGGAATATCGGTAGCTGGTTTGTGCTGGATTATCGGAAGCTGTTTTGTGCTGGATTATTGGCAACTGGTTTGAGCTGGATTATTGGAAGCTGGCTTGTGCTGGATTCTCTGAAGCTGAACTGGTCACGGACACTGGATTCGTCATGGACACATGACTCGTCAGAGACACCGGGCACGGATACTGGACTCGTCACGGACACTGGAGTCGTCACGGACTCTGGAGTCGTCACGTACACTGAACACTAAAGCTGTACTCGTCACCGACACTGGACACGGATACTGGACTTGGCACGGACACTGGACTCAAGATACAGTACTAGACACGGATACTGGATAGTCACAGACACAGGTTTCAGGGAACTGGATACAGAACCTTCGCAGACTAACTCTAGTTTAGAACTAACATTGCTCAGGCACTGAGGAAGTGGGGAGAGTTCCTTAAATGGTCCAGAATGTGCTTGGATAGGCTGGGGGCAATATTCCTGGTGTGTGCGCTGACCATACGAGCATAGGCCAGGAACAGAGGAGAGAGCAGAGCGCGCCGGCATCCCTGGGCAGGGAGACACTAGCCACTACACTAGCCTAGGACTAACTTCCTTTATGATATTTCATATACCACTGTATAGTTATTTGTATTGACATGAAAAAGAAAACAAAAACAACAAAAAAAATCATTATAAAATAGCAGATTTCCTTTAACTCTCAAACATATACTAGTCCTTCTCTGCTGACAAGTTTTATGGAGATGCTGATTTCATTTTCCAGCAGGACTTGGCACCTGCCCACACTGCCAAATACCAATACCAATACCTGGTTTAATAACCACAGTATCACTGTGCTTGATTGGCCAGCAAACTCGCCTGACCTAAACCCCATAGAGAATCTATGGGGTATTGTCAAGAGGAAAATGAGAGACACCAGACCCAACAATGCAGATAAGCTGAAGGCCGCTATCAAAGCAACCTGGGCTTCCATAACACCTCAGCAGTGCCACACGCTGCATTGATGCAGTAATTTATGCAAAAGAGGCCACGACCAACTATTGAGTGCATATACTGTACATACTTTTCAGTAGACCAACATTTCGGTATTACATTTTTATTAAATTGGGCTTATTTAATATTCTAACTTTCTGAGATACTAAATTTTGGGTTTTCATTAACTGTTACTATAATCATCAACATTAAAAGACAAAAATGCTGGAAATAGATCACTCTGTGTGTAATGAATCTATATAATATATGAGTTTCACTTTTTGAATTGAATTAGTGAAATAAATTAACTTTTTTATGATATTCTAATTCATTGAGCAGGACTAGTTTATTTTAGTATTAACATTGTAGATAAATATTAGAATATAAAATTCATTCTAACATTCCTATTTCAAATGCAGTCAAATGTGCTCTCAGTTTTGCTTATTTTATTGTTATTACAATAGGAATACTTGAAGGACAATTTCCATTTGTGTGATTTCCAGTAATTTAGATTACACGCCACTTTGGAGACAATAAAGCTGTTATAAATAATAATAAATGTTTTTCTTAACTCAGAAATGGTTTTACTGTAGAAATTAGAAGATATCTTAACATTGGCATCATTCCTACCACTAAGCAAAATATGATTTTTGCCATTTACTTTCTTATAGTTATTAAAGTAGACAAACAAGCTTTTAAAATCTTTATATAACAATTAATTTTCTATTATTAATTCAAGACAGATCTCCCATAGCTCAGGGATTTAAATCTTTATTTTCCCCCATTTCCTGGATGAAATTAGTGGACCAATTTTAATTTTGGATTTAAAACTCATTAATGCAAAGTACATTGAACTACTCTGTTTGAAGATTAAACTGACATTAAAATTAGCTAAATGGCTCTTTTGAAGCAAAGGTAAACACTAATCAAAATGTTTTGAAATAATCTTAGTATTAATGGTGCATATTTATGAGATCGGTTATTTCATTTTTCATTCAGTTCAAAAAATATCAGAAACGACAGGTCAAGTTAGGCAGAGAGATATTATATAGCATTTACAGTAAAAAAAAATTTATAAATTGCACTGCTTAGATTAAAAAAAATCCAATCACTGACTACAAGGCATTGCAAAAGAACAGATGCAGAATTCTTAGAATCCATAATATTTAAAGAGCATTTCAAACTAAAATCAATAAATCCCAGTAAATACTGTATAAATCTTTTCATACATTTTTTAGTTATAGTTACTTCTGGGAAAGGCGAGTGAAATAAATATTGCTGTCATTACAGCTTATAAATGAGTATGGGGACGTACTCCTGAATGACTAGGAAGATTTTTTGTTCAAGACTATAGAAAAGATGTATCTTAAGGCAACGGGATCCAATGGCAAAAATAATTCTTGCCTTTTTATTTGTAATTTTAACTTTAGGGAAACATTCTTTAACACTTGCTGACTAATGATAAGTATGCTCATTATGAGTGGCAGACAGTAGCAGTGCCTATGCGGAGCGGGGCAACAGCTGTTACACACATCCGCAGCCCAGCTCTAATGGCAGAGATCAGAGAAAGCCATGATATCCATAAATTAACCCTTTATATGTCGCAATCGTTGCTGATTGTGACAGATAAAAGGGAGAGACTGAGAGGGAAGACCCCTATGATTGTGTCACAGGTTGTGGTGTACCTACCATAGAGGCAGGGTAGGCAGTTGCTATGGGGACCAGGTGGTAGGGGGCCTGGTGCAAAGCTCCTCCTTCAGTTTCCCCATGCCATCTTCATCAGACATTTAGCAGGCAGTGTAAAAATAGCATCCAAGTTTGATGACTATTCTGGGCAATAACAGAGGCTTGTGAGGTCATCTGACTTCAGATCCTGCATTTCATCTGTCTTTTCTTGTGTCTCCCTATTTTCAGAGAATGTTGACAGCAGCACAGCCTGTCTTATACTGGTTGCAAACACCGGCCTTAGGGGTGTGCGACCTGTGCGAGTGCACAGGGCACTGCATCCTCCAAGCATCTAGGGGGCACCACTGGGCTCTGCCTCTGCTCTGTTCTCTGCTCCTCATTACACACAAGTAGGAAACAAATGCAGAGGAGGAAGCTCCACCCACAGCCGTCCTGCAAGAAACCTGTGATCCTGTCAGCAATGAGAGATAGTAAGTGCCTATGTGTCTCTGTGTTTGTGTGTGTATATGTCCCAGTATGTGTGTGTGTGTGTGTGTGTGTGTGTGTGTGTGTGTGTGTGTGTGTGTGTGTGTGTGTGTGTGTGTGTGTGTGTGTGTGTGTGTGTGTGTGTGTGTGTATATATGTCTCTATGTTAGTGTGTATACACTACCGTTCAAAAGTTTGGGGTCACCCAGACAATTTTGTGTTTTCCATGAAAACTCACACTTATATTTATCAAATGAGTTGCAAAATGACTAGAAAATATAGTCAAGACATTGACAAGGTTAGAAATAATGATTTTTATTTGAAATAATAATTTTCTCCTTCAAACTTTGCTTTCGTCAAAGAATGCTCCATTTGCAGCAATTACAGCATTGCAGACCTTTGACATTCTAGCTGTTAATTAGCTGATGTAATCGGGAGAAATTTCACCCCATCCTTCCAGAAACCCCTCCCACAAGTTGGATTGGCTTGATGGCCACTTCTTGCGTACCATATGGTCAAGCTGCTCCCACAACAGCTCTATGGGGTTGAGATCTGGTGACTGCGCTAGCCACTCCATTACAGATAGAATACCAGCTGCCTGCTTCTTCCCTAAATAGTTCTTGCATAATTTGGAGGTGTGCTTTGGGTCATTGTCCTGTTGTAGGATGAAATTGGCTCCAATCAAGCGCTGTCCACAGGGTATGGCATGGCGTTGCAAAATGGAGTGATAGCCTTCCTTATTCAAAATCCCTTTTACCTTGTACAAATCTCCCATTTTACCAGCACCAAAGCAACCCCAGACCATCACATTACCTCCACCATGCTTGACAGATGGCATCAGGCACTCTTCCAGCATCTTTTCAGTTTTTCTGCATCTCACAAATGTTCTTCTGTGTGATCCAAACACCTCAAACTTCGATTCGTCTGTCCATAACACTTTTTTCCAATCTTCCTCTGTCCAATGTCTGGGTGCTTTTGCCCATATTAATCTTTTCCTTTTATTAGCCAGTCTCAGATATAGCTTCTTCTTTGCCACTCTGCCCTGAAGGCCAGCATCCCGGTGTCGCCTCTTCACTTTAGACGTTGACACTGGTGTTTTGCGTGTACTATTTAATGAAGCTGCCAGTTGAGGACCTGTGAGGCCTCTATTTCTCAAACTAGAAACTCTAATGTACTTGTCTTGTTGCTCAGTTGTGCAGCGGGGCCTCCGACTTCTCTTTCTACTCTGGTTAGAGCCTGTTTGTGCTGTCCTCTGAAGGGAGTAGTACACACCGTTGTAGGAAATCTTCAGTTTCTTGGCAATTTCTCGCATGGAATAGCCTTCATTTCTAAGAACAAGAATAGACTGTCGAGTTTCACATGAAAGCTCTCTTTTTCTAGCCATTTTGAGAGTTTAATCTAACCCACAAATGTAATGCTCCAGATTCTCAACTAGCTCAAAGGAAGGTCAGTTTTATAGCTCCTCTAAACAGCAAAACTGTTTACAGTGGTGCTAACTTAATTGCACAAGGGTTTTAAAGTGTTTTCTAATCATCCATTGGCCTTCTAACACAGTTAAAAAACACAATGTACCATTAGAACACTGGAGTGATCGTTGCTGGAAATGGGCCTCTATACACCTATGTAGATATTGCATTAAAAACCAGACGTTTGCAGCTAGAATAGTCATTTAGCACATTAACAATGTATAGAGTGTATTTCTGATTAATTTATTGTTATCTTCATTGAAAAAAACTGTACTTTTCTTTCAAAAATAAGGAAATTTCTAAGTGACCCTAAACTTATGAATGGTAGTGTATATGTATGCCTCTGTGTGTGTTTATTTATGTGTGGGTATAGTTATCAGAGTGTGATATCTGTGGTGTTACATAGGACTGCAGGTAACATATACTACATCATCTTTACTCAGAGCTATCACTGTGTGTTATCTGTGGTATTACATAGGACTGCAGGTAACATCTACTACATTATCTGTACTCAGAGAGTTATCACTGTGTTATCTGTGGTATTACATAGGACTGCAGGTCACATCAACTACATTATCTGTACACAGAGATTTATCACTGTGTTATCTCTGGTATTATATATGACTGCAGGTGACATCTACTACATTATCTTTACTCCAAGTTATCACTGTGATATCTGTGCAACACTCTATATATGGACAGTGACTTCAATGAATTTAGGAGTTTTACGACTCCAGAATCCCTGGCCAGAGCATCAGCAACGGCACCTGATGCTCATCCCGGGGACTTTGGCCCTGGGAAAGCTCCCCAATGTATATATTTAACATATACCTCTGACAACTACCATTCAGTGCGATCTATCACCCATAGGCTCCCATGTTAAAAAAATATATGTTGTTTTTTTTTGCGGAATCCCTCAGGATGAAATAGCATAGTCTACTACATTATTCCATCCTCCAAAAAAAATGTTTACTGATGTATATCATCCCGACGGAGGACAAGAGTATTTTCTTTTGGTCTCTGTTGGGCTAATGGAGCCCTATGGACACATTTGTTGTGTATGTTGGGAGCTTTCCCGACAAATGCTAAACGTAGGGCAAAAACTAGATGTTAAAGGGCCTAGACGAATAAGAACAGATGTCTGCACCTCACTAGACACCTTTATAAAAGAGTTGACATATAAGGGCATGGTTTAACACCTTGGTAACATCCGACATTGGCTGTGCACCATCACATACGGTGCAGGTTTAGGTGCTAAGACAACATCATATATGCTGGGTTCCGGCTGTTTTATCCTGCAACTGCCGTTTTACTCCACAGATGTAGCAGTCAATAAGGATTGTGGCATCTGACAGGTAAGACAGAGGGAGGGGTCTCCCTCTGTCCCCCAATCGCAAACCTATCTTGCCGATCAGTTGCGATGGCAGCCAAAATTCTACTAAAGGCCTTTAACCCCTTCCCGATATCCGCCGTATATATACGGCGCTGCCGGGAAGGTGTTCCCGCAAAGCGCAGTACAGTTACGGCGCAGTGATGGTGCGGCTCAGGAGCAGAGCCGGCACCATCACCGCGGGGTGACAGCTGTATTATACAGCTGCCACCCTCCTGTAACTTCCAGGACCGGAGCTATTCTCCGATCCTGCAGATTAACCCCTCAGATGCTGCGCTCAATAGAGCGCAGCATCTGATAGGATTTAACCCGACCGGCAACCCGGTGACGCAATCGCTGGGTTGCTGTGGCAATCGGATGCCAGAAAATGGCGTCCGAGACTGCCTTGTATGGGAGCCTGCGGCGCGTCCTCATAGGCTTGCTGTCAGTGAATAACTGACAGCGCTAATACACTGCACTACGTATGTAGTGCAGTGTATTAGAGTAGCAATCGGGGCATCAGGCCCTCAGGTCCCCTAGTGGGACAAGTCAAAAAAGTTTAAAAAAGTTAATAAAAATGTGGTAAAACACACACATTTCAAATAAAAATAAAGCTAAACTGACTTTTTTCCCATAGTAAGTCTTTTATTAT
This sequence comes from Rhinoderma darwinii, assembly GCF_050947455.1. Taxonomy (NCBI): domain Eukaryota; kingdom Metazoa; phylum Chordata; class Amphibia; order Anura; family Rhinodermatidae; genus Rhinoderma; species Rhinoderma darwinii. Next base: position 175,596,856 of record NC_134689.1, on the reverse strand, counting down.
GGGAAAAACCGTAAAAATTAAAAAAACTATACATGATTGGTATCGCCGCGTCCGTAACCACCCAAACTACAAAACTATTATGTAATTTATCCCGCACGGTGAACAGCGTAAAAAAAACATGAAAAACAACTCCAGAATCTTTGTTTTTAGGTCACATCTCCTTCCAAAAAATGCTATAAAAAGTGATCAAAAAGTCATATTTACTCCAAAATAGTACTAATAAAAACGACAATCCGTCCCGCAAAAAATAATCCCTGACACCGCTTTGTGCACGCAAAAATAAAAAAGTTATGGGTCTTAGAATATGGCGACACAGAAAACAAATGATTTCATAAAAAAAGTGATTTTATTGTGCAAAAGCTGCAATACATAAAAAAAACTATACATAATTGGTATCGCCGCATACGTAACGACCCAAACGACAAAACAATTATGTAATTTATCCCGCACGGTGAACGCCGTAAAAAAAAAACATGAAAAACAATGCCAGAATCTTTGTTTTTAGGTCAGATCTCCCCTTCAAATAATGCTATAAAAAGTGATCAAAAAGTCACATTTACTCCAAAATAGTGCTAATAAAAGATGACAATCCGTCCCGCAAAAATAATCCCCGACACCGCTTTGTGCACGCAAAAATAAAAAAGTTATGGGTCTTAGAATATGTCGACACAGAAAACAAATTATTTTATAAAAAAAGTGATTTTATTGTGCAAAAGCTGCAATACATAAAAAAAAAACTATATAAATTTGGTATCGCCGTAATTGTATCGACCCGCAGAATAAATCTAACATGTAATTTAGGGCGCACTGTGGATGCCGAAAAAAAAACAAATAAAAAACTATTCCAGAATTGCTTGTTTTTGGTAATTTCCTTTACCAAAAATGAAATAAAAAGTGATCAAAAGGTCGTATGTGTTCTAAAATGGTACCAATAAAATCTACAGCCCGTCTCGCAAAAAACAAGCCGGCACACCGCTGAATCAACTGAAAAACAAAAAAGTTATGGCACTAGTAATGCGGTGATGAAAAAACTGAAAAAACATCTGAATGCCCAGGCCGGAGGGGAACATTCCTTCAGTTTCAGGGCCCTAGTATTTAGGAACTAGGAAAGGGAATGGGCATAGCGCCCTCGCTGGAAGCGAGGGCGGCCGTATTATACCAGCGCAACACTTTCCCAGTAATATTTCCCAAACTACGAAGGAGAAAATGTCCCCAAAAGGTGCAGAGTGTTACAAAAGGGGGATAAGAAAGAAAACCGTTTATCAGTGTGACACCGGCCTGTGCATAACGGATCGCTTCACAGCGAAACACACATCTATGGATAATTGTATTATTTACCCAATTATTATACCCCCTTATTATGCCCTGATGTACTCCGCACAGATTACATATGCCCCCACATTATAAACGGAAATACCAGCAAAACCCCAAAAAGAACTATTACCAAGCAAAATCCATGCTCAAAATAGCGGTCTTTCCCTTCTTAGCCCTACAGTGTGCCTAAACAGCAATTTATGTCCACAAGTAAGGCATTACCATACCCGGGAGAACCCGCTTAACAATTTATGGGGTAAGATTCTCTAGGGGCACAACATATTGTGCGGTGAATGGGCAGATCAGTGGAGAAATTGCAATTTTCACTTTGCACCATCCACTGCCTATTCATTTCTGAAAAACACCTGTGGAGTCGAAATTCTCACTACACCCCTTGATAAATGCCTTTAGGGGTGTAGTTTCTAAAACGTGGTCACTTTTGTTTGGTACATCAATGGTTTTGCAAATGCAACATGGCGTCCGCAAACCATTCCAGCAAAATCTACGCTCCAAAAGATAAATACCGCTCCTTTTTCTTCTGAATGCTCGCATATATGTAACCAGCTGATTATAACCACATATGGGGTGCTACCGTACTCGGGAGAAATTACTTTACAAATGTTGGGGTGCTTTTTCTTCTCTATTCCTTGTAAAAATGAAAAATGTTGATCTAAAACTACATCTTGTTGGAAAAAAATAATATTTTTCATTTTCATGGCTTAATTCTAATTAATTCAGCAAAAAACCTTTGGGATCAAAATTTTCACTATACCCCTAAATGATTCCTCAGGGGGTGCAGTTTCCCAAATTTAGTCATTTTTGGGGTGTTTCCACTGTACTAGTACTACAGGGGCTCAGCAAATGTGACATGGTGCCCAGAAACCATTCCAAAATCCAAATGGTGCTAGTTCCATTCTGAGCCCTACCGTGTGTCCAAACAGATGTTTGTGACCACATGTGGGGTACTGTTTTACTCGGGAGAAGTTGCTTTACAAATGTTACGGTGCTTTTTCTCCTTCAGTCCTTGTGGAAATGAAAAAAAAATACCTAAACCTACATTTTCTTTGAAAAGATTTAGATTTTCATTTTTATGGCCTACTTCCAATAAGTTCTGTAAAACACCTGTGGGGTCAAACTGCTCACTGTACCCCTAGATAATTTCCTCATGGGGTGTAGTTTCCAAAATGGGGTCACTTGTTGGGGGTTTCCACTGTTTTGTCCCCTCAGGGGCTTTGCAAATGCGACATGTGCTCCGCAAACCATTCCTGCTAAATTTGAGTTCCAAAAGCCAAATGGCGCTCTTTCCCTTCTCAGCCTCGCCGTGTGTCCAAACAGCCATTTATTACCACATGTGGGGTACTGTTTTACTCGGGAGAAATTTCTTTACAAATTTTATGGTGATTTTTCTCCTTTAGTCCTTGTGGAAATGAAAAAAAAATTGCTAAACCTACATTTTATTTGAAAAAATGTCGATTTTCATTTTCACAGCCTACTTCCAAAAATTTCTGCAAGAAACCTGTGGGGTCAAACTGCTCACTATACCCATAGATAATTTCCTCAAGGGGTATACTTTCCAAAATGTGGTCACTTGTTGGGGGTTTCCACTGTTTTGTCACCTCAGGGGCTTTGCAAATGTGACATGGCCTCCGCAAACCATTCCTGCTAAATTTGAGCTCCAAAAGCCAAATGGCGCTCTTTCCCTTCTAAGCCCTGCCGTGTGTCCAAACAACCGTTTATTACCACATGTGGGGTATTGTTTTACTCGGGAGAAATTGCTCTACAAATGTTGTGGTGCTTTTTCTACTTTAGTTCTTTTGGAAATGAAAAAAAATTAGCTAACTCTACATTTTATTTGAAAAAATGTAGATTTTCATTTTCATGGCCTAGTTCCAAAAATTTTTGCAAAAATAACTGCCAGGTCAAAATGCTTGCTACACCCCTAAATAAATTCCTGGAGGGGTGTAGTTTCCCAAATGGGGTCACTTTTGGGGGGTTTCTACTGTTTTAGTTCCACAAGACCTGTTCAAAGCTAACATGGTGCCTAAAATATATTCTAATAAAAAGGAGGCCCAAAATCCACTAGGTGCTCCTTTAATAATGAGACAAGAGACCCATTTTTCATTTTAAGGTATATTCTTAGATATTCAGAGACGTAATATCACCTTACAGGCTACATACAAAGTTCTCAAAATACCCACTTTCTTCTGACAGCTGTAACTGAAAAAGATCACTCTCAAATAATTCATTACTCTTATCTATACCAGCTATCCAATATATTCTCAATTGTTGACAATAGACAACAATTGAATAAGAGAACCCGTATTTGAAAAAAAATAAGATTAGAGCATTTTGAAGAGTTTCTAGCTTTAAATCTATGCATAAGAATAGGAGTATAAAAGGTTTGGTGTATTAAAAAATGTTGAGAGGTTCTATAAGGAATAGACAAAGACATTAAAAACACACTTTTCTGAGTCTCTGTCCAATTAATTTCTGAAATGGGACTACAATCTTGTTGCCACTTCTCATGAACATTTTTAAGAACATGCCCATCGAGCTTGTCTCGGGTTTAGCCTCTGGGCAGATTCTAGGAAAACCAGATTCTTGTGGTAGGTAAGGACCATTACCTGGTGCCTAGCCCCCTCCAGGAAGTGGCGCCACTCTTCAAATGCCCATTTAATGGCTAAGAGTTTGCGGTTGCCAATGTCATAGTTACTCTCAGTGGGTGAGAACTTCCTGGAGAAGTAGGCACAGGGACGGAGATGGGTGAGGGACCTGGTACCCTGGGACAAGACAGCACCCACTCCCACCTCGGAGGTGTCAACTTCCACGATGAACGGCTCCATTTGGTTAGGCTGAATCAGCACTGGGGCAGAGATAAAGCACTTCTTAAGGACCTCAAAAGCCTGGACCGCCTCAGGAGGCCAGTGGAGGAGATCAGCACCTTTGCGAGTGAGATCCGTAAGAGGCTTAGCGATGACCGAGAAGTTAGCAATAAATCTCCTGTAATAATTAGCAAACCCCAGGAAGCACTGTAACGCCTTCAGGGAGGCAGGTTGGACCCATTCAGCCACAGCCTGAACCTTGGCAGGGTCCATGCGGAATTCATGAGGAGTGAGGATTTGACCCAAAAATGGTATCTCTTGCACCCCCAAACACACATTTTTCGGTTTTAGCAAACAGTTTGTTTTCCCGAAGGGCCTGGAGCACCTTCCTGACATGCTCAATGTGGGAGGACCGGTCCTTGGAAAACACCAGTATATCATCAAGGTACACTACAAGAAATACCCCCAGGTAGTCTCTTAAAATCTAATTTATGAAATTCTGGAAGACCGCAGGAGCATTACACAACCCAAAGGGCATGACAAGGTATTCGAAATGACCTTCGGGCGTGTTAAACGCAGTCTTCCACTCATCCCCCTCTTTAATGCGGATAAGGTTATAAGCCCCCCGTAGATCAAACTTAGAGAACCATTGGGCCCCCTGAACCTGATTGAAGAGATCAGGAATCAACGGAAGGGGATATTGGTTCCTTACAGTGACCTTATTCATGTTTCGGTAATCGATGCACGGCCTATGACCACAATCCTTCTTCCCTACGAAGAAGAAGCCAGCACCTACGGGAGAAGTAGAGGGGCGAATGTAACCCTTGGCCAGGCATTCCTGGATATACTATCTCATGGCTTCACGTTCGGGACAAGAGAGATTAAATATCCTACCCTTAGGGAGCTTAGCACCTGGTACCAAATCGATTGCGCAATCGTACTCTCTATGAGGAGGTAACGCTTCGGTGGCCTTTTTAGAAAAAACATCAGCGAAGTCCTGAATAAACGCAGGTAGAGTGTTCACCTAATCAGGGAGAGAAATAAAATTAACAGAAAAACATGACGTCATGCATTCATTAGCCAATTTGGTAAGAACCTCAGTGTTCCAGTTAAACGTGGGATTATGCATCCGCAACCAGGGTAGGCCTAAAACCAAATCGGACGATAATCCCTGCATCACCAGTACAGAGCACTGCTCCAAATGCATGGAGCCAACAAGGAGTTCAAAAACAGGGGTATGCTGCGTAAAATAACCATTAGCAAGAGGAGTGGAGTCGATACCCACTACCGGGACAGGTTTAGGCAATTCAATCAATGGCATAGCTAGAGACATAGCAAATTCCACAGACATAATATTAGCAGAAGACCCTGAATCCACGAAGGCATTGCCGGTAGCAGACCTACCACCAAAAGAGACCTGAAAGGGAAGCAAGATCTTATTAGGTTTCATGTATACGGGAAATACCTGTGCGCCTAAGCGACCTCCCCGATGGTCACCTTGGCGCGGAAGTTTTCTGGCTGCTTATTCTTACGCCTAGGACAGTTGTTCACTTGATGCTTGTCATTCCCACAGTAGAAGCAGAGACCATTCTTCCTGCGGAGCTCTCTACGTTGTTGGGGAGACACGGAGGCCCCGAGTTGCATAGGTTCATCCGAGTTTTCCGTGGAAGAACGAAGCAACGGCACCTCGGGAGCCATCATGGGGGAGCCAGAGGAGAAGGCACAAAAATGTTCAAGTCGTCGTTCCCTGAGACGTCGGTCAAGACGTACCGCTAAAGCCATTACCTGATCTAGAGAGTCAGAAGAGGGATAGCTAACTAACAGGTCCTTCAGGGCGTTCGACAGACCCAATCTAAACTGGCACCTCAAGGCAGGGTCATACCACCGAGAAGCTACACACCACTTGCTAAAGTCCGAACAGTACTCCTCAATGGGTCTCTTACCCTGACGTAAGGTCACCAGCTGACTCTCGGCAAAGGCAGTCTTGTCAGTCTCGTCATATATGAGCCCGAGAGCAGAAAAAAAAAGGTCAACAGAGGAAAGCTCAGGGGCGTCGGGAGCCAAGGAGAAGGCCCATTCTTGGGGCCCGTCCTGGAGCCGGGACATAATTATACCCACTCGCTGGCTCTCAGAACCTGAGGAGTGGGGCTTTAGACGGAAATAGAGCCTACAAATCTCCCGAAAGGAGAAAAAAGTCTTCCGGTCCCCTGAGAACCGCTCAGGCAACTTGAGGTGGGGTTCAAGAGGTGAGGTGGGGGGCATTACCAGGGTAGCATCATGCAGGTTGCCCCTCTGAGTCAGGGCTTGGACCTGTAGGGAGAGGTCCTGTATTTGCTGAGCCAGGGTCTCAAGGGGCTCCATAGTGTGTCAGGGACCAGGGTAGAAAAGGTATATGGGCCTGTGATTAAGTAATGACGGGGTAGGGAGACAGACAGGTGAGCCCTAATCTACCCGCCACTCAGTCCCTGCCTACTTGCAACGGCCCGTCCTAGGCGACGGCGTACAACTGGGCGACGGTCCCTACTCTCACTATGTGCACGACAGACAGATAGACAAGGGTACAAAGAAGCTAAGGGAAAAGGGGCAGATGCCCACAGCAACACCGTGAGCTACAAGAGTAGTGAACGTGCCGAGTCAAACCAGGAGTGTACGAAGTACCAAACGCAGAGCAAGGGAGTAGTCAGTAAAGCCAGGGTCAAAATGAAGCAGAGGACAAATAGTACAAGCAGCAGCAGCAGAGCCAGGAAACAAGCAGAATCACAGGCAAAGGAGAAGCAGGAAATTGAGGTATAAATAGCCTCCCAGCCTGAGTGGTAGAAGAAGGAGTCACTCTATCAGACTTAGGAGCAGGTGCAGACTGAGTAACCACGGGCGTCGACACAGAAGCTGTGTCTGGCAGATCCTTTACAGTTATGAGCTAGTTTAGATTTATGTAGATGACTCTCAATGGACAACTGGGCGTGTTTTTACTTTTTACAAACTGGGTGTTGTACAGAGGAGTGTATGAGGCTGACCAATCAGTGACTAATCAGTGTCCTACACTTCTCATTGTTCCAGCCCAGCATGATCCACAGCACAGTGTGATTGTGCAGTGAAAGAAGTAAACACGCTCAGTTGCTAAAAACACAATACACGCCCAGTTGGAAATAAGAGAAAACACGCCCAGTTGTCCATTAGAAAGGCTCATTTGCATAAATATAAAATTGCTCATAACTTAGCCAAAAATGATAGTTTAAAAACAAAACAAAAACGTTACTGTTATCTACATTGCAGCGCCGATCACATGCAATAGGAGATAGGGATTTGATAATCTGGTGACAGAGCTTCTTTAACTATAGGTCTCTCAAATATCGCTAATAAGTTACCAAAATTTATAAACTGTGGTTTTAACCTTAGCCATTGTTTATATATGGCTGACTGAAGTTGCAGATATTGCAGGAAACTAGAATTGGGAATAATTAAATTACCAGATAGCTGTTCAAAAGACATCAAACAATTGTAAAATAATAATTAACCAGCGCTGTCCTAGTTCCCGAAACCCTCTATTTTACATCATTCTTGAAGAAAAGGCTCCAAATAAGAGAGAACATATTAAACTTCAGAGAGCCAAATAAACGTCTAAATGCCCACCACACTTTGTGAAGCATTTTCAATGTTGGGAATAAATTTGTTCTCAACACCATGTAATTTTGTAAAATGGGATAGGAACTGCCCAACTACCTTGATCTTTACCAATCTGTGAACTCTCCAAACTGATTCTAGCTCTTTTATAACACCAGATTAAATCTCTAAACAAGCCTTCAAAAGACTTGAATATAGAGCTATTTGTAATAACTGGGGAATTTGTGACATCCAGCATTTGCATCCTGATTATCATTAACAATGCTAACCAATCGCCTCGATTGAAAGTAGCTCTACACCAAATTTGCATTTTCTCCCAAAATGTATTCACCAGGGAACCAAATTTTACAATTTTGATATTTGAATTCCAAAATATTTAAAACTATTTACACAAATCAAAAATCTATTGTTTAATGGATGCAAAAAACAGATTTTTCTTTATTTATCAGAACTCCTGATAATTTATCAAATAACTCCGGAATGTCTTTTGATTTATTTAGCAAGCTTTTTATACCTCACGTCATCAATATACATACTGACCCCATAATAAAAAACCTCTAACTCCATTATCTTTATGAGTGTGGTATAGTGGTACTATTTATTTGTGCGGTATAACGATATGTATGTTACGTTACATTTTATGGGTGGGGAGACTTTGTTAAGTTCTATGCTACTGTAGATATGTATGTGTGTATTTAAGTTCTAGGTAGGTGTGTGTGTGTGTGTGTGTGTGTGTGTGTGTGTGTGTGTGTGTGTGTGTGTGTGTGTGTGTGTTAGTATGTCCATGACCACAGCAACCTGTACAATAAATGTATAACATTATGATGATCACTGTATTGCCTAAAACTTGTAAAACCGCAAGTTCCTGCTTGCCACCGGCCCACCCACAAAAAGAGGGAGTGGGAGACAGGGGAGAGAAAAATAAAACAATGCACACTTTCATGGTACGCTGTGACTTGAAGTCTCACAACAGCTACAAGGAGCTATAGGTTACAGATCAGCACTGTATCAATATATTATAATTTTTCAATTTCATTGTATTTCTATTATTCTACTTTCTCTACATCTAAGCAGAAAAATACTTTTATTTTTTATTTTTTTGGGGCGTGGGGGGAGTATGGTCTATGTCAAATGATACTATGGGGCCCTGTGATTTCTTTGTATACCCCTGGTCACAGGAAATTTCTGATCTGGGCCCATACCTTTTATGGCCAGACAGCTCTGGGTCACATTTTATATGTCCTAACAACTGTCTGTGTACTATAGATATATGTCGACACAATATAGTTAAAATATGTAAATCTAAATCCAAATCTAAAAATAAGACCACAAATGCACATTTGTTGTTTTTCTTATAATAAATATTAAGTCCCAAAACATAAAATAATAGACATATTTAGTATCCTCATAACCATAACAAGAAGAAAGAAGAAGAGCAGCGGAATTGCTTTTTTCGGCATTTTTGGCAAAATAGATATTAAATTAACGCTAATTCATATGTAGAAAATGAATGCACATAAAAGTACAACTTGTCTAAATATTTAAAGGTACAAATGTAAAATACAAACATGCATTCTAAATAATTACATATTGTAGGTAATATTAAAACCTTGGAGACACAGCCAATTTTCTATTTTTCTTTTTCGTTTTTCCATCGACACATTCCAAGAGCCATTACCCTTTTAATGTTTTCATCCATATAGCCGTATGAGGGCTTATTTTTTTTGCAGAATGAGTTGCGGTTTTTAATGTCATCATTCAGTGTACCATATAATGTACTGGGAAACTGAAACAAAAATAATTTTTCGGGTGGAATGGAAAAAAATGATTCTTCCATTATTTTTTGGGTTTCTTTTGTACAGCCTTCACTGTGTGGTAGACATGTTAATTTTATTCTGCGGGTCAATATGATTATGGTGATGGTGAGTAAATTTATATTGTTTTTTATGCTTTACAAAGCAAAAACTCTTTGTTAAAGAAAACTCGTTCTGTGTTGGCTTAATAATTTCATGGCAAGGGGGGCGATCGCGAGAGAAAGGGAGACACCCAGAAGCCGCAGTAGCAATTGAGGGGTTAAACGACCAAGATTGGAGTTCACGCTAAACACAGCAATTGCAGGCAGGTGTCAGATGTTTGAAACAGCCAGCACCTGTCGCTTATGGTGTGGGCTCAGCTCCTGAGTCCACACCAAATTGTGATCGCGTACATTTAACGTAATAGTACGTTGAATGTTGCCAAGGAGTTAAAGAAAGGTCAGAACATGATGTAAAAGCATTTATAAGACATCATTTAAATCCACATAAACTGGGATATCCTATCACTAGGAAGAAAGAAATACATTCTAACTTTTATTAACACTAAAACAGTCCATAAAGACCAAATTATAAGCATGAAAATATTGAGTATCGAATTGACACAGAGTTACCTACAGGATATAGCTCACGTTAAATCAGAGCAGATACTGAGAAAATCGAGAGGTATAACAGTGTCAAGGCAGTTATAGACACTGGCGTAGCTATAGGGGTCGCAGCGGTCGCAATTGTGACCGGGCCCTGAAGCCAGGGGGGCCCACGGCCCCCCGCACCACATCAATAAAAAGTTACTATAGTAACTCGGGCCGCGGGCCCCTGTTACTATAGTAACATACTTTACTTACCTTCCTGGTTCCGGATCGCAGCGGAGGTCCTGACGTCAAGCGCTGTGCGCAGAGCATTAAGTCACAGCGCTATGCGCCGCGCACAGCATCGAGACGACAGAACTCCCGCCGCGGCCGAAGAGGAAGGTAAGGTTAACCCTGACTGGCGGGGTCCGACTCCCGGGACCCGCCAATCAGCTGTTTTGAAGGGGCCGCAGCACTCGTACGAGAGCTGCTCCCCTTCATTCCGGTCACTTCATTCCGGTCACACTGTGAATCGGTGTCGGCGATTCACAGTGTGAGCAAGTAGTAAAATGAAGGGGAAGCAGCTCTCGTACGAGTGCTGCGGCCCCTTTAAAACAGCTGATTTGCGGGTCCCGGGCGACACTTCAGCTATTGATGGCCTATCCTGTGGATAGGCCATCAATGTTTAGGGACTGCACAACCCCTAAGCCTACGATGTAGCAGGCTTAGGGGGCCCATGAGACAGGATCACAGATTGTGTGATCCTGTCTGCTGGGCCCTGTATCTAAGCCAATCACATGGTAGGCTTAGATACATGGCCCATGCGTGATCCTGTCTGCTGGGCCCTGTATCTAAGCCTACCACACCGTCACTTTAGATACAGGGCCCCAGCACACAGTAATCTTATACTGTATAAGATTACTGTCTGCTGGACCCTGTATCTAAGCCTACCTTGTGGTAGGCTTAGATACAGGGTCCCACAGACATTATCACACATGGGCCCTGTATCTAAGCCTTAGGGTATGTGCACAGACACTAATTACGTCCGTAATTGACGGACGTATTTCAGCCGCAAGTACCGGACCGAACACAGTGCAGGGAGCCGGGCTCCTAGCATCATAGTTATGTACGATGCTAGGAGTCCCTGCCTCGCTGCAGGACAACTGTCCCATACTGTAAACCTGTTTTCAGTACGGGACAGTTGTCTGGCAGTGAGGCAGGGACTACTAGCGTCGTACATAAGTACGACACTAGGAGCCCGGCTCCCTGCACTGTGTTCGGTCTGGTACTTGCGGCCGAAATACGTCCGTCAATTACGGACGTAATTAGTGTGTGTGCACATACCCTAACACATGTGTTACTTATCATTTTTTGTGTGTTTTCTTACAGGTTCGGTCGTTGGACTACGGCGGATTCCAGGACTACTTCGATGACAGCTTTTTTTTTATTAATAAAATGGTTAATGAGGTTTTGTGGGTTTTTTTTTTATTTCAATTAAATATTTTTTCTATGTCTTTGTTTTTTTTTAAACTATATTACTACCGCCTTAGTAATGGCCGCCGGCTGATTGACAGCATCCATTGCTAAGGCGGGGCTTAGTGTTAGCCGATGCAGAGGCTAACACTAACCCCCATTATTACCCCGGTACCCACCGCCACCAGGGGTGCTGGGAAGAGCCGGGTACGATCCAGTACTTGACCATCTGTAGTGATGGTCGGCCACTGGGGTGGCCGCAGGCTGGTATTATCAGGAGGGGAAAGGCCAAAAACAGTGGCCCTTCCCACCCTGGTGATGCTAGGCTGCTGCTGCTTTATTGTATCTGGCTGGTTATAAAAATAGGGGGGACCCCACGTCATTTAAAAAAAAAAATATATAATAATAATTGGAAAGAACGATGTTGGGTCCCCCCCAATTTTCATAACCAGCCAGATACAACACAGCAGCAGCAGGCAGCATTACAAGGGTGGGAAGGGCCACTGTTTTTGGCCTTCCCCAGCCTAATACTACCAGCCTGCGGCCACCCCGGTGCCTGCCCGTCACTACAGATGGTCGGGTACTGGTTCGTACCCTGCTCTTCCCAGTACCCCTGGTGGCGGTGGGTACCGGGGTAATAATGGGGGTTAGTGTTGGCCTCTGCACCTGCTAACATTAAGCCCTGCCTTAGTAATGGAGGTTGTCAATCAGCCAGCGGCCATTACTAAGGCAGTGATAATAAAGTTTAAAAAGATACAAGCACATAGAAAAAATATTTTATTGAAATAAAAACAACCCTCATTAACCATTTTATAAAAAAAACGCCGTCATTGAAGTCCTCGTATCCGAAGTCCAACAACCGAACCTGTAAAAAAACACAAACACACAAAAATAATCAGTAACACATAAAGAAGCAAAATTATTATTCTTACCTATCCTGGGTCCAGCGCTGGAGCCGCAATGTCAGCGAGCTGGGCCCTGTATCTAATCCTATCATGTGTGATACAGTCTGCTGAGCTGTGTATCTAATCCAATCATGTGTGATACTGTCTGCTGGGCCCTGTATCTAATCGTATCTTGTGTGATACTGTCTGCTGGGCCCTATATCTAATCCGATCATGTGTGATACTGTCTGCTGAGCCACTGTATCTAATCCTATCATGTGTGATACTGCCTTCTGAGCCACTGTATCTAATCCTATCATGTGTGGTACTGTCTGCTGAGCCACTGTATCTAATCCTATCATGTGTGGTAATGTCTGCTGAGCCACTGTATCTAATCCTATCATGTGTGATACTGTCTGCTGGGCCACTGTATCTAATCCTATCATGTGTGATACTGCCTTCTGAGCCACTGTATCTAATCCTATCATGTGTGATACTGCCTGCTGAGCCACTGTATCTAATCATATCTATAGTTTATAGGGTCATAGTGCTATAGATATGCTATGATATACATTTTAAGCCCTGAGGGTATGTTCACATGGCAGCGTCTGTTACGGCTGAAATTATGGTGCTGTTTTCAGGAGAAAACAGCACCGTAATTTCAGCCGTAATGGCATGTGCAGGCGTCTTTTGCTGCGTCCATTCCGGACGTAATTGGAGCTGTTTTTCTATGGAGTCCATGGAAAACGGCTCCATTTACGTCTGAAGAAGTGACAGGCGTCTTTTTTACGCGCCGCCTTTTGACAGTGGCGCGTAAAAAAAAATGACCGTCGGCACAGAACATCGTAAGACCCATTCAAATGAATGGGCAGATGTTTGCCAACGCTTTTGAGACGCATTTTCGGACGTAATTCAATGCTAAAACGCCCGCATTACGTCCGTAAATAGGGTGTGTGAACCCAGCCTTAGTGACGCCTCTGGCTGCTAGTGCTGCATTGTTGGGTCACTTAGGAGACCCAGTGATGCAGCTGAAAGCGGACCGTCGGCCATGAGAAGTTTGCGGGGAGGGGGGGGGGCCCAGTAAGAATTCTTGCATCGGGGCCCATGAGCCTCTAGCTACGCCCCTGGTTATAGACAACGTTTAATAATGCTGCCCCATCCTAATAAAATATGTCCTGTCTGCACACAGTTATTTCTCCCTCTTCTCTCAGTATAACTCAGTATATGTACAAGCTATGTAAATTAGTTTTAGCCTGTACAAAGATTTATGTCAATTTGATACTCTGGAAAGTTTGCAAAACATTTTGTTTCTTGATCTTACTATATTCCTATTGATAGTTACATTGCTTTAAAAATATACAGAGTGAGATTTACCTTCAACAACCACAAAAACTCTTGACCTACTGTACACTGTAGTTTTTACTGATTTCAAGGAGACAAAAAAATATAGCAGCACTCTGTGGGCGCTAAGATATCTGCAAACATTAAATATTTGAATAATTTGCATTACAGTTTTATTTAGTTTACCCCTTCCTGAATATTTCCTGCCTGTAATAGTAAATAGCAAGATCAGTAGCGTAGCTAGCGGGGAGGCAGCTCCCGCCACTCTGCTCCCTCCTGCCGCTATCACCATGACTGTGCGCGGCCATGCTGTATTATTATTCAAGCTAGCAGACGTGCCACTCGCTAGGCACGTCTGCTAGAGCACGTTTCTGACACTGCCCACCAGGAGCAGAAGAAGCCTGCGTGTGAGGAGAGGGTGAGAGAGCACCCCCCACCATGGATACAGTTATGAAAATATACAGGGATAATGGCTGTTTAACTCCTTCCCCCTGCTTGCATTCTGGACCCTAATGGCCAAGCCATTTTTTACATTTTTCCATTGTCACATTCGAAGGTCTTGTTTTTTTTTGTTGTTCTTTTATAAATTCTCTTTTATTAAAGGTTTTAACATACTAAACAACAAGAAAAACAAAACTTACATCCATCGTAATAACATTCTTACAATGTAGCAGCAGGTTACGTAAATCAAATGTCCTTAGAAAATTTGTCTAAGAGTGAATGGGATAAATCCCGACATATCGGCATGAAATAAAGTGTGAAAGAAAAATAAAGACATGCATTCCAGAGAGTGGACCACGGGGTTCACTTCCCTATATTATAACCTAATAAACGAAAACCCTCTCATCGAGGATCAAATATCAGCAACCTACTGTATTCGTAAAAGAACACAAAGGGAAGGAAAGAAAATAATAATTACATAAAAGGGTAGATACAGTACAAAAGATACAGTCTCCCTGGTGGTGGGAAAGTATGGAATGTCAGCACCTTATAATGTCCCTGATCTCGTCATTCAAAATAAATCAAGTGTCATGAGATAGAAATTATTCGTACCCTAATCCCCTACATGCTAGTTTACCTAATCTAGAAAGAGCTTCTTGAAATATGCCTACCTCTAGCTAGTCCCCTGTCAATATATTGTTACTGGATAATTACTGGATAATTGTTCTAAATATTGTTTCCAAGGTTGCCATGTTTTAAGAAAGCTGTCCCTTGTGAAAGTATTCCAGCCCACCAACTCCTCAAGTCTATATAGTTGATGCATTTTAGACCACCAGACCTCTATCGTAGGGGAATAAGGTCTTGTTTTTTGCGGGACGACTTGTAGTTTTTATTGGTACCATTTGAGAGTAGATGCGACTTTTTGATCACTTTTTATCACATTTTTTTAAAGTCAGGATTAACAGAAAATTTTTCCATTGTTTTTTATTTTATTTTTTACGGCGTTCACAGTGCGGGTTAAATAATTTAACCGCTTTATAGTCGGGGTCGTTACGGACGCGGCGATACCAAATATGTGTAACTTTTTGGCTTTATTGTGGGTTTTTCTAATAGTAAAGCATTTTGTAAGGGGAAAAAGAGGGTTTTTCATTTATTTTTTTTCACATTTTTTTAATTAACTTTATTCAACTTTTTTTTTACTTTTTTACTAGTCCCACTAGGGGACTTCACTATGCGATCCTCCGATCACTATTATAATACACTGCAATACTTTTGTATTGCAGTGTATTACTGCCTGTCCGTTTAAAACGGACAGGCATCTGCTAGGTCATGCCTCCGGCATGACCTAGCAGGCATTTACTATGGGCAGACCTCAGGGCCTTTATTAGGCCCCCGGCTGCCATCGGAGACACAGACACTCAGCGATCTTATCGCCGGGTGTCGGTGGGATGAGAGGGAGCTCGCTCTCTCCAAAATCACTCAGATGCGGTGCACGCTATTGAGCACCGCATCTGAGGGGTTAAACGGCTGAGATCGATACTAATCTCAATCTCACCCGGCAGAGTAGGGATGTCGCCAGCCCTCAGCTACCTCTGGCAGCTGAGAGCACGGAGATTTGACAGCTCCCTGCTCTGTTTACTTTATTCTAATGCAGCACCGTGGAATGGCGGGGCTGTAGAATAAAGCCCATTAATGACCGCCATGAAAAGGCTTATCGGCGGTCATTAAGGGGTTAAACAGGAATGATGGGGGTTAATACAGGGATAATGGCTGGACTACCCATCATCCCTGTATATAACCCCCATCATACCTGTATATACCAGCCTGGCTGGTATACATAGGGATGATGATGGTCATATACACACTTCTGACACTGCCCACCAGGAGCAGAAGGAGCCTGAATGTGAGGAGTAGGTGAGCAAGCACCCCTCCCCCAATGGATCCTGTTATGAAAATATACAGGGGTAATGGCTGATTTAAACAGGGATAATTTGGGTTAATACATGGATGATGGCTGGACTACCCATCATCCCTGTATATAACCCCCATCATCTCTGTATATTCCAGCATGGCTGGTATACACAGGGATGATGGGGTTATATACAGGGATGATGGCTGGTATATACAGGGATCATGGGGGTTATATACAGCGAAGATTGCTGGAGCAGCCATCATTCATGTATATAACACCCATCATCCCTGTGCACAATTCCCCTATAATCCCTGTATACACCAGCCATCATCCCTGTATATAACCCCCATCATCACGGAAAATAACACCATCATACCTGTATATACCAGCACCTTTGAACGACGCGTCATTCAGCTCCAGCAGATCTGTTCAGAAGAGAGCAGATCTGCATTGCCATCGGACAGCGTGGGAACGGGATCATGTGAGTATGTAAAATTATTTGTTTTTTGTAATAAAACTGTGAATGGCATTATCTACAGGGAGGCTCTATCTACAAGGTTGGGTTGTCCATATGTGAAGATTTGGGCCACTGTATACAGGGGGGTCTATATGTGGGGCACTATCTATAGGGGGTCTATATGTGGGGATGTGGGGCACTATATACAGGGGGGTCTATCTGTGGGGATGTGGGCCACTATATACAGGGGGTCTACATGTGGGGATGTGGGGCTCTATCTACAGGGGGGGGTTATGTATGTGGGGCACTATATACAGGGGGAGCTATATGTGAGACACTATACAGGGGTGGGCTATATGTAGAGCACTATCTATAGGGGAGCTCTTTTTAGAGCACTTTCTATAGGGTGGGCTATATGTGGGAAACTATATACAGGGGTGGGTTACCTGTGGGAAACTAGCTACAGGGGGGCTATATGTAGTGCACAGTCTACAGGGGTAGGCTATATGTGGGACACTATATATAGGGGGAACTATATGTGAGACACTATCTACAGAGCTGGGCTATACGTGGAGCACTATCTATAGGGGAAGCTATATAATAAACCAGAGAAAAAGAGTCCATATATATCCACATCTGAAGAAATTAAACATCTTTATTGATAATAAATACATAGAACAAAAAGCAGAGAATCTAAAAATGAGTCCTTGACTAAGTCACAATACCAATATAAAACGGAATATTAAGTCACATAAGAGTATACATGTTACATTGATAATCGGAATTACTCCTACACAGGGTATATCTATAAAAATTATATAAATAATAAGATGTAAATACAAAAAGTACAGCAGACCGGACCATTAGACCATTTGCCTAAGGAAACTAGTGTTCCTGGGGAAATAACAAGTGTCCCTATGAATCCAGTGAATGCACTTACCCATATTGAGGAGAATCGTGTGACCCAGAGTGTGGAGGGGCGCACTTCCACACTCTGGGTCACACGATTCTCCTCAATATGGGTAAGTGCATTCACTGGATTCATAGGGACACTTGTTATTTCCCCAGGAACACTAGTTTCCTTAGGCAAATGGTCTAATGGTCCGGTCTGCTGTACTTTTTGTATTTACATCTTATTATTTATATAATTTTTATAGATATACCCTGTGTAGGAGTAATTCCGATTATCAATGTAACATGTATACTCTTATGTGACTTAATATTCCGTTTTATATTGGTATTGTGACTTAGTCAAGGACTCATTTTTAGATTCTCTGCTTTTTGTTCTATGTATTTATTATCAATAAAGATGTTTAATTTCTTCAGATGTGGATATATATGGACTCTTTTTCTCTGGTTTATTATATATTGTTAGAGTCTTTATCTCTAATTGTGTCATATGGATGGTTGAGATTTCTTCTCCCACCTTTATACCTATGTCCTGTGAGACTTCGCGTCTAATCAGGGGAAGCTATATGTAGGGCAGCACGGTGGCTCAGTGGTTAGCACTATTGCCTTGCAGCTCTGGAGTCCATATGGGGGGCACTATCTACAGAGGGTTATATGTGGGACACTATATACAGGGGCTTCTATGTAGGGCACTATCTAAAGAGGCTCTATGAGGGTCACTATCTACTGGGGGCTATGGGGGCACTATCTACAGGGGGCACGGTTTGTGTGTGTGTGTGTGTGTGTGTGTGTGTGTGTGTGTGTGTGTGTGTGATACAGTGTATGGTACTATTATAATCAGGGACACCGTGTATGGCGCTATTATAGTTAGTGGTGCAGTGTATGGCGCTTTATTATATTTAGTGGTGTTGAGAATTGTAACTTTGTTTATAGGTGCAGAAATGTTTTAAAAGTGAGAAGCTGAAGACATCTGAGCGGAAAACTGCAGAAATGGGTTATGGCCGGTAGAAACCCATCATAGATGTCTGGACCAGAAGGAGAAGAAAAGAACTAGAGTCTGAGATCGTCACTGGTGAGTCACTTAATGTAAATGTTTATTCTGCCTCTAATCAGCCCTGTAGTCGCTGTATGATCTGCAGCGAGATGATTGTGAATGATTTTTTGGGTGAAACAGCATCTCCCAGCATATCCTTACCATTGTTCGGGCCATGCTGGGAGTTGTAGTTTTACCCCGTACAAACCTATACGGCAGAGGCTGCACTAAATTGAGCTGTATGAGATTGGTTTTGGTGCTGTATATATGTAATGAGCTTGGCTCTGGGGATATAAATATGTACTAAGGTTGGTTCTGGTGCTGTATATATGTACTGAGCTTTGTTCTGGTGCTGTATATATGTACTGAGGTTGGTTCTAGTGCTGTAGTTATGTACTGAGTTTGGTTCTAGTGCTGTATATATGTATGAGCTTGATTGTGGTACTGTATATATGTATGAGCTTGGTTCTGGTGTTGTATATATGTAGTAAGCTTTGTTCTGGTGCTGTATATATGTACTGAGCTTGGTTCTGGTGCTGTATATATGTCAGAGCTTTGTTCTGGATCTGTAATTATATAGGATATATATTATATAGGATATATTTATAATAACAAAATTGCAGGGAAGATGGAATTGTTTTTAATTCATTGTATATTTAGTGGGAGCCTGTCTGGTAGTTTTAATCCCTTGAGCCGCCACCATACGGTAATACATGACCTGACACTATTTCCAAACATTCCCTTGTATGTTTTTTTCATATGCAGCAAAATCTTTAAAATCCATTTTTAAAACGGTGCACACTATATGCTAATTACACATGAAAGGGTCATGGGGCGGTGCCGCTATCCTGAAGAGTCACATAGTCCTGCCTCCAAACCCACCTTTCCATGTTTGAGTGACATCTCCCTGGCTGATACAACTTTCTCGGATCGCCATTGCCTTGTGGCACTATACACAAGGGGGGCTGTGTGGCACTATTCACAAAGGGGGGCTGAATGGCACTATACACAAGGGGGAACTGTATGGCACTTATTACACGGGGGAGGGCTGTGGCACTATACACATGGTGGAACTGTATGGCACATATTACAAGGGGAGGGCTGTGGCTCTATCTACAGGGGTATGTGTGTGGCACTATCTACTAAGGGGGGCTGTGCTGCACTATCTACTAAGGGGTGGCTGTGTGGCACTATATACAAGGGAGGGGGGCTGTGTGGCACTATATACAGTGGGAGCTGTATAGCGCTATATACAGTGGGGGCTTTATCGCACTATCTACAGGAGGCTGTATGGCACTATCTACAAGGGGGAGATGGGGGCGCTATCTACAAATGGGGTGTTACACTGTCTATAGGCAGGGCTATATAGCACTGTCTACAGGGGGGCTGTATGGAACATTCTACAGGGGGCACTATTTATAAGGGGGGCTGCTTGTGGAACTCGGGGGGGGGGGGCCCCGGTCAAGAGTTTGCTATGGGGCCCAGTCTTTCCTAGTTACGCCCCTGACATGGCAGATGAAAAGAACTGATTTTCAGCAGCAGAAATTTTTGCAACAAGTGTGACTGTAGCCTAACAGCAGAAACCAGGGCACAGTAAGCCTTCCCTCATAAACATTATATTATCATATGTTGTTGTCAGCAGCAGCATTTTCGGACAATTATCTAATGTTTATGTCCAGCTTAAGTTATCCCAGCATTATAAGCCAGCGTGACTGAGGAGGATGCCTCGGCAATATTTATATGCCAAGGGCCCCTACTAATTGGGATTCAGGCCTGCAAATATGTACAACATGTACAACATGTATTTGTGCACTATTACCTGTTTTTATGTGATCATTGGAGAATACTCTGAATGTATGAAATTTGCATAGTGATTCAGTATCTGTAGGTAGATTTATATAGTTAATATAATCAAAGGATTTGTATAGGATTAGAAAAACATGGCTGCTTTGTTTTTAAAAACATTGCCATACCTGTCCCCAGGTTGTCTGTGGTATTGCAGCTCAGTCCTAATCATTTTATTGGAGCTGAGCTGCAATACCAGACACAACAAATGACAGGTCATTTGCAGTTTCTCGAAGAAAGCAGCCATGGTTATTTAATTATGAACAACCCTTTTAATACATGAATGATGTATACTTTCAATCAATTTTAAACTAGCTATGAATAACACTTTTTCAGTAAGCCAGACAACAATATATATATAAAACAATATAACAGATTTTATATATATATATATATATATATATATATATATATATATATATATATATAAAGAAAATTTGCAGCACTCCAATGTGAAAAAAGTGGTTGTTCATTCAATCCAAGAGCAACAGCAACGTTTCAATCCTACAATAGGATCTTTATCAAGCCTAGTGACGCATCTACTACAGGAAACTAATATAGGGTTGAGACTATTTGACATAATTAGTCTCTTGATTACAACATAATCATTTATGCCTCAGTGGTGTTAAAATCAATCGTTATAACCACACTCACCAACCAGAACTTCAGATACATCAGGTGAATCATTAGTATGTAGATTCGTAGGCATACATTGTAGCAAACAGCTGCACACCTAATGTCATTAGACTTCGATACATCCGTATAAAGCCAAGAGACGGAAGTGTATCGTCGATCAGCAGCAAGACGCATCGGACGCATCAATATGATGTAATGCGTGTCAATGCGTTCCACTGAACTGATCATGTGTGAAGCGGCATCATAGGTTGCCAAGCAACTGATGCAACTATGTAACGGATAACTAGTAACACGGCTGTGTCGGACAAAAAGTCTGAATTGTAAACAAGACAAATAAATTAATCAATGCTCCTCATGGTAAGGAATGGAGATATTAAAATAGTGTTACAATATTATGTTATTATATTAGCTTCTTATGAATGATCCACACGTTGGCACAAAGAGCTCTGTCCGCAACTAAGTATAAAGAGCGTCCTTCTACCTAGAGTTTTAGGAACCACATAGCATCGTCTTCACGTGCATAGGATGTCCCATCCCCCTCATCCGTGTAACGGACCAGGATTGTCGTATCAGCGACACCATCTCTCATAAAGCATATATATTCTTTTCTCACATTTAAAAAAAAAAAACTTTTTTATATATAAATATCTCTACATCACTCGACACCACAGTAGGAGACTAGAAAAAGTTCAACAGATAATAAACATCTTTATTGATATCATAAGACTAGATGAATATGACACAGCCGTGTCAGATATCCCTAATACAGTAATTTTACTATTAAAAATAAAGAAAGAGATTCCGAAATTCTGTTGGGAGTGGTATTTCGATCTAGAAAAATACAAAAATATAAAAATTAGTATTTATCACATATTGACAAGAAATTCATCATAAGAAATACAAATGCTAGTGTGTCAACATTCTTTATACTAGGGAGGACATCAAAGAATCCAAGGAGAGAGATATGCGAGCGTCATACAGCTATCCTATCTACAGCAAATTCTACATTAAGTCCAAATGGTTTCAATGTATTTAATCGGAATATCCACCTCAATTCTTTTTTATGTAATGCCAAATGACGATCGCCGCCTAATTGTAGTATAGGAACATGGTCCAGGATCATAAATGTTAGATCCCTCTCATTGTGACCATATTCCGAAAAATGCTTAGACACAGGTAAGTCAAGTTTCTTTTTGCGTATCGAGAAACGATGATTATTTAACCGGGTTTTGAAAGCACAAGTTGTCTCCCCTACATATAGGAGGCCACAGGGACACCATAACACGTATATGACCCAATCCGAGTCACAAGTGAAATTGTGTCTGATTTTAAATTGTTGTCCAGTAACTGGATGTCTAAAGGAATCACCCTTGCACATCAAAGTGCAGTTGACGCATCTGTAACAAGGAATATTACCCGGTTTCAGGGGGTTTAAAGATTGATTGTAATACTTTCTTTTGTTCTGACACTCTGGTTTTCACCAGTCTATCTCGAAGATTTTGTGAACGTCTATAAGACATAAGAGGATTATTATTCAATTCATCAATGTGTCCAAAGCTATTGCTAATAATTGGCCAATGTCTGTTCATAATTTTAGAAATATCCCCACTTATATCATTATAAGTTGAAATGAATGGAATACGTTTCCGTTTTCCACCCACTAGAGCTTTTTTTAGGTTGTAGCAAGCTATCCCTCGCTGTATTATCAATCTTATTTCTATGTGTCCACAGTAGTGCTTTAGGGTAGCCTCTTTGAAGAAAATTGCCAATCATAATATCTAAAGATGTATCAAGATCTTCCTGTCTGTCAGTATTGCGTTTGGCCCTAATCATCTGGCTATACGGCAAGGACCTAACCATATTCCTCGGATGACAACTGTCAAATCGTAGTAAAGTATTCCGGTCAGTCTCTTTGGTATACATTTTAGTTCTTAATATGTTGTTATCAATCAATATAGTAACATCCAAAAATTGGATATTATCCATAGAATGTGTCATAGTAAACTGAATATCCTCATCCAAGGAATTAAGAAATTGATGAAAATCAGTTAGTGTAGTGACAGTATCAGTCCAAATGAGGAAGATGTCGTCTATGTAACGCCACCACCTCAAAACATGTGAGAAGTGGTGGGATACATAGACTGACATCTCCTCGATATTGTCCATAAAAATATTGGCGTACGTGGGAGCCATATTGGATCCCATGGCCATCCCTTTCAATTGGATGTAATAACTATCCTTAAAAAGAAAATAGTTAGAAGTCAAAATAAGTTCTACCAATGACATAATAAACTCGCATGAACTGTTATCATAGTTAGAAGTCATTAATTTACGTCTTACAGCATCATGCCCTTTATCATGGCTAATAGAAGTGTAAAGAGAAGTGACATCAAAAGAGACCAAAATGGATCCCTCTGGTAAGTCTACTGATCTTAATTTTTGTAAAAAATCAGTGGTGTCCCTAATATAAGATTTGGAGTTAATGGCAAAATTTCTCAGCACTTTATCCACAAAGATAGAGATATTACTCATTAATGAACCCCGGCCATTAATGTATCTCCATATCTCCATTCCTTACCATGAGGAGCATTGATTAATTTATTTGTCTTGTTTACAATTCAGACTTTTTGTCCGACACAGCCGTGTTACTAGTTATCCGTTACATAGTTGCATCAGTTGCTTGGCAACCTATGATGCCGCTTCACACATGATCAGTTCAGTGGAACGCATTGACACGCATTACATCATATTGATGCGTCCGATGCGTCTTGCTGCTGATCGACGATACACTTCCGTCTCTTGGCTTTATACGGATGTATCGAAGTCTAATGACATTAGGTGTGCAGCTGTTTGCTACAATGTATGCCTACGAATCTACATACTAATGATTTACCTGATGTATCTGAAGTTCTGGTTGGTGAGTGTGGTTATAACGATTGATTTTAACACCACTGAGGCATAAATGATTATGTTGTAATCAAGAGACTAATTATGTCAAATAGTCTCAACCCTATATTAGTTTCCTGTAGTAGATGTGTCACTAGGCTTGATAAAGATCCTATTGTAGGATTGAAACGTTGCTGTTGTTCTTGGATTGAATAAACCACCACTTTTTTCACATTGGAGTGCTGCAAATTTTCTTTCTTTATATACTACTACACGTCCGAGGATCGGGACGTTTTGCTGGGCACCTGATCGATTGATTCTGTGTGAGTGCTGCTGCTTTCTTGTTTACTATATATATATATATATATATATATATATATATATATATATATACTGCAATAGTAGAGGACAAGTAACAGCACCAGGACTTCAATGATGGAGATATGTTGGTTTATTCACCACAGAGTGAACAGAATGGGCAACGTTTGGGTTCGCACCTGAACCTTTCTCAAGCTAATCAAAAGTACATAGTGCCAAGTATATATAGGAAGTACATAAAGTATACAGTATGTAATACAATAAATTCATAATACATAATAATAAACATATAAAAGAGCATACATATGTAAAAAGTGAATCCATATAAAACAGTGTTACATGATTAGTGTTTTTAAACACAATATCTCCAAATAATGCAAAAAATGCAAATGCAATATAGGCTAAAACACTACTATTATATTTTATTATATCAAACACTCATAATGAAGTGAGGAGGGCAGAGGCAAATCATACATTCAAATAAACTTAATTTATGAAATTAATAGGAAAACGTACAATGCCATATCATTGATGTGCATGGAGCAAACACCGGCGTCTTGTAATACCCAATGCAGGTACCGCAAGATGGCGCAGGTACCGGAAATGCGTCACTGGAAGGCATCTCTGGACCGCAGGGAAAGTTATGATATATCGGG